>NC_089593.1:52506246-53106246 GCF_019320115.1 Miscanthus floridulus
TATTGGAAGATATAATGACCGATGATACTTATAGAGATGATGATGAGAAGGAAGAAAAGAAGGAGAAGAAAGATGACAAGAAGGATGACAAGAAGAAGAGCATGGCATTCAAAGCCACATCATAAAAGGGCAAAGCTAAGCAAGAGACATCAAGTGAAGAAGATGAATCTTGGGATGATGATGATGATGAGAAGATGGCTCTCTTTGTCAAGAGATTTGGCAAGTTCATGGTAAAGAAGGGCTACCATGCTAGAATGAAGAAGTCTTCATCCAAGAACAAAGAAGAGTCAAGAAGGTGCTTCAAGTGTGGAAGCAAAGATCATCTTGTTGCTCAACGCCCATACAATAGCGACAATGATAATGACAACAAGAAGAACAAGAAGGACAAGAAGGAAAAGAAAGAGAAGAAGGACAAGATGGCATTCAAGAAGAAGAAGGGTGGTTCATATGTAGTCACTTGGGATAGTGATGCTTCATCAAGTGATGATGATGATGATAGTGATGATAACAAGACCACCAAGAAGAAGGTTCTTGTAAGCATTTCTATCAATGAGAAGCCTTCTCTCTTCGAATCCTCATTATGCTTCATGGCTAAGGCCACTAAGGTATAATCTTGTGATGATAAAAGTGATGAAGAACATGATGATGAAAATGAACATGAAAATGAAAATAACCATGATAGTGATAGTGATGATGATGAACCCACCAAAGATGAACTATTTGACATGCTAGAGGATGCTAGAGAACACTTTGACATCAAGAGAAGGGAATGCAAAAGCTCACTCACACCTTAGCTAAAGCTTATGATGGTGAGGACCGCTTGCTTATGTACTTGGGTAGCCAAAGAGCTTCTCTCTACAAAGAGGAATTAGGCTATACCCCCAAGAAAGGCAAGGCGGCCTTTGCTCCTCACAAGACTAGTTTTGTGAAGAACAATGGTCGGTTTTGCACTAAATGCAAGCAAGTTGGTCATAAAGAGCATGAATGCAAAAACAAGAGCAAAAATGCTAATGTATCCTCCATTAAGCTTGATTCATGCTATATGCTTACTAAGAGCACAAATGGTGTGGAGGCTAAGTTCATTGGTAAACCATGGATGGGCTCAAAGAAGAAAGCCATTTGGGTACCAAAAAACTTAGTGACTAACCTTCAAGGACTCAAGCAAGTTTGGGTACCTAAAAAGAATTGATCTTCTTTTGTAGGTCAATTACAAAGCCAGAGGAAGGCATTGGGTTCTTGATAGTGGGTGCACTCAACACATGACCGGTGATGCAAGAATGATTTCGATGCTAGTGAAGCTAAATTATCTACATGCTTATTCACTAAGTCTAGCATCGGTTGGTTATGGCATAGAAGGCTTGGTCATGTTGGAATGAAACAATTGAATAGATTGGTTAAGCATGACTTGGTTAGAGGCTTGAAGGATGTTGTGTTTGAAAAGGATAAGCTTTGTAGCTCTTGTCAAGCCGAAAAACAAGTTGGAAACACCCATCCTAAGAAAAGCATGATGAGCACTAGTAAAGCATTTGAGTTATTGCACATGGACTTGTTTGGGCCAACACAATACACTAGCATTGGTGGAAACAAATATGGATTTGTGATAGTGGATGATTACACTAGATACACATGGGTATTCTTTTTAGTGGACAAAAATGATGTATTTGCAACATTCAAATAATTTGTCAAGGGCATTCACAATGAGTTTGAAACAACCATCAAGAGAGTTAGAAGTGACAATGGTAGTGAGTTCAAGAACACTAGAATTGATGAGTTATGTGATGAATTTGGAATTAGACATCAATTCTCGGTCAAGTACACTCCTCAATCAAATGGCCTTGTTGAGAGGAAGAATAGAACACTCATTGATATGGCAAGGTCTATGCTTAGTGAGTACAATGTGAGTCAATCCTTTTGGGCCGAAGCTATCAACATGGCTTGCTATTGTAGCAACCACCTCTATTGTCACCGATTGAAAGAAAAGACACCATATGAGCTCTTGAATGGTAGAAAGCCCAACATTGCATATTTTCGGGTCTTTGGTTGCAAATGCTATATCTTGAAAAAGGCACAAGATTAGGTAAGTTTGACAAAAAATGTGATGAAGGATTCCTACTTGGCTATTCCACCACAAGCAAAGCATATAGAGTCTGGAATTTGGATAATGGTACTCTTGAGGAAGTTCATGATGTTGAATTTGATGAAACCAAGGGTTCACAAGTAGAGAATGAGAACTTAGAAGATGTTAGAGGCATTCAACTTTTAAATGCCATGAAGAACATGGATGTTGGTGAATTGAGGCCTAGGCAAGTGAATGATGATGAAGATGATCAAGTGCAAGTGCTCTCTAATTCAAATGTACAAGATGATACAAATCAAGTTAGTGCAAGTGGATCTCATGACAATGAACAAGATCAAGTGGCTAGTACATCATCTCAACCCAATGATCAAGCAAGTGCAAGCAATCAAGTTCCAATCCTCCAACCAACCAATGTTGCAAGAGATCATCCATTGGACACTATCATTGGTGATATTTCAAGAGGTGTACAAACAAGATCAAGATTGGCATCATTTTATGAACACTTCTCATTTGTGTCATCCATTGAACCAAAGAAGATAGATGAAGCATTAAAGGATGTTGATTGGATGAATGCTATGCATGAAGAATTGAATAACTTCATAAGAAATCAAGTATGGGAATTAGTAGAGAGACCAAAGGGACACAATGTGATTGGAACCAAATGAGTCTTTAGAAACAAGCAAGATCAAGATGGGATAGTAGTAAGGAACAAGGCAAGATTGGTAGCACAAGGCTATACACAAGTTGAAGGTCTTGACTTTGGAGAAACATATGCCCCAGTTGCTAAATTGGAAGCAATAAGAATCTTGCTAGCTTATGCTTGTGCCCACAACATCAAGCTCTATCAAATGGATGTTAAGAGTGTATTTCTCAATGCTTACATCAATGAAGAAGTATATGTTGAGCAACCTCCCGGTTTTGAAGATGATAAAAAGCCCGACCATGTGTACAAGTTGAAGAAGGCATTGTATGGATTGAAACAAGCACCTAGAGCATGGTATGAGAGATTGAGGGACTTCCTCATCTCTAAAGGGTTCATGATGGGCAAGGTTCACACCACTCTTTTCATCAAAAAGATTGGAAAAGATCTATTTGTATTGCAAATCTATATTGATGACATCATATTTGGATCAACCAATCAAGACTTTTGTGATGAATTTGGAAAGATGATGGCTAATGAGTTTGAGATGTTCATGATTGGAGAGTTGAGTTACTTCCTTGGTCTTCAAATCAAGCAATTGAAGAATGGTACATTTGTAAGTCAAGGCAAGTACATTAAGGACATGATCAAGAAGTTTGGCATGAATGATAGCAAAGCCATTAGTACACCAATGGGAACCAATGGCAACTTGGATAGTGATGGAAGTGGAAATATAGTGGATCAAAAGTTGTATTGGTCTATGATTGGAAGCCTACTCTATGTGACCGCATCAAGGCCGGATGTCATATTTAGTGTATGCATGTGTGCAAGATTTCAAGCCTCACCAAGAGAAAGTCATTTGAAGGCCACAAAGAGGATATTGAGGTACTTAAAGCATACACCAAATGTTGGTTTGTGGTATCCCAAAGGAGCAAAGTTTGAGCTAGTTGGTTACTCCAACTCAGATTATGCGGGATGCAAGGTTGAAAGGAAGAGCACCTCGGGCACATGTCAATTGTTGGGAAGATCACTTGTTTCATGGTCATCAAAGAAGCAAAATAGTGTTGCATTATCAACCGCCAAAGCCGAATACATATCCGCCGGTAGTTGTTGTGCACAAGTACTTTGGATGAAGGCCACTTTGAGTGACTTTGGAATCAAGTTCAAGAAAGTGCCATTGCTATATGACAATGAGAGTGCAATCAAGCTAACCAACAATCCAGTTCAACATGCAAGAACTAAGCACATTGATGTCCGCCATCATTTCATAAGAGATCACCAACAAAAAGGGGACATTTGCATTGAGAGTGTAGGCAACGAAGATCAACTTGCCGATATATTCACCAAGCCATTAGATGAGAAAAGGTTTTGCAAGCTAAGGAATGAGTTGAACATATTGGATTTCTCAAATATGTGTTGATGCACCCCCACTCATATGACATGCCTCTCCTTCGAGCTATCTAAGGTAAAAGTTGATTAGCATGACATACATCCTTGCTAAGGACATGGTTAGTGCATTTAGTCACATTTTCAATCTCATTAGGACCTTTCAAGTGGTTCCATTTTATTAGGCTCATTCATGAAAATCAAATGAATTTGATGTTTATATGGTATCACTATTGCTTCTATGTTTGACTTGATCTAGTGATAGCATATGCCATGTTTGTAGGGCTTGTAAATCTAGTGTTTAATCTAGAAAATGAGCTCTAAGTGTTTAACTCAACATGGTACAAGATAACCCTCATTTGGAGGTGTGAAGAAGCTTGTCCTTGGATCAAACCGAGTTAAATATCTTTGGCATATATTCTAGTTTGAACCAAATTCAGAACTTTGATCCTCATCCCATTGATTGACATTGATAATCTCGACCCTACAAGTAATACTATCTATATTTTGAACCTTTGTGGTCGTTGATGACAAAGGGGGAGAGAAACAAAGATAGTAGTAAAGATAGTGAAAAAGGGAGAGAAATATCATAAAGGGAGAGATATGACAAAGGAAAGGGATCAACTAAAATTTTGAGCACACAAGTAGGGGGAGCAAGCTCATGAACTTGTATGGTGCATTTGAATGTGCATTTCATATGTTTGCTTGCATGGCACAAGTTTTAAAATTCAATATCTATACTTGTGTGGTGTATGCTAGTTGTCGGTTTGAATGATGAAATGAAAACTAGCATGCATAGGATATCTAGTGATTTCATTTCCAAATATTTCTAAGTGGTATTGAGCTAACCATGGTGCTAAGGATGGTATATTGGTGCACTCCGATTGATATCATGCTTCAAAGGTCCATCTTTTATACCTTAGCATCATGTGGTAGACATTAACTCCTATATTTCCTATCTAAGCATATGTGCAAGCTACAATCCAAACTCTTAGCACATATGTAGGGGGAGCAAATTGCTACCATTTGGGGTTCATGAAACTTGTCCATATCCTTTTACACATGGTAAATATGCTTGGACAAGTAACATGGATTCAATTGAATTTCAATTCATATATTTGTGAAAGGGTTGTCATCAATTACCAAAAAGGGGGAGATTGAAAGCTCTAGTTTGATTTTGGTAAATTGATGAAACCCTAAGTGCTAACCTAGTCTATCAAGTGATCATGAGATAGGTAGCACACTCCAAGTGATGAAGCAAATGAAGATCATAGCATGATGATGATGATACCATGATGATGATCAAGTGCTTGGACTTGGAAAGAAGAAAGAGAAAAACAAAAGCTCAAGGCAAAGGTATAAACCATAGGAGCTATTTTATTTTGGTGATCAAGACACTTAGAGAGTGTGATCACATTTAGGATTGATAGCCGTACTATTAAGATGGGTGAAACTCATATCGAAATGCAGTTATCAAAGTGCCACTAGATGCTCTAACTCGTTGTATATGCATTTAGGATCTAGTGGAGTGCTAGCACCCTTGAAAATGTTTGTGAAAATATGCTAACACATGTGCACAAGATGATACACTTGGTGGTTGACACATTTGATCAAGGGTGGTGAAGTTTGGGAGCAAGGGTAAGAAACTCCACCGGCGCCCTAGACAGAAAAGACGGAGGTCACTGGGAGTGACCGGACGCTGGCCTCGGTTGGACCGGCACGTCCGGTCAGATGTATCAGTGAAGATGCTGGCATCGGTCAAACGACCAGACGCTGGGTCGCTCTACGACCGGATGCTGGCAGGGTGCGTCCGGTCAATGCTGATGTACGCTGACGTGAGGCACACAGAGGAGACATTGAATGACCGGATGCTGGGTGAGTCCGATCGGGCATAACTGGACATGTCCGGTCGTGAAAATTCGTGTTTGGAACCTTACTGGAAATGACCGGACGCTAAGGTCCAGTGTCCGGTCACTTTCTAACTAACGCGTCCGGTCAATTGATGACCGTTGAAATCTAACGAATAGTATTTGAAGCAGGGGACATGTGGCATGAATCACGTGACCGGACACTGAGGGCCAGCGTCTGGTCGATCGGACCAGAGCGTCCGGTCACCCCGCGCTGTACCCAGTGAAGGGGTACAACGACTCTATTTCGTGGGGGCTTCTATTTAAGCCCCATGGTCGGTGGAAGCTCATACCTTTGCCATTTTCATTGACATAGCAACCTTATGAGCTTAGCCAAAGCCCTCCCACTCATCTCCATCATTGATTCATCATCTTTGTGAGATTGGGAGAGAATCCAAGTGCATTGCTTGAGTGTTTGCATCTAGAGGCACTTGGTGTTCGTGTTTCGCTGCGGATTTCGCTTGTTACTCTTGGTGGTTGCCACCACCTAGATGGATTGCAGCAGCGAGGATCGTTGAGCGGAGGGTGGTGATTATCTCCGGCTTTGATCGTGGTGATTGTGAGGGGTTCTTGACCTTTCCCCGGCGGAGAGCCAAAAGGCACTCTAATGGATTGCTCGTGGCTTGTGTGATCCTCATCTTGTGTTGGTTGTGCGGCACCCTATTGAGGGTTTGGCGTGTGAAGCCAATTAGCGCGTGAACCTCCAAGTGAGTGAATCGCCACAACGAGGACTAGCTTGCCGGCAAGCAAGTGAACCTCGGTAAAAATCATTGTGTTCATCATTGATTCTGAGGTGATTGGTCTTCATTGTTATTCATCCTTGTGATTGATTGGTTCTTTCATCTACACGGTGGTATAACCTTCTTGATCACTCTCTTTACTTTACCATAAACTAGTTGACAAGCTCTTTAGTGTAGCTAGTTGTGAGAGCTTGCTTGCTTGGTTGGTGTGGCTCTTTAGTTAGCCTTTGAGAGCACACTAACATAGGGTAGTGTCATATCTCTTGTGTGAATCGACACTATCTAAACTAGAATTGTGGTAGGTGGATTGCATTTTGAGTAGGCTAGCGCAACACTTCTCATAATTGTCTAACTATTTTGTTAAGTGTTGTTGTAGAAATTTTATTAGGCTATTCACCCCCCTCTAGCCATTATGACCTTTCACAGGTGCTGTGCCTACCACTCTGGTGGAACTGGAGACTCCATCGATGTCGATCGAGTTTGCCTCACCTCCAAGCGACATCACTGAGTTCATGGATGCTTTCCACGATGGTGTAGAGGTGCGGTTCCGTAGGCTGGATGACATCATCGGTGGCACAGGGTCCTTAGGCCTGGCGGGTTGGCTGCTCAATGACCCAGAGCTGCTTCTCGTCAGTGCAGAGGAACCACCCACGTTCGCGCTGGGCGAGCATGATGCAAATTGGTGACGGACGATGCTGGAGGAGATGAAGGCGATCGAGGAAAACAAGACTAGGGAGCTCATCGATCCACCTCCAGGATGTCGTCCGATCGGCCTAAAGTGGGTGTACAAGGTCAAGCTAGACGAGCACGGCACCATTGTCAAGCACAAGGCGCGTCTCGTCGGTCGAGGCTTTGTCTAGCGTGAGGGCATTGACTTCGAGGAAGTCTTTGCGCCGGTAGCACGCATGGAGTCTATCCGACTGCTGCTGGCTTTGGCAGCAGCAAATGACTGGCGCATCCATCACCTAGATGTAAAATCAGTCTTCCTCAACTACGAGCTGGCGGAGACGGTCTTCATCAGACAACCTCTAGATTTTGCCGTCAAGGGAGCGGAGCACAGGGTGCTCCGACTGGGCAAGGCGCTCTACAGGCTGTGGCAGGCCCCACGAGCGTGGAACACCAAGCTTGATGCCACGCTGGGCGAGCTTGGGTTCACACGGTGCGCAACCGAGCACGCGCTCTACACGCGGCGATGGAGAAAGGAGGAGCTTGTCGTCGGTGTGTATATGGACGACTTGATCGTCACCGGCGCACGTGCGGAGGACATCGACAGCTTCAACCGTGAGATGGCGGCTCATTTTTGAATGAGCGATCTCGGCGCGCTCTCCTACTACCTCGGCATCGAGGTGAGACAGGGGAAGGAGGCGCTCACGCTCGGTCAGAGCGCGTACGCCTCAAAGCTGTTGGAGCGGAGCGGCATGGCTGAGTGCAAGTCGTGCGTGACTCTGATAGAGAAGCGGTTGAAGCTGACGAAGGCCAGTACCGCGACGAAGATAGATGCAACACTCTACCGGAGCATCGTCAGCAGTCTGTGCTACCTAATCCACACCAGGACGGACATTGCGTTCGCCGTGGGCTATGTTAGCCGCTTCATGGAGGATCCCCGAGATGATCACTGGGCCACGGTGAAGCGGATGCTGCGCTACATCAAGGGGACAGTAGATCAGAAGATCGTCTTCCCCAAGACCAGCGGAAGTGGGCAGCAGCTCACTGTGTTCAGCGATGCAGACATGGCGGGGGACATTGACGGACGGCGGAGCACCTCTGGCGTACTCGTCTTTCTCGGGTCGGCTCCAATCTCATGGCTGTCGCTGAAACAAAAGGTGGTGGCGTTGTCCACGTGCGAGGCAGAGTACGTAGCGACGGCCACAGCAGTGTACCAAGCTGTGTGGCTGCGCCGGCTGCTGGACGAGCTGACCGGTGTGGAAGCTCACATACTAGCACTAATGATTGACAACTAGCCCATCATCGCCCTCGTGAAGAATCCGGTTCTCCACGACCAGAGCAAGCACATCGACGTCAAGTTCCACTTTCTCAGGGACTGTGTCGATGGAGGGCTTATCGTCATCGAGTTCGTCGAAACTGGTCGGCAACTCGCGGACGTCCTCACCAAGCCGCTCGGCCGTCTTCGGTTCACGGAGCTGAAGAAGATGATCGGCATGGTGGAGGTTCTAGGGTTAGCAGTAGGATTAAGGGAAGAATTGTAAAGTAATCTACTGCTCCCTCGTCTGTACGCGCGGCAAGGGCAGGCGTCGAAAGGGCTCCCCCGCTGCTACACTGTAGCTGCGGCAGGGGTAGGCGCCGAAAGGCTCTCCTGCCATACTGTAGCCACAGCAGGGGCAGATACCAAAGTCAGCCCTGCTGTCACATCTAGTCACTATAGCAACATGACAGACTGACATGTCTATGTACTAGGATTAGATGGGTAGAGTTGTATATATAGCTTCCCACTGCAACTCTGTAAAGTTGAGCCAGTTTAGTTTTGTCATCTCCTCTGCAGAGCTCCGACCAACGCTGGTGCTTGTGCTGTGTGTGTGCGCTCTATTCTCCCTCCCTTCTTCTACCCTCAGCCATAGTGTGTGTGGTCGGCAACGACGGTGAGCGGTCGGCTTACCCGTGCTGGAGATCTCGGGACCAACAGCAGAAACGACTCTGAATGGCTGTCTAGAGAAAGGATCTATGGCTGTCCAAACACTGATATATGATGGACATGCATATGAATATCTGAAGCATTTATCAAAATACAGATCTATTCATGCATTAAGGATCAACCGAGGTTCATTCTTAAAACCAAAGTATCTGCATCAACTAAGGTACCTTGATCTCTCGAATAGTAATTTTATCAAAGCACTTCCTGAAGAAATAAGAATCTTATATAATCTGCAAACACTGGACCTTTCATACTGCGGCAATTTGAGACGACTTCCAAAGGAAATAAAGTATATGACTGCCCTCCGTCACCTCTACATTCATGGATGTGAAAAATTAAAGAGCATGCCTTCAGAGTTTGGACGCCTCACTTCCCTACAGACGCTTACATGGTTTGTAGCAGGTACTGGCTCTGGTTGCAGTAATGTGAGAGAGCTTTGTCAGTTAGACCAGCTTGGTGGTCCACTAGAGCTAAGCCAGCTAGAGAATGTGACAGAAGCAGATGCAAAAGCAGCAGACCTTGGGAACAAGAAAGAGCTATCCCGATTGACATTGAGATGGACGTCGTCTCTAGAAAAGGAGGAAGAGGAACAAGACAATCATAAGGTGCTGGAGGCCCTCAAGCCTCATGACGCGCTGAAGGTTCTAGGTATATATGGCAATATTTGTGGCACTTATCCAACATGGATGAATACGTTGCAACAAATGGTGAAGCTTACACTATCGGATTGTGAGAAGCTCAAGGAGCTTCCTCCACTGTGGCAGTTACCAGCTCTACAGGTTCTCGAGTTGTGGAGATTGCAAAGTCTTAGTTGCCTGTGCAGCGCTGATGCACCCGTCACGCCGTTTAAGGAACTGAAGGAGCTTTCTTTGGACCGGATGCTAAACTTTGAGACATGGTGGTTCCTAAATAACAAGGTACAAGGAGAAGAACAAATATTTCCTCAGGTTGAGAAGTTGACAATCTGTGATTGTGCAAGGCTGACTGCATTACCAAAAGCATCAATTATTAAGGAACCTTCAGGCGGAGTTATTAATACTGTGTGGCGCTCGGCATTTCCAGCGCTGAAGGAATTAGTATTATATGTTTTGCCAGCCTTTCAGAGATGGGAGGCAGTCCAAGGAACTCTAGGAGAAGAGGTGACATTTCCTCGGCTTGAGAAGCTAGTAATTTTGTGGTGCCCAGAGTTGACTAGTCTCCCTGAAGCACCAATTCTAAGTGTATTGAAGATCCGACAAGGCAATCCACAAATGGCCATAGAGGTAGCAAGCTGCATCATCACTGCTTCGTCGTTGCATGTCGATGACGACAGAGAAGCAGCATGGCTGGATGGCGACAGCTTGCTTCAATTGGTGGATGGTGAGGATGTAACACCCTAAAAATGACATTATTTTGAAATAGCTAAATATGATTTATTTATGCAAATTGTGAGCCTTAAAAGATAGGGAAATAATAAATTTTGTGGAATTAAAATTTAAAAATAAGGTTAGAAACCTTTTTGATGCATACATGCTGCTGCATATCATTTTGTGAATGTTAGGAATTTATTAAATATTTCAAAAAGAATTAAAATTTGAATTTAAAAAGAGATTTGGAAAATAGTAGAAAAAGAAAAGGAAAGAATCATTTTTCCCTCTCCCTTCTTGAACTTCGGCCCGCAGGCCTTCACTCCTTCACCCGCAGCCCAGTTCTCCCTCGGCCCAGCTCGCCTCCCCGCCCCGCTCGAACCAGCGCCCGTAGCCCAGCCGCGCGCTGCGCGGCCCAGCACCGCGTCAACCGCCAGCCCAGCCGCGCGCCCCGGCCGCTCGGCCCAGCAAGACCCGCCGGCCCAACTACGCGCCAGCAACCGCCGCGCCTCCCCCATGCTCAGCAGCTGCCAGCCCGGCCCCACCTGTCGGCGCCATCCTCCACCTCCCGCACCCCCGCGGAACCGTCGCTGCCGCAACCGCTGCGCCCACGTCCCGCGTCGCCCGCGCCCCGGCCTCTACAAAACGAAGCCGACCCCCCCCCCCCCCCCCCCGCGCGCACCCCTGCTGCCTCCCCGCCTCTTCTTTGCATTCGCCGAGCGCAGCAGAGGCCACAACAGCCGCAGCTGAAGGTCGCCGGGATCCGCCATTGCTGAGCTCGGAACCTCCGCGCGAACAGTCGTCTCCGAGCCGTCCCCGTCTCCATTTCTCCCTTGGTGAGCTTCGCCTTGTTCCCCTATCTCTCTCGGTGCCTTTAATTTGACGAACCATGGCCTCTAGGGCCTTAGCCGCGTGCGTCCGTGTGCTCTCGCCACCGGCCATGGCCGCCACCTCACCAGCCGCGTCCTCCGGCCTCCGCATAGGCCTGGACGAGATCCCCTGTTTCCCCTCTAACCCCCGGTGCCCTCGGTTGGGAAAACCGTGGACCGTAGGCCAGTAACCGAGCTCGCCGACGTGTTTCTCGTCGCCGGCAATGGAGCGCCGCCGCGGCTGCTACTGTGCCCGTCCGGAATCCTTCTCTCTCCCTCCTCAGGTCTAATTCGAGCCCTCCATCCATGACCCGACGGCCGAGATCTTCCGATACCCCTTCGCGTGGCTGATTTGCAAAGAGACCCTGGACTTTTCTAAGTCCTAACCCGCAGTCCAAGGCGTAGTTCCCCGAATGCGCATTTTCGTTTGGAAAACGTAAACTTCATGGCTTAAGTCAAAAATACGTTTTCAGTATTACAGAAATGTCATCTGAACTGTTTCGCTTATAAAATTGTCGTTTTAGCTCCGAATTGATGCATTCAAATCGCGTTAGCTTCGTAATTTCATAAGCTACATGTTGGAACTACTGTTAGTCAAGTTTGGAACTTTTTAATTTTATGATTAGATTTAATTAAATATATGGCTATAGGAAAACCTGTTTAAATCATAACTTTTGCATTTTAGCTCCGTTTTTCGTGAACTTCGCGTTGACGTGATCGTAGCGAGACGTAGATTATTTTTACAAACATTTTATCTTGTTTTCAATACTATTGGTGTACTGTTCTAATGATAGGAATGTTTGCTTTGCATGAATGCTTTTGGAATGTTGTATGTTGCCGTGTTGGTCGCGTTCAGACGGTGAGGAAAACGTTGGAGACCAAGAACTCTTCGACGACCAGCAGAACCAGCACGAGTTTGTGAACCAAGGCAAGTATAGCATGGGTCTTCCTTGATACCCTATTTCACTTTAATCAATTACTCATTTGCATGTGTCTAATTTTGATACCCGTAAGGACATCCTAGTGATTGTTAATCATGATCCTTGTCTCCTATGGGTTAAATGCATATGGGTAGATTGCTAGTGCTCTAACTGAACTTGATATACATGATGATGAATGATATTATAGAACTAAGAGTTTAACATGATTCATAACAACTATTCCATAGGGCGAGGGTGCAAATGACCTTTGTTCATGTTACTCCTAGCTCTCCATAAGGACTTATCTATCGGCAAAAGCTGGGATTGACAGTGCAACCGGGAGAGTCATATGGCTTTGACTTTAGCTCAGTAATAGGATCTTTCCTAGCTAGTTAGAGGTTACCTTTTTGGCGCAAATGGGGCTTGCCACGTTGGGTATATGGCTACCTCTGTTCCTATGAGTATAGCCGCGATGGATATATGCCATAGGAAAGGGGGGTTCCTACATCTGTCTGCCAAGGAAACCTAGCGGCCCTAACTTGTTAGGGAAACCTATGAAATGGCTTCATAGTGTACCCTGCCCGTTCACCTTGGTAGTGACATGGGAGTAATTAACCCGGGCATATGGGGATCATGACTCGCGGTGAATGTGCACCACCTCTGCAGAGGGTAACAAACTGTTATAACAGCCGTGCTCATGGTTACGAGCGGCCCAGAAAACTCACAGAATAATTAGATACTTGTTGATGATCATTTATGATGGTATATGATGGATATATGATACACTTGACTCTAATAATTGTTCATATGGGTTTAAAAGGGAGCTTAAGCATAACATGATAATACCTATGAATAAAAGCTTGACTTACTAAAAATGCTAACTGCAGTAAACCAGTGTCAACTTTTTGAGCCTCATAACCCCATGTTAGTTTGTTAAGTACGGGATGTACTTACACTTGTTTATTTTCTTGATTTGGATAAAAATTCCGGATGGGTAACAGATGACAACGGGTATGAGGATTTCCCAGAGGATTTTTAGGCTTGTGGTCAACCAGTTGACCTTCCCTGTGATGAAGCCCCCGAGAGTTTATTATCTTAATATTTCCGCTGTGTGATGTAAGACTAAGTTGTAATATGGATCTGATGTAAGAGACACCGTGATGATACTTTATATGATTTGTCGACTTGTGTGTGTGACTGTTTCCTGGGCACACATGAGTATTGTGCATTCAATTTTATCCTTAAAATTGGGTATGACAAATTAGTATCAGAGCCGTGTTGACTGTAGGACGCAAGCTTAGATAGAAAACGGACGTTTTAGCATCTTTGCTCCTCTGGTTTCTTGCTTACTATCTTATTCTTGTTATTTTATTAAAACATTTATGCTTTTCATACCTTAATCTATTATTTAAAATTGTTGATTCTAATTCTATCTCACTTTAAATCTATAGATGTCTCATAAGCCGAAGACTGCTCGCCTCAGCACCGCCGGCTATCGTGCCATGTTCACCCCACGTACCCCACAGGCGGAGAGGGAGATTGTGATCATCTCCGACGAGGAGGAGATGGCTACACCGACGCCTACACCTGCTCCTACACCAGTCGTCGTGCTCGTCTATCCTGTTGTAGCTACACCTGAGGAGTCGACGGCTACTTCCCCTACACCTGCACCCTCCCCAGCTGTCCCCGTGGAGGACGAGGAGATTGGCTGGAAGTGCAAGTACTACTTCATGCCAGCTCTAGAGACAGCCTACTACCACACTCTCCTCACTCACGTGCTGGACGACTACTACCCCGACTTGCACGCCTCCATCAGCTACCACTGCGCCGAGTACCAGCATCCATTGGAGGCTATCTTTTGGAAGGTAGAGCTGGTGGTCACCGCTTGAAATGACATCAAGAATGGACATGAGGTGGAGACTGTCCACTGTGCCCCTGCCAGGAGAGCCCATGCTTTGGATGGCATGGAGGATGCAGCCCAGAACGCCTACATCCGCTACCATGGTCGTCGCTTTGAGGCCATGAGGGAGGATCGCTTCAGGTTCCTTCCTCGAAATGATCATGAGGGTGTTTGGCAGGTTTTGGCTCCACCAGAGAATGACCCAACTCTGGAAGCAACGGTGCAGCATGTCTACGCTATGCAGGGGGTGGATGAGGAAATCAAAGGAGAGCTACGTGCATCTCAGAGGGCGTAGAGACGTCTTCAGAAGCAAGTGGATGAACTTTGAGCACAACTTGGGCAGCCTTCGATCTACAAGAAGAAGCGCCGGTCCTTCACCATGATTGACACCGCTCCATAGGTGTTAGGTGCCTTGATCTAGACTACCACGTCGTTAGATAGTGTTACTTATTTAGTCTTGTTTGGTCTTGTGAACTTGGTTGATTAGATGTTTAATTTATGAACTTGGTTGATTTGGTATTTTGCTTGATTTCTGGAAGTTTGTGGGCATGTCCACAACTTCCTTAGATTGGAACTTTAAGTTTAGAATGAAATCTTAATGCAGATGTTTCGCTTTATCTTATCTCTGATGTGCTGATTTCTGGAGCAGCCTGTGTTCTTTATCTGATATCTCGAAATCTGGGCTGTCAAAAATTTTGAAATTTTTGTGGAGATAACTAGACCTCTGTATCTTTCAAGTGTCTCTAGAATCAAGTCAATAGCTGTTCAAGTTTGGGAGATCTAGCTGACACAAGTTGATATTCCTGCGCTGTCTGGAACCCAGAACAGTTTCGGTTTAGCTCTACTTTTGACTTTGTGTGTGTCAGAATCTGTAAAAGTGGTCTAAATGAAAGTTGTAGCTGATGTCCTAAGCTTTCTAACAAATCTTGGTGCACCTCTGTTGGATCTCTGAAACTCGAGTTATAACAGTTTTACTAAACTGCTGAAATTGAACCTTGTCCAGAAAATTCTCAGCATTGTTTCTTATCTTTTGTAAGCTCTCTATAGTTGGAAAATCTCTAAATTTTGCACATTTGTTGGAAAACAGATGGCCGCAAGAGGAGGAAGAGGCAGAGGCCGTGGTCGTGGGCGTGATGCTCTCATAAATCCACCACCACCGCCACCTGTGACCATAGAACAGATATTGGGAATGCAAGCGCAGCTGATGCAAGCTATGATGCAGCGCTTGGACAATGAACCTGCAAGAGGACCACCACCTGTTCAGGTTAGAGATAAGCGTGGAGAGTTTATGAAAGGTCGTCCACTGGTGTTCACCCATGCCTCAGACTCTATGGAGGCAGATGATTGGCTGCGTGCTGTGGAGAAACAACTAAACATAGCACAATGCAACGACCTTGAGAAGGTGTTGTACGCTTCTGGGCAACTCCAAGGATCTGCTCAGGATTGGTGGGAATCATTCCAGTTTGGATGTCCCAATAATGCTCCTGCTATCACTTGGTAGGAATTCAAGGACAATTTCCGATCATACCATATTCCTGATGGACTAGTGGAACTGAAGCACAAAGAATTCAGATCTCTCAAGCAAGGATCAATGACTATGGCGGAGTATCGAGACAAGTTCGCCCCACTATCACGCTACGCTCCTAATGATGTAGCGGATGACAAGGATAAGCAACGCCGTTTCCTCAAGGGACTCTATGATGGACTACAGCTCCAGCTGATGTCTAATACTTACCCTAACTTCCAGTCTTTGGTGAATCGCGCCATCGTGATTGATGGTAAGCGCAAGGAGATGGAAGCTAAGAAGAGAAGGCTCCAAGGGCAAGCTTCTGGAAGCAACACTTGCCCACGTGCTTATCCTCAGCAAGGTTTCCAGTAGAGGAATCAAGGACCAACTCACCAAGGAAACTGTGGTCAGTATCTTCAGCGGAACCAGTTCCAACAAGCACCTCAGAACCAGACCAGCAATCAAAAGTTCAACGCCCGACCACCTCACACTACGAAGGTGAACTATGTGTCATCTGATGCAGCTCAGGAGACGCCTGAGGTCATGCTGGGTACGTTCAGCGTCAACTCTATTTCTGCTACCGTACTTTTTGATTCTGGTGCTTCGCATTCTTTTATCTCCCAAGCTTTTGTTAGAATGCATAGCATACCTTTGTGTGCCATGAAAAACCCCATACTAGTAAATTCCCCGGGAGGTAGTATGCCAGCTTCTTATTGGAGCCCCTCAACTAGCATTTCCTTAAGGGGGGTAGACTTCAAGGTGAAGCTTATTGTATTGAGAACAGCGGGAATTGATCTTATCCTGGGAATGGATTGGATGAAACAACACCGGGCAGTGATTCAGTGTCAGGAGAAATCTGTGGTTGTGACATCACTCAATGGAGATAGAATCTATGTAGAAGTGGTAGTGCAAGCTCAGCCTACAGCCACAGTGAACCAGCTAGATGGTGAAGTCAATGAACAAGATTGTGTCGTGGAGGAGTTCTCAGATGTCTTCCCCGATGACTTGCCAGGTATGCCACCTGACTGAGACATTGAATTCATTATTGAATTATTACCTGGAACTGCACCAATAGCTAAACATCCATATAGAATGGGAGTTAATGAATTAGAAGAGCTTAAGAAACAACTAAAAGAGTTGAAAGAAAAAGGTTTCATACTCCCCAGTTCTTCCCCATGGGGGGCACCTATGATCTTTGTGGATAAGAAGGATGATAGTCAATGGATGTGTGTGGATTACCGCTCACATAATGAGGTTACCATCAAGAATAAATACCCTTTGCCTAGGATTGACGATTTGTTTGATCAGTTGAGAGGAGCTCATGTGTTCTCCAAGATTGATCTCCGCTCTAGTTATCATCAGCTTAAGATCTAAATCTCGGACATACCCAAGACAGCATTCACTACATGGTATGGATTATATGAGTACATCGTTATGTCTTTTGGATTGACCAATGCACCTGCATACTTCATGTATCTGATGAATAAGGTGTTCATGGAGTTTCTAGATAAATTTGTGGTGGTATTCATAGATGACATACTAATATTCTCTAAGACTGAAGAAGAACATGCTGATCACATAAAGTTGGTCTTGCAAAAGCTTAGAGAACATAAGTTGTACACTAAGCAGAGCAAGTGTGAGTTTTGGTTAAAGGAAGTCTCTTTTCTGGGTCATGTAGTCTCCAATGGTGGAATAGCAGTGGATCCAGGCAAAGTGCAAGACGTACTAAATTGGAAACCACCAACAATGGTAAGTGAGATTCGTAGCTTTTTAGGATTAGCTGGATATTACCGAAGGTTCATTGAAGGTTTTTCCAAGCTAGCCAAGCCTATGACAGCTCTGTTGGAAAATAATGCTAAGTATGTATGGTCGGATAAATGCCAGATAAACTTTGAAGAGCTAAAGAAGAGATTGACTACAGCTCTAGTATTAATCTTGCCCGATTTAAGCAAGAACTTCTCTATATATTGTGATGCATCCCGTTTAGGTCTTGGATGTGTGCTTATGCAAGAAGGAAGAGTGGTGGCATATGCATCTAGACAATTGAGGAAGCATGAGTTGAATTATCCTACTCATGACTTGGAATTGACAGCTGTGGTTTATGCTTTGAAGATCTAGAGACATTATCTGATTGGACATAAGAGTGATATCTATACTGATCATAAGAGTTTAAAGTATATCTTTACCCAATCAGATCTAAATCTGAGACAACGTTGTTGGTTGGAATTGATCAAAGACTATGATTTGGAAGTGCATTATCACCCAGGAAAGGCAAACGTCGTAGCTAATGCACTTAGCAGAAAGAGCTATGCCAATGGACTTCAGATAACATCTATGTCGGCAGAGTTGTGTGTTGAAATGGAGTATCTCAACTTGAGCCTGGTCACTAATGCAATGGAATTGGTGATAGAGCCTACTTTGGAAAAAGAGATATGCAAAGGACAATTGGAGGATGAAAAACTTAAAGAGATAGCAGAGAATGTAGTGCTTGGAAAGGCACCCGGACTCAGAATGGATGAGAATGGTACTCTTTGGTTCGAGAAAAGGATAAGTGTACCAGAAGTGAAAGCTATCCGAGATGCAATTTTGCAAGAGGCCCATGAGTCTGCTTACTCTATACATCCCGGAAGTACCAAGATGTACTTGGATCTCAAGAAGAAGTATTGGTGGTATGGTTTGAAGAGAGATGTGGCAGAATATGTGGCTTTGTGTGACACTTGTCAAAGAGTGAAAGCTGAGCATCAAAGACCTACAGGGTTACTACAACCAATGAAGATTTCTGAATGGAAATGGGAAGAAGTTGGTATGGATTTTATTATAGGATTGCCCCGCACTCAAAGAGGTTATGATTCAATATGGGTAATAGTGGATCGACTCACCAAAGTTGCTCACTTTTTACCAGTCAAGACTACCTATAATGGTGCAAGATTAGCAGAGTTGTACATGGAAAGAATAGTGTGCTTATATGGTGTTCCCAAGAAAATTGTGTCGGATAGAGGCACCCAATTTACATCATAATTCTAGCATAAAGTACATAGATCTTTGGGAACAAAGTTGAATTTCAGTTCTGCTTACCACCCGCAAACTGATGGACAGACTGAAAGGATCAACCAGATTTTGGAAGATATGTTGAGAGCTTGTGCACTTCAGTATGGTGATAGTTGGGATAAGAGTCTGCCATACGCAGAGTTCTCGTATAACAATAGTTATCAGAAGAGTCTCAAGATGGCACCTTTCGAGGCGTTGTATGGACATAAGTGTAGAATGCCTTTGTTCTGGAATTAGACTGGAGAAACTCAAGTGTTTGGTCCCGATGTCCTCAGAGACGCGGAAGAACAAGTGAGAATGATTAGAGACAATTTGAGAGTAGCTTAGTCCAGACAGAAGAGTTACGCTGATACCCGCAGAAGAGAGCTGACTTTCGAGATTGGTGATTATATGTACTTGAAGGTGTCACCAATGAGAAGTGTGAGAAGATTCAATATGAAAGGAAAGTTAGCACCAAGGTATATAGGACCTTTTAAGATCCTAGAGAGATGTGGAGAAGTAGCTTACCAGTTGGAACTGCCTGAGAGTTTGTCAGGTGTGCACGACGTGTTCCATGTTTCCCAATTGAAAAAAGTGTTTGAGGGTACCAGAAGAGCAGATTCCTTTGGAAGAACTTGCTGTCAAGGAAGATCTTACTTATGAAGAGTATCCGATAAAGATCTTGGAAACTACCAAAAGAGTTACAAGAAGCCGAACTGTAAAGATGTGCAAGGTGTAGTGGAATCGATATACAGAGGATGAGGCTACTTGGGAAAGAGAAGAGGATCTGAGAAAGACGTATCCCCAACTGTTTGAGTAAGCAATCATCCGAATCTCGAGGACGAGATTCATCTTAAGGGGGGTAGAATTGTAACACCCTAAAAATGACATTCTTTTGAAATAGCTAAATATGATTTATTTATGCAAATTGTGAGCCTTAAAAGATAGGGAAATAATAAATTTTGTGGAATTAAAATTTAAAAATAAGGTTAAAAAACTTTTTGATGCATACATGCTGCTGCATATCATTTTGTGAATGTTAGGAATTTATTAAATATTTCAAAAAGAATTGAAATTTGAATTTAAAAAGGGATTTGGAAAATAGTAGAAAAAGAAAAAGGAAAGAATCATTTTTCCCTCTCCCTTCTTGAACTTCGGCCCGCAGGCCTTCACTCCTTCACCCGCAGCCCAGCTCTCCCTCGGCCCAGCTCGCCTCCCTGCCCCGCTCGGCCCAGCGCCCGCAGCCCAGCCGCGCGCTGCGCGGCCTAGCACCGCGCCAACCGCCAGCCCAGCCACGCGCCTCGGTCGCTCGGCCCAGCAAGACCCGCCGGCCCAACTACGCGCCAGCAACCGCCACGCCTCCCCCGTGCTTAGCAGCTGCCAGCCTAGCCCCACCTATCGGCGCCATCCTCCACCTTCCGCACCCCCACGAAACCGCCGCTGCCGCAACCGCTGCGCCCACGTCCCGCGTCGCCCGTGCCCCGGCCTCTACAAAACGAAGCCGACCCCCCCCCCCCGCGCACCCCTGCTGCCTTCCCGCCTCTTCTTTGCATTCGTCGAGCGCAGCAGAGGCCACAACAGCCGCAGCCGAAGGTCGCCAGGATCCGCCATCGCTGAGCTCAGAACCTCCGCGCGAACAGTCGTCTCCGAGCCGCCCCCGTCTCCATTTCTCCCTTGGTGAGCTTCGCCTTGTTCCCCTATCTCTCTCGGTGCCTTTAATTTGACGAAGCGTGGCCTCTAGGGCCTTAGCCACGTGCGCCCATGTGCTCTCGCCGCCGGCCATGGCCGCCACCTCGCTAGCCGCGTCCTCCGGCCTCCGCATAGGCCTGGACGAGATCCCCTGTTTCCCCTCTAACCCCCGGTGCCCTTGGTTGGGAAAACCGTGGACCGTAGGCCAGTAACCGAGCTCACCGACGTGTTTCTCGTCGCCGGCAATGGAGCGCCACCGCGGCTGCTACTATGCCTGGCCGGAATCCTTCTCTCTCCCTCCCCAGGTCTAATCCGAGCCCTCCATCCATGATCCGACGACCGAGATCTTCCGATACCCCTTCGCATGGCTGATTTGCAAAAGTGACCCTAGACTTTTCTAAGTCCTAACCCACAGTTCAAGGCGTAGTTCCCTGAATGCGCTTTTTTGTTTGGAAAACATAAACTTCACGGTTTAAGTCAAAAATACGTTTTCAGTATTTATAGAAATGCCATTTGAACTGTTTCGCTTATAAAATTATCGTTTTAGCTCCGAATTGATCCATTTAAATCGCGTTAGCTTCGTAATTTCATAAGCTACATGTTGGAACTACCGTTAGTCAAGTTTGGAACTTTTTAATTTCATGATTAGATTTAATTAAATATATGGCTATAGGAAAACCCGTTTAAATCATAACTTTCGCATTTTAGCTCTGTTTTTCGTGAACTTCGCGTTGACGTGATCGTAGCGAGACGTAGATTATTTTTACAAACATTTTATCTTGTTTTCAGAACTGTTGGTGTACTGTTCTAATGATAGAAATGTTTGCTTTGTATGAATGCTTTTGGAATGTTGTATGTTGCCGTGTTGGTCGCGTTCAGACGGTGAGGAAAACGTTGGAGACCAAGAACTCTTCGACGACCAGCAGGACCAGCACGAGTTTGTGAACGAAGGCAAGTATAGCATGGGCCTTCCTTGATATCCTATTTCACTTTAATCAATTACTCATTTGCATGTGTCTAATTTTGATACCCGTAAGGACATCCTAGTGATTGTTTATCTTGATCCTTGTCTCCTATGGGTTAAATGCATATGGGTAGATTGCTAGTGCTATAACTGAACTTGATATACATGATGATGAATGATACTATAGAACTAAGAGTTTAACATGATTCATAACAACTGTTCCATAGGGCGAGGGTGCAAATGACCTTTGTTCATGTTGCTCCCAGCTCTCCATAAGGACTTATCTGTCGGCAAAAGCTGGGATTGACAGTGCAACCGGGAGAGTCATATGGCTCTGACTTTAGCTTAGTAATAGGATCTTTCCTAACTAGTTAGAGGTTACCTTTTTGGCGCAAATGGGGTTTGCCACGTTGGGTATAGGGCTGCCTCTGTTTCTATGAGTATAGCCGCGATGGATATGTGCCATAGGAAAGGGGGTTCCTATATCTGCCTGCCAAGGAAACCTAGTGGCCCTAACTTGTTAGGAAAACCTATGAAATGGCTTCATAGTGTACCCTGCCCGCTCACCTTAGTAGTGACATGAGAGTAATTAACCCGGACATATGGGGATCACGACTCGCGGTGAATGTGCACCACCTCTGCAGAGGGTAACAAACTGTTATAACAGCCGTGCTCACGGTTACGAGCGGCCCAGAAAACTCACAGAATAATTGGATACTTGTTGATGATCATTTATGATGGTATATGATGGATATATGATACACTTGACTCTGATAATTGTTCATATGGGTTTAAAAGGGAGCTTAAGCATAACATGATAATACCTGTGAATAAAAGCTTGACTTACTAAAAATGCTAACTGCAGTAAACCAGTGTCAACCTTTTGAGCCTCATAACCCCACCGGGATGTACTTACACTTGTTTATTTTCTTGATTTGGATAAAAATCCCGGATGGGTAACAGATGACAACGGGTATGAGGATTTCTCGGAGGATTTTTAGGCTTGTGGTCAACCAGTTGACCTTCCCTGTGATGAAGCCCCCGAGAGTTTATTATCTTAATATTTCCGCTGTGTGATGTAAGACTAAGTCGTAATATGGATCTGATGTAAGAGACACCGTGATGATACTTTATATGATTTGTCAACTTGTGTGTGTGACTATTTTCTAGACACACATGAGTATTGTGCATTTAATTTTATCCTTAAAATTGAGTGTGACAGAGGAGAAACGGAATCACAATAAATCCCCTTCCCCTCTCACGGTTATGGACTTATGCGGGTGCGACGTTTTCTTCTCTCAGTCAAAGTGCTCTGGCGCTTTGGGCATGTTTAGTGAAGCTTGAGGATTTGCAAATTCGGGCCTGCGATGCTCTTGTCCACTGGCCAGAGGAAGTGTTCCAGAGCCTGGAATCCTTGAGGAGCTTAACAATTTGGGGATGCCACAATCTAACAGGAAGCAAACACGCTTTTTCTGAGCCGTCTATGGCCCTGTTTGTTTCCGCTTCTTCCAGACACGCTTGGATTATAATCTAAACGAAGATTTTCTCGCTTCTCGCTTTTCGCTTCTCGTAGTTCAAATCTCTGAAGCGGCTTACCACATAAGCGAGAATCGGTGAAAATAAGCAAAATGTTTGGTGGGATTCTCACTTATTTCCACCGATAAGTCACTTATAGGCGGAAACAAACAGGGCCACCCGAACGGAGCTGTGTAATACGGCCACGCCTGGAGTCTCTGGAGATACGAAATTGTGCATGTTTGGTAGAGGTCCCATCAGTGTGCTACCCAAGTCATTAACTATTGACGGATGTCCTAAGCTGGAGTCCATCGCATTCAGTAAGCAGCTGGATACTAGTATGATGTTGACGAGTGCACAAGGTGTTGCTGCAGCACAGGACGACAAATCAGCATTAATTCCAGGCTCGGGCTCCTGCAGCGACGCCACGGCATCCACACCAGTTGCTAAGCTCTCATCATCAACCAAACATCACTTCCTTCCTTGTCTAGAATATCTAGACATATCCGACTGCGATGGCTTGTCAGAGATTCTTGATCTTCCTCTGTCCATCAAGACTTTGAAATTTAAACAATGCAGCAAACTTCAAACCCTTTCAGGGCAGCTGGATGCCGACCAAAAATTAAAAATTTGTGGACTGCTGAAGCTTGAAATCACTGGAACCTTTCTTAGTAGAGCTCGCAATGCTGGAAAAGCTCCGTCTTTGCAATTGCGAAAGCCTGGTGTCCTTACCAAACGGGCCTCAAGCATACTCATCTCTCAGGTTTCTTACTATCATGTCCTGTCCTGGTATAAAGTTACTTCCCCAGAGCCTACAGCAACGACTGGGTGATCTCAAGGACGAGGATAAACATCTAGATGACCATCATTATCAAGGTAACCTTCAATTTCTCTATCTTTTTAATGAAATGTTAATGAGTTGTAAAAAGCAAATATTTGACTTACCGAATTCTATTAGTTACAAAATATATGTTATGCCATGCCCCAGTGGTAAAAAAGAAAGAAAGTTAATGGCTACATCGTTTATTACCTTGCTTCTGACTCAAGTTGAAATCAAGTAGTTAACCCAACTTTATTTAGTCAATATAACATGACATCCCAGATTAGTGCTGCCAAATTGTGTATTAGTATCGATTGCAGAAATTCCCTAGAATGTATGGTGTACATAATGTTGTTACAGAAACTAAGTTATTATTGTTGACTTCGAAAAAAGCATCATATGTACATAGTATTATATTGTGAAGGAAAATATGACCACTGCCTCCTAATTACTTGATGAATTAGAGCTTCTGAAAAAAAAAGTGTTTGAATCTGCTTCAGAACCTACAGTTTTTACAGCACTATTTTTATCTGTTATTTGTTTCCCTTGATGAAAAGAAGCACCTAAAAGCCTTAACGCAGGTCAAATGATCTATAACTCAAATGACTGAAACATTTAAATGGTTCTTAGGGTCTGAACAAAAAAATAAAAAAATGTTGTAATTATGGAGATTTAGAGCTAAATAAAGCTTTACCTGTTCTCTGCAAGTTCACAGATACTTTGCATATAGTTATATTCTTCTTGCACTTTACATACAAAGATAGTAATTTTAATTTTGAAAATATCATCTATGATCAGAGCCAAACTCTTGGAAATATGCTATCAAGAGGCACTTTTGTGCTTGAAACACGCTATCAGCAGTCAAGACTTTTGCTAGAAGTTGCTTCAATTCCATGATGGTGGAGAGCAGGCAAGTTGATTCCTTCGTAATTTGGACTCCAACACTAAGTGTGGTAATTAAGAAGTTTCAGTTATGGTCTCAATTGGGCCCAAGAAAATGATAGTAGTTGTGATCCACAAACTACATTACTTTCAGGAGTAGGCATATCACCATAGTCCAGCAATCCAACTTATCTTCAAGGACACTGGGCCATCTAAGCTTTGCTACAAAATTTTTAGGGAATCGAATGCTGTTTTCCTTACTGACTAAATCACAAAAAGATTGGTTTTGCATTGGAAAAAACCTTTGTACGATCCAAACTTTTGTATTGAAGAGAAATTTTGCTGCCTTGCTTAAGATAGAAGGACAACCGTAATGGATAGCCAATTGAGAAATTATTTCTGTATTATAATGCTAGTGCAACGAGAAATGAGACATTTATTAGGTTTGTACTTCCTGTCTCAAAACTACTTAGATCCTGATTTGCTTTACACATTAGTTATTTCTCACTTGCAAACAATGGTATTGAATTTGCCTTTTGGGTCGTAATGTTACCTTTTCCTGAATGTTGCTGAGTTGGATCTCAACTCCTGTAGGTTGCTCTTATGATTATGGATTGTTTGCATTCTCACCGCCAGTCACCAGAGATGCTAGTATATGTTCGTACAACCACAACCCATCTGAGAATCTCAGACTGCCATATACTATTGTTCCAGTTGCCATGCATTGTTGACAATGGTGTAAAATTCATAGCTGTGATTCAATGATCGTCAGCCTAGTGCGGCCTAATAATAATGTACAACTTAAAAAACTTGCACCCATCCTTGTTGTCTTCAATGTATTAGGCATCGTCGGTTACTCAATTCCAATCCATTCAATCAGAAGCAACAGGCAGCTGAAGCTATCAACATTTTACCTGTTCAGCTAATAGCTTGTGTAAATTGTATTTGCAGCATGCATACAAGGATAGGCAATACTAATGGATTCATATTCTGCTACATCCTACAAATAGGGTTATTACCGAAAATGGTCTGGGGCAGATTCGCATCAATCGTTGTACTTTAAGCTCTCACAAAACTGTTAACTTCTCTCAGCATAATTGTTATGGGAAATTCTTCTAAACATCGCATCAGCACAATAAAGGCAGGCATACATCATAGTCAAAACTGATAGGACAAACACTGGATTCAACTGCAGTATGTAGCATGCCATTGAAACAATAGCATCTGCTGGCCACAGCAAAGATCATAGATACAATTGGATGAGCTCATCACTAACAACAGAAGGCGTCAGAACACCAAGATCCGTCAGGAGAAGTGTGAGATATTGAGGAGGTGTGTAGTCTCTTGCAGATGTCTCCACTTCCACCCCAGTGGGTACTGGGACTCCAAAATCTATTGGTCGGTGAGCTGGTGTCATGTCCTTTTGATCCAAGGGATATAGCCGAGCGAACTGCAAGAGTGAAAAAGACACAGGCAACATTATCAGAGGATAATTGCATGCAGCAGCATCATGTTAGTGACAAATTGACCATCAAAATACACAGCATTAGTATCATAATAATAGTTATAAGGTTTTAACTTCCAACATCAACACAGTGTAATAAGCTAATAACTGAAAATAGTCTTAAAGGTTATAAACTTTCTCTAAGAGCATCTCCAGGAGTTTGGTATAGTTTACTTGCCACACTAATAAATCTAAGTTAACAGAAGAAATAGCAACCTTAAATTTTGTCTCCAACAGTCTTCTATAATTAAACGATTTTGCATTGGGAACCCCCGAACTATTTGTAACCAACCAAACCTTTTTTTAATAGTTTCTTTGTCTCTTACCGCTTTCTCACTTGGAACCCTTTATTTTCTTAATTTATCATGCGTCCAATTTACTCCGATCTCCCGAGAAAACGACAGGGCAAAGAGAGGATAAGGAGTTCCTCTCAACTGGGAAAACTTACAAGTTGGAGAGGATATTTGACAACTTTTTTATTTTTAAGGAGCCCTTTTACCAAACTGTTGGAGGGAACTTTTTTCCCCTTTTTGCTAAAAAAAATCAAAATAAGGAGTTGTTTACAAAACTCCCGGAGATGCTCTAACAGATTTCATATCATATCATGTATTCAGGAAGAAACATTGGTTGTCACTAATAAATTCATTGCATTCCAAAAGTAATGATGCAAAGCAATAACATGAATGAAGTAATGTTAATATATTATTGAAGTACATTATCATAGCATACATTACCTTGTAACTTTCAGCTGCCACATAAACAGGTTTGTTCATACTATGAGCCACAAGAGCTATCTGATAAGTGCCCATCATATTGATTATGCCTCCACTCTCAACAACCCCATCAGCACCAACAAATACCATGTCAACTTCATCCATAGAATAAGCAACAGCTGAATCAATTAGAACCTTAACAGGGATGCCTAATGCTGCAAGTTCATTTGACATTCTTAAACCAGTTCTGTCTGGCCTGCCCTCTGCAGTTCAATAAAATGATAAACAGACATTACAATTATTAGGGTTCAGAACATGTTATCTGCACGTACTAATGGAGTAATAAATGGATGCATGTATGCTTCCTATTCCTGAAGCAAGAACAGCATTAAGCCAGAACGTAAAATGTAAAATCACGATTCAGAACTGATTATAGATGACACAGGCCTTCCTTAACAGTTGCATTATAAAGGACTCTTCCTCTCTTCATATATTAATTCAGGGCGCATAAAGTTCAATCCCCTATTCAAGTAGCATGGAACTCCTAAGTCCTATGAAGTTCGGCAGTAACACACAGGCATCTGCCTACATGTAACAGCTATAGCCATGTGGGAAGCAACTAGAAAAACATGGGATACCAAAATTTGACATAAAACTTCAGACTTTCAGAGTGATATGCATCATGATGAAAACTACACATCAGCTAATGATAAGAATATACCTAATAAAAGTACAAAAGAAATTTAGTTTCAACCATTTTGATGCACTTTCATGCAATCATGGTTTCAAAGGTGACAAGGTGACCCAAGGCGAGTTGGGTACGCCTCATCACCTAGGTGACAAGGCGTAACTAGGCCCCAATGAGAGTTGGGTCAGCCCAGATGCCTAGACGAGGCCTTTGAAATATAGCACTAGATGCAATGTATGTGTACGCCATCGTCAAGCTATCTGTGTAGAAACAGATTATCACATCTTGCAACTAAATCACTATACCTGTGCATAGTACCCGGAAGAGCTTGCGATTGGATGCAGCAAGCTTTAGAACTTCCAATACTACCCTGGAATACCCATGGACAAGTATAGTACACCCATCATAAATGAAATCCTGGCTAAGCATTGCAATTGTCTTGCGAGCCTGAAAAAACATCACCCCCGAAGCATTAGTAAAAAAAGGCATGAATTCTTGTACAGAAACTAGATAAGAATCGGGAGGTTTTGGATATGCGGATAACCTTTAAAGATATCTCTCCAAATTTTTCACCTCGCTCAATTAGGCGTGATTTTGCTGCATCAAACTTCTCATGCTCCAGATGTGATGTCCTCGTTACAAACCGCATGAACAAATCACAAGCAGCTGAAAGAGAAATGGATGTAGCGTCCCAGGACTGAAATACATAGGCATTTTTTAGTGTCAATTCCCATAGTTAGAAAATACACGCGAAATTAAATCCAGAACCAGGAGCAGCACAATGAATGATATGTCATTCACAAGGATAGATCGAAACTCCAAGAATTATGATAAAAATATGGTGGTAGAAGATATTAAGGAAGACAGTGCAAAAAACAAGAGGTGACATTAAAGTTCAGGAATGGATGTGCACGCAACTCAAGCTTCTCGTGGTGGGGTCAGTACTCAGTGATTATAACAGCGTAATATGAGGGCTTTTGTGTATTACAGTGATTATGACAATCAAGCGTTTGGCTTTCCAGACTTTCATTGAATCAACTATACAAAATAAGTCATTCAGAGCATGGTAATAAAGGTGAGACTGTGCCACTAAAAACTCGGGCAGAAACGCTAATTAAGGTCTGAGCCACTTTTATGCAAACGGAATTTCGATTTACTATCCTGCTTAACATGACCACAGACAGCGTCCAATAACGGATAAGCCATCAGCACAAAGAAACAGCTCAGGGAATCATGCTGATCATCAAAGAATATACACTTAATTAGCACAGCAAGCGGGAACGACGGAGCAACCGAGCAGGTGAAATCGGCCGGGCTATCAACCTTGAGCTTATCAGACGCCTTCTTGAGCTCGATCTCGAGCTCCATCATGGTGGTGGCCCTGCTGGAGCGGATGACGGCGGCGAGTGCCATGATGGCGGCCACCGCCTCCGCGGCCTCGGGCTTGCGGCGCCAGAAGTTGAACTCCTCGATGACGCCGCCGCCGGCCCCGGGGGACGACGGGGGCGGGGGCAGGGCGGCCGCGTCGGCGGCATCGGCGCCGGGGGGGATGGCTGCGGCGGCGGCGGCGGCGTGCGCGAGCCAGTCGCTGGAGACGACGGCGTGGTGCTCCGCGCGCGTCTGGTAGTAGGCGGAGATGGGCGGCGGGACGGGGCTAGGGTTTTGGGCGGCGTCGGGCTCCATGGGATGGGAGCAGGCCAGGCCAGCAGGGGGGGGGGGGGGGGGGGGGGGGGGGGCAGAGGATGAAACGAAGCACGGGGATGAAATGGGAAGGGAGAGCTGTGGGCCTGTGGCTCCGTGAGAGATCATCTCAACCGTCCGTTTACGCTCCAGCCGAGAAATAGTGTGATTTTTGTGATGTGGAAAATTGTTGGCACTTCGGCAGTGGTACCACGATTTGACATGTTTCTAATGAGCATTCCCAAGAGTTCCCTATTTTTTTCTCTTCTCCTAAAAAGTTATTGTTTGGCAACTCCTAAAAATATATTAGGAAGGAAAAAGATAGTCATCTCCAAGAGTTTCTAATAAATGATGTCTAAAAAATCAAATTGAGGCCACATCAATATTTTCTGGCTTTTTTTGTTTTTTGTCACGGGAAACATATCGGCGTGCCGTACCCTGAGCCCACGATCTCCCTACCGCCACCGCCAAGTCCCAGCCAACGCAGCCACCACCCGGCCGGCTACCGCCTCCTTCCGGCCAGCGACGCGAGTAGTACTACTGCCTTCCGGCCAGCGACGCGAGTAGTACTACTGTCGGCCAGCAACGTGAGTATCCGGCCAGCGACGCGAGTAGTACTCCTTCCGGCCAGCGACGCGAGTAGTACTACTGCCTTCCGGCCAGCGACGCCACGCGAGTAGTACTACTGCTTGTACACGGCAAGGTGTAAACAATCATGGCGTTTGACAAATCTCTGTTGCAAAGAGAATTAGAAGATTCCTCATCAGACGACGATGATTGTCTCATCATGTCAGCAGCTGCAATTGTTGAAACATATTCAAATCAAAAAGGAAGACATGGTGGTTCTATTCTAGGGCATAAAGTTATTTATCGAGATAGAGAAGGCGGGCACCAAAGGATGTTTCAAGATTACTTGGCTGAGATTTATTCCATCGGAGGTTTGTGCGCATTCACTTGTGATATGATCACTAGTACGCTAAGTAATTATTCTAACATTTATTTTATTTTTTAATTTCAGGTATAGGATGAGTCGGAACCTTTTCGTACGCATAATGAATGATGTAGAATTATACGATGACTACTTTGTCCAAAAAAGGAGTGCAGCCAATGTTCTTGGATTAAGTTGCTTTCAGAAAGTCACAGCAGCATTTCGTATGCTAACATATGGAGTTCCAACTGATGCTACGGATGAGTATGTCTGCATTAGAGAAAGTACCGCAATTGAGAGCCTATGTAGGTTTGTTGCTGCAGTTGTTGATTTATTTGAAGAAGAATACCTGAGATATCCTAATGAGGCTGACACAACATGCTTACTGGCACTCGGTGAGCAAAATGGTTTTCCTGGTATGTTAGGGTCCATCGATTGTATGTATTGGGCGTGGAAGAATTGTCCTATAGAGTGGCAGGGCCAGTACAAGGGGCATATGGAGGAGCCCACTATTATTTTGGAGGTTGTTGCTTCCAACGATCTTTGGATATGGCATGCCTTTTTTGGAATGCCTGGGTCTCATAATGACATCAATGTGCTTCACCGGTCTCCTTTATTTGCTAAGCTGGCTGAGGGCAGAGCTCCTGAGGTGAATTATACCATAAATGGTCATGATTATACGATGGGTTATTATCTAGCCGATGGTATATACCTATCATGGGCTACTTTAGTGAAGTCCATCTCTCAGCCTATGGGGAACAAGAACAAATATTTTGCCAAAACACATGAAGCAGCAAGGAAGGATGTCGAAAGAGCTTTTGGGGTTCTGCAATCAAGGTTCGCCATTGTTCGAGGAGCAGCTCGTATATGGGACATGGAGACACTGAGCATCATCATGAAAGCTTGTGTCATTATGCACAATATGATTATTGAAGATGAGGGAGTCGTTGACCCTACTGAGCGGTTCGATTACGGTGGCCAAAATGTGGAACCTTCTCATGAGAGTAATCGCACCCTCGATGAATTCATTGAAGCGCATAAAAGGATCAGAGACAAGGAAATACACCACCAATTAAAAGCAGACCTCATCGAGCACCTCTGGCAGTATTTTCCTGATAAATATTAAGTTCATAGGACTTCTATGTATTTATTAGCATGAGTACTTTTTCAGCTTCAAATTGCAATCAGTACTTTGTTTGTCCTAAGTTTGATTATAAACAATTTTCCATTCTCTCAAAAACAGATTTGTGCACTTGTGTCATATAATTTAAAATTTTCTTCTTTCTCAAAATACCATGCAGCCGGCCAGTACCAATCAACATCAGCTACAGTACCATGCACTTGTGTATCTACGAACAGTAGGTGAATTTTGACATGACTGCTGATTGCAAAGACATCAACAAAGAACACATAAAAAAGCAGGCAATCAGGCAGCCAACCAGCAGTAGCAGACAGTTCCATGCAGTACAGGACCATGCAGGCAATACGCTGGTAAGGAGCAGACGCCCAGCTAGCACCAGTACCAATCAATTTCATGGCCACATATACAAAGGTTCACTGAATATAAATAATACAAATTAAAAAGCACTTGACCATATATCATAAAGCAAAGGTTCACTGAGTATAAATAATACAGATTAAAAAGCAATTGACCATATATGATAAAGTAAAGGTTCACTGAATTCCAAAATTAAATGGCTATAGGGAAAAAAATCACATGAACTAGTTCCAATTCGCCAAACGACGAGCAACAATCTTCTGCTGCATAACTGTGTAGTACTGCTGCTGCAAAGGGGTCAGGGCGCTAATGTCCATTGCCATTATTTTTTCTTCCTTTTCGATTGTGTCATTTTCCACCTTCCGCAATTCAGCTTCTACCTTTTTTTCTTCTACTGCTAGGCGCCTTTTCTCTAGCTCAAGTGAAGCCATGTGCCTCTCCTCTTTCTTCTTCTCTTTCTCCATGTCAAATGACTCCTTCGCCCACATTTTGTCCAAAGCCTCCATGCAAGCTTCACCTCCTCCTCGCCTTAGAGCATCTTTTTGCCTTCTTCTGTCCCTATGGCCTCTTTCGGGCTTCGGACTCTAGAGGTGCAATCTCAGTGACATCTTCAGTGATGTTGACTTCTACATTTGTGGGAGTGGAGTCTGGGCGAACCTTCTTTTTCTTATTACTGGCTTGCTTCAGCTCTACCAGTTCCCTCCTCTTGGCCTTCCACTTCTCTTCATCCTTCAAAATGTTCCAGCACTGCATGAGAGTGAATGTCTTCTCACCGTTCATTCCTTTGAACATAGTTAATGCTTCAGAAACCTGCAAACATATGTGTTTATTAAATATCAACGTGTATGTCTTCTAAGATTACTGAAATAAGAAAAAGAATTACCTTGTCTTGAATGTTTTTTCCACTTTGATTTCTACGCTCAATCGCATCATAACAAGCACAGTACTTGTTGACATTCTCCAAAATATACATCGATCTATGCATTAGTGAACTCTCTGTTCGGCTTGCAAATGACTTCCTGTGGGTCTCATAGTAATCATAAATTCTACGCCAAAAGGAGGAATGAGACTGATTAGCACCTTGCACGGGGTCTTTGCTGACGTTCAACCAAGCCGAGACAACAATTTCATCCTCGTCCGGAATGAAATTTTTTTGCCTCTTGGCGTTTGGCCTTGGAACGCATGGGCGTTTATTACCACAAGCACTGGACTGCACTTCTACAACTTCATCACCTGCTACTGCCTGCACTTCATCTTCTTCAACATCAGCTCCTACCTGCACATCCTCAAACGCGTGCTTTTCCTGTGTCATGGGAAAGCTGAACTCGTCCAAAGAACGAACACCGTCAAATCATGTGACCAAGTCAGTCCAATAACCACCACCGGACATTGCGACGAGCCTGCAAATATGGACAAAGAAATCATTACCAAATGCTCCTCTGTTAGTATTTCTCTTTCTTAATCATGCAAGCAATAGGCAATCAGCAGAGAACTCCACGCACCACAGTAGTAGTAGCAGGCAATAGGCATCGGCAGAGAACTCCATGCACCACGGTACAGAGGAGAAACCAATAGAAAATTGTAACATCCTAAAATTTGCATTCTTTTAAAATTAGTAAATATGATTTATTTAAGCAAATGTGTGTGCATTAAAAGATAGGGAAATAATAAATTTTGTGGAATTAAAATTTAAAAATAAGGTTAGAAACTTTTTGATGCATACATGCTGCTGCATATCATTTTGTGAATGCTTGGAATTTGTTAAAGATTTCAAAAAGAATTGAAATTTGAATTTAAAAAGGGTTTTGGAAAATAGAAGAAATAGAAAAGGAAAGAATCATTTTCCCCTTCTTTCTTGAATTCGGCCCGCTGGCCCCCTCTCTTTTCCACGTGGCCCAGCACCAGCCCCAGCCCAGCTCGCCTACCCGCCCCGCGGCCCAGCACCGTGCCAACCGCCAGCCCAGCCGCGTGCCTCGGCCGCTCGGCCCAGCAAGCCACGCCAGCCCATCACCGCGCCAGGCAACCGTCGCCCACGCTCCCCCGTGCCCTGCCGCTGACGCCCGGGCCCCACTTGTCGGCGCCGTCTCCTTACCCGCGCGGCTCGGAACCGTCCGCGCCCACCGCTGCAGCAACCGCCGCCCACGACTGACATCGTGGGAGCGCCCCCCCCCCCTCGCGCCCTGGCCGCTACAAATAGCAGCCGAGCCTTCCCCCGCGCACCCTGCTGCTCCCCGCTCTCGTCTTCGCGCTCGCCAAGTACCGAGGAAGCCCCGCAACCGCCGCTCCATGGTCACCGGGATCCGCCGTCTTCTCCTTCGCACGGACCGCAGCCGCCGAGCTTCCCCATCCTCCTTCCTCCCCGCGGTGAGAACCCCCTGGCCTCCCTCTATCTCCCAGTACCCCTACTTTCTCTTTTCTTGGCTTCTCGAGCCCTGGCCGTGAGCTCCACAAGCCGTGGTCGCCAGCCATGGCGGCCACCGCGCTAACCGCTGTTCCCGGCCGCCGTATCGGCATGGCCGAGACCCCCTTCTTCCCCCGCCTTCACCGGTGCTCTCGGTTTCGCATTTGGTGAACCCTAGCCCCCTAACCGCGCGCGACCGAGACCTCCACGCCGCCGGCAATGGCGCCTCACCGCTGGCATCACTGTTCCGGCCGGACACTTTCTTCTCCCCCCCCCCGAAATCATTCTTGACCATTCATTTCTAATCCAACGGCCGAGATGTTCTGATACCCCTTCGCGTGGCTGATTTGCATAAGAGACCCTGGACTTTTCTAAGTTCTAACCCGCAGTCCAAGGCGTAGTTCCCCGAATGCGCAATCTCATTTGGAAAGCGTAAACTTCACGGTTTAAGTCAAAAATATGTTTTCAGTATTTATAGAATTGCCATTTGAACTGTTTCGCTTATAAAATTGTCGTTTTAGCTCCGAATTGATCCATTCAAATCGCGTTAGCTTCATAATTTCATAAGCTACATGTTGGAACAACTATTAGTCAAGTCTGGAACTTTTTAAATTCATGGTTAGATTTAATTAAATATATTGCTATAGGAAAACCCGTTTAAATCATAACTTTCGCATTTTAGCTCCGTTTTTTCGTGAACTTCGCGTTGACGTGATCGTAGCAAGACTTAGATTATGTTTACAAACATTTTATCTTATTTTCAATACTGTTGGTGTACTATTCTAATGATAGGAATGTTTGCTTTGCATGAATGCTTTTGGAATGTTGTATGTTGCCGTGTTGGTCGCGTTCAGACGGTGAGGAAAACGTTGGAGACCAAGAATTCTTCGACGACCAGCAGGACCAGCACGAGTTTGTGAACCAAGGCAAGTATGGCATGGGCCTACCTTGATGTCCTATTTCACTTTAATCAATTACTCATTTGCATGTGTCTAATTTTGATACCCGTAAGGACATCCTAGTGATTGTTTATCTTGTTCCTTGTCCCCTATGGGTTAAATGCATATGGGTAGATTGCTAGTGCTCTAACTGAACTTGATATACATGATGATGAATGATACTATGGAACAAAGAGTTTAACATGATTTATAATAACTGTTCCATAGGGCGAAAGTGCAAATGACCTTTGTTCATGTTGCTCCCAGCTCTCCATAAGGACTTATCTGTCGGCAAAAGCTGGGACTGACAGTGCAACCGGGAGAGTCATATGGCTCTGACTTTAGCTCAGTAATAGGATCTTTTCTAGCTAGTTAGAGGTTACCTTTTTGGCGCAAATGGGGCTTGCCACGTTGGGTATAGGGCTACCTCTGTTCCTATGAGTATAGCCGCGATGGATATGTGCCATAGGAAAGGGGGGTTCCTACATCTGCCTACCAAGGAAACCTAGCGGCCCTAACTTGTTAGGGAAACCTATGAAATGGCTTCATAGTGTACCCTGCCCGCTCACCTTGGTAGTGACATGGGAGTAATTAACCCGGGCATATGGGGATCACGACTCGTGGTGAATGTGCACCACCTCTGCAGAGGGTAATAAACTGTTATAACAGCCGTGCTCACGGTTATGAGCGGCCTGAAAAACTCACAGAATAACTGGATACTTGATGATGTTCAATTAAGATGTTCTATGATGATATACAATACACTTTACACTGATATAGGTTCGTATGGGATTAAATGGGAGCTTAAGCATAACTTGATAATACTTGATAATAAAAGCTTGACCTACTAAAAATGCTAACTGTAGTAAAACCAGAGTCAATCTTTTTTGAGCTTTATAACCCCATGTTAGCTTGTTAAGTACGGGATGTACTTACACTTGTTTATTTTCTTTATTTGGATAAAAATCCTGGATGGGTAACACATGACAACGGGTATGAGGATTTCTCGGAGGATTTTTAGGCTTGTGGTCAACTAGTTGACCTTCCCTGTGATGGTGTTCCATGGAGTGTTATCCTTTACTATTCCGCTACGTTGTGTAAGACTACTTAATGTTATTATTTGTGATGTAAGAGACACCGTGATGATACTTTATATGATTTTTCAACTTGTGTGTGTGACTGATTCCTGGGCACACATGAGTATTGTGCATTCAATTTTATCCTTAAAATTAGGTGTGACAAATTGGTATCAGAGCAGTGTTGACTGTAGGACGCAAGCCTAGTAGAAACTGGCCATTTTAAGGTTTAGATGTTGCTACAAAAACCCTTGCTCTATGAACCTTGATATTTTCTTCTCTACTATATCTCTACCTTTGTTATACATCTCTACCTTGGTGCTTAATTTAAAGACTTTGTTCTTATCTTCACCCCTTGATTTGATATGCTTTTAGAACTATCCCTCATCATCTTCTTACGTAATCTGAAGAAGAGTCTTAGGATTGTTACCCCTAGTATAATCAGGGCGATAGTATCGTAATTTGAGTCAATGATTGAGTTGTGCACCTTTATTGCTTGTTGAATTGTTATTATGCTTATGATTGTTTTGAATCTTTTGAAATGATTGCAATGATCTTGTTGGGTGTTCCCACAATTTCATTTATCTTATAGGCCTAAGGTATAAGGATTAGTGCAATAAATAGTTGGGTTATGGTTTTCTTCTGTTTCCTCTATCCTGTCTTTTTGGAGCAGTCTGCACTTTTCGACTTATATCTCTGATGTTGGATGACCACAAATCTTGAGAAAATTATGGACAATAGTAGACTTCAATATCTTTCTCTAAGCGAAAGAATCACCTTTATAGCTATTTTGGTTATAGAGATACGAAAATCACAAGGCGATGCATTTGGAACCTGGAACAATTTCTGTTGTGTACCCTTTTCGACCAAATTATCTACGGAATTTGGAAAACTGTTCTATAAAGAAGTTGTGGAGAATTTTATAAGCTTTCAAACGGTATAAGCTACAACTTCATTGGCTTAACAGAATGAGAGTTACAGCCGTTTTACGACGCTATTGTTTTTTAGCTCGCAAAGAATTCTAGATTTCTTGTTCTTGCCTATATACAAGAGTATCAATGTGATGACAGAACGTCTTGATATTAGTTAGCTCATCTAGAAGGAGATGCAAGCTATACTTTGGTGTCCCCTGGTTTATTTTTCTTAAGGGGGGTAGCCAAGCTGAAGAATTTGCAAGCTAAAGTGTCCTGCGTTCTTGTTTGCGCAGTGGAAGCGTGGTGGTACCCAAAGATGTGAAAGTAGTTTAAAGTCTCAAGATGGCACCTTTCAAGGCGTTGTATGGGCGTAAGTGTAGAACGCCTTTGTTCTGGAATCAGATTAGAGAAACTCAAGTGTTTGGTCCTGATGTCCTTAGAGACACGGAAGAACAAGTGAGAATAATTAGAGACAATTTGAGAGTAGCTCAGTCCCGACAGAAGAGTTACGCGGATACCCGCAGAAGAGAGCTGACTTTCGAGATTGGTGATTATGTGTACTTGAAAGTATCACCAATGAGAAGTGTGAGAAGATTCAATATGAAGGGAAAATTAGCACCAAGGTATATAGGACCTTTTAAGATCCTAGAGAGACGTGGAGAAGTAGCCTATCAGTTGGAACTGTCTGAGAGTTTGTCCGGTGTGCACGACGTGTTCCATGTTTCCCAATTAAAAAAGTGTTTGAGGGTACCAGAAGAGCAGATTCCTTTGAAAGAACTTGCTGTCAAGGAAGATCTTACTTATGAAGAGTATCCGATAAAGATCTTGGAAACTGCCAAAAGAGTTACAAGAAGCTGAACTGTAAAGATGTGCAAGGTGCAGTGGAATCGATATACAGAGGATGAGGCTACTTAGGAAAGAGAAGAGGGTCTGAGAAAGACTTATCCCCAACTGTTTGAGTAAGCAATCACCCGAATCTCGAGGACGAGATTCATCTTAAGGGGGTAGAATTGTAACATCCTAAAATTTGCATTCTTTTAAAATTAGTAAATATGATTTATTTAAGCAAATGTGTGTGCATTAAAAGATAGGGAAATAATAAATTTTGTGGAATTAAAATTTAAAAATAAGGTTAGAAACTTTTTGATGCATACATGCTGCTGCATATCATTTTGTGAATGCTTGGAATTTATTAAAGATTTCAAAAAGAATTGAAATTTGAATTTAAAAAGGGTTTTGGAAAATAGAAGAAGTAGAAAAGGAAAGAATCATTTTCCCCTTCTTTCTTGAATTCGGCCCGCTGGCCCCCTCTCTTTTCCCTGCGGCCCAGCACCGCGCCAATCGCCAGCCCAGCCGCGCGCCTTGGCCGCTCGGCCCAGCAAGCCGCGCCAGCCCATCACCGCGCTAGGCCACTGTCGCCCACGCTCCCCCGTGCCCTGCTGCTGACGCCTGGGCCCCACTTGTCGGCGCCGTCTCCTTCCCCACGCGGCTCGGAACCATCCGCGCCCGCCACTGTAGCAACCGCCGCCCACGACTGACATCGTGGGAGCGCCCCCCCCCTCGCGCCCCGGCCGCTACAAATAGCAGCCGAGCCTTCACCCGCGCACCTTGCTGCTCCCCGCTCTCGTCTTCGCGCTCACCAAGCACCGAGGAAGCCCCGCAACCGCCGCTCCATGGTCGCCGGGATCCGTCGTCTTCTCCTTCGCACGGACTGCCGCCGCTGAGCTTCCCCGTCCTCCTTCCTCCCTGCGGTGAGAACCCCCTGGCCTCCCTCTATCTCCCGGTACCCCTACTTTCTCTTTTCTTGGCTTCTCGAGCCCTGGCCGCGAGCTCCGCAAGCTGTGGTCGCCAGCCATGGCGGCCACCGCGCTAACTGCTGTTCCTGGCCACCGTATCGGCATGGCTGAGACCCCCTTCTTCCCCTGCCTTCACCGGTGCTCTCAATTTCGCATTTGGTGAACCCTAGCCCCCTAACCGCGCGCGACCGAGACCTCCATGCCGCCGGCAATGGCGCCTCACCGCCGGCATCACTGTTCCGGCCGGCCACTTTCTTCTCCCCCCCCCCGAAATCATTCTTGACCGTTCGTTTCTAATCCAACGGCCGAGATCTTCTGATACCCCTTCGCGTGGCTGATTTGCATAAGAGACCCTGGACTTTTCTAAGTCCTAACCCACAGTCCAAGGCGTAGTTCCCCGAATGCGCAATCTCGTTTGGAAAGCGTAAACTTCACGGTTTAAGTCAAAAATATGTTTTCAGTATTTACAGAAATGCCATTTGAACTGTTTCGCTTATAAAATTGTCGTTTTAGCTCTGAATTGATCCATTCAAATCGCGTTAGCTTCGTAATTTCATAAGCTACATGTTGGAACTACTGTTAGTCAAGTCTAGAACTTTTTAAATTCATGGTTAGATTTAATTAAATATATTGCTATAGGAAAACCCGTTTAAATCATAACTTTTGCATTTTAGCTCCGTTTTTCGTGAACTTCGCGTTGACGTGATCGTAGCGAGACGTAGATTATGTTTACAAACATTTTATCTTGTTTTCAATACTATTGGTGTACTGTTCTAATGATAGGAATGTTTGCTTTGCATGAATGCTTTTGGAATGTTGTATGTTGCCGTGTTGGTCGCGTTCAGACGGTGAGGAAAACGTTGGAGACCAAGAATTCTTCGACAACCAGCAGGACCAGCACGAGTTTGTGAACCAAGGCAAGTATAGCATGGGCCTACCTTGATGTCCTATTTCACTTTAATCAATTACTCATTTGTATGTGTCTAATTTTGATACCCGTAAGGACATCCTAGTGATTGTTTATCTTGTTCTTTGTCCCCTATGGGTTAAATGCATATGGGTAGATTGCTAGTGCTCTAACTGAACTTGATATATATGATGATGAATGATACTATGGAACAAAGAGTTTAACATGATTTATAACAACTGTTGCATAGGGCGAAAGTGCAAATGACCTTTGTTCATGTTGCTCCTAGCTCTCCATAAGGACTTATCTGTCGGCAAAAGCTGGGACTGACAGTGCAACCGGGAGAGTCATATGGCTCTGACTTTAGCTCAGTAATAGGATCTTTTCTAGCTAGTTAGAGGTTACCTTTTTAGCGCAAATGGGGCTTGCCACGTTGGGTATAGGTCTGCCTCTGTTCCTATGAGTATAGCCGCGATGGATATGTGCCATAGGAAAGGTGGGGTTCCTACATCTGCTTGCCAAGAAAACCTAGCGGCCCTAACTTGTTAGGGAAACCTATGAAATGGCTTCATAGTGTACCCTGCCCGCTCACCTTGGTAGTGACATGGGAGTAATTAACCCGGGCATATGGGGATCACGACTCGTGATGAATGTACACCACCTCTGCAGAGGGTAACAAACTGTTATAACAGTCGTGCTCATGGTTACGAGCGGCCCGAAAAACTCACAGAATAACTCGATACTTGATGATGTTCAATTAAGATGTTCTATGATGATATACGATACACTTTACACTGATATAGGTTCGTATGGGATTAAATGGGAGCTTAAGCATAACTTGATAATACTTGAGAATAAAAGCTTGACCTACTAAAAATGCTAACTGCAGTAAAACCAGAGTCAATCCTTTTTGAGCTTCATAACCCCATGTTAGCTTGTTAAGTGTGGGATGTACTTACACTTGTTTATTTTCTTTATTTGGATAAAAATTCCGGATGGGTAACACATGACAACGGGTATGAGGATTTTTAGGCTTGTGGTCAACCAGTTGACCTTCCCTGTGATGGTGTTCCACGAGAGTGTTATCCTTTACTATTCCGCTGTGTTGTGTAAGACTACTTAATGTTATTATTTGTGATGTAAGAGACACCGTGATGATACTTTATATGATTTATCAACTTATGTGTGTGACTGATTCCTGGGCACACATGAGTATTGTGCATTCAATTTTATCCTTAAAATCGGGTGTGACAAAAATATACAGTCAAACAATTCAAAACTACAGTAAATTGAATCATGCCGTCACAAAGATGATTTTTTTGAAATTGGTACACTAGAATCTGTTGGTGTAATGGGTCGCGAGCTATTTTCAGAACACACCGAGTGTAGGTGAGGCCCGGTCCACTTTTTAGCCTAGCAGCGTGTTGGGGCCACTTTTCAGTCCATGCTTCTAGCAAAACAAAAACAGGCAAACCACACCCAGGACGGTGGACGGAGTGACGGACACCCGCGCCGCCGCCGTCATGGCCGACGCCGCAGCAGCACAGTGAGATCCCCTTTCCCAGTCCCAATCTCCTACCCAATCGATTGATTCGCCCTATCCGACGTTCCACACGACCACACCCGCGCTCCCCTCGCAGCCGCCTCCACGCCTTCAGGCGGTGGATGCGCGCGCACGGCGTCGTCTGCAGCGACGCGCTCAGCCTCTACGTCTCCGATCCCCTCGGCGTCCACGTGCGCGCGGTCACACCGCTACCTCGGCGAGAAGAACAGAATGGCTACGTACAATGGGTAGATCGATGGATTACCTCCTCCACACGATGACGGCGGCGACCAACTCCTCTCTAGACAACGGCGGCGGCGACGATCTCCTTTCGCGCGCGAGGGGAAGTTCCGCGCCAAAACACCGCGCCACGAGGGAAACCGAGCGGGAGTCGAAGTATACGCGCGAGGTTGTGGCGCGTAAAGTTACGCGATGAGGGGGATTTTTTCCAACTCCTAAAATATTAGGAGATTGTATTAGGAGTTGTTGGAGATGAATTTTTATGGATCTTTCTAAAAACTTAGGATTAGGAGGAGGTTTAAGGAACTCTTGGAGATGCTCTAATAATCATAAGCTCTCGAATTTCAATGTAGGCAAAGTGGCCTTGGAAGTCCATTGTTGGCAGCTGTGGCTTCTCGAGTTCCCGTTTAGCATACATGATACATATAGGCATATAGCACATTTATAACAGATAAGGTAACAGTGGGCATTTAGTCTAGTGGTATGATTCTTGCTTAAGGTCCCAGAGTTCTATTCTCGGAATGCCCCTGATTTTTGTAATCTTTTTCAGTTTTTCTTCGCTTTTTGCTTCATTTTTTGTGCCCGTACGTTGCTACGGAATAGTTAAAATTTTGTACTAAAAACACGCGGATCGCATGATAAGATAACAATACCGTGAAATTAAATATTAACGTTAAAATAACATTTAATCCAAAAGACAAAGTTGATGAAATTAACAGTCACAAAGAATATTTGCATCCATCGTTTGGGAAACCATTTGAGAAACACACGGATGTAACTTATATATATGCGTCCAGCATTTGGGAAACCATGTGAATCAAATATAGTTGGCCACGCTGCATCAAATTTGCATCAGGACTGATGCTCCTAAGCATCTGAACCTCATCAAACTTATCTGCTACTGCGTAGTGGATTCAGAAACAGGTAAGCACGAAAAAAATAGCTTTGAGGATTCAGAAATAGTGATGGTCAAGCTTTCTCTGATACGCTTTTCAGTAGCTGATGTTTTTTTTCTAGACAACTGAAGACATGTACTAAGGCCCATTCGCGTGCCCTTAAACCCGACTTGATCCGCTTATTTTTTTCATCCGGAACAGTGTTTTTCTCTCACAAATTTATTCAGCATTCCTCCAAACCATCCAGATTCCTCCAGAATTCATAAACTGTATTTTAAATGCGCAAGCATGATCTATATGTCTAAAAATTAGCTAATGGGCAAATGTATAATGTTAACGTCATACTCACATGCAGCATAGCAATAGGACAGAAAGCAAGGAAAGAAATGGGATTTTCACCATATATGCCGGATTGAAAGTAAAACTAAAAACATTAAATTGGAGAATATTTGCTGGCACCCAATGAAGATATTTGGTTTGTTGGGAACTATATTGAAAACTGCAGCAGTAGTCGATTATTAGGACACTCCCAATGCAGAAACAACCATAGTTTCTAGGGTTATTTGGATTCTTGTCATTATAATTTCTCAAGTTTTGAAGAACACCATTACTATTCGTCTTATTGGAAATTTACCATTGCTATTCTGCTTCCCCCTCACCCTTGCCCTTTGCTACGTTTGGAGCGTAGCTAGGCCCACCTGCAGGCGTCGTATTTCCGTATGGGTCCGTATTGCCCCTGTACGAGAGGATAAGGAGCACGCCGCCGTTCTTCTCTGCCGCCCCCGTTCTTCTCTTGCATTCTTCCCCCTTCTCTGCCGCACGCCCGCGCCACCGTCCATTCTTCTCCCCTCATCCCTCCGACCAAACCCTAACCCCATCTCTTTCCGCCGACGAACCAGGCATGAGCGGTGGCGGCGAATCGAGGCGTGGCTGGCGGCGGCGATTGAAGGTGGTGGCGACGGAGACAAACCCTAACCCGCACATCTCACCGCCGACACTCGCGCCACCTGCCATTGCCACAGATGAGTGGAAGCCAGGTTAGTGGAGCGGCGGCTGCCAGCTCTAGCTCGGCGGACTGGGGAATCAAGAGCCCACGCTGCACCCACTCGTAGAGTGCCTAGATTGCCGAGTTCAGTTGGTACGAATCAGAAGCAACCAGCATGTCACTTATGGCAAGACCTTCGTCAAGTGCCCAAACAACATCAAAGTAAGTCAATTTGTGTTCAATTTAGAGTTTCTTAGATGATTTTCATGCGGCTAGGGTTTTGTGGGATCCAGGGTGACCCAACAACATGTGGCATCATAATATCCAATGTGCAGTACGTTGCATTCTTATGCAACCCAGAGCAGCATCAGCAGAATCGATCGAAGAAGGTGAGCCATTTGAGTTCAGGAGAAGGTGGACATGGGTCTATCGAGCTCATTTTCGACCTGAAGCTAGAACTCAATGAAATGAAGTAGAAACTTATAGTGTTGTGACTGATCTTTCGGTGGTGAAGGCGCAAGTTCAGAAGATCAAGATGGATTATGTTGTTATAGCAGCAGTCTGTGTAGGTGTAGCTATTGGTTGTCTTATGAGCAAGCTTTGGAAGTAGTGAATTGTATGCAATGTAGCTTCTGTTGGTCTTAGCTGTTGTAAGCTTTCATTATCTGTTGAATGTACCAGTGCCTGAAGTTGATGAATGGAATCTGAAAGTTTTTCAAATAATTTGTAGTGCTCTGGTTGTAAGATTAACCCCCTAACCATAATTTTGGATCAATTGGTCAAGCCATCATGATTTTAATCCAATTGGTCTCATACTTGTGCTCTGGTTAAGTGAAAGAGAACCAAGTAACAAATTGTATAATATATAGCATCACATGATAACTGACAGACATCATCCTTCTCTGAAGAAACATTGTATAGGGTAATATCTCTCCCACTTTGTAACTTTGATTTCCTTGAATGGTGTCTATTGTAGCTACGATAAATTGAAATGAATTTTGCACAAGTGGACAAAATCAGGAACTTGAAAGCACGGCTACACAAAAAGGATGAGGCCCAATTTTCATGAGAATGTTGAACATACACACGGCCACACACCCACAAAACTATCAGTGTGCTAAGCACTGCATAGAGCATGACCCATTCATGAGTATATGATCACACATATGACAGCAAAAGCAACAGATACTACTGAAAGAGAACCAAGTGACAGCATGAATTCACAGGCATACTAACAATATTAGTGACAGTAGCATTTCAAGCTTGTTCAAGTACTCAAGCATTACAGACATCACAAAAGGCCATCACAGGCATTACAACTAACAGTACATCTAGTTCATCGATTCAGCTTGTTCTAGTTTTCAAGCGTTACAGTCATTACAGCTAACAGTACATCTAGTTCACAAAAGGCCATCACAGGCATTACAAAAAAGGCCATCACAACCATCATAGTCTCACTGTCCATTAGAGATGAGGTCCATCAGGCTTCTCACAACCCTTGCTGGAGGAGCAGCAGCATCCTTTTTCTGCTTCTTTTTCAGTGGTGTTTTTTTTTCTTCTTAGGGGTTTTCTTCTTCTTTGGTGCTTTATTCTTCTTCATCTTCAATGGTCCAGCAGTATCATCTTGTGGTCTCTTCCTGTGTACACACATATGGCAGAAGATCAGTGAAATTAATGTTAACCTTTTATTTGATGAAAAGAATACAAATGATAGAAGATCAGTGAAATTAATGTTAACCATTTATTTGTGCTAGCAGTCTCACCATCCTCTCCAACCATTTCAAGCTTGCAAGTCTTGGAGAAGTGGCCAAAACCTCCACACCTTTCACATCTAACTTTCTTCTTGTTGGCCCTATTCTCTAGGCACCCTCTTTGCCTCACAACCTTTGGCCGACCTGCTGTTCTTCCTAGTAATGATGGGAAAACCTTGTACCCAAGATCAACTTGTGGCCATTGGGATATGTCTGGCATTGGTTCTACTCTACCTTCATAGGCAACCCTGAACTTAGCAACAGAGTAATAATCATGCACAAAGTCAGCTACCTGCATACCTCTATTGGTTAAGATCCAAGCCAAGGCATGCTTGCATGGCTTGCTAGTTACCTGCCATTCCCTGTATGAACACTTCTGATTCTTAAGATCAGTTGTGTGCCATTTATGGTTATTCCAGTCATCTAGCAGTGTTACCTCTGCAAATTCATCATCACTGACTTTAACCTTCACAACTTTTAGATTTTTGCTTATAAGGTTCAAGTCCTTCATGACACCAGGAAGGATTCCATCTCTCCATTTCTGTGCAATCTTCTTCCTTATGTACCTTTTCTCCATTATCATCTCTCTTATCCTGTCAACTAACTCATGGATATGCAGTCCTTTGAAGTCCTTGATCTGAGTATTGAAGCTCTCAGAGACATTATTAGTTAAATAATCACATTTACTCTCCTCAAAGAAGCCACATCTGTACCATATCCTAGGATGATGCTTCTGAAGGTAGTCAATAGCAGCTGGAGCAAACTCAAAGATTTTCTTCATATGCCACCTAAACATGCTTTCTGTGTAGTTCCTTGCAACAGGATACAGATGGTCAGTGAAAACATCCCCTGAGAAGTGTTTCATGAAGTTGTTGTATATGTGCCTTGTGCACTCCCTGTTTTCAGCCTATGGGAAAACAGCCCCCACAGCTGTCTCTAACCCTTTACAAGCATCACTACATATTACTAGTCCTGACGGGTCTCCTATGACATTATGCAAATTCTCTAGGAACCACTTCCAGTTGTCCTCAGTCTCTGAGTGAAACACACCAAATGCAATATGGTACAACCAGTTTATGGCCATCAATGCCTGTTGCTGAAGCCAACTGTCCAGTATACTTTCCATTCAGAAAAGATGCATCTACTCCTATAAAGGGTCTATAACTAGCTAGGAATCCATCAATGCAAGGCTTCAAAGCAACAAAAACCCTCTTGAACCTATTCTTCTTACCAACCTTCTCCAACTCTATTTGTACTCTACTTCCAGGTGAACTTATTTCTAGCTGTGCAGCCCAATTGAAAAGAAGTTGAAAGCTTTCCTCATACTTACCATGTATCTAATCCAAGGCTACCTTTAAACCAGACCACACTTTTGAGTACTTCAACTTTATTCCAAAGTCACCCTCTAATTATTTTTCTTTGCCTCCTTTGCTCCCTTTGTTGGGTTATTCTTAACCCAATCTCCAATCCTATCTGCACACCAGCCCTGACTGGCCATTTTCCCTTCTCTTAGCTTGGTGGTAGGACAATTGTGGTCAGTAGGAAGCTTTTTGATCTACAATAGCATAGGGTAAAAGAAAATGTTAATAGAAAATAATACATCAAAAATCAAAAATAAATGTTAACAGAGACAATGATACATCACAAATTAGAAAAGAAATGTACTTGTACAGTTTTTCTTATTAAAAATGGTGGAAGCATGTATGCGCCAAGGGCATCCCTCAGCAACACACTTTACTATGAACCTTTGCTTATCACTTTTGTAACTAGGAGCAAGCTCAAACCCCGTCTTCACAGCATAATGTCTTAATGCTTTCCTAAATGCAATGATATCAGGAAATAGCTCCCCCTTCACAATCTTTGGGTTCTCAGGGTCATGCAATACATTTATCTCTAGAGGATCAGCATCATTCACCTCTGCCTCAACATGGATAAAGTCATCAGATGGATCAGCAGTAGCATGAGTGTCAGCATTGTCAAATGGTTGTGGCTGTGCAAACTCAGTAGGTGGTGCTTCATCATACATGGCCTCATCATCAACTCCCACGTATTCTTCATTGTTATCAAAGATATCTGGCTCTCTAGCTGCATCTCTATCTGGCTCTCTAGCCATCTCTCTATTTGGCTCTCTAGCTACCTCTCTATCTGGTTCTAACTCATCAGCCACCTCTAGATTCTTAGGAGAAGCACATGGCAAGGTTGTTGGCTCAGTACCACCACTACTAGGTTGTTTAGGCATGTTAGCATCATGAGTGCCTAATTCTGCTGCATCATCAGGAAGAACCACATAGAGAGGCTCCAATGCATCAAACTCAGGTTCCACACAAAATTGCGCTATCAAATACACCTACTATAACCTGGCAGGTCATCTCCTCCTTATGCATTTCAAATAAATCAACCATCTATATCTCATCAATTAGTCTGACATCCTCATTCAATCTTTTGTCAAAGAACCAAACAGTGGGCATCAATCCTAGAAAGAGTGCGACGTCACAAATTATTTGTGGTTTAAAAAAATTCAATACTAAATAAAAATAGAAAATGTTTGAGTACACCCACCATTAGTCAACAGTTTAGGACGTCTTTATAAACAATATTTTTGGTGAAGTTGCAATCTAATTCCTGATTTGGTTTCACCAAAACTCTTGTTGTTGATCTTGACACACCCCTCGACAATGCAACATAAAGTTGTCCATGTGAGAACACAGGTTCTAGAAGATATATTCCAACATTTGGAATGTTTGCCCTTGCGCTTTATTGATGGTCATTGCAAAACTCAACCGAATTGGGAATTGTTTCCTCTTCAACTTAAATGGGAGTGAAATATCATCGGATGGAGACATAGGGATCCTAGTTATGAACACTCTCTTTTCTTGATGTTGCCCAGCAACAATTTCTGCGTCAATTGCATTGTCTTGGAATGCTCTAACCATTAGTCTTGTTCCTTTGCACAAGCCATTATTAGGATCAAGATTGCGGAGTAGAATAACAGGGCAGTTGGTCTTTACTTTCAGCACATGTGGAGGGAGACCGTTTGGAGTAATAGAGTTCAGAAATTCAATTGGGTAGTTGTTAACTGAATCATCATCAACAGAGTCGAAGCTATGATAAACCTCCTCACCTGGAAACATGGCAATCATCTTTGAGTTTAGTTGATCAACATGCTCATTTTTTGTTGAAAGGATGGCACGTGTGCTCATATATTGTGCTAATCTCGCATTTCGCACAAGTGATGGGAAAACATTCTGAATGGGCATGTTTATAGAATCTTCATTATCATGTGTATAACCAATCACAATATCTTCTGGCAGGTGAACATAATCATCTCTGATGGTTTCTTTAGTTCCATTACCAATTCTAAGGAGGTAACTTGAAAACCATGGGTCAATTTGAGCCCTCATGTTACGTGTCAATCTTATCTTGTGCATATTGTCCCATAAATAAGATCTTTGTAATGACGCATCAATTACCTGTGCTCTATTTCCACGTGGAACTACCAGAAGAACCTGCCTAAAATCTCCTCCTAACACCATAACCTTACCCCCAAACGGCAAGGTGCAGCCCATAATATCTTGGAGAGACCTATCAAGACAATCCACTGCTTGACGCCTTATCATAGCAGCTTCATCCCATATAATCAAGGACGCCATACGGAGTAACTTAGCGGTGTCGTCTTGCTTTGAAAAGGTGCACATGCTATTCTCTTTAAGTGTAATGGGGACTTTGAATCTTGAGTGTGCTATGCGTCCTCTAGGCAATATTGATGCTGCTATGCCAGATGTTGCAGTAGCAATTCCTATTAATCCCTCCGAGCGCACTCTGGCAAGAATCGCCTTGTATAGGAATGTTTTTCCTGTTCCTCCTAGACCATCAACAAAGAACACTCGGCTCTTGTTATTGAATACATGATGTATAATTTCATCAAATCCTACTCACTGGTCGATGTTAAGTGACTTATATAAATCCAGATCTTCTTGGTCCACTTGTATGGAAAGCTCCTCTCTAACCTCTCTCATGGTGTCATTGGAAAATTCAACTGCTGATCGATAGAAAGTAATACAAGTCAGTTATGATGGAACGAGGAAAATGTAATCAGGCTAAAAAATGTCCAATTATTTATCAAAAGAAGAAGAAGAAGAAGAAATAAAGAAAGGGATGGAATTAGTTTGTATGAAACTTACCAGCATCATTGAGCTCAGGAAGGTCATAACTTCTAAACTCCTTCCCCATCGACTGAATCATCTCTCTAATGTCTCTCAGTGCCATTTGCTCGACCATAGCTGTGTTAGAATTGTCTAGTTTATAATCCTCGGACATTGATTCTTTGTATTTTTCCCATAGCTCGCGCACGTTGGTGGCCTCACAAAATACAAGTATAGTTGCAAATAATCTGTGTAGTGCGGCTGGCATTTGAAAAGTTTCAGCATCACTCAAGGCATCATCAAGGGACTTATCTGTCTCAATGAGCCCTCTCTTTTCACATGTTTCTCTGAATGTAGAGTATGTGATGCCAGACACTGTTCTTAAATCCTCAAATGAGGTTGCACCTCTTACATGGTTTAGGAGCACTCTTAAGAAATATCTCTCCCCCTCTGCTGGGTACGCATACACAACCCTACCAATTTGTCCTAGCTGTTTCTTTCTTCTCTGCCACACCTTGTGACCACTGATCCACCGGTAGTGTTCTAGGAACTCCCTATATAATAATGTCCTTGTGAAACTATTAGCACGATTCATGTTGAAGTATTCCATGAGTGTAGTCCTAGTGGCAGATGGCCTATGGATAACATCTTCTAGGTTTTTAGACTCTTCAATAATGACAGACTGCATGTTTGGTAGATGTAACTGGAGCTGCAAAACTGAGGGATATACACCAAAAAGATGAAAACAAAAAATCCTATATATAGCTTCAGGGGGTGATATGTATCGTGCATCACGGTACCGATGGATTTCATTGATAACTCCAGCAGGTTCAACTGAGAATGAAGCACGATCATGGCCTTTGTATACATATTGGAACAGGTACTTACAAGCTTTGATGCTTGAGCATGCTTCAACGTTCATGTGGCAATTATACCTCATAAGAAGTCCTAGATTGTATGGCACCACCCACCTATTGTCTAACTCAGCCCCTCTAATTTTCACTCGATGTCCATCATCTCTCCTCCTATACAAAGGATACAAATCTTTGCCCTGTTGTGTTGCATCACAAAATTGCCATGGATACTGAAACCGATAGGCTCCATCAATCATACAAGGACACTTTCTATTCAAGGCTCCACACGGACCATGCAGCATATGCTTAATCACAAGTCCATGCAACACTGGGTACTTGTCCTTGTCTGGTATCTCTGCACAAATAACCTTGTCATATGCATCAGGGTTTGTCAATTTACTTGCTAATTTCATAATTAACAGGATATGCTCATGCAGCAAACCCCTTTTTTGGAACTCCGTGACATGCACATAGGCTGCAACATCTTCAAAGTACTTTTGCTTGGTCAACAAATCCATCAATGATCGTAACTTGGCCCTATATACTCTTGCCACCAAGTCAGGTCTATCTTGTGGTTCCTGGCCAGTCTCTAGATTTTCTATGATCTCCTGCCATTGCGGATTGCATGTCATAGTGATGAAATAATCTGGTTTGCCAAAACGCTGCACAATGGCCATTGCGTTAAGGTACCATCGCATCATGTCACGATCACCACCCGGGAAAGAACGTGGCAACACAATTCTCTTGCCAACTTCAAAAGCCCTGGTTTCTCTATTTGAAACAACATAAACCAGACCCTACATGAACACAATTATCAATGATCGACTTTTATAATTATAATAATAATAAAGTGATTTTTTAGTTGTAGTGTACGACATATTTTGCAAAGAAAACATTTGCCTCACCTAATATAGTTCTGCCCGTATGAGTTTCTGGTTTGCTGGGTTAGCATACCAATCAAGCCTCATAGACTCAATCTTTATATACATGTCAACAGCCCACTGTTGGAATAGTCATCCTCCAAACAACAGGATGTTAAAAAGGCCTCGCCGAACTTGCATTAAGAAACAATAGTATTCTCGAGCAGTGACATATTTTCCAGATTGATTTTCCTCCATCAGGCTACCCAAGTTTTCACCTTGTTGTATGTCAGGGACATTTTCAGCAACATCTATGTAGCAAGAAAAATTATTAGGGAAACTCTGTAGCACATGAGTTAGTTAGATATAAATTTCAATTAATATAAGGATTTGTCTAAACCTGTGGGGTCATGTTCTAATGTTTGCACAGAAGTTGGTGTGTCCGCCATTGTGCCACGTGGAGTAGTAGCAGGGATGATAGGTGCGTCAGTATAGGGCATAAATTTGTTCAAACCAGTCTGTCCTCCAGGATTATATAAAGGATATGACAATGGATCATAACAACCCTGGTATGGTTTAATATATAGTGCCCGATCTCCTGTTGCATACACAAGCACACTTCTATCAAAGCATCTCTGCGGGTCATTTCCTTCGGTCCAGATAGCAGCAACCTGTGATGTCGTCGGTGCATTGTACCTTTGTAAACATAGCGAAGCATGGGTGAACATATAATCTACAAAATTATATAAGCTTAGTTTGTAACTACAATAGAAACTCATGTAGTGTGGTAGAGAAGGTACCTCCTTTGGTCAGGCGTGACATTGGTGTTTAGCTCAATTACATAGTCATCAAGATTTGGTATGGCCCCAACCCTCTTGAATGTTTGAACATAAGGATTGTTCGCTAATATCCTAAGAATATTTCTTATGAGGTTGATATCCAGGTCAGGAGATCTCCGTGTCCTATGTGCTAAGGTATCATATGTATCATAAAAATACAGTTGCATGTGGTGTGGCCCTTTGGAACCTGGCACCAAGTGGTCAAGTCGGTGGTACAAGGAACCTTGCACCCGGAATGTATAGATACCAGTGTCTGCTGTGGTGGCAACACGATGATCCACACTAACCCCAAGGGTCGTGAAAGAGAAATGAGAGTTGAAGTAACGTATGTGTTTTCTAAAATACTTTGCATCAGCATCTACCTGGCTAGTAAATAACCTTTTTAAATCAGCCGACACTTCAGGAATATGCACTTTAACCTTTCCACTTTTGCAGGAAAACCCTGGCAGTTCATATTCAAACCGTATGGCCCCACAGTGTCTGCAATTAGGCACCTTTTTCAAAACATGGTGCTGGTCTGGTATATCATGGTAGACGTAGTCGTACGGATCATCAACGTCAGTACCAGCAACACCATTGGCATATATACGGTATGACTCATATCGGTCATCTGCATGAGAGTTATGAAGTGGTTACGAACGCACGTGGTAAAATTAATATATATATATATATATATATATATTTAAAAACACAATGATTTATGGTCGACGTGAGGCGATACCTTCCCTGTGGAATTGCCTAGCTTCGTCGTCATCGCTATGATGTTCCATGTCTTCCCGGGGATCTGTTGCATGGGCAGCACGTGGTATGTTAAAAACTAACTCTTATGCAGTCATGTTTGTGTCATTAAAAAGCAACCCACCGCCTTCGTCATCAGATTCTTTTATCTTGTTGTTTGCCGGCTGGAACAAGGTAGTGTCATATTCATCTACCCGATCGATGTTTGCATGTAACGTGTGAAGAGCTGGTGTCCCATCTGTATAGTAGTTATTATAGGTTAAAGTTATATAATTAACATCAGAAATTTACATATATGAAACTATGGATTGGAAGAAAAATGAATCAAGCAACCTGTGGGCTGGGCATTGCTGCTTGGAGTATGCTGAATGGACTGATGTGCAATATTTCTCCAGTCCCTTGTATAGCCTCGCATTTTATCCAATAATTATTGTTTTATCGATTCTTCAAGATTGTTGTACCTTTCTCTATTTCTCCGCAATTGATTGGCACTTGAACTGGATTCTGTTTAATCATTTGGTTGATATGGTGAGATATAAATAAATCATAAAAATGGAAAAAGGCATCATTAGTAGGTACTATAAAATTCCAGTTATTGTTTCACCTGGATCCTGAACCATCTAAGCAGATGGCTCCATTGCGATATCCCCACATACTTGTTGCCTTGGTCTGATGTAGTTATCATTTCGACGCAACCATTCCAAAGCATTGCATGGGGTTTGATTTTCTTTGTCCTGAACCGAGGTTGGGCCAGTAAAAATTCCGGAATTCCCCGTCTGAAATGGTGATTCCTGCACTCCTTGAATTGACATACATGGGGTCATATTAACGTCAATAGAATTCATGTTTGGGGCAGAAAAATATCCTTCATTAATTGGTTGCAGAACGACTGATGTTGTTGTCCCATAAGTTGGATATTGCGTTGCTGTTGAAGTAATAAGACAAGGTCAGTAAGTAATATTAATAATAAAAAGATAGCAATCAGATGACCTGCAAAGAGCATTCTTTAGCACCTGGCTGATCTGGTGCATTAGGAGGTGCCGTTGTTTGTGCATTTCGCCGAGCACGGTAGTCCCGCTGCCTCTTATTTCTCTCCTCCCTTTGCTCGCTTGTTTCTTGAGCCCTAATCCTAGCGCGGTACTCACGTTGTTTTCTATTCCTTTCCTCTCTCCTGCGTTGTTCTTCGCTGCAAGCTGTTGACATGGCCTTGTTTATTTATATACTTTTATAGATGATGGCTTATATAAAAAATATGAGTGTATGAAAATACCTGGAGTAGGTATGTTCGTTACATTGTTGAGCGCAGTGCGGCCTTCTCCTGGCGTCCCCATTTTGCCGTCAAGGGCTAGTAATAATAATATAATAGACATGTCCATTAGAACCATGATATATCTTGCCGCCAGTGGTTATTTGAATACTGACATCTGAACCGCCTAAATGCTAATCTGAACCTCTAAATGCTAATCTGAACCTCTGAATGTGAAGATGAAAAAAATTTCTACCGTACTTACTACAACTCTGAACATCTGAACCGCCTCGGCAAGTGACCAATAGTACTTCGGAAAAAAAATCTGCATTTTGTAGTTTCATATATACTATGATCAAAAGTAAAGATAAAAAAATTCATGTACCCTATACGCATCTATACGTATATACGTAGTTAGGTGTATGCATGTGTTCAGATGCGATCTCAGAACAAAGACAGGAGCTAGGCATAGAACATATATACGGCGGCATGGATCCATCTCGGCAGCAACATGTTTGATGATCGAAGTATACAGGCGTACCTGTTCTCCTCGCTCGCGACCACCTCGCCGACCACGCGTCCTCCTCACGCGTGCGATCGTAGCGGCCGCGGGAGACGACGATCGCGGCAGGAGCGAGACGTATGCGACGGCGCCGGTGCACCCTGATCCTCGCTTGCGACAACCTTGGCGGCCGCACGCACGATCACCGCCTACTCGCCTCCTCCGTCGACCGCGGTAGGAGTAGCAACGCCTCCTCCGCCTCTGTGCGTGTCCGAGAAGTTCCGTGATTTTTGGCGGCGTGGTGTTCGTAATACTCGGTGGGGGCTGCATGACGTGGGTGTGGGGGAGAATGAGAAGATTTGATACACTCAATCCAGGCCCTCGATTGTGTAATGAGTGAGGAGAGAGAAGGCTTAAAGTGCATCTGGACGGTTCGTTTGAAATGTGTTGTTTTCCTGGGTACACTTTTTGGGGTGGACTTAGAGGGGACATCTCAGCGGGGGGTCGTTTTCTTGTGTGGACGTAGGAAAGAAAAGATGGTGCATTAGTAGGGTAGATTATGGAATTTTCACTCACTCTTAGTATTTTTCATCGAACACCGCTTGACAATATTCGATTCAATTCGATTTTGGTGTGGGGATCTAGGGTGCTCAATGTCGTGAATTGTAGGGCCCTTAACACGATTATAAGGTGCTCAAATAAAGTGGCATGTTCCCCTCAATCAAAAAAAAGTGGCATGTGAGCAACATGACACATGAGCCGATGGAGGCGCTTCATTCCCCGTCGATGATGAAAAAGAGGGGGGCCACACATAACATACATCTCCCTCCCACGCTGCACCTGCATCAGGCTATGCCGATGTTTTCTTTACCCCCCTGCAGAACTATGTCTACCTATACGTAGATCGGAGAATCTACTCATCTACGACAGTTCCTGAGTCTCTTCCTAATCTGTTAGAAATTGAAAAAAGTCACCATGTTCTACGAAAAGTTACGCGCTTTTGAGTTGCACGTATCTTCTCTCCCCACGTGTATTTGTCTGTCGATAAAGGGGAAGGGCATGAAAGAATAAAAAGTAGAAAATGATTCCTGATGCAAATGTAAAAGAGAGAAAGAATATATATAAGTGGTTAGGATAATTTAGAAGTAGTATAGGATTCCTGATGTAAAATTATCTTCTATATTTTAGAAGTAGATTATTAAAAACTCTTGAAGATGGTCTTCTTTATTCCGTCTAATACTTTTTTATTTTAGAAGTTGTAAAACTCTATGTTTTGGGAAGAAAATATCGGGTACTTTTGGAGATGCTCATAATCATAAAACTATGCACGTTGGTGTCTATGTCACGCCCGGTTTTCAAAAGAAGACCAAGCACTTGTCATATGTGTGCCCAAAAAATCCACACATACAACAACAAAACAGAAATATCAGAAACAATGTTATATAGAGAAAAACATAATCAAAGTAACGCGTAACGGTCACTAAACTTCTCATCGGGCTCCATTCTTCTCAGGGACGGCTGACTTGGGGCTCCGTACGCTAAGCACTTCTAACAGTCTTCCGGAATCTCCACAGCATCTTTGTCCTTCTTCTGAGCAGCACTTTACTACACACTGGGGGTGGGGGGGAATAGCAAGGGTGAGTCCATATCAAACTCAACAAGTACAGGCGAAAAGTATAATGAGATGCAAGGCTTAATCAAAGGAAATGCTAACACTGTTTAACTACAGATTAGCTTTTTAGTTGGTAAAATTTTATTAGAACAATCGGTTACTAAAATGAGTAGTTCACCCCAACCCTTAATTAATAGAGTAAGGTTAACAATATTATTAATCATCATCATCATCATTATTATCGAGGTAACAACCTAAGAAGTAATGATTTTTTTTTAATTTTAACACTTTTTGGAAACTAATTTGAAATCTAACACGGTCGGTTTTTTTAAAAAAAACTAACACTTTTGGCCGCGCCTATTGCCCTGGCGCAGCCAAATGCCTGTGCCGCGCCATGCATGGTGGCGCAGCAGAGGGCTGACGTGGCAGCGACCGGAGTCGCTGACCGCTGACGGGGCAGGGCCTGCCGCGCCACCGATCTTGGCGTGGCACTGCCGCGCCCTGATCCGTGACGTGGCAGTAAAACCAGCCGCCGCTGCCCACGTCCGCCAGTGGCCGAGTAGCCGCCATTGCCCGAGCAGCGTAGCAAGGCTGCCTGGCCACTGCGTCCGCCCACGCTAGCCCACCACCGAGCACGCCAGCCGCCGTGGCCGCGTCCGCCCGTGCTAGCTAGCCCGCCGCCGTGCACGGCACGGCCGCCGAGCCCCCACGCCGGTGCGCCACCCCCTTCGGCCACGCACGGCGGCTGCTCGCTGAGGGCTACGCTCGCGCCTCCCGGCTCAGTCTAGCACGCTGCAGTGAGGTACTCCCCTAATAGGTAGTAAAATTATAACAATATAGTTAGTAGAGTTAGTAAAGTTATATAGTTTAGTTAGTATAGGTAATATAGTAAGTTAGTATAGTTAGTAAAGTTAGGTAGTTTAGTTACTACAGTTATTGAGTCTAGTTATACATTAGATTTAGTCTAATTAGTTGTTGTAGTTAGCCTTGTATAAATGTTAATATTAGATTAGTTAGTACAGTTATAGTTAGAATATGTATTAATATTACTATGGACATTACATATGACGATTTTGACGACATGATGAAGTTTCTTTTAATGCTTTTGCAGATGGATTGTTGTGTTAGAGTTTTGTATGGAGGAAGTGTTAGGAGAGAAGATGGTATGTTTGAGAATATGGAAGAAGAATTGGAATGGTTTGATGAACCTCCTAGCTTCAACAACCTTTGTGTCCGTTTGAATGCAAAGTTTGACGGTGATTTCACACTGAAGGGGAGGTTTGATACTGGGAAGACTAGGGCACACTATGTCCTCATGCCCTTGCGTGACCCTGCTCACTGGTCCTGCTACACTAGGGTTCTCCAAGGTTCTAATGTGCCAATGGTTGAGGTGATGGTGGAGAATGAGTACATGATGTAGGGTGTTCAGGACGGCCCGTCCATTGACGGTGTTGGAGGCAATGAGCAAGAATTGGGGGTCGAAGGGGAAGCAACTCAAGGTAACATGGATTTGGATGGTCAGTTGATGCAGGACCAGTTTCATTCAACTGCAGTAGGTTGTATAAGCAATGACTGCGATGTGAATGATTTCGAACGAGAAGAGGAGGAGCAAGAGGAGGAAGACAGGATCGGTGATGTAGTTAGCCGTGATTCAGATGATTCTGATGATGACCAAGGAGGTACAGATGCTATGCCAACACCGGCTGATGCCATGCAAGTACCGGTTCATACTATGCCATTACCAGTACCAATTGAGGTTTTGCATGGTGTCCAAGCTCAGGGTAGACTAGTCACAGATTTGGCTACAGATGATACCCTCTATGATTCATGGGCTAGAATTAGCGAAGCGCAGCAGTATATTCCACCACCACCTTACACAGCGACTGAACTTGAGCATCTAAGGTCCAAGAATGTATCTTTCATGGGCGTTCCAAACTATAGGGATGTCAACATGACGGATATGACAGTTTATGACACCGGTCTCTAGTTGTGTAGGAATTCATTGTATAACCATGAGAAAGAAACCCTTAGGAAGGGGATGATATTCAACACAATGTCAGAGATAAAACTCTTCCTTCAGGACTATGCTGTGTACCACCATAGGCCATACACCGTCACTCATTCGGACCAGGAGTTGAAGTATCATGTGATATGCAAAAACAATTGTATGTGGAGATTAAATGCACAAGAGAGACAGAGTGATGGCAAGTGGAGGATAACTAAAGTTGTCGAACCCCACACTTGCCTAGACAATAGGGGGAAGGAAAATCATCAGCAGCTCACTTCACGTTACCTTGCCCATCGTATATTGGGGCTCGTTGATGATAATAACGACATCTCGGTGTCTTCTTTACAACAGTCCATATCTAGATTCGTTAGGTACGATATGACGTACGGAAAGGCTTGGCGAGCTAAGCAAATTGCTCTAGCGATTTGATGGGGTACTTGGGAGGAAGCATACAACAGGGTGCCCTGCATCTTATGTGCAATGCATTACTACAACCCTAGCTTGAAATGGTTTGTGGACACTGGAGGGATGTTTTTTCGGGACCCATTGAGGCATGTCCTCTATCGTGTGTTCTGGTCATTCATGCAAACGGAACATGCATTCTAGTTTTGTCGGTCAGTCGTACTTGTTGATGGCACTTTCCTAATAGGAAAGTACAGGGGCACCTTGATGATGGCTGCTGCTGTTGATCCTGAGGACTAGATAGTACCCATGGCTTTTGCTTTGGTAGAGGGAGAGAACAACGAATCGTGGTCATGGTTCATGCGACTTCTACGTGTGCAAGTGCTTGGCCCAACTCACACTATATGTTTGATCTCGGACCGTCACGTAGGGCTTCTTAATGCTGCAGCTGAGCATATAGATGGGTTCCTGCCTCTAGTACATAGATGGTGCATGAGACACTTTGCCGCTAATTTCTGGCGGTGTCAGCGAAAGCAGGAGGTATGTGACAAGGTAAAGGCTCTATGTTGTGTACGTACGGAGCACCAGTTCAAGGAGACAAAGAGAGAACTAGACAAGATGGTAAATGCAGCGGGAAAGGCCTAGTTAGAGGCGCAGATGGAACATAAGGCTCAGTGGGTGTTAGCATATGACGAGGGGGGATTTTGGGTATGGCATCATGACTACTAACTCCTCGGAGTCCTTGAACCATGTATTCATCGGAGTTCGATCGTTGCATATGTCTAGAATTGTTGAGTTCTCGTTCATAAGTGCAACAAATATTTTGTAAAGAGGTGGGAACTTGCGCAGAGGAATATAGCTGAGCAGGGGTATTTTAGAAAGGCCAGAGCTAAACATTTGAAGGAGGCCGAGGAATTGGCCAAGTAGCACACTGCCAAGCCGTATGGACCCCACCGCCATATCTTTAGTGTACGGGGCAAGGGTGGCACAAGCTTGTGCGGCGAACATTATGTGGACGAAACTACCGAGTTGATCTTGAAAAGGTAGAGTGCAGTTGCAATGTCCCTTAGATCATGCATGCCCCTTGCTCTCATATGACCACGGCCTGTAGGGTTCGCGTGTACAACTGTGAGGATTTGCCATATATGTCACCCTTGTATATCCGTTTGAACACCGTTAGTATTTGAGAGATGAGCTTTGAGCCATACCTTGACCTGACACAGTGGCCACCTTATAATGGTTATGACTACGTGCCGCATCTAGATCTAATGAAGGTAGGGAAGGGTAGGAGGAAGAAAAAGCGACTTAAGGGGGACATGGACGCTATGAGGGTACGACGAAGACATGTATGGTGGGGGAGACTTCAATGAGACCTGTGGCAGGAATCTATGCTCCATTTGCAAACAATCTAGTCACAAGGCTAGCCAGCATAGAAGATGAGGGTAGCAGGTGATTTCATATTGTGTTCGTACTGCATAACAAGTAGTTCAAATTTTGCAATGCTACATAATGTTAATCTGAATATTGTTAATTTGAATACTCTAACCCTTTTTTATCAATTTGTAACAGGATGGCCCCTCCCATGCCGCACCAGCTGCACCCCCTTCTTGAGGTGGAGTACGACGACCCCCTTCTTCCATTGGACGATGAGGTTTCCAAGAGGCATTCGAGGGATCCTTACATTCTAGGGACTTAGTTCATTACGTCGAACTTATGTCGAACGAATATTGTCGTCAAAAACTTGCAGACTCATAAACCAATGAAAATGTTATGTGGGAACTTGTCGTTCATTTATTTGCTTCATGTTCGTTTCAACTTGCGCACGGTCGTGGCACCACTTGTAGGTTTGTACAGCACCGACAACAACTCAATTGAAGCTGGATGTTGTCTGTCCACATCACTGTTGTGTCATCGTCTATGGCGTGGCACTGACGTGCCATGGACTCTAGCGTGGTAGAACCTAGGCTATGGCACAGCCGAACCAGTGGGCTACGATGCTGTATTCGAGATAATTTCACCCGATTACGTTTATTTTAGAAACTTTGAACGCATGATACAAACATATGTGATCACTTAAGATCGATCATGGGTAATCCGAGTACATGACACATGGGTACAATACATCAGTAATTCAAATAGAATATAAGACAACACAATGGAATTTCTACTACATAGCTACATTGATCATTAATAAAGCATGGAACTAACAGTTGGTGCAATTAAAAATCCTCAGTCAAAAACATACTAAGTAAGCAACTCGTCGTCCGAGTATCAATCCTCAACCACAACCCTGTTGCTGTGGCTAGGCTCACCTACATTGCCTTGATCTGCCTTTCGCCTATAGTAAGCAGCCTCTGATTCATCTGTGGCCTCTGCGGCCTAAGTGAAGAACGCGTCGTCATCCTCCTCCACCTGCAAGCCTACCTCTGCTAGAGCGATGAGCTCGCTCAGTCTGTCAGTGTCATCCTCAGCCTCCTCTGCCTGTAAGCCCGCCTCTACTAGAGCGATGAGCTCGCTTAGTCTGTCAGTGTCGTCCTTAGCCTCCTCCGCCTATAAGCCTACCTCTGCTGGAGCGATGAGCTCGCTGAGTTTGGCAGTGTCGTCCTCATCCTTGTCCCCTCATCAGACAACACAATCGGTGATTCAACGGTGCGACCATCTCACTTTCTATGCTCATCTAACTTCTTTTCCTCATACCTTACATGAGCCGCCTCTACAACATGGTCCTCGCTACATCCAATCCCTTTATGTATAAAATGCAATCAGTTAGCAACGTGACTATATTACATTTAAAATCAGGCAACGGAAAAAAGGCTTCGAAGTACTCACTGGCACATAATGAAACAACATGCTCGTTCAAGACCTGCATCTGTACTCTTGTCTCCTCCCTTGCTCCTTCCTTGCCCTCTCCTCCTCTAATGTCATCTGTCTCTCCAATCCCCATTTGACAAGCCCAACGTCGATCGGGTTACAAATACCGCGCTGTCTAGCAAACTCACACATCTTGTCTTTGTGATGTTTAACGAAAAGGTTGACGTAGTCAGGTCCATATCCCCTCTTTCACACAATTACTTGCTTCCCCTTCAGTTCATCCAATAACTTAGCTTGACCATCATAACATTCTCACCTGCATTTCCTAGTGCTCTGTTCAAATGATAAATTATATCATATATGTCTTAGCAAAAGAAACAAAATACGATTCCATGGTTACCACAAAAATAACCAACCTCATCATAGTCAATCATAAGGCCGCAATAATAGCCTATTCCAAGCTTCAAAGGGACTAGACCGTAGTTGAATTTAACACCACATTCACACTTGACTGGCAGTGCTTTGTAAATTAACCTTTCTTTTTTCTTTTGCTTTGCTTTTGGAGGTTCTTTAGGCCATTTGTTCTTAGGACCATACAACCACTCCTTGAAATGACACTTCGCCATTGAATACACCTAAATAACATGACATCAGTACATGACTCATATAGCTCAACATTTCAACACATACACTTTGCACTTACTTCATGCTTGTTTGGACACATAAACTCCAACGTATTGTCAGGGTTTATCATAGCTTGGTCTCCGCAATGGCACAGAGAAGGTTCCTCGAGTCGTCTAACTACAGCTAAGTGCTTCTCCTTAGCTGTCATTGGGGGGGGGTTAGGGGGAGGTGGAACCCACCGCTCGAAGTGCTCTCGTAGATGTAGCCCTCTCCACCAATCGTCTAAAAGGAGGTACCTGGGGTCAAACTTGTCTGCACCGTTGATCCACTAAAAGAAAAAGCACCTCTCATGGGCCTACACAACAAAATTCTAACAAAATATTAGTAACCTAGTAATACAAATAAAGAAGAAAAAACATACGGAAACAATTACTTACATTAAAATGACTGCACGTGTAGAAGCAACGAGCCGCTGTGTCTAGATGTCTCAATTGAAACACGTCGGCCAGACGACCACAATCACAGTTAGGGACAGGGAGTTTAGGAGGGATGGGGGCATGTTTGCTAGACTCGTCGGGGTACAATTCTCTAGGATGACCCCGTTTTTGCCATAACTGCTCCTGAAACATGTCTTCCATCTAATAAAACGATTCAAATTAAACATCAATCAAAACAACACAAATTAATGTAAAATATAATCATTTGCAATGCAACTAAAATAATATAACCGACAATTAGAGCAACAAAAATATACATGGTAAACATACTTCTAACTAAATAATTAACCTTAACATTGACAAAATCAAACTAATATCTTCTATAGACTTAGCTCCCATTCATAATATACCAATCCACCATTCAAACGAAAATAAAATGTGCGTCATTACCTTACACAAGGACGAGGAGGGAGGGAGGTGGCCGGGGAATGGAATGGAAGGGAGGCGGCAATGGAGGGCCGGGCGGGGGCCGGGACTAGCCACGTCGATTTTGTTCGGCTCTGCCGTGCCACGGATCAGGACATGGCAGGCCCTGCCCCGTCAGCGGTCAGTGACTTCGGTCGCCGCCATGTCAGCCCTCTGCCGCGCCACCATGCATGGCGCGGCATAGGCATTTGGCCGCGCCAGGGCAACAGGCGTGGCCAAAAGTGTTAGTTTTAAAAAAACTGACCGTGTTAGATTTCAAATTAGTTTCCAAAAAGTGTTAAAATTAAAAAAAAATCAAAGTAACATGGGGTAGCCACCCCAAATAGAACACACGGGATAGCCATCCCACCAAAACATGAGGTAGCCACCTCAAAACATAAATCCGCCTCCATAGTACATGTGAGTCCAATTCTAATCATGCGAGGATCTGGGCCGCTTGTGTCCATGAGCACGGCTGATATATCAGTTTTAACTCTGCAGAGGTGTACACTTTCACTTCAAGTCATGATTCCCATTTGCATGGAGTCACGACTCCCCAAAACACTACCAAGGTGAGCAGGCAGGATTTCACTATGAGACTATTCACAAGTTCCAGCTAATAGAGTATAACCCGCTAGGAAGAGCTTAGGCGCATGGCAACCATCCCCATAGCCATGAGACTCGAATTACCATACTTCATAACATAAACCCCCATGTAGCGCCTACCCGGTAAGTCACACCCTACTAGTAGATGTCCTAATACTACGTCAAGCCAAAGCCATATAGCTTGAAGCTATACAGTAAGTCCCAGGTGGCCGCTCCACGAACAGGTCCTTAGAGAGGGCAAACACAGGTACCCTCGGAAACCAGGCCAAGCTCCAATACTCATTCCCCCTTTCATCACCTTAACCATGATGCTATAAGCATCCTTACTTCTCCATCAATATAGTAGCCATTAATCATCATTAATCATTAATCATCTCCTACAACTAAAAAGAACAAAGCGTGGACACTTTTTGGTGCGACATTCTAATGTGGGTCCATCGTCGTCCTGCCTGCGTGCGATCTCACATCACACGGTTGAAAGGTCTTAATATGGCTAGAGGGGGGTGAATAGCCTATTTAAAATTCTACAAATCAACTAGAGCAATTTGATTAGTAAGACAAATAGCGAAATGCAAACTTGCTCTAGCTCTACGAGGGTTGCAAGCCACCTATCCAACAATTCTAGTTGCAATGATTACTAGACACAAAACTTGCTATGATACTACTCACTAAGAGCTCTCAATCTTACTACACTAAAGAGCTCCACTAGATGAACTTAAATAATAAATCAAGCTCTCAATTCTAGTTACACTAAAGAGCCTGCCACAACTAGTTTACAAGAATATAAAAGAGTGAGTAAGGTGATTATACCACCGTGTAGAGGGATGAACCAAACACAAGATGAAGATGAAATCAATCACCGGGAGAATACCAAAGGGCAAGAGACAACCGATTTTCTCCCGAGATTCATGTGCTTGCCAACACGCTACGTCCCCGTTGTGTCGACCAACACTTGGTGGTTTGGCGGCTAAGAGGTGTTTCACAAACCTCATCCACACCACGATTGGACACCGCAAGAACCTACCCACAAGTGAGGTAACTCAATGACACGAGCAATCCACTAAAGTTACCTTTCGGCGCTCCACCGGGGAAGATACAAATCCCCTCACAATCACCGGAGATGGCCATGAATAATCACCAACTCGTGCCAATCCTCCACCACTGCACCAAGCCGTCTAGGTGGTGGCAACCACCAAGAGTAACACGCGAAATCCATAGGGCAACACAAATACCAAGTGCCTCTAGATGCAATCACTCAAGCAATGCACTTGGATCCTCTCCTAGTCTCACAAAGATGATGAATCAATGATGAAGATGTGTGGGAGGGCTTTGGCTAAGCTCACAAGGTTGCTATGTCAATGCAAATGGCCAAGAGAGTGAGCTTGAGCCGGCCATGGGGCTTAAATAGAAGCCCCCACGAAATAGAGCCGTTGGGCTCCTTACTGCATTGAACATGGGCCGACCGGACGCTCTGGTCAGATTGACTAGACGCTAGACCTCAGCGTCCGGTCGTGCAATGTGCGCCATGTGTCATCGGCTTCAAATGCCAATCACCCGATTTCAACGGTCAAGTGATGACCGGACACTGCGCTTGAGTTGACCAGACACAGCGCTTGAGTTGACCGGATGCTGAACACCAGTGTCCGATTGTTTACAGTAAGGTACCAAAACCGATTTTTGCTGACCGAACGCGTCCGGTCATGCTCGACCGGACCCTGCCAGCATCCGGTCACACTGTGACTATTTATTGTGCTGACCGATAACACGACCGGACGCAACCCTTCAGCGTCTGGTCGCTGAGCGACCCAGCATCCGATCAGTTGACCGACGCTAGCATCTTTGCGACCAACTCTATTTCACCTCTAACTTCTTCACCCTTGCTCAAATGTGCCAACCACCAAGTGTATCACCTTGTGCACATGTGTTAGCATGTTGTCACAAACATTTTCAAGGGTGTTAGTATTCCACTAGATCCTAAATGCATATGCAATGAATTAGAGCATCTAGTGGCACTTTGATAACCGCATTATGATATGAGTTTCACTCCTCTTAATGGTACGGCTATCTATCCTAAATGTGATCACACTCACTAAGTGTCTTGATCACTAAAACAAAATGGCTCCTATGTTTTATACCTTTGCCTTGAGCCTTTTGTTTTTCTCTTTCTTCTTTTCCAAGTTCAAGCTTTTGATCATAATCATGCCATCACCATTGTCATGATTTTTATCATTACTTCAACACTTGGAATAGTGCTACCTATCTCATTACCACTTTGATAAACTAGGTTAGCACATAGGGTTTCATCAATTAACCAAAACCAAACTAGAGTTTTCAATCTCCCCCTTTTTGGTAATTGATGACAACCCTTACACAAAGATATGAAATAAGATTCAATTGAATTCATGTTGCTTGCCCAAGCATATTTACCATGTGTAAAGGATATCGACAAGTTTCATGAACTCCATATGGTAGCAATTGCTCCCCCTACATATGTGCTAAGAGTTTGGATTGTAGCTTTGCACATATGCTTAGATAGGAAATATAGGAGACAATTTCTACCAAATGATGCTAAGGTATAAGAGATGGACCTTTGAAGCGTGATACCAATCGGAGTGCACCATTATACCATCCTTAGCACCATTAGTAACTAGACATACATAAAAACTAGAATACCCCATGAGATCAATATTACAAGTAAGGATCTAGTTTCCATATGATGAACATAAGTCTAGTTACTTTAGCTAGATACCACTCGATAGCTAGATACCACTTGTAAATACTTGGAAATGAAATCATTAGATATCCTATGCATGCTAGTTTTTCATTTTATCATTCAAACCTACAACTAGCATACACCACACAAGCATGGATATTTGAAATTTAAAACTTGTGCCATGCAAGCAAATATATGAAATGCACATTCAAATGCACCATACAAGTTAATGTGCTTGCTCCCCCTACTTGTGTGCTCAAAATTTTAATTGATCCCCTTCCTTTGTCATATCTTATCTCTCACTATTTCTCCCCCTATCACTTATCTTTGTTTCTCTCCCCCTTTGTCATTAATGACCACAAAGGCTTAAAGTAGATATAGGTTCAAATTATAGATAGGTTGGGGTGAAACCATGTGAAATGAGGATCATTTTCAATTTGGTTCAATCTAGTTTTCTTGCAAAAGATATTTAACTCGGTTTGATCCAAGGACAAGCTTCTTCACACCTCCAAATAAGGGTTATCTTGTACCATGTTGAGTTAAACACTTATAGCTCATTTTGTAGATCAAATACTAGGTTTACAAGCCCACAAACATGTTATATGCTACTACTAGATCATTTCAAACATATAAGCAGTAGTGGTAACATACAAGCATTAAATTCATTTGATTTTTATGAATGAGCCTATTCAAATGTGAAATATGTCTAGATGCACTAATCATGTCCTTAGCAAGGATGAATGTCATGCCAATCAATTTATACCTTATATTGCTCGAAGGAGAGGCATGTCATATAATGGAGGTGTATCAACACATATTGGTGAAGTCAAGTATGTTCAATTCATTCCTTAGCTTGCAAAACCTCTTCTCATCAAGTGGCTTCGTGAATATGTCAGCAAGTTGATCATCGGTGCCCACACTCTCTATGCAAATGTCCCCTTTTTGTTGGTGATCTCTTATGAAGTGATGGCGGACATCAATATGCTTTGTTCTTGAGTGTTGAACCGGGTTGTTTGTGAGTTTAATGGCACTCTCATTGTCACATAGCAATGGCACTTGTTTGATCCTAATTCCAAAATCACTCAAAGTAGCATTCATCTAAAGTAATTGAGCACAACAACTACCGGCCGAAATGTATTCCACTTTGGCGGCTGAAAGTGCTACACTATTTTGCTTCTTTGATGACCAAGATACAGGTGATCTTCCCAATAGTTGACATATGCCCAATGTGCTCTTTCTCTCAACTTTGCATCCCGCATAATCGGAGTCCAAATATCCAATCAACTCAAACCTTATCCCTTTGGGATACCACAACCCAACATTTTGTGTATGCTTCAAGTACCTCAATATCCTTTTAGTTGCCTTCAAATGACTTTCTCTTGGTGAGGCTTGAAATCTAGCACACATGCATACACTAAACATCACATCCGGTCTTGATGCGGTCACATAGAGTAGGCTTCCAATCATAGACAGATACATCTTTTGTTCCACCATGTTGCCACTAGCATCACTATCTAAGCTTCCACTTGTTCCCATTGGTGTACTAATAGTTTTACTATCATCCATTCCAAATTTCTTGAGCATGTCCTTGATATACTTGCCTTGACTTACAAATGTGCCATTCTTCATTTGCTTGATTTGAAGACCAAGGAAGTAACTAAGTTCTCCAATCATGGACATCTCAAACTCACTTGCCATCATTTTGCCAAACTCCTTACAAAAATCTTTATTTGTTGACCCAAATATGATCTCAACTTGTAAACTTGGTTGGGTTTCTTTTCATCTTCAAAATCAGAAGGTTGCTCAACATACACAAGCTCATTGATGTATCCATTGAGAAATGCACTCTTTACATCCGTTTGGTACAACTTGATGTTGTGGGCACAAGCATAGGCTAACAAGATCCTAATTGCTTCCAATCTTGCAACCGGGGCATATGTTTCTCCAAAGTCAAGACCTTCAACTTGAGTGTAACCTTGAGCCACTAATCTTGCTTTGTTCCTTATTACTATCCCATCTTGATCTTGCTTGTTTCGAAAGACCCACTTGGTTCCAATCACATTATGATCCTTAGGCCTCTCAACTAAATCCCATACTTGGTTTCTTGTGAAGTTGTTTAGCTCTTCATGCATAGCATTGACCTAATCAACATCCCTCAAAGCTTCATCTATCTTCTTAGGTTCAATGGATGACACAAATGAGAAATGCTCACAAACTAAAGACAATCTTGATCTTGTTTGCACACCTCTTGAAATATCACCAATGATAGTGTCCAATGGATGATCTCTTGCAATATTGATTGGTTGAAGCACTTGCACTTGATTGCTAGCATTTGATTGATCACTTGGTTGAGATGGTGAACTAGCCACTTGTTGATCTTGCACATTGACATTACTAGTGCTTGCTTGGATTTGATCATGAGAACACTAGCTTGCACATTTGAGTTAGAGAGCACTTGATTCTTGTCATCTTCAATATCAATCACCTCTCTAGGCCTTAACTCACCAATGTCTATGTTTCTCATTGCCTTGATCAATTGAGTGCCTTTCACATCATCTAGATTCTCATCTTCCTCTTGGGAACCATTTGTTTCATCAAACTCCACATCATGAACCTCCTCAAGAGTACCACTAGTCAAATTCCAAACTCTATAAGCCTTGCTAGTAGTGGAGTAACCAAGCAAGAAACCTTCCTCACATTTCTTTTCAAACTTGCTCAATCTAGTGTCTTTCTTCAATATGTAGCATTTACAACCAAATACCCGAAAGTATGCTATGTTTGGCTTTCTTCTATTCAATAGTTCATAAGGTGTCTTTTCCATCATGGGGTGACAATAGAGTCGGTTGCTATAGTAGCAAGCCGTGTTGATTGCTTCGGCCCAAAATGAATGACTCACATTGTACTCACTCAACATTGATCTTGCCATATCAATTAAGGTTCTATTCTTTCTTTCAACTAACCCATTTGATTGAGGAGTATACTTGGCCAAGAATTGATGTCTAATTCCAAATTCATCACACAACTCATCAATTCTAGTGTTCTTGAATTCACTACCATTGTCACTTCTAACTTTCTTGATGGTTGTTTCAAACTCATTGTGAACACCCTTGACAAAAGATTTGAATATTGCAAACACATCACTCTTGTCACCAAGAAAGAAGACCCATGTGTATCTAGTGAAGTCATCCACAATCATAAATCCATATTTGTTTCCACCAATGCTAGTGTATGTGGTTGGTCCAAACAAGTCCATGTGCATCAACTCAAATGCCTTAGATGTACTCATCATACTCTTCTTAGGATGTGTGTTACCAACTTGTTTTCCGGCTTGACATGCACTACATAGCTTATCTTTCTCAAAAGTGATATCTTTCAATCCTCTAACTAAGTCATGCTTAATCAACTTGTTCAATTGTTTCATTCCAACATGACCAAGCCTCCTATGCCATAACCAACCCATGCTAGATTTAGTGATCAAACATGTTGACAGTTGAGCTTCTCTAGTATTGAAATCAACCAAGTATAGATTCTCATATCTAAATCCTTTGAATATCAAGTTAGAGTCATCTACACTTATGATCTATACATCATCCACACCAAATATGCACTTGAAACCAAGATCACATAATTGAGCTACCGACAAAAGGTTGAAGTTTAATCTCTCTACTAGTAGCACATTTAAAATGCTCAAGTCATTGGATATTGCAATCTTACCAAGCCCTTTGACCTTGCCTTTTCCATTGTCACCAAATGTGATACTATCAAACCCATTGCTCTTGTTTTCATTGATTGAATTGAACATTCTTGAATCACCGGTCATGTGTTATGTGCACCCACTATCAAGCACCCAATGCCTTCCTTTGGCTTTATAATTCACCTACAAAAGAAGATCAATTTCTTTTAGGTACCCAAACTTGCTTGGGTCCTTGTAGGTTAGTCACCAAGGTCTTTGGTACCCAAATGGCCTTCTTCTTTGGGCCCATAATTGGTGTACCAATGAACTTAGCCTTCACACCGTTGGCACCCTTATAAAGCATGTAACAAGAATCAAATTTGATTGAGGATACATTAGGTAGCTTGTTCTTGTTAGTCTTGCAATTTTGCTCTATATGCCCAACTTGCTTGCATCTATTGCAAAACCGACCATTGCCCTTCACAAAGCTAGCTTTGGGAGTGACAAAGGCCGCCTTGCCTTTCTTGGGGGTATAGCCTAATCCCTCTTTGTTGAGAGAAAACCTTTGGCTACCCAAGCACTTTAGCAAGCGGGCATCTCCACCATAGGCATTGCCTAAGGCACGAGTGAGCTCACTCACCTCCTTCTTGAGGGTCTCATTTTCCACTTTTAGTGAGTTTTCACAAGTGAGACCATCACTCAAGGGTGAAGTGGAAGTGGTAGTGCTACAAGAAGTGTTAGTGGGAGCAACAAAAATAGATTCATCAATAAGATCACATGTTAGTCTCACATCACATGATATGATCACTTGCTCCTTCTTGGCTTCCTCTACTTTGCATTGCTCTACGAGAGAGGAGTGAGCCTTTTCAAGCTTAGAGTGAGCTTTGCCAAGCTTCTCATGGGCCTCCATTAGCCTCTCATGAGTAGCATTTAGATCATCAAAGGATTGCTCAAAAAGTTTTACTTTCTTGCACAATTCTTTGCACTCCTTTCTCTTTATCTCATTACAAGCATGCACTTGCTCACACATGTCCAAGAGCTCCTCCTTGGTGTACTCTTCATCTTCATCATCATCACTCTCATCATATCTTACCTTGGTAGGCTTTGCCATGAGGCATGTCGATGGAGTGTCAAAGATGGAGAGCTTCTTGTTGATGGCGATGCTTGATAGTGCTCTTTTGATAGATTTCTTGTCATCATCACTAGAGCTATCACCATCCGATGAATCATCACTATCCCAAGTGACTACATAGCCTCCACCCTTCTTCTTCTTTTGGAAGGCCATTCTCTTCTCCTTCTTCTCCTTCTTTTCAATTTTATCTTTCTTGTGCTTCTTCTCATCTTCATCATTATCACTATTGTAGGGACAATTTGCTATAACATGATCGGGGCTCTTGCAATTGTAGCATCTTCTCACATATTCTTTGCTCTTGGTGTGATCTCTTCTTTTTCTTGCACCATAGCCCTTCTTCTTCATGAATTTGCCCATCTTGCGCACAAATAGGGCCATGGCTTCATCATCAATGTCACTAAGATCATCATCATCACTTGATTCTTTCTTGGACTTGCCCTTGTTCTTGGATGATGATGAGCTAGCCTTGAATGCTATACTCTTCTTCTTGTCCTCTTCTTCCTTCTTGTCATCCTTGTCATCCCCCTCCCTTTCCACACGGTATGTTTCTTGTGTCATGACATCACCTAGTACTTGGTTGGGGGTAATGTCCTTCAATCCTCCTCTTATGATGAGCAATCTCAACATCTCAAATCTTGGAGGTAAGCACATCAAGAATCAATGAGAGACATCATCATCCTTGATCTTCTCTCCCAATACCTTCAAGTCGTTGACAATGACTTGCAATCGATGGAACATCTCCGGAATGCTCTCATCATCCTTCATCTTGAAACTTGTCAACTTATCCTTGAGGATGTACAACTTGGCACTCTTCACCGCCGGTGTGCCCTCATATGTTTCCTCTAATCTCCTCCACACTTCATTTGCTCTTTCACAATCTTTGATTTGCTCAAACACCTTGGAATCAATAGCATTATATATGGTGTTGAGAGCCATTGTGTTACATTGCTCGTTGATCTTGTCTTGGTTGGTGGGATCATCGGGATCGATGATAGCATAGTCATTCTCGGTCACTTCCCATACTTGATCATTTATTGAACCAAGATACATTCTCATCTTTCTCTTCCAATAACCATAGGATGTGCCATCAAAGAATGGTGGTTTGCCCCCCACATGGTTGAACACAACTTGAGCCATAATTTGACACCGAGGTTGTTAAGCCTTCAATCAAACGGTGACCATGGCTCCGATACCACTTGAAAGGTCCTAATATGGCTAGAGGGGGGTGAATAGCCTATTTAAAATTCTACAAATCAACTAGAGCAATTTGATTAGTAAGACAAATAGCGAAATGCAAACTTGCTCTAGCTCTACGAGGGTTGCAAGCCACCTATCCAACAATTCTAGTTGCAATGATTACTAGACACACAACTTGCTATGATACTACTCACTAAGAGCTCTCAATCTTGCTACACTAAAGAGCTCCACTAGATGAACTTAAATAACAAATCAAGCTCTTAATTCTAGTTACACTAAAGAGCTTGCCACAACTAGTTTATAAGAATATAAAAGAGTAAGGTGATTATACCGCCATGTAGAGGGATGAACCAAACACAAGATGAAGATAAAATCAATCACCGGGAGAATACCAAAGGGCAAGAGACAACCTATTTTCTCCCAAGGTTCATGTGTTTGCCAACACGCTACGTCCCCATTGTGTCGACCAACACTTGGTGGTTCAGCGGCTAAGAGGTGTTTCACAAACCTCGTCCACACGATTGGATACCGCAAGAACCTACCCACAAGTGAGGTAACTCAATGACATGAGCAATCCACTAGAGTTACCTTTTGGCGCTCCGCCGGGGAAGGTACAAATCCCCTCACAATCACCAGAGATGGCCATGAACAATCACCAACTCATGCCAATCCTCCACTGCTTCACCAAGCCATCTAGGTGGTGGCAACCACTAAGAGTAACAAGCGAAATCTGTAGCGCAATACGAATACCAAGTGCCTCTAGATGCAATCACTCAAGAAATGCACTTGGATCCTCTCACAGTCTCACAAAGATGATGAATCAATGATGAAGATGTGTGGGAGGGCTTTGGCTAAGCTCACAAGGTTGCTATGTCAATGCAAATGGCCAAGAGAGTGAGCTTGAGCCGGCCATGGGGCTTAAATAGAAGCCCCCACGAAATAGAGCCGTTGGGCTCCTCACTGCACTGAACACGGGCCGGCCGGACGCTCCGGTCAGATTGACTAGACGCTAGACCTCAGCGTCCGGTCATGCGATGTGCGCCACGTGTCATCGGCTTCAAACGCCGATCGCCCGATTTCAACGGTCAAGTGATGACCGGACACTGCGCTTGAGTTGACCAGACACAGCGCTTGAGTTGACCGGACGCTGAACACCAGCGTCCGATCGTTTACAGTATGGTACCAAAACTGATTTTTGCCGACCGAACGCGTCCGGTCACACTGTGACTATTTACTGTGCTGACCGACAACACGACCAGACACAGCCCTTCAGCGTCTAGTCGCTGAGCGACCCGGCATCCGGTCAGTTGACCGACGCCAGCATCTTTGTGACCAACTCCATTTCACCTCTAACTTCTTCACCCTTGCTCAAATGTGCCAACCACCAAGTGTATCACCTTATGCACATGTGTTAGCATATTTTCACAAACATTGTCAAGGGTGTTAGTATAACATTTTCTTTCAAAGAACTGAATGCATAAACCTTGGACCATTACTTATTTCTTAAATTCATATCATTTTCTAAATATATATTCTAATTTGCAGTTAAGAGATCTCGAGAGGGGTGTTGGCATTCTTGTGGCTACCCCCGATCAATTAGCTGATTTGATGGAAATGACAAGAATATCTTTGCAAGCAATTTGTTACCTTGCCCTTGTTAAGGCAGATAGAATGCTTGATATGGGTTTTGAGCCACAGTGAGAAGAACTGTTGAGCAAATGGACATGCCACTTTGAGGTGTCAAGCGAACAATGTTGTTTAGTGCAACGTTTCCAAAAAGAGATCCAGGTTAGCTATTTTTTTGATATTTTGTTGGCATGCTCTTCCTGAATAAACATTCCTGCTTCTTGTAAGCTATTCTTTAGTAAATATATTGTACTTCCTACAATATATTTCTTCTCCTGACTGTTTTGTCATGTATACCCTCACTAATATCCTGTATTTGATCAGGCGTTGACCGTTGAGGTTATTATCTTCGTTTTTTTTCTAGATGGATAACATTTCTTTCCATGCTAGATATTTTGAGAAATAGAGAAATCTTACATTTTTTTGTGCTTCGGTGTGCTACACAATTTCAATTCTGTGTATGAATGAAATGTGCAATGTGACAAATCCCCATTGGTATAACTAAATATTTGATTTAATATGTGGGCAATATTATACTGTCCATACTACAGTAATGGGCTGTGTGGTATAGTTCATGTTTCATTCAGAAGCCTCTTTTTAGTTTTTTTCTTTCAAAATCCAGCATACCTATTATAGGGCCAACAACAGCATTGAAGTTAGTATATACTGCTTGCACTCTATGGTCATTTATCTATCAAGCATCAGTTTTACCAACATTTATGTCATTACTACGCCAGCTACTTGAGTTTAACCTGTTCTTTTGCAATCTAGAGTCATTTTATTTAGAATCCGTACTCATATCTTTGCTTGTGATACAACTACATACTTCGTAGCTGTCAAAGAACCACACATTTAGGATCTCTAGGTGTTATTGATATGCCTCATCATTTACAACAGTAAGAACTAAGTGGCTGGTGCTGAGATTTTTCCTGCCATCTGAAGGGGTAAATTTGTTAAATCTAAATATTTGGTGAGTGGGTATGTGGGTTTGCGTTTGTTTGAGTGCAGACGTGGGGTGGCCTGAGTGGGGCGGCGCATGGGCGGCCACCTGGACCTGCCAGCATCGGAGGCGGTTCGGGTGAGGGGCCAGGAAGCTGCTGCGCAACAGATCGCCGGGGGCTCGGCCGAGGTGGCCCGGCATGGGCTACAACGGCATAGGGTGTCCGCCATCATTTTAGTCTCAAGGAACTTCTGGTCAGTTTTATCAAAAAAAATTTAGAGGTCATACAATGTATATTTCTCGTCATATGTGTTGTTGTATTGTAATTAGTGGAGTTGCAATGTCATTGTTGAAAAATGTTTATATGGTGAGTATAACATACTTTGTTTTAAGGTTGAGAGATTTTTCAAGACACGTGGTATTACCCATGTGACAGCATATATACTCGAGCCTATATACAGGATGGTATGGAGATACGGCGGAACTTATTCATAGATTTATTGGCGCACGAAAGAAATGGATATCGGAGATTTCTTCCAGCCGATATAAAATATTATCTTAGGCACATCATGGAAATATCTATAAAGTAGAGTTTGTAAGCATGTGATGCCGCGCTCTCCGTGACTATTAATTTCATAAACTTTGCTTTTTGGATTAACTGTCACTTTAATGTTGATATTTAATTTTTACAGTATTGTTATCTTATCGTGCGATCCGTGTGTTTTTAGTACAAATTGTTAGCTATCCCGTAGCAATGCACGGGCACTCTACCTAGTCATTAAAGTAATCATTAGTCATCATTACTATCATTAACATGTATAAGTGGTGGGCGAAGCAGCTAAACATAGCTACACTACCCAATATTGCAATCCAGGTATACAAGGATTGTAGTATAGGGCTAGTCATGTCCTTAGGGTTTGCATAATTTAGACACATGCAATAAAAATGAAGTGAATTATAACTGAGTGGTACAATATGATCAAATGGTGTCTACACTTGTCTTTTTCCAAAGTTTAGCTGCTCAGAAGTCTTCAGCTTCTATCTCCTGGTCTCTAGCTTCTGCTGCACTTGTTGGTCCCCAGCTCATGATCTTCAGCTAACGAACACTCTTCTTCTACTCGCAGCAACCAAGCAACACAAACAGACAAACACGACTAAGACAACACACCAATCAAAAGAAAAAGCTCAAGAATGAATGATCTAAACGGCATGGCTCGGTGCTACGATTGTAAGAGCACAAGAACAACGGAAAACGGAGCTATCGTTAAAAGGACATAACTATCGAGGTGTTTGCAACATAACTGAAGTAGAAGACTACAAATGTTTGGTTCATTTTAATTAATGAAATGGGGTGATGGACATTTCAGAGAAATATATTAAAGTTGAATTAAGTCAAATTATATTGAATTATAAAAAGCCAGAGTTAAACCTTAGTTTTTGTCCGAAGAGTTAAACCTTAGTCATATTTTATTTATAAATATTTCTATAGTACTTAAGTTATTTAAACATTTATAATTTTAGAAAGCATTAAACATGTGACACCAGCTAATCGAATTATTTCATGTCTTGTGTTTAAACTAAACAAATTATAATTAATAAATTGAAGTTGATATAAATCAAGTTAACATTTGATTATAAAAAGACCGAAGATTAAACCCTAAATTGGTTTTAATTATAAACTCGGTTGCATAAGTATTAATTAGCTTAACATTTTATATTAAACTCAGAGACACAGATAAGTTAGACATCGTTGCTAACACGTAGCTTCGGTCGGCACGATCACAACGCAACAAGAACGAATTAAAACCCTAAGTTCATTTTAAATTAAAAGTTATTAAATAAATATAAATCAAATTGCATTTAGATTAATAAATTCATAATTAAGTGACATGATGAACATTACCGCTACTGCGTAGAGCACGACAAAACTAACGCAATGAGAACTACTCGAATAAGAGATGAAACGATTAAATGGCAGGGATTAACAACGGGATGGCAAAATCGTAATTAGACCATCTTCTACCTTGGGCTTTCATCCTCATGAACACAGCCATGGAGAGACCTGCTGCTGCTCGTGGAGGGGGCCGACGCGGGGCAGGGGCCTCGGTCGCGGGGCCTGCTGGGCGGCCGGCGGCGGCGCAGCGCCGCGACATGCCCTCTCTGCCCGGAGCAGGGCAGCAGGCAAGCATGCCCACACCCGCACGGCATAGGGCGGCGGCAGCCACCTGCCGCTCACGGGCAGGGGCGCAGGACGGGGGGGGGGGGGGGGGGCAGGGCCACGGGCCAGGGGCGGCGGCGTGGGAACGGGGCCGGGAGGCGGGAAGATGCCGTGGTGGCGCCGGGTGGCCGGAGACCAAGGAAGACGACCCATTTATGGAGCTCCTCGCCGGAGTAGAGAAAGAAGGGTTAGGGAAACGATGAACGGATCACGGATTCGCAAAAGGAAAGGCGTGCCGACGTAGAGGACGACGAGGCAAACCTCGCAGCAGTGACGGTTTCCGCGGAGGACGCCGAAGATGCCCAGAAACGCTCGCCGAAGGTTCGCCAGAAACCTAGAGATGCACAATTTCGACGATAGATGTACAGAGCTACGAGTGGCGGCTCGTGAAAGCGGTCGTACTTCTAGAACCTACGCGTCGAGGACTACACCGGCATATGTATCCTACTATAATGGATCAATCAAAATTATATTAGGTCTCCTAGAAAACATCCCCTGCTGAGAGCCTTCAATTATTGTACACTTAAGAAAATACACATAAAAATTCATTTCTATTAAAATTAAGAGCTAATAAAACATCTAAATCAAATTCGATGAGTCCCTCCTCCCCGCATCCCACACGCCCCTCCCTCTCCCACAGACGTGGCTCCTCCACCCCCACGCGCGCGCGACTCGTCACTCTCCTCTCCCACCAGGCCGCCGGCCGCCAGGCACCGCGGCAACCAAGGCCGCCCGGCGCCCCCACTCTCCTACGTAAAGCAGGACCCGGCCTCACCAAAACATCCGCTGGGCGTCCGCGACCCAGCCCCGTGCTGCGCCTCTGCCAGTCCGCCTCCTCCCCCGTCGTTGCAGCCCCTCGAGCGCGGCGCGGGCTGCCGCCCTCCACTTCTCCCTCCATCTCTCCCTCACGCCTCCCCATACTTTCATCGCCTGCTCCGCCTCTCACTCGCGCCGCACCTGCCACCGCTCGGCGTCGTGTCCGCCCAAGGTCAGAAGGCGTACCGGAGCGGACGCCCGCCCTCCCCCTCCTCCCCCCGGCATGGCGCGCCTACCTGAGGCGCTGAACCAAGATGGCGCGCGGTACCCCTACCATCGAGGTTGCTCGCGTCGGCCTGTGCGACCGGAACCTGGCGCGCCTCCGGATCTGGTGCCTCTTCGGCTGGATCCGTCCGTCCTCCCGCCTTTCCTTGCTCTCCCTCTTCCTTTCCCGGCTATTCCTGGCCATGATGGGAGAAGCCCGCAGGTCATCGGCCAGCAGCCCCGACGCAGCCCACAGTGCACTATGGTTTGCTTCCCCTCTGCTAGATTGGTTACGTACGTACATGTTTTACCTTGGTAAATCTAGAGGTTTCATTTGTTCTCTCCCCCTTGGCTGGACAATTTTGTGAGCGATTCCTCATATCTGGACTGCCAAGGTTACATCTTCACGGTAATGCAAGCCAAATTCGTGTCAAAATGAATGTCTCTCAATCGATTCCTGAAAGTTTGATTGGAAAATAGAGGTTCGCTTCCATAGTTAACTGATGTTTTGACTCTTCCAGACTGTAAATGTAGACATTCTTAGTGTTCGAAAAACTGAAGCACTTTACCTTTGCAGGAATGCCTCTATGGATTTATGCCACTGTGAGGCGGCTGAATGGCAATGTCTTCAAGATGGGATATGGACTGCTGTAAATTCTCCATATGGCAACAAATATGTTGATGTCAAATTGGCTGATAAGAAACCTGCTAGGTTCACTCTTCCCATTCAGGAAGGTCAGGATTGTTCACGAAATCAATTCCTTTTTTCTTTTCAGTGATAAACTCCCCATTCCAGAACTGTTTTTGTTTTCATTTTGTTCTACCTCTACTGAGTCTTTGACAAAACTTATATGTGCTAATTTTGCCTGCTGATGCACCATGTACTGATGTCGCGCTCTCAATTGACAGCAGTGCAAGTGATCAAAACAGTATCATGTAGTTGTTTAGCAGTATGGACTTAGCTCAGCACAGCACACCACTGGACAATTTGCCTATACATACTGTGGCCATATTGTTGGCGTCAGACCTGATATCATAACACGATGATGATGGGTGGGAGTGGAAATGGGTGCAATACCCTCCTGGCTGGAGAAGGCGCTGGACAAGCACTTACCTAAGGGTCAGTGCTACTTCGGCCTCCACACCTTTGGCATTCGGTCAATAACATTTAGACAAAGATGAGATACTGTTCTCAGTGTGGGATCTCACTGTGTCCTGTTTCAGGCACTTTATTTTGGTGTTCCTTTCCGTGATTGATTGCTGGAGCACTATGCAACCAATAAATACACTGGAGATGTTGAGAGCATGCTAACCTGCCTGGCCAGAGACGAGAAGAAGTCCTTGCTGCCGGCCACGAACGCTTCAGCGGCATCCGCTCCTCCGCTGCTGCCGGCGGCAGCTAGGGTTAGGGTTTCGGGCAATGGGGAGCAGGCCTCCAAATCCGGCGGCGGCAGGCCCGGTCGCGGCGTGGACAAACAATCCATGGGCAGCCCCGAGCGCTGGGGCCGTCGGCCGCCAGACCGGGCAGCAGAGCCGCGGGCGCCGCCGCGTCGTGCGGGCTCAGCGTTGCTGGGCTGGATGGATGCACTTCGGCCAGTAGCAGGCTTGCTTGCCTGCTCTTCCTCCTCTCCGTCCGCCCCTAGAAAAATCTCACCATTCGAGAAGCCCAGTGCCATGGTCAAGAAGGTCCGTGCGGAGTTGCAGCTCGAGGGACAGGGCACCACGGTCCTGACACCGGCAGGTAAGTAAAAGCCAGCCAAGTCCCAATTTCATTTGTGCCGATCCTCAATCGGGCATTGACTTCTCGGCACCTTGAGCATGCAGGGATGAGCTCAAGAACCTGGACTCGGTTCCTCCTGCTCGGCGAGTTCTCAGGTACGCGGAGAGGAACATCGACTTGTTTTTGCCCAAAATTCCAGTCTTTGCGAATTAAATGCTTGGATCATTAGAATCTTCGACTTGACTCTAAATATTGCTCACCCTCTTTGTTGATTCGTCTTGCATTCCCAAAGCTTGCTTGTTTTCCTGACCACCCCCAAAAGGGATTCGAGACGCCCGCGAGCTGTTCCTTAAAATGTCCACTTCTGAATATTTCCTATAGCGGATTCTTGCCTTTTGTCTCTATCAATCAAGCTTCCTGTATTAGCTGGTCCAGCTCATGTGCTCATTTATCATGTACTCATTTAAGATCTCGACTCAGACTGATTTACATTGGGTTCTCCCTGTGGTTTAGAATTTTAGTTTTTTTCCTCCTTTTTCAGTAGCATCCCTATGCATCTTGTGTTTGTACTGAGACTAAAACCAGTGCTAATCATTCCTATTTGGTTCTATTTTTAGTGCATTACAATATTGCCAGTGAAGCTACAGTTGGTTGGAGCTAAATGGCATCGTTCATTGGATTAACTTGAACAATGAATCAGAATGGTTGTTTACCATTTTTTTTTTAAAAGGTTGACTGCTTATATACTCATGCATGCATAACTGCCTCATTGTGCCTCTGGTTGAATAGTAGTAAAGTAACCATTACCATTTAAACTGAGTATTGTAGCACTAACCTCTATTTCCAATCTTTAGTAATTTGACCATCAGTTTGCAATTTTTTCTCTAAACAGAGTTTGCTGTGTCTGAAATAAACAGCTGTGCTCTGTTGCAGGAAGGAGGATCATAAACTTGTTGATTTGGTTTCGTAGTTGGCAAGGAACGAGTCAAAAAAGCAAATGTATATCCCCTCCTAATATAGTCATTATCAGGCCCCGTTCCTTCAGGCAAGGCTTGCAATATTTTGTGGATTATGAACTAAGGTCGCTTTGATGATATCCACTTTCAATTGTTCATACTCTATGTTGCTAGGGATGTTAAATTTCTGATTTTAATACTATGTGAGGTTACTTCTTGGCTAAAGGGCATTGATGTTTCCCTTGTGAAATGATAGAACCTATGGTATGGTGGATTCATTGCTTCTCACTATATTTTCACAATATTGCATATGAAAATTTCTTTATAGAATCAATGGATTAGCTCGCTCGGTCGTTCGGCGCGGTCCTTGGCTCAGAGGCCAGCACGGGGCAGTCCAACAAGAGGAGTGCAGTCCCCTGGTGGTCCAGCTTGAGCCAGCGAGAGGAGCGGGTGCGTGGGACGATGTGCGTGCGGTTGCCTCGCCCTCCTTTCCTGGCGCGAGAGGAAGAAAAAAATTATTCACTTCATTGTTATTAGATTACGGTAGTCGATAAATGATTAGTTGATTCTCTTTGGTTATTGATATTGTCGCAGCGTACAACGTTTAAATGAAGCAAGTACTTGATATATTGTGTAATTGCAGCAAACAAGTCTGTTACTCTTTTCAGTAGTTGTATTTTGAGCTTGAGGGCAATGGTGGATTTAGCCTTTTAGTTTCTTGATTTGTTTGACTAGCTAGGGTTTGGAAATGTTTAGGAATTTCTTAATTTTGGGATTTTATTTCCTGTTTAAAAATAATTCTAGAAAATTCTTGAAATCATGTTTAAGCCACAAAAAAAACACAGAAATTTAGAGAAAGTTCTGAAAAATTTTCTCAAGGTAGATATGAACATAATGGATCAAAAGAAAGAGTTTGGAACTCATGAAAATATTATTGAGATGATCGAGGAAAAGGATTAAGTTCAAGGAAAAAGGAATTTAATTCTAGAAAAGGTTGAAAATTTTCCCGGAGTGAAAAAAAACATCATCCTATCGTATTTTGAAACCATTTGCACTCACAGACACTAAAAACAGACATCAGACAAGCACAACATCAATAAAAGTCCGTCAAATTAATTCCAAAACATTTGAAAAACACCATTTTTATTTAAGAAAAATATACAAAAATCTAAACTAATGTTGACAAATTTATCCAAATAATAAAATCCTTCATTTTGTTTAGTGTTTTCTATTCATAGTCCAAAATAGAAATTTTGGAGTCTATATAATGCACTTATTCCCTATATATTTAGAGAGAGATTTACAAAAACAAAACAAACTACATAGGGGCTCTGTTGGCGATGGGTGTATTGCATTCCTATATGACTTAGTGTGAGAGGCAACGAACTTCATTTGGGAACATGCTCCAACGATGTCCCCGGTGAGACAATAGGTAAAATCAGGGGCGAAGCCACGTTGTGTTACTGTGGTGCACTGGCACCAGGGTGCACCAAATAAATTCACTACGTGAAAAACGGTTTGTAGCAACGGAACAAATTTTTTTAGTGACGGCCGGTGATGGAGTCGCCCCTATAGTGACGTGCTCGGGAGCCTAGAGACCAGCCGCCCCTACAAATGGAACAGCAGGGGCAGCTGGTGATACGAGCCGCCCCTACAAATGGGTCTGATTTATAGAGGCGACTCACTCACCAGGCGCCCTCGGTGTTTCTATTTGTAGGGGTGGCCCAATCACCAGCCACCCCTACAAATGACTCTGACTATATATTCTAGAGCACAGTCGAAAAATATCTTCAGAGCTTCTCTTCCCCTCCCCTCTCTTTCTCTCCTCTACGCTCTCTCCCCCTCTAGACGCGAGCAGCGGCCAGGGCGACGGCGGCTGGCGCGAGCGGGCCAGCGGACGCCGCAGCCGCCCTCCTCTTCCTCCACACCTCTCCCCCTCGCGCCCCTCCCCCCTTGCCCCTCAGGGGCGCGGCGACGGCGGCCCCAGCCAAGTCGGCAGTGCAGCGGGTGGTGGGTGGCCGCCCCTGGCTGCGGGGGCCCCAACGGCTACCAGTGGTCACCGGCTCAGTTGCCCCCGATGCGACATCTCGTCTGCTCCATGAAACCCTAGGTGCCTGTCTCTTCCTGTGCCTCTCCCTCTGTCTCGATCTCTCTCTCTGGTTGTGCCTATCTCTTCGTCTGCTCCATGAAGCTCCTCAAGGAGGCAAAGAAGTTGCGGTTGGCCTCCTCTTCTCCGTCGGCTCAGACTCAGATATCTGCTTGCGGCGATGGCGTCGTTCTCGGAGGCTCCCCCCGGGAACCCCAAGGCGGGCGAGAAGATCTTCAAGACCAAGTGCGTGTAGTGCCACACGGTCGAGAAGGGCGCCGACCACAAGCAAGGTGAGCGACCCCCCCTTCGCCGCGGCCTTAGCGGATCAGATCTGAGCTCAGGTAGCCGTAGATGTAGATTTCTTTGTGTGGGAATGGTGCGCGTGGCGCTTAGATCTGTTCGATTGCTATGGGATTCGTGATAGGCCTTAGCGGATCAGATATGAGCTCAGGCTAGTTCGTTTGCTTGTCTTGTTTTAGCATCAAAACGCCTGCGGTCTGGGTGGGTTGCTATGGCATCTCTTGTCTTGTTGTTTCACAGGAGCGCGTAGATTATGATAGAATTGATCAGGAAGCTGATGAATGGAGGGCTAAGCAAATAGCCAAGGACATTGCAAAGCGGAAGGTGCTTTCTCGTATTTGTGAAATTTGTTTCACAATTAAAGATATATTGCAGTAGGGTATCATTGTTGCTTCACAGCTAATGTATTCACTTTTGTACCTGTAAACCAGGTGGAAAGCATGCAGTAGATTGCTAGAAAGAAAGCAAATCAGGAAAGAAAGTGTCTAGAATCTGAGGTACCATGGAATAAAATTCCATGCCTAGGCTGTCCTGTGAAAGTTCTCTTCTCTAGTGTGTTTCAGAATTGTCTTTTACTAGTTGTGTGCAAGCGCATACCGCATACTACTGAACATTGATACAAACCAATGATTTTTTGTTTGTATAAGTTTGGTTGCAACATTTTAAGTCCTGCCTTTTTTTATTCTTGTGACCTTTATCTAGTTTTCTTATTACTCTAGAAACCCTCTGATCTCTATACTTGTCTTAGTGCAAGCAATCTTCAAGGATATCATTCACCTATTTTCTTGTTTTTTTAGAGAGCTATCATGCAATCAGTTCATGAAGAATTGAGTAGTCATTCAAATTTCTTTATACTTTAATCTACTAATGATTCTGTGGATGTTTTTGAGTTAATAGTATCATCATAATATTCTTTATCCCGAATAAGATAATTTAACCAATTGACAATTTGAAATCTGGTACTTCCAGCTGGAGCTTGCCCTAATGGTCAAGAAACTCCAGGAGCTTCGTGAAAGGTCCTTGTTTGGTTTTGGTAATTGAGTGACAACTTAGGTGGACTAATTGTGTTTATGTGAGATACACAGGTGATTAGTCCACAAGTACATGTGTGTGAGCAACATATGCCATGAAGGTGAAAATGGCTTGGAGATGTTGGAAAGCTCACACATGTGATGATGAAGGAGCCTAAATGCACATGAGACATGACATTGAGTCATGTGATCAAGGTGGAGAAGATCAAGACAAGACTTGGCTTGATGGACCGGTTGCAAGCGTGAAGGGCAAGTCAAAGGCTTTGGAGTAATGGACCGCGTGGCGGTGAAGCTTGAGCAAGACTTGGCACCGATGGACGATGGCAATGGTGAAGAGCAAGTAAAGTCAAGATCGATGAACCAATATGATCACGTGATGATATGAAGTGGATCATATCATTGTTGATCATGTTGGTGCATGTGTTGCATCGACGTTAGAGGAGATGGAATGGAATGTGCAAGACAAAGGTATAACCTAGGGCATTTCATTTCACCGGTCATAGATGTGTAGAGAAGTTTATGACCGGGTTTAGGATAGATGGCCGTACTATCAAGAGGAGCAAACTTGTTTTTTATATCGGTCATCTAGTGCCACTCGAGTGATCTAACTTTGCATCGTTGCTAGGATCGAGTGGCGTGGCAAGTTGAGTGGCTAACATCCTTTGGGAAATAATTGTGAAAAGCTAACACACATACACATGGTGGTGTACACTTGGTGGTGTTGGCACATTTACAAAGGAGATGGAGTTGGAGTTGATGTGGATCAACTTGGTGAAGAAACTCCACCGGCGGAGTGTTCGCCCGTAGAGTGCGGACAGTCGAACGGTGCCACCGGCGCCCTACACAGAAAAGACAGGGTCTCACAGAGTGCATCGGACGCTGGCACTGGAAGTGATCGGACACTAGCAGGGCGCGTCCGGTCAGGCTGACGCATGGTGATGCAGGAGCTAGAGTGTGATCGGACGCAGCTGCGTCCGATCATGTGCGACCGGACGCATCCGGTCAAGGTCGGTACCTTACTGTAAACGACCGGACGCTGAGGTCCAGCGTCCGGTTAGTTGAAGCTGCTGCATCCGGTCAGAAGATGACCATTGAGATCAGAAGAATGCCGTTGAATGCAGGTGACATGTGGCTATCATCGGGCGACCGGACACTGAGGACCAGCGTCCGGTCAACATGACCGGAGCGTCCGGTCGACCCAATAGTTGCCCAGTGAAGGGGTAACGGCTAGTTTAGCCCTTGGGGCTATAAATAGAAGTGGCCTTCGACCATGGCTGGTGCTGAGCACCTTGGGGGACTTTGTGTCCATGGTTGAGAGTGCTTAGGAGCCCTCCATCTCACACATACTTTATAGTGATGATTCGATTATGTGAGTGAGCGATTCTAGTGCGATTGCATCGTAAGGTTGCATCGAGTGGCACTAGGTGATCGAGTTGCAAGCCGGTGGTGCTTATTACTCTTGGAGGTTGCCACCTCCTAGACAGCTTGGTGGTGGTCTCCATGGAAGCCTGCAAGAAGCTTGTGCGGCACTCCGGAGAAGTGCTTGTGAGGGGCATTGTGCTCGCCCTGCGGGAGTTGCGAAGAGCAACTTTAGTAAAGCGTGTCATTGAGCTACCCTCACTTCTAGGGTAGGTTCTTGCGGCGCCCGACGTGTGGGCTTAGCGAGTGATGCTAATTAGCCGCCGAACCACCAAGTGAGCGGTCGACACAACGGGGACTAGCGTGTTGGCAAACACATGAACCTCAGGAGAAAAATCATCGTGTCAACCTTGTTCTTCCTGTTGGTTTGCATCCCTATTACACAAGCTTGCAATTACTTTTATACATATTAAGCTTGTGTAGTTGCTCTTGTAATTAGATAGCTTGTGTAGCTTGCTAATTACCTTCTTGCTTGTGTAGCATAGAAGTAGCTCCCTTGCGTGGCTAATTTGGTTTGTGTAACCTTGTTAGTCACATTACTTAGTTTGTGTAGCTAAGTATTTGCGCTCTCTAATTTGGCATTGGTTGCCTTGTTATTGAGCATTGCTAGTGAGCTTAGTTGGCTTTGTGCTTTTGCTTACTAGCATGTGTAGGAGCTCCCTTGTTGCTTAAAGTACTAGTGGCATAGGTTTGTGTGACCTTGCTCCTAGAAGTGGTTAGGTGAGCTCTAGCTAGCCTAGCACCTTTGTTACTTGATTAGTATCTTTGGAAGGTGCTAGAGAACATAGATAGAGGGGTGTAGTCTTGGCTAGACCGATCGTCTTAATTCCACACTTGTTTCGGTTAGCCGACGCGATTAATTTTAAAAAAGACTATTCACCCCCCTCTAGTCCGCCATCTCGACCCTTCGAGTGGTATCAGAGCCCGGTCTCTCATTTGTGGTCTTCACCGACCCGAGAGGATGACATCTAATGGGCTAGATGTTTGCGAGGCACACATTTTTTATGGCACAAACTTTGCACTTTGGAAAAATCACATGCTTGATCATTTTCATGCAAAGGGACCTAAATTTTGGTGGGTTGTCACTAGTGGTCTCACCCATGTCTTGGATCATAGAACTCTAACCAAAGCTCAAAGAGTCCTCTATGAATTTGATGCACATGCTTGTTGTTTTCTATTGGATGCTTTACATTTTGATTTGATGAAGCAAGTAAACTACGAGAGGACCGCTCGTGAGATATAGGAGTCCATCAAGGAAACCTTCGGTGATTCCTCCACATAGGATGATGGCAAATTCAAGAAGAAGGATGAGCCCAAGAAGGAGGTGCATGAGGGTGTCGAGCATGATCACAATTTGGTGATTGTGAAAGATTGCTCCACCTCACGGTCAAGTGATGATGATGATGATCGATCAACTACAAGTTCACTTGACAAGGTTGATGATGGTGCCACAAGTGTTGCAAGTGATGATGCTACCCCATGCACACTTGATGGTGATGATGGTTCATGCTCAAGCCATGATGATGCTACTACAAGCCCATCCACTACACCACATTGTCTCATGTCACAAGGTGACACCAAGGTATCAAATGATGATGTGGTTGATCATGTTGATTCATATGATGAGCTTGTTAGTAGACTTGCTAGCATGACCATGTCTTTAGAAAATGAGAAAGCTAAAACATTGAAATTAGAAAAATGAAAACTCATTTCTAAAGAACTCTTGTGAAGAACATAAGAAATTACTTGATGCATATAAATCTTCACTTGATGAGCTTAAATTGAATCATGAGACACTACTTGCATCTCATGATGAATTATTAGAACAACATGCTTCTCTCATTAAAGTATTTACAAAGAAACTTAAAAATAATGAGAGTTCATCACATGGGTCAATTGATCAATCACATATTATTGCTAACCCTTGTGATGTAGGCAAGAAGCATGTATCCACCTCTTGTGATGATTTATTAGATATACCATGCTCTTCACATATAGATGCTTGTTCTACTTCCATGTCTTGTGAGACTAACATTTTGAAGGAGAACATTGAGCTCAAAAGTGAAGTGAAGAAATTGAGCAATAAGTTAGAGAGGTGCTACAACTCTCAAGTCACCTTTGAGCATATGTTGAAGACTCAAAGAAACTTTGGTGACAAGAGTGGAGTCGGCTTCAAGACTAGCAAAGTCAATCATCAAGAAAGCCGCAATGACATAAGTGGCATTGGCTTCAACAAGAGCGAGATCAAGGGCAAAAGATGGGGCAAGAGAAGATATGAAAGAGAAATAAAGAAGCAAGAACAATAGAAGCTCTCTCATTTCATGTGCTTCAAGTGCCATGAAGTGGGACATCTTGCAAATGGTTGCCCCAATGAAGAAAAGCTCAAGTTGAAGAAAGAAGAAGAGAGGCTAAGGCATGTGAAGTGCTTCAAGTGCTGCACTTGGGGTCATCTTACCTCAATGTGCCCAACCAAGCAATTGGTGAAGCAACAAGTGAAGCCTCAACCAAAGCCACAAGTTGAGCAAGAGAAGACACCCCAAGTTCAAATCAAGATCAACCATGAAGATAGTGGTGACTTGATGATAAAGAAGAAGAAAACAAGAAGGGGTGGAAAGGCAAGGCATCCAATGCAAACTCAAGATGCCAAGATGATGAGCAAGAATGAAGATGAGAATAAAGATTATGCTCACATCAAGTGCTTCAAGTGTGGAAGTATGGGACACTTTGCCTCTAAGTGTCCTACCAAGCTTGAGAAGAAGGCTCAAGCAATCCATGAGAGGCAAGGCAATGAGAAGCACCACATGAGCAAAGAAGAGAAGGCTCAAGCAAAGAGAAAGTGCTACTCATGCCGGGAAAGGGGACACATGGCACATTCATGTCCCCTAGGTGATATTTCTAAGCCTACTTCAATTGTTGATAATAACATGCTTAGAAAGGATGGCAATGGTACCTCATTGGTTGCAATTGCAAAACATCCCACTATTCATACTAAGGCTATGCCTAAGTATGTTGCTCCTAACTTGAGAGGACCCAAACTTGTTTGGGTACCATCAAAAAGTGGATGATTGATTGTAGGTACCATCGGCATTGGAGACTTGATTCAATTGTGTTCATATTAATCATCATATGTTGAATCAAGCATTGAAGCTTAGTGCATATCTAACCCAATGCTAAATGAAAATTGAATGAAGTCCAAGTGCTACAACATACAAGTGTCATATTCAAGTTGTGGTGATTTATTGGAATATTTGATGACTTGCAAATAATTGAGTTGAAGCTTGCTAGTTGGATGATCATGAGCTAACCAAGGTATATTTCTTGTTGATCATTTCATTTGGGTGCATATGAGTTGATTGAATTGGATAAATATGCAATGTTGCTTGCTATGAGATGTTTGAATGGATAATTGCTTAGTAATCAAGTTTGGATTGATTTGTGTTGGATAAATTCATGAGATAACTTTTAGTAAGTGGTTTGAATGGATATATGTCTTATGGAAGTATTCAAACAAGTTAGTATCAAGTTTGATTCATATTTGATGAAGTATAGCTCAATTGTTGAAATCTATCCTATATTGCAAAATCTGAGCTAGCTGTGAACTTAGCCATGTTTGAGAAATCAAAACTTATTGGATTGGCATGAAAATTGGTGTACATGCTCTAGACTTATGGTATAAGATGCTGTAAAATTTTCATGAGAATTGGATAAGAAATGCTTCAGTTTTGGAGTGGATCTTGTCAGCTATAGTGCAGCAGTTTTCAGCATGTAGCAGTGGTGGAAGAATTAAAATATGGCAGAAATCTAGAAGTCAAATGGAGCTCAAATTTTTATAGATGCTAAGATAACTTAGTATTGCACACCTCCACCAAATTTCGTGGTATTTGGATTTGTACTTTGGGAGATATGCTTATTTCTTTGAAGGGTACAAAATCTGTCAGAAAAGTGACAAATGTTGGATTGATCAAGAGTCACCTTGATTGAAAGGTCCTCAAGTTGGAAACATGTTTACAAGTGTTTGAGGTACCTAAGTTTGGTTTTGAGATGATCTAGAAGCATGACAAGATATGAGTACAAGGCCATTTGATTGTGAAGTGTACTTTGGACACATTCGGTACTCAAATTGAAAGATCAAGATCAAACTCAAGATGAAGTTGAAAGGTTAAGTTCTAGTGACTATTGGAAATCATTTGGTAGAAAGAAAAGAACTTAAACAAGAAGAAAGAAAAGGACTTAAAGAAGGAATCAAGTTCACTCATAAAGTTAAGTCCATCACTTGGATCAATCAATCAAGTTATTTCAAGTGAGTATCAACAATGGTTCTTGGAAAGAGGCCACTTCTCCCTAGTGTAGGGGCTTGCCGCCTATGTGTAGGTAAACCAAGTGTGGTACTTAGAAGGCTAACATGGAAGTGGTGATCCGAGGAACATTTAAGATGCTTAGTTGAAGCAATCAAAAGGGTTGATCAAGAAAAGCAAGCAACACCCAAAAGAGAGCTAATCATGATATTTCAAGTGGTATTCTCAAATTGATACTCTCATGCAAGCAAAGATCAAAAGATAAAGCAAGTCAACCACAATAAGAAAGTGCACTTGATCATAAGTGGTATTCATTTCATATGGGTGAAGAATGAAATTCAACATGGTATCAATTGGTCTTCACCAAGCTTATAATTGGACTTCATATTGCTATTGGAGTAATGAATTGGAATCTATGTGACTATCCTCTACTCCAACATAGCAAATGTATCATTATAATGTGCATGATCATTTCATCCCTTACTAGTATGCAGTTAGTGCATATAGTACATGCTTCATAGGATCATGCATAACAAATGAAATGTTTAAATTCATAGCCTACCACTATTGTTTGAATGATTACTTGATCTAGTGGTTAGTACATGAATTTGTTCATGAGCTAGTGAACCCAAGTACTTGACTTAATTTGGATTGCTAACAAGTGACAAGTACAATATTGGCAGGATAACCCTTGCAAGAGGTGTGAAGAAGCTTGTCATTGGTTCAAACCAAACTTGGAAGCTTAGGCAAATCATTTTAGTTCAAGTCAATCATAGAAGCTCATGATAGTGATAAGAGTACAAGCACAAGACAACAATGCAAATGGATATCTAGTTTGTTTCAAATGGTATCTAGACTCAAGTATTTTATCAAGAATCTACAAATAATGTCTAGATCAACTCACAAGTGATATCCTATAAGTGGTACTCATGAAGATAGCAAATGTTCAAGAAATGGTCTTTATTGATAAATCAACCAAGTGGTTCCATACTAGAAGATTCTTTCAAATAGTATTCACTTCCTACAAGTGGTATCTATACATAGTATCAACCATGAAAGACGATGGTTCCACAAGTGATCCTCAACTTTAAGTGATCATCAAATGAAGAATGCATCCCTCACCTACAAGAGCTCAAGTGTATCAAATGGATGACCCATGCTATCACATAGGAGGAGGTGTCCCACAAATTGATCACAAGATCAAAAATCTTATGTGTGGTATCTCAAGAAGCCCTACACAAGATACAAGTGGTACAAGCTACAAGTGGTATTTACAAATAGTGTCATTCTAACAATCAAGTGATGTCCATAAAAATGCAAGATTCAAGCCTCAACCATCTACCCCAAATGCATACCTTTGCATCAATGAGAAGCACACCTTTTATGGAAATTGATGACAAAGGGGGAGAGATTGTACAAAGATATGAAAGCTTGATTGAATGGGGGAGAGATTGTACAATGGGAGAGATGAGATATAAAAATAGAGGTTGGACATGAACATGGACAAAGAGGGAGCAACATTGGAGAAAAGAGATGGATCAAAATTCTTGGACAAGAGAAGCACACAAGTAGGGGGAGCAAGCTCATGAACTTTGATTGATTGCATTTGATATGTGCATATTCATGTGCTTGCTTGCATTGCATAAGCTTTCAAATTCAGTATGCATGCTTGTGTGGTGTATGCTAGTTGTAGAACTTGAATGATGATTTGATAACTAGCATGCATAGGATGATAGCTAGACACTTGGTATGTTTTTAAGTAATACTAGTACCTTGCTTTTAATGTTGATCTCACAAGGTATCTAGTGCTTTTATTGCCAAGTGATGTCTAGCTAACCATGGTGCTAAGGATGAAGTTAAAGGTGCAACTCCGATTGGTATCACACTTCAAAGGTTTATTCTATACACCTTAGCATCATTCGGTAGTAATTACTCTCCCACAATTTCAATCTATGCATATGTGCAAGCTTCAAATTAAATACTCTAGCACATATGTAGGGGGAGCTAATACTACTATTTCGGGTTTGTGGTACTTGTCCAAAATCATTTTCACATGGTAAAATTGCTTGGGCAAGCAACATGAATCCAAAAGAGCTTAATTTCCATATCTTTGTAGAGTTATCATCAATTACCAAAAAGGGGGAGATTGAAAGGTCCTTGTTTGGTTTTGGTAATTGAGTGACAACTTAGGTCGACTAATTGTGTTTATGTGAGATACACAGGTGATTAGTCCACAAGTACATGTGTGTGAGCAACATATGCCATGAAGGTGAAAATGGCTTGGAGATGTTGCAAAGCTCACACATGTGATGATGAAGGAGCCTAAATGCACATGAGACATGACATTGAGTCATGTGATCAAGGTGGAGAAGATCAAGCCAAGACTTGGCTTGATGGACCGGTTGCAAGCGTGAAGGGCAAGTCGAAGGCTTTGGAGTGATGGACCACATGGCGGTGAAGCTTGAGCAAGACTTGGCGCCGATGGATGATGGCAACGGTGAAGAGCAAGTAAAGTCAAGATCGATGAACCAATATGATCACGTGATGATATGAAGTGGATCATATCATTGTTGATCATGTTGGTGCATGTGTTGCATCGATGTTGGAGGAGATGGAATGGAATGCGCAAGGCAAAGGTATAACCTAGGGCATTTCATTTCACCGGTCATAGGTGTGTAGAGAAGTTTATGACCAGGTTTAGGATAGATGGCCGTACTATCAAGAGGAGCAAACTTGTTTACATATCGGTCATCTAGTGCCACTCGAGTGATCTAACTTTGCATCGTCGCTAGGATCGAGTGGCGTGGCAAGTTGAGTGGCTAACATCCTTTGGGAAATGATTGTGAAAAGCTAACACACATACACATGGTGGTGTACACTTGGTGGTGTTGGCACATTTACAAAGGAGATGGAGTTGGAGTTGATGTGGATCAACTTGGTGAAGAAACTCCACCGGCGGAGTGTCCGCCCGTAGAGTGCGGACAGTCCAACGGTGCCACCGGCGCCCTACACAGAAAAGACAGGGTCTCACAGAGTGCATCCGACGCTGGCACTGGAAGTGATTGGATGCTAGCAGGGCGCGTCCGGTCAGGCTGACGCATGGTGATGCAGGAGCTGGAGTGTGATCGGATGCTGGGCTGCGTCCGATCACGTGCGACCGAACGCATCCGGTCAAGGTCGGTACCTTACTATAAATGACCGGACGCTGAGGTCCAGTGTCCGGTCAGTTGAAGCTGCTGCATCTGGTCAGAAGATGACTGTTGAGATTAGAGGAATGCCATTGAACGCAGGTGACATGTGGCTGTCATCGGGCGATCGAACGCTGAGGACCAGCGTCCGGTCAACATGACCGGAGCGTCTGGTCGACCCGACAGTTGCCCAGTGAAGGGGTAACGGCTAGTTTAGCCCTTGGGGCTATAAATAGAAGTGGCCTTCGGCCATGGCTAGTGCTGAGCACCTTGGAGGACTTTGTGTCCATGGTTGAGAGTGCTTAGGAGCCCTCCATCTCACACATATTTGATAGTGATCATTCGATTATGTGAGTGAGCGATTCTAGTGCGATTGCATCATAAGGTTGCATCGAGTGGCACTAGGTGATCGAGTTGCAAGCTGGTGGTGCTTGTTACTCTTGGAGGTTGCCACCTCCTAGATGGCTTGGTGGTGGTCTCTGTGGAAGCCCGCAAGAAGCTTGTGCGGTGCTCCGGAGAAGTGCTTATGAGGGGCATTGTGCTCGCCCTGCGGGAGTCGCGAAGAGCAACTTTAGTAAAGCGTGTCATTGGGCTACCCTCACTTCTAGGGTAGGTTCTTGTGGCACCCGACGTGTGGGCTTAGCGGGTGATGCTAATTAGCCGCCGAACCACCAAGTGAGTGGTCGACACAACAGGGACTAGCGTGTTGGCAAACACGTGAACCTCGGGAGAAAAATCATCGTGTCAACCTTGTTCTTCCTGTTGGTTTGCATCCCTATTACACAAGCTTGCAATTACTTTTATACATATTAAGCTTGTGTAGTTGCTCTTGTAATTAGATAGCTTGTGTAGCTTGCTAATTACCTTCTTGCTTGTGTAGCATAGAAGTAGCTCCCTTGCGTGGCTAATTTGGTTTGTGTAACCTTGTTAGTCACATTACTTAGTTTGTGTAGCTAAGTATTTGTGCTCTCTAATTTGGTATTGGTTGCCTTGTTATTGAGCATTGCTAGTGAGCTTAGTTGGCTTTGTGCTTTTGCTTACTAGCATGTGTAGGAGCTCCCTTGTTGCTTAAAGTACTAGTGGCATAGGTTTGTGTGACCTTGCTCCTAGAATTGGTTAGGTGAGCTCTAGCTAGCCCGGCACCTTTGTTACTTGATTAGTATCTTTGGAAGGTGCTAGAGAACATAGATAGAGGGGTGTAGTCTTGGCTAGACCGATCGTCTTAATGCCGCACTTGTTTTGGTTAGCCGACGCGATTCATTTTAGAAAAGACTATTCACCCCCCTCTAGTCCGCCATCTCGACCCTTCACTTCGGTCTATAAGAGTTCAAAAAATGAAGAAACAAGGTAAGATATTCTTATTTTCCTATTTATTTATTTACATTCTCTGTTTTACAAAATATGTTCTATACATGAATGAGTTGTATTATCTAGAAAATAATTAATAATTGGATTATTTTGTATTTAGTTAATAAATATATTAGTACTTAATCATTCATGTTATTATTGTGCCTTGAAAGCATGGGCAGTGGCGGGAAAAATTACGGTGCCTACTGACTGGACTTTATTTTCCTAGTTAACTTACACAGTGAAACAACAATTCCCATGGACTTTTACTAAAGTGAAGAGATGGGTTATCATTGTGTTTTTCTGACCTTAAATACTATGTTATTCATATTCTGACATTTTGCATGCTGAAGGCTGAACCGCTGAAGCACATATGCCTGTAATGATCCTTTTCTCTTTTTAAGAGAAGAGGATGTCATATCCATTTGGCAATACAAATCTGCTCCTACCTGTGTATGATCCCACTAGCACAAACTTTTTGGAATCATAGAGGGCTCCTGTCTCTTCAAGACTGCAAACTTTTCTTTTTCCGTTGGTGGTGTTGATTTTCCCTTTTTTAATTTGTTCAGTGTAAATACAAGAGATGGATATATGAGTTTCTTTTTATGTTAAATGTTTTAGGTCATTTTCTTCCTGAAGAGGATGATAAATACCTCGAGCGTGTTAAGGCTGCAGTCGAGGAAGAGGAGCGCCAAGCTGAACTGATGCTGTTAAGGATGTTATTCGGACTGCTGAGGAATCAAAGAAGCCTCCACAGAATGTCAATTCTCAAGAAGGTGGTGTAAATCAGAGGAATACAAACTAGGCTTCGTAACCTAACAAATAACTTGATAATTTTCACTTCATGGCATGGGCAATTACTCAATATACCTACTTAAGCAACTTGTCTTTATATTGTCTCTGTTGTAGGTCCGTAGAATGTGGGATTCGTTCATCAGATCTGGAGGAAGGTAAGACTTCTACTTGTTCCTACAATTTCTTCCAAGTTAGCTTAGATGCATTAAGCAAGCATTTCTGTAAGTATTTTCAAGTTTATGTGCAATTATGGTTTGTGAGCTTGTTTAGTTAACCGTAACAAGATGAAAGGAAGGTTAACCCATGAGGAGTTTATTGTGAAATAGCATCTATTGACCATTATTATGGTCTAGACTCTAGGTTAGGAATCGCACTTGAAAAAGGTGCATCTTTGTTGGTCAATGCATGCTGTTTGGAATGGAGTTATTCCAATTTGGAGGAAACAGAATGGACTCCAAAGGAGTTTTGCCTATTCCTGTGAAAGAACTATGTTTTGCTCCAAACAGGCATAATACATTATTCTTCATCTTGAAGTAAAAACACAGATCTAACCCATCTTCTAGGTGTTCAATTGCATCGATGTTAATGCATTGTTGTGTTTTCAACTTTCAAGTCAGATACACTTATGATAGCTTTTATCTTATTGCTGCTGGAAAAAATATAATTTAGCATGACCATTCATTGTTTTTGCTCGAATATATTCTATTCCTATATAATAGCATATACTAATGTACTAGGGTGACAAAATGGATCAGTGTTGTGGTGTGCTAAGCAAATCTCATATAATAGTTTCCCTGATAGTAAATGTTCCACCTGCCTACAGCCGTATACCTAGGCACTTGGTTCATACTCTTTCATACTCTTTCTTCCATATATATAAGATTTTACTATTTCATAGGATCATGTTATATGTGATATGATCAGTTTCATGGTAGCTTACATCTTCTTTAGCGGAAAACATACCAATAAACCATTGCATGGCTTTGCTACTGAGTAGACTACATATTGTGTTCTTGGCACGTCATAGATAGATTCTTGGCACGTGAAACTTTGGTGCGAAAGAAGCTTCAGTTAGTTGGTGTAACTGCTATGTTGCTCGCGTGCAAGTATGAAGAAGTGAGCGTACCGGTGGTCGAGGATCTGATCTTAATCTGTGATCGCGCCTACACAAGGGCTGATATTCTTGAAATGGTAAAAAAATATGCTACATGTTGATTTTTAGTGCAAAAAAAATAGATAACTGACATTGAAATCTCTGCAGGAGAGGAGGATAGTGAACACACTTAATTTCAATATGTCGGTGTTGACTCCATACTGTTTCATGACAAGGTTTCTAAAGGCAACACAATATGAGAAGGAGGTAAGATACTAATACATACTCCTGTTTTTGTGATCAATAAATCATGTAAGCTATAGGTTTGTTGTACAAGTACATAAACCCTAACAAAATCTTTATACTACTGGACAGCTCGAACTCCTGTCTTTCTTCATGATCGAGCTGAGTCTTGTCGAATACGAGATGCTCCAGTTCTACCCATCTATGCTAGCAGCTGCTGCCATCTACATAGCTCAATGCACCATGCTTGCTTGGTCTTTTTGTGATATAGATATATGTTTTGTTGTCATAATATGAGTCTGTTTGTTATTATTATGATTCTTGTACTATAGAAGATGTTTAGAAATTTTTGGCTAAACAATCTTGTTTGGGCCACAATATTACAGTCAAGTTTGCCAGGATACTTGATCATGTATTTTACTCATCACAGGATGATTTGGGGGAGCATGTGTTGGTAATTTGAATTTTTTTGGTGAAAAAATACACTGTAGGGGCGGTTGGTACTGTAGCCGCCCCTACAAATCGATTTGTAGAGGCGGCTGGTGTTATCAGCCGCCCCCTATAAATCGATTTGTAGGGGCGGCTGATAACACCAGCCGCCTCTACAAATTGATTTGCAAATGCATGATTTGTAGAGACGGTATGGTAGGGGCGGCTGGCCGAACTGCCCCTACAAATACCCATTAGCCACCCCTGAAAATCATATCTGACATAGTGATTGTTAGTAAATTGACTAACACTCACCATGTACTATGAGAAGAATTCATTTGTTGCTTCAGTGGTGCACCACCATAACATTGATGATAGCTTTGCCCCTGGGTAAAATAAACCATGTTACTGGGCACGTGGACCTAGATAAATGGTGTTATAAATTAGGAAGTGTTTGGTTTGGGAAATCAACTCATGGGATGAGAGCCCATTCCTCAGCAGTGGAATGACTTCATTTCTCATATTAGTACTAACTTTTAACTTGTGAGGAATGAAGTGGCGATGGATCAACTCATTCTATCCACAAACCAAACAAAAAACTAAAGAGTGAGATGATGGTGGACTACTTCATTTTACAAACCAAACACCCCATGTAGGTATGGTTTTATAATGCACTCCAATATACCTAACCCAAAAATAATTTTGCAATCTAGAACTAATCATATCAACTAACCTATATACTAATCTAGAAAAGGTAAATGTCACACAAATCAAGTATAATAAGAGCAAGTCAAGAAAGAGAAATGCTAGGAGACAAAGATTTATTCCATGATATCATTAGCCAAAACACCCCCCTAGTTCATGTTGGAGCTTCATAGAAGGATATGCTTCTAGTCACTAAGTCTTGTCAAGTGACGGTGTTGGGCAATCTACAAAAGGTTGCCGCCAACAAAATTAAGTGTTGCAAAGTCCGAAAGGCTCACCACTTCTCGCATTGCATGACCCTATTGGTCACCAAGTTATTTTCAACAGAGCTTCTCCACCTAGGAAGGAGTCTCCTCATCCCCCCACACCTAAGTCGCCATGTTGTCCATCCACATCATACTTAGAGGGTCCACGTTCCTCGAAAGTCATCAAAACCTTAAGTGGTCTTTCTCACAAAAATATAAGGGCACAACAGCCCAAAACTTAAGCTCTCAAGCTCTTACACTTAACCTTCACAAATATGAACGAAGGGGCTTATATTATTCTTGGATTTAATCAATAAGCACTTGAGTGGGTGGATGGAGTGTCTTAGTCTTGCATCGGTTTCAACCGTCTCCAACACTCCAACGACAAGTGAGATACTATATATAGCTCCTTCGCCTCTCCTACAGCCTGTTCGATAGCATGTATCTGGCTTGTTAGCCAACGAACAGTATTTTTCTCTCACACCAAACCAGCCAGCAGTACTTTCAGCCATGGCTTATAAGCCAATTCAGCCGAAACGAACAGTCTGCTAGTCGTTAGCCAACGTCTGTTTGAAATGTATTGGCAAATAGTCTAGTACCAGTACACAACTCTTGGACAGACTGTCATACCAGTACAAGCTGATGAAATAGTCTTTATAGATCCAACTGACGTCATTTTGTCCAACACCTGCATTTCTTCCCTAGCCATACTGCTCACCATGTTTGGATTGTGCCGCATCACACAGTGTTGACAGAACGAAGTACAATTTTCTAGCATATCCTTCTCTTTGTGCACTGTCTTGCCAAAGTCCACTTGTCCGATGCTTGCTTCCCTCCTTGCCAAACTGTCTGACCTGTTCAACAAGACAATGTGCGCTATACTCTACTCAACATGATAGCGCACCATTGTTGGTATTTATTAACGTAAATAGAATATGAAGGGTTCCTCAAGCGCACAAAATATCATTATAGTATTTTACCAGAAGTATTACAGGTATCGTTATTTATATTTTACCACAGGAAAACAATAGAGTAAAGATTATTGTATATCAACGGAGTATCTATCAGTCAACATACCATCATAACTAGAGCAAGGGGTAAAGGTAATGATAGGAATAAAGCATAATGACACTCAGGGGATAAATCACTAAGATAATGTAAACTAGTCAACTCAGGATAATAACGGTCGAGGTAGATTCCTATGATATTTCTATTACAGGATCAAAGCATATATACACCCAACTATAGCTATGACTAACTCTACTCTTGTGCACTTAGGACGCCGCTTAGACGGTAGAGCACTGCAAAGGATAACTCTACTGACGCGACTACGGTCCTACAATTTAAGAACCAGTTCAATTCAGTGTGGACTACAAAGGATAGACAGGGTTGTCACCTCCCGCTGCTACCACACAACCAGAGGACATGGTGTACTCATAGGCAGAGCATCGTATAAGCACCATGCTTACACGAGGCTTGGCTACTTAGCCCAATCGATAAACTAGCAGGCTAAGCGCTCTATAAACCCTCACACAAGAGTGAAGATAACATCAACTAAGCAATATATATATATATATATATATTCAAAGTAAGCATAGCCATGTAGATAGGAATATGATAAATTGATAACAAGTCTAACAAGATGTAGAAGTGAAGATACAAGGCTTTGCTAAGCCTCCAAGACTAGATTCAGAGCTTGAGCATGAGCCCAACTCGACCCTCACTTCCGAGCTACTAGTCTACTACATTGGAGAGTTCTAGATCTAATCCTCCTGGTGTGTCTTGATGTGAATGAGAGATATGAATTAGGGTTTCAAGATGTCTCTAGGGAGGGGGTACATGGCTATATATAGGGGGTAGTGTCAATTCTGGACCCTTGGATCAAACTGACTTAAAAGAATGGCGTAGATGCAATCCCTAAGGCGGTGGAGAACCGACGTAGCAAGGAGGGGCTGACATGTGGGGCCCATAGGTCGGCCGGCCTACAGGTGTAACAACCCAGGTTTTCGTGCAACAAAAAATGCGAGCTTTTTAAAAATTCTCCTGTTAACGTGTGAACCGTGTAACTTCTAGGTAAACCCGAGTCTAACCCACTAACAAATCATTGCATCCATTTAGAATTGTTTGTAGGAGTGTGCCGGTGCTCTCGAGTTTATTCTGTGTTTGAGTCTTGTTAGAGTTTGGAGTGTACAAATTCGTAGCAAGAATTCCTTTTTTGAATCTCCTCTCGAATCCCTTTTGAAATCATCTCAAATTCCTTTTGAAATTCCCTCTCAAATATTTGAATCATAAATGGAAATCCCCTTCTTTCCCCTTGGGCTCGAACCCCTTAGCCAGCCCATTTCCCATCCCTCTCTTCTCCTTTTCCTGCCGGCCCACCTCCCTTTCCCTCCTCTTGGCCCACTCGCGCCTCTAGCCCGAGCCACACATGCAGCCGCTACGCTAGCACCCCACTTGGCCTAGCATCGCACATCGGCCCAACTCACCTCCCTCCCTTCTCCCGCCACGTGGCCCAATAGCCAGGAACCTGCTAACCCACGCCAGCCCCCGTAGGCCCTTTGAGGCACCCCTACCCTAACCCTAGACGCGCCCCTGTGCTCCCAGCCCTAAGCCACCATCGCTGCTACACGTGCACCCGCACCGCGCCCCATGCCTCGGTGTTCTTACCCCAAGCCTCGCATCTGCCTCCATGTGTCCCATTCATGGCACGGACGTCAGAGATCATCGAAGCTCCCTCAAACCCTAGCTTGTGCGACTATAAGACGCCTAACCGCCATTGCTCCTTTGCTTCTCCCCAATCCACCACCGCTGTACCACCCTCTTCTTCCCTCCTCCCTGCTCGCACTGTCGTAGCCTACCTCACCCACACTAGGAGCAGTCGCCACCACCACTCGCACTCGGCCACGCCACCGCTACCCCACTCACCACTGTGACTGGCCAGCCAAGCTCACCGTGGCCACCTCGCTGAAAGCTCTAGTTTGGTTTTGGTTAATTGATGAAACCCTAAGTGCTAACCTAGTTTATCAAAGTGATTATGAGATAGGTAGCACTACTCCAAGTAATGAAGCAATGGTAAAGATCATGGTGATGGTGATGGCATGGTGATGATCAAATGCTTGAACTTGGAAAAGAAGAAAGAGAAAAACAAAAGGCTCAAGGCAAATGTATAAATAGTAGGAGCCATTTTGTTTTAGTGATTGAGACACTTAGTGAGTGTGATCACATTTAGGATCGATAGCCGTACTATTAAGAGGGGTGAAACTCGTATTGAAATGCGGTTATCAAAGTGCCACTAGATGCTCTAACTCATTGCGTATGTATTTAGGATCTAGTGGAGTGCTAACACCCTTGAAAATGTTTGTGAAAATATGCTAACACATGTGCACAAGGTGATACACTTGGTGGTCGGCACATTTGAGCAAGGGTTAGGAACTTCACTAGTGGAGTGTCCGCCCATAGAGTGCGGACAGTCCGACGGTGCCACCGGCGCCCTAGACAGAAAGGACGGAGGTCACTATAAGTGATCGGACGCTGGTATCTGTAGGATCGGCGCGTTCGGTCAGGTGAAGCATGAAGACACTAGCGTCGGTCTCTGACCGGATGCTGGGTCACTTAGTGACTAGACGCTGGAAGGTTGCATCCAGTCCTACTGATGTGGTAGCACACAGGGGAGTTGCCATGTGATCGGACGCTGGGTGTGTCCGGTCGAGCATGACCAGACGCGTCTGGTCGTAAAAAGTCATCTCTGGATGCTTACTAGAAATGACCAGACGCTGGGGTTCAGCGTTCGATCACTTTGAGCTACTGTGTCTGGTCATCACTTGACCATTGAGATCAGGCGATCAACATTTGAAGAGAGGGGACACATGGCATGCATCGCGTGACTAGACGATGTGGTCCAGTGTCCGGTCAATTTGACCGGAGCATCCGATCACCCCGTGTTGTGCCTAGTGAAGGGGTACAATGGCTCTATTTTGTGGGGGCTTCTATTTAAGCCCCATGGCCAGCTCAAGCTCACTCTCTTAGCCATTTGCATTGACATAGCAACCTTGTGAGCTTAGCCAAAGCCCTCCCACTGATCTCCATCATTGATTCATCATCTTTGTGACATTGGGAGAGAATCCAAGTGCATTGCTTGAGTGATTGCATCTAGAGGCACTTGGTGTTCATGTTTTTGCTGCGGGATTCGCTTGTTGCTCTTGGTGGTTGCCACCACCTAGATGGCTTGGAGCAACGGAGGAGGATTGACACGAGTTGGTGATTGTTCGTGGCCATCTCTAGTGATTGTGAGGGGATTTGTACCTTCCCTGGCAGAGCGCTGAAAGGTAACTCTAGTGGATTGCTCGTGTCATTGAGTTACCTCACTTGTGAGTAGGTTCTTGCGGTGTCCAATTGTGTGGACGAGGTTCGTGCAACACCTCTTAGCCGCTGAACCACCAAGTGTTGGTCGACACAACGAGGACGTAGCATGTTAGCAAGCATGTGAACCTCAGGAGAAAATTGGTAGTCTCTTGCCCTTTGGTATTCTCTCGGTGATTGATTTAGCATTCATCTTGTGATTGGTTCACTCCTCTACATGGCGGTATAATCACCATACTCACTCATTTATATTCTTGCAAACTATTTGTAGCAAGCTCTTTAGTGTAGCTAGAATTGAGAGCTTGCTTTGTAGTTTAAGTTCATCTAGTGGAGCTCTTACTGTAGCAAGTGTGAGAGCTCTTAGTGAGTGGTGACATAGCAAATTGTGGGGTTAGTAATCATAGCAACTAGAATTGTTGGATAGGTGGCTTGCAACCCTTGTAGAGCTAGAGCAAGTTTGCATTTCGCTATTTATTATACTAATCAAATTGCTCTAGTTGGTTTGTAGATTTTTTAAATAGGCTATTCACCCCCCTCTAGCCATATTAAGATCTTTCACTCGCTCCGTTAACCACTCAACCATTACCACTTCGCTGTGTCGCGCCTACTTCACCATGCCGCACCACCGAGCCACCATGGCTGTGTCTCCACCTCACCGTTCTCCTTCATCATGCGTCACTAGTCCCCTTCGCCACATGGACACGCCCGAGCAGCCACACCCATCCTCGAAGCATGACATCCTCACATCATCGTGCCTCATCGCTCCCTCTTTCCACCTCGCGACGTCACTGTCTCCTCCAAACGGCAGCACAACAGACGTCGTCCTCCACCATGACTGTGACCATTGTGAGCCGCCTCCATGTCCATGTCCTACTTTGAGCCACTATGATCCGCCACCAGCGCTTCCTCACCAAGCACCTCTCTGTCGTGCTCCATTCTTGACCCTGAGCTACACTAGAGCTCGACTGATGGCCACGCCCTGCCTCCACCTCACCCTCCTCTGCTCCGCATGGCAGCGCCGCCGCCATGCATCTTCCCCACCATGCCATGCTGCTCCTCCAAGCTGTGGCCACACCAAGCCTCTTTGTCCATGACGATGTGCTCTATCCCATCCTTGCCATGCCAGACTCCTTCACCCGTGCCGTTCGGCACCACCGCCTCACCTCTACCAAAATTGCTGACTATCTCCTCGCCTTCAACCCACCTCTCTTCAAGGTTAGGTGAGCTCTACATCCCAAGCTCGTTGTTTTCCTTGAACGTCATGCCGCTACTCCTGACCACCCTCTACTGTAAGCTCAAAGCTGCAGCTTTGCAGTTCGCCATGCCACCATGCACCTCACCGGAGGATAGCAGCACCCTGTCCTCGAAGGCCATGGCCTCCATCCTCACTGGAGCCCCTTCTCCATCACCAATGAGCTCCCAAGGCCCAAGTTTCCCCTTTCTTTCTTCCCATTGCAGTGCTAGCCTGATGTCTAGCCTTCGTGCCGTGGTTCCACACTGCCGTAGGGAAGCAGCCGGCCATGCAGCGCCCTTCGCTAGCTCCATTGCCTCTCTGGCCGCCTGCTGCTCTGTCCTAGCCAGCCGTAGCCAGCCTCGGCCACCTATAGCCGTCTGTAGCAAGCTGCAGCTCACTGGGACAAGCCGCAGCAACCCTTCTCCATCCTCGTCTTCATAGCATGGTTGAACCTTTGTCGACGCCATTCCCGACACCGACAAAAACCCTTTTCTTTACTCTTTCATACATTGTTCCTATACTTGATCCATCTATATATATGCCTATGCCATGCCTTCGTGCTGGTCTATCTTGATTCTATGGATGTTTGTGCTACTCCTCTGTTGGTTGTCATGTAGTGGTTCTTTGTGTGTTTGTTGTTATCATCTATGGACTGTGCCTTCAAGCCAGTCGAGGGATCGTACTTTGTTCGATCATTTCGATCATGGGTTCATCCCACCATGGCTGTAACGCCGAGCATAACTCATTCCCTCGCTTCTTAGTTGGCTCTGAAGTACTATGAACGCTAGCTCCTATCCACGTCCCTAAGACATGGCCATTATGGACTTGATGTCGACGTGGTTCTTGCCCACACATTTTGAGACCTATGTGACCTAGTCTAGTGGGATACAAACTAGTGGACAACCTTCGTAGAACCATCGAAAGCCAACTTGTTTAGGTGAAGCTCATGGCCATGAGTTGCCTCGCCATGACCATCGGGCTTTACCTCTTTTGCTTGCTTGTTTATCCCAACCACCACGTATGCTTATACCACATTGGCCATAGCATTCCTTCGGTTCTAGCGGTGACAACTGCATCGCTATGGCCTTAGGGTAGCTTTGTGCTGATTTAGTTGCACGGTCGTGGCACCCTACGAGTGGGTTTGGATCATGGGATCATGTCCCCTTTCTTCCAACCTTCGTCCGTTCCATGTCGAGTTGGTCGAAAGAGTGCAGATTCCATTCCTCTCTCCTCTCTTGTTCTTAATCCTCATCGATCCAGTAAGATGTGGATTGAGCCCTTCGCTGTTTGGTGTTTATTGCTCTCTTAATTCCATTCCTTCGATTCCCGTTGTTTGCTATGGCGAGTGAATCAAAGGAAGCTACATCCTATGTCCTCTTTTGGTTCTATCATGCTTAAGCCCTTGTATGCTTGTACCTAATTAGACCGTAGCATTTTTTTTGTTCTTGCGGTGACAATCGCACCGCTAAGAACCCTAGGGATGTCTCAGTACATTTAGGGCACCTAGGTTGTGGTACCCTACAAGTAGTTTGGGCATTCGTGTTCTCTTCTGCGTCGCTCCTTTTCAATGCCCCGTCCCTTGCCATGGTGCATGGATTGGAAGGAGTAGACCACCTCCTTTCTCTTATCTCCCTCATTCCACCCTCTATTGGTTCCCGTCAATTATAATGGCGGATGGATTGGGGAGACCAGAACTGCTTATTTTCCCCCTTAGCCACTTTTTTTGATTCTTGTCAATCTCCATGACGCCCAGATCAGAAGACCACGAGCCATGGTGTTCGCCTAAGATGAGCTAGGGTCTATGCCATTTTTATTGAAGCTATATAGATTAACACGATCGACCCAAGAAGTACTGGCTTGGCTAAGACTTAAGCTTGTGCTTAGCAAACAACCACTTCTGTTTCTTTGGCCTAGGGAGTGGACTTCCACCGAGAGGGCTAAGTCTTCTTCCCCTAGTGTTCTTTTGGTGTTGTTCGATCTTCTGTGTCTTGTTGCCTCTTTTGTTCATAGACTTTATAGGTTTAGTGGATTGATTGCTCTTTTGCCTTGTTTGTCGCTCTATCGAGGTAGTTACATCGAGGATAGCGTTGATTGGACCAGAACCCGTTAGAGGAAGGAAACACAGATGACAACAGGACTTTGAGGAGATCAACTGTGAGTACACTGAAGATCTTGGAGAAGACCAATCAATAGGTGCCATGTCCCACCCAACCTCGTAGAATCTTAGTAGACATGCTATAATGTAGATGCTAGTGCTTTACTTTTATGCAAATGATCTATGATAGGTTGCATGGTAGATTTGTTTGAAATCCATTACCTTGTCACAACCTATACCCTTGCACACCTGCTGTTAGGCTAGACACTCGCTTACTACTTACTTGCTACTACTTCTACTATGCATTATTCTATGATGTGATGCTTGGTGGAGGATTATTTGTGAGTGGCTAAGGCACATGGTGCTGCTAAAACTGGTAGCAACTTGGGGAGATCTTGGCATGCATCTTGTGTGTGCGGTGAGGGTTGAGTTGACTGGACATGATTCTACGATGAGTCTTTGGACAAGTCTTGCCACAGAGATGCGACCTAGGCATTCCCTATGAGAGGTACCTATGGTGGGTACATGTGAGATGAGGGGGTCCTGAGGTGGAGTGTCTAATGAGGACATCGCCAAGATGGAGTCGAGGACGACTCCAATTTGAGAAGGGGAGGATGATGAGGACATCGCCACGCTGGACACACCGACGCCATGGTCTTCCCCAAGTTGCAATTCGTTTCCAACTCAGCTGCCACGTCGTCCTCGGATTCAGCAGACACGTCGTTACTGTTTCGGTCATAACTTCCTCATACGACATCGAAACGGGCCGTTCTTGGATGCGTTGGAAAGGGGACGACGATGCCGTCGTTTTGGATCTGGTCCCAGCTCCAGAAGGTCCGTGGATCATTCTGTGTGACCATGGCAAGGTGCTGCGTCACCTATTTGGGCCAACTTGGCCATGTATCGTGTCGGGCCTTAAGCCCAAGTTGTGGGTGCCCAACCCCTGGCCGTCCCCAACCCTAGGTCGAGTCTTAGACTATAAACACAGCCGCTGCCGCTGCTACACAATTGGGTTTTGTTTAGAGTTTAGTTTTCCCTCGAGAAACTGAATCGTTCATTGTAACTGTGGTGACAAATCCTTTTACAGTGATCCAGGGCCCCCGTTCTTGATCTCCTCCACTGTGTCGATTAGTCCTTTGGAACCGAGTTCTTGAACCCTCTATTGATATTCGCGTCATTCATATTTGCAATTTCAGATTGCATGTTTAACCTTCTTGCTTGTGCTCTTCGATTCGCTTGTAGGAAAAGCCTTCTTGGCGAGGTCAATCAAGTTGTGCTTGGTTGATAACTAACGGAGTGGTGGTGTAATGGTTGCAGGGTTCAAATCATGTCTGATTTGAAGCCGGATCGCCAACGTCGAGATCTCCACAAATCAAACTTACCGGCTACCTCTCGAAAGATCGGGCCTGTACTCATCAGTGTCTTTGTGGGATGAAGCCTCAGGATGGAGGTGCCGTCAAGGCATGAGGTGTTGGTTATCCCCTTTGAGAAGATATCCTATCCGGTCCCCCTAAGGACTCCGGGGTGGCCCAGGGCTGAGTGGTAGGGTGACATCACACTGGTTGGAAGGTAGCCCGGTATCATCCTAGATGGTGGCCACCGTCGATGATGGTGATCTTGTTCCAGGTGTACATGCTCTACAGAGTTGATTGATCTATACATATAGCCGCATCCTCGGATATGGACATTCCTATGACCTATGCTTCCCTTGATTAGTGAGAGGTGTCCTTTCTTCTTCCCCCTAGGTTTGGTGTTGGTTTCTGGCTTGGGCCGTTGAGGCAAGGTATGAGTGGGAGTAATCCTTGCCACCTAGAGAGTGAGAGTGTGGTGAGATGTATGTGATGGGATGGGTGAACGTGCGGATGAGATGGGTTAAAACTTGATGAACTATTATAAAATATGGATGAACTTGCATAGGAAACCTACAACCATATATAGGCCTTTTGCTCTACCCTTGCATTCCACTTACCACAAAGCATATGCAAAGCATAGGGTGGGAGCCAGTGGCCAGTACAAATCGTACTGAAAGATATTTGGTAGGTTTTATATGTCATCTATGATGCCGACGATGGAGATTAGAAGGATTAGATGGTCTCGTGCCTACGCTCAAGTTTGGTTGAGGAGATGAAGATGAAGTCTACGCTCGCTGTTGTTCTATGCCTACTCTGATGATTGCTCATGAAAGAGGTGCCTTCACCTATCGATGCTCCATGTTGACTCTGATGATAGTCCATGAAGGAGGAGCCTTCACCCCTCGACGTGCCACATCTACTCTAATGAAGCCCTATGTGCATTCCCGCTAGTATACGATGTATTTAGTTGTGTAACCAAGTGTTGTAATACCTTGTAAACTTGTACTTCTACTATGTATGAATTGGTTATTTGATAATGTGATGGCTCAATCTCCTAGACTATCACATTATAATTCATTTTAGCAGGTGGGGCCAGCCGACCCCCCTTGTCAGCCTCTCGGCTTGATCTTCGGTGAAGAGTCTTCTAGGGTCTTCTAGAGTTGTTTTCATCGTGGATAAACATGATTAAATCTGATGATTGGGTCCACCTTGTCGGTTTTCTGAATAAATACTCCTACAAACATAGATTCGCCAAAACTTGTAGAATTTGTTAGTTTAAACCCCTAGACCTATGTTGGTGATCCTTTTTTTGCATTTATATAAGTTATATTGATGGTTTATGATGAACGTTAACTACCGTCAATAAACTCCCCTACACTTAACCTTTGCTAGTCCCTAAGCAAAGCTAAACTCAACAATAGATCAGTAGTTGCTACAATATTTTCATGACGGGTGGTGAGCATCCAATCTCTTCTGCTCTCGGTGGCAGCGAGGCCCCTGAAAATAGTGGCGACTACTTTGTCATGATCGTGGAAGGTGTTGTTGTTGTCCCTGATGAAGGGTCAAGATGGTGGACTAGAGGGGGGGTGAATAGTCTTTTCTAAAACTTAATCATGTTGGCTAACTGAAACAAGTGCGGAATTAAAACTATTGGTCTAGCCAAGACAACACCCCTCTATATATGTTCTCTAGCACCTTCCAAAGATACTAATTATGCAACTAAGGTGTCGGGCTAGCTAGAGCTCTCCTAAACAATTCTAGGAGCAAGGTTACACAAACCTATGCCACTAGTACTTTAAGCAACAAGGGAGCTCCTACACATGCTAGTAAGCAAAAGCACAAAGCCAACTAAGCTCACTAGCAATGCTCAATAACAAGGCAACCAATGCCTAATTAGAGAGCGTAAATACTTAGCTACACAAACTAAGCAATGTGACTAACAAGGTTACTAAAACCAAATTAGCCATGCAAGGGAGCTACTTCTATGATACACAAGCAAGAAGGTAATTAGCAAGCTACACAAGCTATCTAATTACAAGAGCAACTACACAAGCTTAATATGTATAAAAGTAATTGCAAGCTTGTGTAATGGGGATGCAAACCAACAGGAAGAACAAAGTTGACATGATGATTTTTCTCCCGAGGTTCACGTGTTTGCCAACACGCTAGTCCCCGTTGTGTCGACTGCTCACTTGGTGGTTCAGCGGCTAATTAGCATCACCCGCTAAGCCCGCACATCAGGCGCCACAAGAACCTACCCTGGAAGTGAGGGTAGCTCAATGACACACTTTACTAGAGTTGCTCTTCGCAGCTCCCGCGGGGCGAGCATAATGCCCCTCATAAGCACTTCTCCAGAGCGCCGCACAAGCTTCTTGCGCGCTTCAACGGAGACCACCACCAAGCTATCTAGGAGGTGGCAACCTCCAAGAGTAACAAGCACCACCGGCTTGCAACTCGATCACCTAGTGCCACTCGATGCAATCGCACTAGAATTGCTCACTCACACAATCGAATGATCACTATCAAGTATATGTGTGATGGAGGGCTCCCAAGCACTCACAAGCATGGACACTAAGTCCCCTTAGGTGCTCCACTTCCAGCCATGGCTGAAGGCCACTTCTATTTATAGCCCCAAGGGCTAAACTAGCCGTTACCCCTTCACTGGGCAGAAATCGAGCCGACCGGACGCTTCGGTCGTGTTGACCGGACGCTAGACCTCAGTGTCCAGTCGCCCGCAGACGGCCACATGTCCCAATTCCAACGGTCACATGACCTAACCGGACGCAGCAGCTTCAACTGACCAGACACTGAACCCCCAGCGTCCGGTCGTTTCCAGTAAGGTACCGACCTCGACTGGACATGTTCGGTCACACTTGATCGGATGCAGCCCAGCGTCCAGTCACACTCCAGCTTCTGCATCACCGTACGTCAGCCTGACCGGACGCACCCTGCCAGCATCCGGTGCTTTCAGATCCAGCGTCCGGTCAGTTGACCGACGCCAGCATCTTCGTGATCAACTCATTTTCACTTCTAACTTCTTCACCCTTGCTCCAATGTGCTAACCACAATAATTTGCATCCAGCGCAATAGAAAATAGGCATTCCATTTTCCCAAAAGCGCCGAATCCCAAACCCATCTCACCCCTGCAAACACCACCTCCTTTGTAAATGTGCCAACATCACCAAGTGTACACCACCATGTGTATGTGTGTTAGCTTTTCTGAATCATTTCCCAAAGGATGTTAGCCACTCAACTTGCCACGCCACTCGATCCTAGCGATGATGCAAAGTTAGATCACTCGAGTGGCACTAGATGACCGATATGCAAACAAGTTTGCCCCTCTTGATAGTACGGTCATCTATCCTAAACCCGGTCATCAACTTCTCTACACACCTATGACCAGTGAAATGAAATGCCCTAGGTTATACCTTTGCCTTGTGCATTCCATTCCATCTCCTCCAATGTTGATGCAACACATGCACCAACATGATCAACAATGATATGATCCACTTCATATCATCATATGATCATATTGGTTCATCGATCTTGACTCCACTTGCTCTTCACCGTTGCCATCATCCATCGGCGCCAAGTCTTGCTCAAGCTTCACCGCCACGCGGTCCATCACTCTAAAGCCTTCGACTTGCCCTTCACGCTTGCAACCAGTCCATCAAGCCAAGTCTTGTCTTGATCTTCTCCACCTTGATCACATGACTCAATGTCATGTCTCATGTGCAATGAGCTCCTTCATCATCACATGTGTGAGCTTTGCAACATCTCCAAGCCATTTTCACCTTCATGGCGTATGTTGCTCACACACATGTACCTGTGGACTAATCACCTATGTATCTCACATAAACATAATTAGTCCACCTAGGTTGTCACTCAATTACCAAAACCAAACAAGGACCTTTCACCTGGGTGGTCAGCGGCTTCTGGCTCTGTCATCATTGTTGTCGTCCGGCTTTTTGGCCTAGAACTCCTTAGCCAAGCTGAGACAGTCTTTCATCTTGTGCTTGCTATTCTTGTGGATGGGGCATGGGCCTTCGATGATCTTCTTGTACTGCTTGTCATAGCTGCGCTTGGTGCGAGGTTCATCAATGGCGGTGACGATGTGGTCTGGTCAGCGGCGGCGATATTGACCAGATCTGGAACCTTTCGACCGATCATGGGTGTTGTCCTAATGGTGGCCATGGTCGTCGTAGCGGCAATCACTATGGCGTCGGTTGTCGGGGCGCTCGGCGCTGTGGCGAGTTGGGCGGTGAGTGCTCGCGTCCTCGTTGAAGCAAACTTTAGCCTCTTTAGCGTTGCCGTACTGGTCGGCGGTCATGATCATCTCGCCAATCCCCTTTGGTGGCTTGCGATTGAATTTGAAGTGGAGGTCATGGTGATGGAGTCCTCAAACGAAGGCGGTGATGATTTTAGCTTCCGTGATGTTGGGAATAGAATTCCTCATCTCGGAAAAGTGTCTGATGTAGCTACGGAGGAGCTCAGATGGTTTTTGATAGATGCGGTTCAAATCATGCTTGGTGCCCGGCCGAGTACACGTAGCCATGTAGTTGTCAGTGAACACCTTCTTCAGCTGTTCCTAGGATTCAATGGAGTCTAGGATGAGGCTCGTTAGCCAGTTCATCATAGTTGGCATGAGCATGATGGAAAGATAGTTTGCCATGACACTGGTATCTCCCCCAGCGGCATGCACAGCAGTGGCATAAGCTTATAGCCACTATGTGGGGTTCATCCACCCCTCGTACGGCCCGACCTTGGTGATTGAAACCATGAGGCCACTAGAGTGTTCGAAGTGCCCTAGTGAATTCTTGGGGCCCTTCGGGATCATCACCATCATGATCGGCGGTATTGGTGGCATTAAGTGGCTGAAGGGCTATGTCCAGATTACCGAACCTCGTACTCTTGATGCCGATGTACTTCTTAATGGTGAGAGAAATGACGCCCGTTGATATGACATCACGCGTCTTGGAGATTGTTGATGTGCGCTCAGATGTCTTAGTCAACTGCTTGGTCGTGTTGGCAAGAGTAGTCGATGCGGTTCCCTCTAGCTCCCCCCTAGAGGGGTTATCCATCATCACATTGCTGGTCGGTGAAATAGCTTTGGCTAGGGTGGTGATTGGATCTTGGTGCGGTGGATCAATGAGTCAAGCTCATCGAGTAGGAAGGTCTCTGATCCTGATGGATCTCGTTGACCTGGCAGTGTGTAGCTTTGAGCATTGCGGCGACAATGGTGACTTCTGGTGTTTGCTCGAGCCGAGTGAGCTCATTGGCAGCCACAACCAAGTTGGCGCTTGGGGTCTTGTAGACATCGTGGCCGTCGACACGGACAAATTCATCGTCGAGGTTGCGTTGGAGTGGGCATGGCCTCCCTTGTGAGTCGAGTTGTTCGTTGCGAGCAGCCTCGACTAGCACAATGGTGGCCCCATTTCCTTAGCACTGCGCATGGTTGGCATTCCTGTTGACACAAGTGACACAGTCCTCGTTGGTCTCTCCTTCCTGTGGAGGGCTATCAACGCTGACATTAAAAATCCCACCTCCTTGGAAAGCTGGGAAAGGATATTGGATGACGGAGGTTTCGGCGATAGTCTCCTCTAGGATGGTGTGGAGGGATGCTTTGGGGCGTCGGCCGATGTGTAGCATGTTGACAGTCGCCGAGAGCTGGTCGATGATCTAGTCGGCGAGAGGATAGATGTCTCCTACCTGGTCGGCAAATTTGCCTTTTAGGACATCTTTGTAGGAGGTGGTGACGCTGGTGAGCCCAAAGGGTAGGGCCATAACCCCTAGAGTTTCCTGATCGGTCTCTGATGGATCTGAATCAGAGGGTAGTCGGCGCTGAACCAGAGTGGTCAGAGTCGATTCTACGATGGAGAGGCAGTCGGCGAGCTTCTGGCTAACCTGATCGATGGATATAATCAGATCGTCATTGTCGATTCGCTTCCTCAGGTAGCGGGGGAGTGGACAGTGGATTGTTGATGAAGACAACCTCAGAGGCGGTTCTAAGATTGGATCTATAGACGCATGTGTTGGGGTGGTTGGAATTGAATCGATCTACACTGGCTCAATGATCTCTCCATCTCCATTAGGGTTGATGACCCAGGAGATCTATTCGACCATAAAGATCTAGTTGGGCTATGGGAAGGACAAAGAGCCTACAAAACATACCATCTTGTTCGACATGGAAATAGCACGCACACCCCTACCTAGCACACCAACTATCGACAGAATATCATCGTTAGTCCTCCGAAGGGTATCCCACAAAGGTGGATTGATCGGCAGAGATGCGTGTAATCGAGAACAAGAAGGCAACAGAGACACAAGTTAGACAAGTTCGGGCCGTTAGCATGATGTAATACCCTACTCTTGTGGTCTATTGGTTTGTATTGGCTTCGTAGGATGTTGTGTGTGTTTTGTGGGGGTCCCTGCCCACCTTATATAGTCTTAGGGGCAAGGTTACAAGTCGGTTAGATCTAGGAGATAACCGAAAAGTAATAACAGATTACATGAATCATAGGATCGAACGTATCCTAACAGATCTCTTAGTATCTTTTGGATATCACCCTTGATGTCTTACGGTGCACGTCGAGCAGTGTCGTGCACTGTAGGTCTCGTCTTGTGGGCTTGACCGCCCCTGGGAGCGTAGCCCATGTAGTTTGTCGTGGGTATCCGGGGTCGTACCCCCTACAGCGTTCAATCAAAAATTCTCCTCCAAATTGGAATAAACTGATCTGACTTTCAAACTTACCCATATTACCTTCAACCATGGGGTTTCTTAGCCTTCACTTGGGTCTTGCGCAATTGAAAGACAGAACAATCAAGTCAAGCACTATGTCTTTAGTTATTTGTTCCACCATTGTTCTGGAGTTTTTATAAGTTTTAAAAATAAAACTCAGAGATTCCATTGTATGACACTCTCAAGTCTCTCAATATATGTGGTATTTGTGGATCACCACCAAGGCATAACTTGTTGTGCCTTTTCTTTTCCTACCACTAAGGCTTTATGTGGTGTTCACAAGTAAGGAGAAAGCTAGAGCATACTTGCAATGCATATATTATAAAATCAAACAACGAATCCAAAGTGAGTTGAGTCATACAATCAAATTAAGATGTGCATGTGTGTAGATATATGAGGTGGATATATGGTGGCTATCCTAATTCTACTTTGCTCCTTGAAAATATATCTCTCTTTTGAAACTTGAAAATATTTTTTTGTGAGAGAACATGGGCTATCTTATTTATCTCTCTTTTTTTAGGCGGGCATCTAAGTACCTATTGTTTTTCAATATCTCAGACACTTGTCCATTTTTTTCTAATTCTTTTCTTTTTTTTCTTTTTTTATGAATAACTTTTGCATAGCCCATGGCTCTTTTATGTAACAGAACTTTTGAGAGATACCAACAAGAATTTGGAGCATTTATTTGGTGGAAAACCTATAGAACATATTTTTGGTGTTTACTCCTAGTGTAGGAGTAAAATATTTTTGGGCGAATCTAAATGGAAAGCATGTTTTTGCGCCTACTCCTAGTGTATGAGTAGTGCATATTTGGATGGTGTGTACGTGATCTTGATTTTAAGAGCATGACAAACCTCTCATAAGGGTCAACAAAGCTTGATAAAACTCAATGCAAAACAAGCATCATATATGTGAAAGTTTTCCTAGCCTAAATAACATATATGGCTCTAGCAGAAATTCAAGCTTTGTCATATAGAAACTAATCATGTAGTATTTTTATGTTTTCCAAAAGATAAATCTATAGAATTTTGGTGTCACTTAGAACAAGATAAACAACAGCTCAGACCTTCTCATATCATATCCGTCAATTACCTAAACTTAGATCAATCATATGCTACCCACGAGTTTCATATTCAGAGTAAATCCTTATATCAAAATAATCTTATCCAAAACTTGGGAGAATACAAGGCTGAAAATTAGGTACTTAAAAGGTATTACAACAGAGCAACTATTCATTATTTTCATTTTAAAAGATCATCTTCAGAGTTATTTTTATTTTATTCAGCTCCTAAAAATAAATTAAAGAAAACTAGACACACTCTCTTTATTTTGTTTTTATTTTTTAGATCACACATCATAACTATATATATTTCTACTAAGATAAATTTTTATTTTGTTTTTAGTTATTCATATTTTTTCTAATATATATAAAGCAAACTAAAAATAATAAAAGGAAAATAAATACTTATCTAGATACACGGGATGCCTTCTCCCCCTAGCTGGTTGTTGTGGTGGTTGCTCAACGAGGTGACCGGATGTGGAGGTGCTAGAACAGAGCCTTCCAATTTTGATTTTGTTGTTGCTGTTGTTGCTGGAGGCTGGCCATCTATTGTCCCATGCATATCTGTCATTATGCATGATTATGTAACGTACCTTGTATGGCATCATTTGTCTCTTTAATGGTTGTGAGTCTATTGTCAAAGTAGTGGTAGGCCTCCTAAGAGTCATGATACCCTCGGCCAGAGAAAGACATGTGTCCTCCCTGATGCCCACTTGAGGTTGTTTCATAATCTTGCCCTTGATAGTTGTGGAAGTTCATTGATCGAATACCTCGGTTCACTCTTGAAGATAAGGATTCTTGAGGTGGCGCTTCCAGTAGTGGCGCTTCTAATGGTGGTGCCACCTTATTTTACCAAACCTATCTTGGTTTTGAGTTTGATTTAGGTTTGATAGGTTCATCCTTTCTTAACTTGTTCCTCCTCCTTGTTAAGCATTTCGAAGTCAACCATCAGTAGTAGAAACTGGCGACATCTTGTGTGCATCATTATTACCGGTTTAGAACTTTCACTTGTAGAATTTGGAGGAACAATTCCCCCACACTTTGCTCAAAGTGTGTTCTACTCATAAAGACAGGGTAGAGATCAAGTGCATAGGCTTTGTTGGTGGGAAAACTCCAACAAAATGAAATCTTTATTTATTTTTTTCTCTAGCCTTAGGCACATCGAATCAAGTTATGGTTGACATTATGTGCATTCATTTTTACAATATGGGTGATAAGATCAGTAGGATGAGTAGGAATGTGGCATTTGAATACATTTATCAAAAAGAGTGGAGTTGCTTAACCTATGGAAGGGTTGTCTATAATATATTAAACCTTACATGATTATGACTATCTTCCAAAGATAAGGTATGCAATATTTTAGCTCATTTGGTTAACACTATGGGATCAAGAAAGTGGTGCTATGAACAAACTTAAGGAACAAGACATGTTGAGTTAATTAGGTTGAATCAAGCAAAGTTATAACTCAAACATATTTGTTTCTTTATTTATGTAAGTAGCAAGATCAAAGGGAAGCTTTTTAAATAATGACCACTTACCTTAAGATATTACCTTCATCATTATAGTGTGGTGACACCCTGTGATGAAGGGTAGATGACTTGGGTGGTGATCTTTTCTTCCTGCTTGAAGCTTTCCTTGCTTGAGCTATTCATGAGCATCTTGTCTCCTATGTCACACTCCTTCTTTCTCATCCTTTTATCATGCAATCCTTTTGTCCTTTCTTTTGTGGATCTTGGCATTTTGTTTGGACCTTCTGCTCTACTCATTGTTTCTTCTCTTCAAAGGATTAGTGGACAACACATACCCGAAGGAGTATACAAATGATTCAAAATAAGGATAGTGTTGACATAGAGCTCAAGATCATCTGTATCCCATGTTTTAAATAATGTGCCTTTATTATTCACCACTACTTCAAATTTTTAGCAAGGTTCAGGCAAAAATGTGCAAAATTGTTTTGAAGAATACCTCAAACCTTTATTTGTTTCTTCGAATGATCTCCTAACATTCCCAACAAAATTTGAATATTTTCCTACAAGGGTTAGTCCACATATACAACCAAATTCTATACAAGTATGTTTTGATTTAATAATTTGTTCAAATAATATGCAGAAGCATACTTACAATAGAATAAGGAAGTTTGAAAGACTAAGGAGATTCATTCGAGTAGAAACAAGAATATGTATGGTGACTCAAAAGAGCATGATTATTTAAATTGTTACTTGTTAGAGATTTAGCAAGTTGAGCATATCACAAAGGTAGGGATGACCAAGACAAACTAGCAACATGACATGACATGTTTTAGATAACTCTATCCCCCACACTTGAAGTTTGCAGAATACATAATCAAGTTTGGTTGATAGAATTCTCCTATGAATGTGATTCCATGTTACATAATGTTTGGTTGAATTTACCTTGTGTTTTCCTTTGTTTTATTGAAATGAAATGATTAGTGACAAAACATACCTGAAGGAAGCTTATCCAATTTACCTATTGGCGAGAGCTTCATGGCTTTAGGTCCATTGAGTAGGATCTCTTCTTGCCTTTAACTTTTCTTTGTACCATCCAATCCTGGAGACGAGGACACGGACAATTGCATGCTCTTCTTCCATCAACCTTTCTTGATTTTTGTTGATTCTTGGTTGACGAGTTGGGGTTCATTGGAGATGCAAACTCAAGTTCCTCCTTGGCTGTCTTTGTCCTCTAATGGTGTGGCGAAGAGTCTTCTTCTTTGTTAGTTAGTGATACGCCAACCATCTTAATAATCGAGGAAGGAACCTCATTAGAATTTGCATGAAAGCTTCATCTTCGATGACTTAGGGATGTCTTCTCGTGCCCATGGTTGTTCATGATTCCATGAGACACCGTCGATAGACCACCACTGATTGATGATATTTTGTTGACATGAGATTACATGCCATGATGTAGTGGCGTCTCGTTGTCCTAGTTCTTGCTGTCGATGTGTGAATCAGTGTCTTTGAAGATGATGGGAGCAGACGTATTCTAAATAATACAAGGTGGGTTGCATCCTGCTTCTCATCAGCATCCAAGCTTAAGTCTTGGGAAAGCTTAATGCTAGGTTATCTTTTGATGTTGCTCTTTGCTTGTCGTTTTGTTCATCCACTTCTACAGCTGTAGTGGTGATTTCTGGATTTACAGGTTCATACCTACGCACCACGCTTAATTTAAAAGCCTTTAGAAGTATGGCAAGTACTTCCAAACCAAAGCATACTATGGTAGACAAAGGGAGCATGAAAGCATTTTTAGAGATTTACATAGATGAAGATGAAAGAGTATGATCATGGTGGGTGTTTTTTTAAGATAAAGAATGCAAGTGGTATGGATATATGCAGATAACTAAATATGTTGTGGATTTGATATGAGAGAATTCAAACTAAATAGAGTGGATGCATGAATTGTTTAAAGTAAACATGCAATGGTATGCAAAAATTAAAAGAACTAATCAAGTTTAAAGTCCATGAGTAAGACTATCTTACCTTTCTTGATGATACTTACCATGACTCACATGATGGAATTTGTGAGTAGTGTAGCGTCTATATTCGTCACTTGAGATGTGATTTAAATTCTTGTGATGTTGACCTTTTCTCCAATATACATAAGGTTAGAATAATATATATATGTCTATACAAATCTGTGAGATAGCAGGGATCTAGTGATGATGGATCTTGAATGTTTAGGGTCCCTGGGTTCTTTAATGTTTTTCTTCTTTTCTTATGGAAGCTTGCCGAAAGGTCAAGACGACATCTGTTGTCCTGTCTATTTCATAATATAACAAAACAGGGGTAACCCTACTAAAGCTAGCGGTATGTTAATGATCTAAATCTTTACGCCAATTGTTTTCCTGGCAACGGCACCAAAAATGCTTGTTAGTTTTTATCAACGCAAATAGAATATGAAGGATTCCACAAGCGCACAGAATACTAAAAGCATCTATGCCCCCAGTTAGGTTTTGGTGACTAATGATGAAACAACATTATTATGACTAACATGTGTTTTGCAGAGGCAATTTGAGTTATGTCATGGTAATGGAAATTGATTGGGCAATCATGGTTGTCATGCCCCTATCGATGGAAATCATTTTGGTTTTCAAAGGATGGATGACAAGGTTAAGGATGGACTAGTTCTAAGTGTCGTTTGGTGTTGAAGAGACACTTATAATAGTTTGGGACATTGTTTTTCCTTTGGCCGTACTATTAAGGGGGTATGGACTAGTAGCTTAACCTAAGTAAGTCTAATGGATTAGGTGTGGTGCATACTTGTCAAACTTAGCACTAGGTAGCTCAGGAATAGCCCTAAGAATGTTTGAAGTCAACTTCATTCACAAAGAATTTAGAATTGGAAGTAAATAGAGAGTCAAATGACTGACCGAACGCTGGTTTGGTTGTGATCGGATGCAGCCTGGAGAGTCCGATGAGTTCATTTGATCAACAACAGTAGTCAGAGTGCACCCGGATGCTGGACACCAGTGCTTACTGGACACGATGCTAGCCGTATCTGTAGCAGTGTGGACATGTTGTTTACCATGGACCAGATGCTGAATAGAGAAATGACCGAACTCTAGGTGCTAGCATCCAGTCAACATCACTAAGGTTCTAGAGAGGGTTTTTTTATGACCGAATACATTCGGTGGGTGCTGACAGGACGCAGGCCAGAGTCTAGTCAGAGCAAATGGCTCTTTCTGACACGCTGATGTATTACACTGACCGGTGCGTCCGATCACCTTGACTGGAGAGTCCGATCATCCCGATACTGGTTGAGTTGGACCTCAACTGTTATGTTTTGAATGGGGGGTATAAGTATGTATCCCACTCGTCCATTTATGGTCTCTTGCCCATTTGTTCAGCTGAGAAACACCTTTGGAGCGCAAGGGAGAGCAAGAGCCTAGTGGGGCGATTGAGATTTGATAATCCAAGATTAAGGACCTCATTAGTGCTTAGGGAGTAGCAAGTGTGCATCTACCTTACTCACTAGGCTTGTCTTGGTCAAGTGAGAGTTTGTGCTTGTTACTCTTGGTGATCGCCATCACCTAGACGGCTCAATGGTGATTGGGAGCTTGGTGATCATCCGACGAAGCTTGTGGATGACCCAAGTCATTTTGTGAGCGGTTATGGGTGATGGGTGCTCCAACGAGGGCTAGTGGGGAGTGGCAACTCTCCGATACCTTAGGAAAACATTGTCATATTCCTTTCCCTCTCTTTATGTTGAGCATTTATATTTGAGCAATTCATTTCATGTCTTTACATTCCTAGAATTGCCATGCTAGAGTAGAATTGGACACTAGGGTGCAAAACTTTTGTATGGGAGAATAATAGAAACACATTCTAGACATAAGGGGTAAAATGGGCTAAGTGTAGGGCTTAATTATTGCAAAAAATTAGAATTAGCCCAATTCACCCCCCCTCTTGGGTATCTTGATCCTTTCAAATACCATTGTAGCATTTTACCGGGAGTATTCCATGTATCGTTATTTATATTTATCACAGGAAAACAATGGAGTAAAGATTATTGTATATCAAAGGAGTATCTATCAGTCAACATACCATCATAGCTAGAGCAAGGAGTAAAGGTAATGATAGGAATAAAACATAATGACACTCAGGGGATAAATCACTAAGATAATGCAAACTAGTCAACTTAGGAGAATAACAGGTGAGGTAGATTCCTATGATATTCCTATTATAGGATCAAAGTATATATACACCCAACTATAGCTATGACTAACTCTACTCTTGTGCACTTTAGGGCACCGCTTAGATGGTAGAGCACTGCAAAGGATAACTCTACTGACGTGACTACGGTCCTACAATTTAAGAACCAGCTCAATTCGGTGTGGACTACAAAGGATAGACAGGGCTATCACCTCCCACTTCTACCATGCAATCAGAGAACAAGGTGTACTCATAGGCAGAGCATTGTATAAGCATCATGCTTATACGAGGCTCACCTACTTAGCCCAATCGATAAACTACCAGGCTAAGCGCTCTATAAACCCGCACACAAGAGTGAAGATAACCTCAACTAAGCAAGATATATATATTCAAAGTAAGCATAGCCATGTAGATAGGAATATGATAAATTGATAACAAGTCTAACAAGATGTAGAAGTGAAGATACAGCGCTTTGCCGAGCCTCCAAGACTAGATCCGGAACTTGAACATGAGCCCAACTCGACCCTCACTCCCGAGCTACTAATCTACTACATTAGAGAGCTCTAGACCTGTCGACAGAATATCGTCGGCTGTTCTCCGAGGGGTATTCCACAAAGGTAGATTGATTGGCAGAGATGCGTGTAATCAAGAATAAGAAGGCAATAGAGACACACGAGTTAGATAGGTTCAGGCCGTCAGTATGACGTAATACCCTACTCCTATGGTCTGTTGGATTATATTGGCTATTGTATGATATTGCGTGAGTTTGGAGGGGTCCCTGCCCGCCTTATATAGTTCGGGGGTAGGGTTACAAGTCGGTTGGATCTAGGAGATAACCTAAAAGTAATAACAGATTACAGGAATCATGGGATGATACGTATCCTAACATATCTTGTAGTATCTTTAGGATATCTTTCCAGTGTCTTGTGGGAGACGCCGAGCAGCGTCGTGCCCCACAAGGCTTCATCTTGTGGGCTAAGCCACCCTTGGGGGCATAGCCCATGTGGTCTGCCATGGGTATCTGGGGTCATACCCCCCATAGCTAGTCCCTGAGCGCCTTGTATCTGTTGTGCAACGCCGTCTTGAGCTTGTCCGAGCAGGTGTGAACAAAGCCGAGCAGTCAAACTCATGGTCCGACTACCATGATGAGTTGTTGAGCAGTCATCGAGCAGCTCAAACCATCGCCGAGTAGTGTGAACCATCATCGAGCAGTGTGAACTATCGTGGAGTAGTGTGAACCTAAGTACGGCTTGCAATAAGGGTGTAAGGAGCTCAAGTTTAGAATCGAAAATTTCCTCGTAGTGGACCAAGTGTGCCCACTTAGAGTCCGACTATGAGAAAGGGAGGTAGTCTTCTTTAGCTTCAAGAGGTGCAGAGTCTTCTAGATTAAAGCAAACACACTCACCGCAAGGTGAAGTGTGCCCACTTAGTCCCTGAGCCTGACAGTAGGTGACGTAGTCACGTGGTGCTAGGGTCCAAAGTAGAAGAAAAGTAGAAGACCAGTTGAGCAGGCAGCTACTCCCTAGGCATAGCCCAAAATGAGAAAAGCACATTCACCGCAAGGTAAAGTGTGCCCACTTAGTCCCCGAGCCTGACAGTAGGTTATGTAGTCACGTGGTGCTAGGGTCAGAAACAACAGTCAACAGAAGAAAGTCCCCAGTGCGCCGAGGAACCAAGTTGCATTACTGACGTAGTCCCCGAGCCACGAGTGGAAATCTTGGAGAAAACAAACCGTGGAGAAAAAACCGGAGTAATGGCTGTATAGTAGTAATTACTGAGCCATAATAGATGGCGGAGAAGTCGGCGAATATTCGGTGAGCAGTAACAAGGCGATAAATAGGCAATATAGGCTACGGTTGCGCAAAGGCCTAGGTAACGGCCCACCACACTGTTGTGGAGAATTCAGAGAGGTGCAAATCATAGAGCAGTTTCCCAAAAACCCTCGAATGCAAAAGGCAGGGGGAGTGCTTTATAACTGCACCACCGCACCCCGCGCTCCCACCTTTGTCACTTTGCCATTTCATCTTCCTCCTCAGCCCTCGCGCTTCTAGATCCATATTCAAACACGTTTCTGCTACCAATCCCAAACTAGATTTGAGAGATAGCGTCGAAGAAAGGAGCTGGTAACCCGAAGAAGGCCAGCACCAGAGTCAGCCATGACGAAGAGTGGGTGTCGTCGCGCACGGGGGAGGCGGAGCTCAATAGGCTAGTGGAGGCGGGCATTCTTCCTAATCGCGTCACCGCCGGATGCCGGCCGGCCAACGGTGAGCCCTACCCAATGCCTTATACTGACAAAGCTATAGTTTTTGAGGATTACTTCTAGCACGGGTTAGGATTTCCTATTCATCCTTTCTTGAGGGATCTATTGGAGTTCTGGAGAGTCAGTCTGTGCAACCTCCACCCAAACACCATCTTGCACATTTCGATTTTCATTCATTTCTGTGAGGCATATCTTAGGATTCTTCCCCACTTCAACCTCTTCCGCCATCTATTCTGGCTAAAGAAGAAGGGTGGAGGTGGTTCTAAGGTAGTCGGCGGCGTGTACCTTCAACTGCATGATGGAATGTTGGGCGAGTACCTCACTATGCTGCTGAACACATCGTTGAAGGGGTGGAACACTAGGTGGTTCTACATGAAGTAGAGCCATCCTACCATCCGCTGTGACGCCGACCACATCCTGGAGAGGCAAAAAAGCTGGTCGGAGAGGCCAAGTAGTGCTGATATGGAGCAAGTGAGGGAGCTCCTCAGCCTAATAAAGGGCATGAAGACCAATGGTGGACTGGTAGCGGTGAGCTTCATAGTGCGCCACGTCTAGCCCTACAAGGAGAGAGCCCACGCCTGCTTTGACTTCAAGGGCGACACCGATGGCATCTGGGAAAGGACAGAGATGCTGTCGAGGGACGATGTGCTAGAGTGAGCTATAGAGCTATTCGCTCCATTTGCCTCATTCAGCGTGTCAGGGCAGATGAGGCCCTTTAACTGCACGAACACGCCTCCTCAGGTAAACATCTCAATAGTGTGTTCCTGATCCGTTTTTATTCTGTACCATTGTCAAGCAGTGTGCTAATTCACTTGTGGAAAGATCCATTCGCAGGTCCGAGCGATGTACTTCTTGGGCTTGCTGAGGGGCAATTGGCCGCAGGCAGTAGACGCCCGACCACCAGCTCAGCCTAAGGAGGGAGCCGTCAGTGCCTCGTTAGAGTCCAGAGTCGCATATGCTGGTCGAATAGAGAGTCCTCCCCTAGTGTCAAAGAAAGTCCGAGGGAAGAGGACAGTGGTAGATGAGCCAGCCCAAAAGAAGAGAAAGATGTCGGGTGCTACCCCCCATAAACCGGGTGGCATCTCACTTGGCGGTGATTGGACCACTCGGACGTAGAGTGCGGCGATGTCCGAGTGGTCAGACGACGATGGGGCTCTAGTAGCTCCTCATCTGAGCACTGAAGCGCCTCCGTGTAGCACGCGTGGAGGAGCAATCGAAGGAAGGGGAGGGAGTCCCCGAGTAGCAGGCGAAGGGAGTCCCCGAGCAGTTGGCGAGGGGAGTCGCGGAGCAACGGGCAGAGGGGAGGCCAACAGCGGAGACCGTGAGATCTCCACCCTAGGGCATGGGAGTTGACCCTAGGGCCACACCTGGGGGCTCAGGTAGGCAGTGCCAGTTCAAAAAAGTTTACCAGCAGGCTGACACATAAGTATCATTGCCTTTCTATTATTTTCTTGTCGTATCCTTGTCTCTTTCGGCGATTGATGAGCTAATTTGATGCAGACCGAGGCGTATGGAGGAATTGAATCCGTCCGCCTAGACCGGTGAGCAGCTAGGGGCTAGTCCCGGTGTGGAGGCGACACCGGCAGATCCCATCTCGGAGTCCCCAGGTGCTCGGTAGCCTATGGAGGAGTCAAGCGCCCTTGTTGGTGGACTTGGGGGCAGTGAAAAGTTGGCACCAACAGTGGACGGGTTGGCGGCAGTGCTCAGGGCAATGGCAGTGGTCGCCGGGTCTTTAGAGGCGGATGCTAGAGTTATTGACGCCGCGCTAGAGTCTATAGCTGATAAGCCGGTGGTGCCCGAGGAGTAGACGACGCTCCCTTAGGCGTCAGAGGGCGTGGTCAGACATGCTGTTCGGCCACTGAGCCCCCTAGTGGTGCCACTAGCTGTGGAGGAGAAGGACGAAGTGGAAGAGATCAAACATGAGGAATCACAACCCCAAGCTGTCCAAATCCTCCGCAAGCAAGGCAATGAGGTGGTGGTTGTTGAAGAGGAGGACACCACTAGGGAGCTTAGGAGTCTAGAGTCCACCCTGTCGACGACGATGAAGCAGATCAAGGTTAGTGTTGCGTCATCAATGTTTACCTTTAATGTTGGAGATTAGAGTTCATCATAGTCTTGATGCTTTTGCAGGGGATAGCTTGGACTACCGAGCAACGACGCTAATTGATCAAGAGGATGGAGCCCCTCACTAATGAAAATGCAAAGCTGAAGGAGGCGATGAAGCTCATGGAGAAAAATGTCTAGAGGGCTTGGCGCGGGCGGGACCTTGCTGAGTCTCAGGCACGGGATCTGGAATACCAAAAGGGAGCTCTGTCCGAGCAGTTGGCGACCACATCCAAGCAGTTGCGGGGAAGTCCAAGCAGTTGGCCACCGCCTCTGAGTGGCTGACGAGTATGTCCGAGCAGCTGGAGCAAAAGTCCGAGCAGCTCAGGAACATCTCCGAGCAAAGAAAAGGTATGGCGTATCGGTGATTTTGCTTTGCATTGTTGAACAGTCATATTGTTGCTGACGACTATTGTGCTCATAGAGCAAGATGCGGAGCTCGGCCAGCTACGCCAAACCATCGGGCAACTCTAGGAGGAGGAGAAGAAGGCGACTAGGCGAGCGAAGAAGCTGGCCAAGGAGCTAAAAGGTGAGTACTTTGTGGTCGGAGTTAGTGCTAGACTAATTCCTTTGGTTGACAGATCCTTGTGATGCTTGTAGAGTACCGTCGGAGGACCAAGGCACAGTTCAATGTGCTGGAGCAGGAGACTTGAACCCAGAGGGGCAAGCTCGACGCCGTAGTTGCCGGAGTCAAGCCGGTGCTCGACTGTGTCAACCTAGAGGTGGCTCCTCAGCCCGATGGTAGGCCACCGCATCCAGACACCTTCATCGATAGGTGCAAGGCGGCATGGGAGAACTTCAAGATCTTCAACCACGATGCCACTGTCACCGCCGTTACACACGCCCTAGCAGTGGTCTGGTCCCACTACTCGGCCATTAACCTTCAAGCGATAGGGGCCAGATTCGCCAGACGAACGGAGGTGACGGAGCATCAGCTGCTAGAAGATGAGGTGGAAGACGCAGTGAAGAAACGGGCCAGCGACGTCAATCTGTTAGGTGAGATGGACGGCGATGGCGAAGCCTAATGATCTGCTCGGAGAATATTTTGTAATAACTGGAGAGAGTAATTAGAGCACGCAAGAGCGTAGACAGACATTTACATATATGTATAAATGTTGTGAAATGTCATGTGCATGTTTATGCAGCTTGCTAGTATTGTGGTGAAAAAATCGTTGTAGTGTTAACCCTAACGCAATTATACGTAGTATAAGTAGCGTCCGAGCAGTTAGTTCGTTACTGAACTCTTAGCCTTGACTAGCCCATAGTCCATAACATCGAGCGCGGAGCCCGTGCATGTGTAGGAGGAAAAGGCATGACCAAAGAACCACAGTCGACCACCCATAACACAGAGTGTGGAGCTCGTGGCACATGTAGGGAGAGATCAGAGACTAGGTCTTCTCCATAGAGAACAGAGCAGAACGTGTGCTGCTTGGCGGTTGGTGAAATTACTTGGAGATATATGTAGTATAAGTGGCATCTGAGCAGTTAGTTCTTTTACAGAGCTCTTGTCCTTGGCTAGCCCAAAGTCCATAACGTCAAGCATGGAGCCCGTGCATGTGTAGGAGGAACAGGCGTGACCAAGGAACCGCAGCCGACCAACCATAACATAGAGCACGGAGCCTATAGCACGTATAGGGAGGGATCGGAGACTAGGTCTTCTCCATAGAGCACAGAACAGAACGTGTGCTGCTCAGTGGTTGGCGAAATATCTTGGTGATATGGAGAAACATGGCGGAGCATTTATGGAGATCACGTATGGAGTTTGTTAAGTAGTAGCTTAGAGCTGGCAACCCCAAATGGAGATTAAACTGTAATGGAGAAATAATGGAGACAAATTATGGTGATCAAAACTTCATTCATTATGGAGTGGAGAATACATATCTAGAGCGTTTCAAGGATAGAAACGTATAAGGTGCTCGATATGCCATGAATTAGGGACATCGAGTCCGTCCAAGTAGCATAGCCGGTAAGACCTTGGTAGTATGGCTTCTAAGTCATAGACCAAGAAATATGGAGACACACCGGTGCTGCTACTAGCTTGAGTGCATAGTCCCTAGACCACAGCTAGTAACTCTTTGAGCCATCTGCCCGGATGCCTTTCTTCTTTATGATATAACCTCTTTTTGAGGGCATCAAGGATCATGCCGTTCGCCTGTTCAACCTGGCCATTTGGCTCTAGGATGGGCAATGGAGACGTATTTGATGGAGATGCATTGGTCTTCGTAGAAGTCCAAAAAATGATGACCAGTAAATGTAGTTCTGAGGTCGGTGATAATGCTGTTCGGGAGACCGAATATGTGGATGATATCTTTGAATAGCTCGACTATCTTCTTTGCAGTAGCTGAAACAAGTGGTTTGTATTCGATCCACTTAGAGAACTCATCGATGGCGACGTACATGTACCAGAAACCACCTAGCGCTGGCTTGAAAGGCTCGATCATGTCTAGTCCCTAGCAAGCAAAAGGCCAGGAAGCTAGGATGGTCTGCAGTTCTTGTGCCGGCACGTGGATTTGCTTGGCGAAAAATTGGCATCCTTCACAACATCGGACGAGGGCTACTGCATTAGAGATGGTCATGGGCCAGTAAAAACCAGCTCAAAAAGCTTTGCCGACTAGGTTTCTCGAGGCCACGTGGTTGTCGTAGGAACTAGAGTGAATTTTGAGAAGTAGCTTCACTCCCTCTTCTTGGGTGATTATCCCTTCCTTGACACTTTCCTCATCAAGTTCCCATCCACCAGCACATAATGCTTGCTTCGATGGATTAGGCATTTGGTTCCAGTCTTTTTGACGGGTACGTGAGCGCTAGTGAGGTACTTGATGAACTGTTCCCTCCAATCGACGGCCAGCGAAGGTACTATAAGTACCAGCTGCTCGGCGGGGGGAATTTCTTGAACTTCCTTCTCTTCCTTAATAGACGATGTAAAGAGGTCTTGAACGAAGACCCTAGGTGAAATTACAGCGCGAGAAGAGCCTATCTTAGATAGGTGGTCGGCAAGCTGATTTTGATCTCGTACCACATGGTGGTACTCGATACCGTAGAATTTCCCTTTGAGTTTCCTGATTTTGACGCAATATGCGTCCATCTTCTCACTGGAGCAGGACCAGTCTTTGTTAAGTTGGTTGATGACCAGCGTGGAGTCTTCGTATATCATGAGGTGTTTGATGCTGAGCTCGACAGCTATACGGAGTCCGTGGAGACATGCTTCGTATTCGGTAGCATTGTTGGAGGCTGGCAAATGTATTCGGAGAACATATCAGAGCTTATCCTTGTTGGTGTAATGAACAGAATGCCAGCACTAGCACCATTGATGTTGAGGGCACCGTCAAAGTACATCACCCAATGCTCGGGGCAAGTAGCGATAATGGGCTCTTGGATCTCAGTCCAGTCAGCGATGAAATCAACAAGCGCCTGTGACTTGATGGTAGGCCTACTTCTAAATTCGATGGAGTAAGTATTGAGCTCGACAACCCACTTGATGATGCAGCCATTGGCCTCTTTGTTGTGGAGAATGTCCCCCAAAGGGAACTCGGTGACCACGGCGATCTTGTAATACTCGAAGTAATGGCGGAGCTTGCGTGATGTGATCAGAATAGCATATAGCAATTTCTAAACTTGAGGATAACAAGTGTTGGGCTCGTTAAGGACCTCGCTGATGAAGTAGACCGTATGTTGCACCTTATAGGCATGCCCAGCCTCCTCGCGCTCGACGACGATAGCTGTGCTAATGACGTGAGAAGTGGTGGCGATGTAGATCAGTAGAGTTTCATCTAGTCAAGGCACCGTCATGATTAGAGGCTTCGTTAGAAACAACTTGAGCTACTCCAAAGCTGTATTTTCCTCCTCCAAGCAGGAGAAGCACTCAGAGGCCTTGAGGAGTTTAAAGAACGATAGTCCCTTTTCACTGAGGCGCGATATAAAGCGGCTTAGAGCAGCCATGCAACCTATAAGCTTCTGTATGTTCTTTACACAGGTCGGACGTTTCATGTTGGTTATGGTGGAGACCTTGTCGGGGTTGGGTTCAATGCCACAGGCGCTGACGATGTAGCCCAAGAGTATTCTGGATGGAACTCCAAAGATGCACTTTGAAGGGTTCAACTTCCATTGGTACCTTTTCAGGTTGGCGAACGTTTCTTCGAGGTCGGCGATGAGATTATCGGCGGTCTTGGACTTGACGACCACATCATCGATGTAAGCTTCGATGTTGCGGCCGATCTGTTGATTGAGGCACATCTAGATGGCCCTTTGGTAGGTTGCCCCGGCGTTCTTGAGTCCGAAGGACATGGTGGTATAGCAGTACGCACCGAAAGGTGTGATAAATGACGTCTTGATCCAGTCGTCTTCCTTCAGGGATATCTGATGATAGCCGGAGTAACAGTTGAGGAAGGAGAGCAGTTCACAACCGGCGGTGGAGTCTACAACCTCGTCTATTCGAGGTAAACCGAAGGGGTCTTTAGGGCAGTGTTTGTTAAGATTAGTGTAATCAACATACATTCTCCATTCTTTATTCTTTTTTTGAACAAGAATAGGGTTTGCTAACCACTCAGGATGATACACTTCTTTTATGAATTCAGCAGCTAGGAGCCATTTTATTTCTACCCTAATAGCCTCCTTGTCTGGCGTGAATCATCGAAGTTTCTGCTTAATCGGTTTGGCGGTTGGCGAGACATTCAAGGAGTGCTCGATCTTCTCCCGTGGTACCCCCAGCATGTCTGTAGGTTTCCAAGTAAACACATCGGCGTTGGCAGTAGGAAGGAGACGAGCATGCTTTCCTATTTGGGGTCGAGGTGAGCCCTAATCTTCATGGTCTTGGAGGGGTCATCGAGGCTAAGGCCGACCTCTTGGTTTCCTTGGACTTGGCGGAAGTGCGAGGAGGCTCCAGCGATGGCATCTCTAGGTCGTCGGCGGGCATCGTCTTGGCATCGGTGACCACACTAGCCATCTAGATGGAGAGGTCGGTGGCTTCAGTAAGGGCGAGACTCTCTGTCTCGCAGGCGTAGGCGATGGAGAGGTTAGCCCCATAGGGCCAGGACTCCTGCAGGTGAAGGCATCTTCAATACTAGATAGGCATAGTGTGGTAAGCCATGAACTTGGCTAGAGCTGGCCGACCAAGTATGGCATGGTAGGCGGTGTTGAAGTTGGCGACGTAGAAGTTGATGTGTTCGACGCGGTAGTTGCTAGCTGTGCCGAACTATACTGGTAGGGTGATCTCTCCAAGTGGTTTGGATGCCTTGCTAGGTACCGCACCCTAGAAGGAGGAGTCAAAGGGTGTGAGAACTCCTATCCTAAGGCCTAGCCCCTTTAGGGCTCTAGCGAAGAGGAGGTTCAGAGCGCTCCCACCGTCGATGAGCACTTTTTTGAAAAAGCACTTTCTAGATGATTGCATCGAGGACGAGGGGAAAATGCCCTATGTAAGGGATGTCTACCCACTGGTCGGCCCTGCTGAAGGTGATAGGGACCTCGGACCAGGGGCGATAGCTAGGGTTAGCAACGGCGTCTTCCGCGTTGATGGCGAGCACCCAGTAGGCAGTGAGCTTCTGCTCTCTTCTGCTCTCGACGGAGGTGAGGCACCCGAAGATGGTGGCGACCACCTTGTCGTGATCCTAGAAGGCATTGTTGTTTCCCCCTGGTGGTCGGCAGCCTCCAGCTCCATCGTTGTTGTCATCGTTTGGCTTTTTAGCCTAGAACTCCTTAGCCAAGCCGAGGCAGTCCTTCATCTTATGCTTGGCGTTCTTGTGTAGAGGGCATGGTCCATTGAGGATCTTCTTGTATTGCTCGTCATAGTTGCGCTTGGCACGAGGTTCATCAACAGCAGCGACAATATGGTCTGGTCGGCGGCGGCAATATTGACTAGACTTGGATCCTTCTGGCCGATCACGACCACTGTCCTGATGGTGACTACGGTTGTTGTCGAGGCGATCGTTGCTGTGGCGAGTTGGGAGATGAGTGCCCACATCCTCGTTGAAACACACTTTGGCTTCTTCGGTGTCGGCATACTGGTTGGCGGCCGTAATCATCTCGCCAATCCCTATGGGCAACTTGCGGTTGAACTTGGAGCGGAGATCGTGGTGATGGAGTCCTCGAACGAAGGCGGTGATGACCTTAGATTCCATGATGTTAGTAATAGAATTCCTCATCTCGGAAAAGCGTCTGATGTAGCTATGGAGGAGCTCGGACGGCTTCTGATAGATGTGGTTCAGATCATGCTTGGTGCTTGGCCGAGTACACGTAGCCATGTGGTTGTCGGTGAAGACCTTCTTCAACTCTTCCCAGGATTCGATGGAGTCTGGGGTAAGGCTTGTGAACTAGTTCATGGTGGTTGGTGTGAGCATGACAGGAAGATAGTTTGCCATGACACTAGTATCTCCTCTGACGACGCGCACAACAGTGGCGTAAGCCTGTAGCCACTGTGTGGGGTTCATCCATCCCTCATAGGGCTCAACCCTAGTGATTTTGAAACCACAAGGCCACTAGAGTGTTCAAAGTGCCCTCGTGAATGCTAGGGGCCCTTCGGGATTGTCGGCGCTGTGATCTACAGCGTTGCCGGCGTTGAGCGGCTCGAGAGCTGAGTTCAGGTGACCAAACTCTTGCTCGTACTCTTGACGGTGGCGTACTTCTTCTTCATGATGACCGAAACGACACTCATCGATACGTCGTCGTGCGTCTCGGGGATTGTTGAGGTGCGCTCAGATGTCTTGGTCGACCTCCTGGTCATGTTGGTGAGGGTATTCAATGCGGTTGCCCCTAGCTCCCCTTAGAGGGGTTGCCTATCGTCGTGGTGCTAGTCGGTGAAACGACTTGGGCGGCGATCAGATCATGGCGCGGTTGATCGGCGAATCGAGCTCATGGAGTATGAAGGTCTCTGATCCTAGCGGATCTCATTGACCTGACAGTGTGCCGCTTTAAGCATGGCGATGACCTTAGTGACCTTAGGTGTCTATGGGAGCCAAGCGAGCTCATTGGGGGCCATGGCCAAGTTGGCGCTTGGGGTCTTGTAGACGTCGTGGCCATCAACACAGGCAAACTCATCGTTGAGGTTGCGTTGGAGTTGGCGTGGCCTTCCTTACGAGTCAAACTAGGCCTTAGCCATCGCAAAGGCAGCCTCGTTTGCTCAGCGTTGTGCATGGTTGACATTTTTGTTGATGCGAGCGGCGTGGTCCTCCTCGGTTTCCCCTTCCTACAGGGGGCTGTTGACGCTGATGTTGAAGATTGCGCCTCCACAAAAAAGAGGGAAAGGAAGTTGTTCGGTGGTGGTTTCGATGACAGTCTCTATAGAGCCCTAGGACTTAGAGTCTGGATTCTCTTCCAAGATGGTTTGGAGGGATGCTCTAGGGCATCGACCGACATGTAGCATGTTGATAGCCGGCAGGAGCTGGTCGGCGATCTGGTTGGTGAAAGGATGGACATCTCCAACCTGGTCGGCAAATTTGCCCTGTAGGGCCTCTTGATAAGTGGCAGCGACATTGGTAAGACCGAAGGGTAGGGTCGTAACCCCTAGAATTTCCTAAGCAACCTCCAATAGATCTGGACAGGAGGGTGGTCGATGCTAAACAAGAGTGGTTAGAGCTGATTCCGTGATGGAGAGGCAATCGACGAGCTTCTAGCCGACCTAATTAATGGATGCGATCAGATCATCGTTGTTGATTTGCCTCCTCTGATAGCGGAGGAGCAGGTGGCGAATTATTGATGAAGATGACCTTGGAGGCGGTTTTGAGATCAGATCTATAGTCGTAGGTGTTGGGGTGATCGGCGTAGAATCGATCTGCACTAGCTCGATGAGCTATCTGACTCCGTCAGCGTTGATGATCCACAAGATCGATCCGCCCGTGAAGATCTGGCTAGGCTGTGGGAGGGACGAAGAGCCTATGGAATGTACCATCTTGTTTGATATAGAAACAGCACGCACACCCCTACCTGGCGCGCCAACCATCGACAGAATATCGTCGGCAATCCTCCGAGGGGTATCCCACGAAGGTAGATTGATCGGTAGAGATGCGTGTAATCAAGAACAAGAAGGCAACAGAGACACACGAGTTAGACAGGTTCAGGCCGTCAGTATGATGTAATACCCTACACCTGTGGTATGTTGGATTGTATTGGCTATTGTATGATATTGCGTGAGTTTGGAGGAGGTCCCTGCCCACCTTATATAGTCCGAGGGGTAGGGTTACAAGTCGGTTGGATCTAGGAGATAATCAGAAAGTAATAACATATTACAGGAATCATGGGATGATACGTATCCTAACGGATCTCGTAGTATCTTCAGGATATCTTCTCGGTGTCTTGCGGGAGATGCCAAGCAGCGTCATGCCCTGTAAGGCTTCATCTTGTGGGCTGGGCCGCCCCTAGGGGCGCAACCCATGTGGTCTGCCATGAGTATCTAGGGTCGTACCCCCCACAAGACCTAATCCTCCTGGTGTGTCTTGATCTGAATGAGAGATACAAATTAGGGTTTTAGAATGTCTCTAGGGAGAGGGGTACAAGGCTATATATATAGGGGGTAGCGTCAATTCTGGACCCTCGGATCAAACTGACTTAAAAGAACGGCGTAGATGCAATCCCTAAGGCGGTGGAGAACTGACATAGCAAGGAGGGGCTGACATATGGGGCCCATAGGCTGGTTGGTCTGCAGGTGGGGTCGATCGGCCCCCTTGTCAGCCTCTCAGCTCGATCTTCGGTGGAGAGTCTTCTGGGGTCTTCTAGAGTCCTCTAGAGTTGTTTTCGTCGCGGATAAACACGATTAAATCTGATTATTGGGTCCACTTTACCGGTTTTCTGAATAAATTCTCTTGCAAACATAGATTCACCAAAACTTGTGGAATTAATTAGTTTAGACCCATTGACCTATGTTGGTGATCCTTTTTATGCATTTATATAAGTTATATTGACGGTATATGATGAACGTTAACTATCATCAACAACCGTACTACAGTTAGACGGTCACCATCTTTGTTTGTCTAACATGTTCATTTCCATCATTGATGGTTGTCCGGTGCTCATAATTTGTGTTGTTTTGATCCATTTGTCCTATTTCTTCATTGATCTTCACGCCAATTATTCTCCCTAAGATTTGTTATAGCATGCCCAACACATCTTAAATAGACATGTTAGTCCTAGTGAATTGGGCTATCATCATCTCACAAAAATATGCATAATCATACACAAATGCACATGCGCACATGATCCTTACACACATGTAGGAGAGTCATGTGAGCTTGAATCCTCACTTGCCTATAAGTCAATTTTCAGCTTTATGCTATTGCTATGTTGGAACTATTCAACTATTTAAACGCTTTTGCTGTTTCTATGTATGACTTTGGCTCACCTTTTCTTACCTAGACCACACTAACCATAGTGGCAGAGCCTGAAGAAAAAAAGCTCACAGGACCATTATAGTACTAAAGTAATGTTTATGTGCAATTTATTAGTTTTAGCCATTAGTTTGGTGGTTGGATAGTGTTTTTTGAATTTTTAACTTTAGACATTAAATTAGTGGCTGATTAATGGTTTTTTCAATTGGCAGAGACCATAAACCTTTTGTCCTACATATAATTTGGTGAGTGCAACATGTTATGGTCTAAATCTCACAAAACTTAGATATGTTTAAATTAAGGTCCTATTTAGACCACTTCATCTAAAGTTTATTCACTAAACTTTAGCTCTTGAGGCTCCAAACATGTGGTTTAAAATAGTGTTTAGACATTTGTCAGCCACCCAAAAACCCATTAGATTATTTGACCACAAAGTAAGTTGAAGTGGTCTAAAGTTTTTGTTTTCTATGACCAAAAGATAAATTTATCTCTTGTTTTTCATCTCCTTCCACAATCACCCGCTCGCATAACTCCTAAAACCACGTGACACCTAATCACCTTGCTCCCCCGCCGCCGACTATCCCGTGCCACCACACCCATCTCATATGGACCTCTTTCTGTTACCACGTTTCTCATGCTATGGTTATGCCGATTAAAGCCATAGTCACCGCACCCTCTTTTTATAGAGCCCACATAGTAACAATGCTGAACAGAGAGCCAGAGGTATAATAAAAGTCTTTTTATTAAATAAACTAAATCTAAAAACTTTAGCCATGATTCAACATACCCATAGTTTTTCGTTTGAATCCTGAATCCTGAATCGTTCCTAGTGACCACGGAAAAAGAAAACATTAAACACCGTGTCTGGCTGCCATGTGGATCCCACCAACTCGCCCCCACCCTCCACACCCACCTGAACCTTTTCCCTTCGTCCCCATCCTCTCCCTCTCTCTCGTCTCTCCCCTCCTCGACCCCGACCCGGCGACCTCCTTCCCGAACCCTAGCCCCCGACCACCACCGCGGCCTGCCTCCTCTGGGCGGGTCCTCCCCAGATCCAGCACGGGAGGTTGAGAAGGAGGCGGGCGGGTGGTGGATGGACGGGCCGAAGCGGTCGCAGCTGCGGGTGCGCCTCCGCGTCACGGCGCGCCGGCGTGGCGCCAACGGCGACGGCACCGGGGGCGCGGCCGGTCCCGGCGGGCGGAAGCGCCGGATGGAGGCCCCCGTCCTCAACTCCGCCGCCAAGCTGCAGCGCCGCGAGATCGGGGGCCGCCAGCTCGCCGCGCGCGGCGGAGGCCCCGCCGCCGCCGTGCCCGAGCGCTTCCGCAACATGCAACTCCAGGTACGTAGCGGCGCCGCGGGCGTCCGTGCGCTCGCTGTCCCTCCGGGTTGGGGGTGTTGGTGTGTCCGGTGAGGGCGGCGGTCAAGCTAGGGTTATGCGCTGGTGTCGGTGGCGCGTGGGGTCAAATTGGCGGGAATGACGGGTGGTTATGGCTGGGAAATGTTCTTTCTTACGTGTCCCGTTTGTGCTAGGCGGCAAATTTTGTTCCGGAGAGGAGAAACATTTCGTTTTGTGGATTCCCCCAGTTGTTTGTTTTCTTGCGAAAGGGCCCGTCTTTCAGGCAAATGCGATGCCTTTCAGTTTCAAGGCTCTTTCTTCTTGTGTGTGCAGCATTGCTGGGCTTGGGGCGGTAAGCTGCTGGAATCGAATAGCTGTCGTTGTTGTTCAGAATTGGGGCTTTTGGATTGGGCTCTTAGGCTGTTTGGTTTTGGTGTCTGTAATTTAAACTAATGCTTGTAAAATGGCGAATGTGAAATGACCTGCATTGAACCTTTCAGGTGTGTACATCTTACCATTTTGTGTTGCGTACCTATGATATATTGTCTGTATTTTTTTTGCCATGTTTGATGTTCTGTAAACGCCTTTCCTGAATTCTCAGGGGTTTGGATCAAGTTGTTATTTAGATTGTAGATATTCAAATCGAATAGGATTGGATCTTGGGGTCTGATATTTCCTAATGCTCCCTTAATTTGAATTGGAGGCTTGGTATAGTGGTTTGGACTGGATCTTTAAAACTACTCTGTAGATACTATGGGCTGTAAATTTGTTGTATATAAATTGGTTGAGCTAGTTATCCTCCACTCCCTGTATATATCTTTCATATTCCTTGGTACCAATGTTTTCAAGTCGTCTAGTTGACTCTGGTCGCCATGGGACCGACCAGACGATTAGTTGCGATTAGTCGTCGACCAGGACGACCAGTCGAGTCTGGTCTGGGCAGTGGGCACACCAACCATCATTGGAGGAAGAGCTCATCTTCATGAGCTAGGGGGGAGCAGAGGCGTAGAGCCAGGGAAGAGCTTCACCAAGAGGCGTGCTGGCTGGGGAAGAGAAGCAGAGAAGAGAGAAAGAGCAAAGCAGCAGCAGCCGTCACGCACAGGAGCAAAGAAGAGAGAAAGACCAGAGCAGCAGCAGCCGTCACGCACAGGAGAGGAGGAGAGAGAAAGAGCAGAGCAGCAGCAGCCGTCATGCACCGGAGAGAATGAGAGATGGGAACCCTAGAGACTTGGCCTCCTGTATATATATTACAGACCCTAGTGGGCCAAATTGGCAGCCCAACTACTCACCTGGAAGCACAGTCAGGCAAGCCCAAAGAAGGCAGTGCCCAGCCTGGTCGTGCAGCCCCCTGGTCGGATGACTAATCGTGATTAGTCGTCGACTAGTCGGACGACCAGGTTTCTAGTCGAGCTAATCGAGTCGAAGTCTCTAATCGAGGTCATGGTAGCGACCAGACCGACTAATCGTGATTAATCGGACAACTTGAAAACATTGCTTGGTACTGTTTTATAATTGGTATGATTCATGTGATCCTTGTCACACAAATCCAAGGGAAAACAGTGGCATTTCTGATTTCAGATGGTTGAGGTGCCTCAGTGCTGACTCCTGGTTTATGTTTATATCTTTGTTCAATTGTGGGCTTGTTAGAAGAGTTCAATTGACTGTGTTTGTGCTGGATTTTTGGGTGAAAAATGTTGGTGGGGTGCAGCATTTAGGAACAGTGGCACTATTATCAGTGTGTAGAATTTATTGAACCCGGACATGTGTTGAGTTAGTTAAAAGTTGGATTAGTTGTTCCTTTTGCCATGAACTATTTCATTAGATCTAGCATTGACATCATAATCCATTGTTTGTGCAGGAGGAGTTTGATACATATGATGACAATGCTCACCTATTTGTGAAGCTGCAGTTTCTTAAAAGAAGATCCAAAATTATTGAGATTGTTGCAGCAAAGGATATCATATTTGCCCTTGCTAATTCTGGACTTTGTGCTGCTTTTAACCGAGGTAGGTGTTCTCAAAATGAGATTTATGTGTTACACAATCTGATGCTCCCACTGCCCACCAAATGCAATTCTCTCTTTTCGAGGAGTCAAACGATATAAAGTTTGAACAAAGTTATAGAAAAAGTACTACATCTATGATACAAAATAAGTACCATTAAATTGATTATGAAATATATTTTCGTAATAAACCTTGTTGTAGACATAAATATTAATCCTATTCACTATAAACTTGGTCAAAGTTAAGTTAGTTTGACTTGCACAAATCCCGTAGTTGCATTCTTTTGTGCATGAAGGGAGTAAGAAAAATGCTGTCTTCTGACCTGTCTTTGTACTTTTTGTCTGCAGTAACGAACAAGCGCATAGCCTTCTTGAATTTGAGCCCAGATGAAGTGATTCGGAGCTTGTTCTACAACAAGAACAATGATTCCCTTATTACTGTTTCAGTTTATGCATCTGACAATTTCAGCACATTGAAGTGCAGAACCACCCCGATTGAGTAAGAAAGCATGCTCCAGAAATTTCTCTTATATTTCTCTGTGATGCAATTTTTCATGAAACACCCTATGAATAAGTATCCTTTTAGTGTAATTAATCTTTTTAACGCTAAAATTCTTGGCATCAACTAATATATAATTTTTTATTTAAATGTTCTTACAGGTATATTAGAAGGAATCAGTTAGATGCTGGGTTTCCCCTCTTTGAATCAGAGTCTCTGAAATGGCCTGGATTTGTTGAGTTTGATGATGTGAATGGAAAAGTACTCACATATTCAGCGCAGGATGGGTATGCATTCTAATGGTTCATCCACTAAATGGTGTTCATCAGAATAATATTGTTGTAATGCTCATCCTTTTATTTGCAGTATATATAAGGTCTTTGACTTGAAGAACTACTCCTTCCTATATTCAATACCAGATGAAAACGTGCAGGAGATAAAGATCAGGTTTGTGCTCTTTTCCTTGCTTATATCTGTCTTCCTGTAATTTAGAAAGAGATCAGGTTTGTGCTCTTTTCCTTGCTTATATCTGTCTTCCTGTAATTTAGAAAGAGGTAAAGGGGAGGGTGTCCAAATTTTGACTTGCTATTATTTTTAATTTCAGTCCAGGAATCATGCTCTTGATATATGATAGAACACCAAGTTATGTTCCATTGAAGATATTATCAATTGAAGATGGAAAGCCACTGAAATTCTTTAAGCACTTGTTGCACCGCAACAAGAAAATTGATTTCATTGAGCAGTTCAATGAGAAGCTCCTTGTCAAGCAAGAGGATGAAAACTTCCAGATACTTGATGTATGGTGTAGTTTATGGACAGAATTTTATTTTTCTTACTGTAATCCTTACTGTTTGAAGGCCTAATGATTTTATGGTCTGTGTTTTGAAGGTGCGGAGTTCTGAGCTAATTGAAGTCGGTGTCTCCAAGTTTATGACCCCTTCAGCATTCATTTTTCTGTATGAGAACAATCTCTTCTTGACATTCCGAAACAGAACAGTTGCTGTATGGAACTTCCGAGGAGAGCTTGTTACTTCATTTGAAGACCATTTGCTTTGGCATCATGATTGTAGCACCAACAATATTTACATCACTAGCGATCAGGATCTTATTATCTCATACTGCAAATCCGAAGCAGTGGCTGAGGATGGTACAGGTGCAGTACTCAAACTCTGACCATTTCCTCAGTATTTAGTTTGCACTGTTTATTTAGATTTCCCACGTGGGATTTTTCTTTTTTATATACTGGCCTCTTCAACTAGCCTCAGATGTCAACATGCTGGATGATTGCAACATTGAATATAGGCTGATAGATGTCAGGCACCATTACAAGATCATGAATATGACCAGATCATAAATGTGAACTGGATTATAGAAATCTTCCTTTGATTTGTACTATCAGCAGGGAATAATCTTGACACTGGTGCCGTGTGCAGTTATTCCAGTTGGATCCATCAACATGAGCGAGATTATGACTGGCAAGTGTATTGCCAAGATTACTGCCAATGATCCTGCCCTAAGTGCGGCCCCTCGCAGAAATGGTCGCAACAAGCTCTGGAGCACCGTTCCAGAAGCTCTGGAGGACGTCACGGCACTGTTTTATGACGAGGACAGGAACGAGATCTACACCGGCAACAGTCATGGACTGGTGCATGTATGGTCTAACTAGATAGTAACATGTGCATACATTTCGCCCTTTTGATTTGACTTGGTTAGCTTGACTGCATTCTGTATAATCCCCGGTTCGGGGCTCCACCTAGCTTTTGTATCTGGCAATAGAATGTGTTTCCTTGAGCAATTGTGAATGCAAAGTGTTCTTGTAAATATCTTTTGTTCATCGACCTTGTTCAAGTAACATAGAAATTAACCCCCAAATCTAACTTTGCTGGATACACCCCACCAAGTTTCTGGCAGCAAGATAGTGAAGATCTGGAGCCCTGACCTTCGTGTTATTGTTAGTTTCATGTGTAACAGTAGGGATTTGCGAAATGCTTGTGTTCTGTTGAGGGCATTGTTGTCAGAACTTGCAATTTCAGTTAGTTGTGGTTCTTTGTCTGTAAGCTGCTGAATAATTGTATTTGAAGCCTTGAATGATCCACGTTAACTATACCTGACTGAAATCCACCACATTCTGGCTCCCAGGAACAATACTAGCATCAAGTAATCTTAGTATATGGATATATAAACAGAAACGTCAAACAGCTGCGAATAACAATATGTGTATGCTGTTCGGTTGATGGTTTTTGCTGTTGACGCTGATTTGTTGCGAGAGAAAAATACTGTTCTATGACTCAAAAGTGTGCCGCTTATGGCTGATAAGCTCAAATGAACGGGGCGCTGCTGTGGCCGTGGTTCACGTAAGCACACCACATGCCTGGAAAATGGCGGACGCTAGACAGCAACTTGATGCTATTTCCTCATAAACAAAAAAAAAAAAAACATAATTTGCTTATTCAAAGAAGCTGGCGCTACAGATTGATGCCAGCTCTAAAGCAAAAAACTTGATGAAAATGTGGAGCGAGTAGGGATCCTTTTCCAGAGAAGGTGGTAGCGCTGCCTAAAGCACTGCAGAAGTGCACTCTGGTAGATGCAAGTTGTCTTTGGGTTCGAAGCTTCAGTTTGTTTGAGCCTCTGGCCTTGTGTTATTAGACATATAATGAGGGTGTATTTTATTTGGGTTTCTTTCAGGGGCTATCGAAGAAGATTTTTTTTCCCCACCCCCATATATAAGCCCATTTATCCAAAGCGGGTTTCTGGCTTTGCCTCCACTGCATTTGCATCAGTAGTCTTCGTAATTGTTTGGATCTCTAAAATATATAAACATGTTTTAGGTAACAGGAGTTCTGGTTAGGTTTTTTATTACTAGTTTTTAGCGTGAATTTTCGTTATATATTAAAAAAAAACCAACCCCGAGGCCCGAACACATCCCGGTGGCAACTGTCACGGGTTCGATCTCAACAAACTCAGATATATAGGGCGGCAGCCGGCAGGGCCATCTCCCTTGCACATCCATCACAACTGCTTCCTCGCGGCCGCCGGCGATGGCTGAGTGCAGCTCCAGGTAAACGGACGACCTGCCCCGCCTCCGCTGATCGATGCTGTTGTTTCAGCCTTTCAGTAATTCAGTTCTTGGTTTTTGGCAAGTATGGCTAGCTACCTAGTCCATCGTCGATCTTGGAAACGGAACTGAATTTTATTCTAGCTTACAATTACAAATTGGGCCTTTAGGATTATTGAATCGTTCGACAGAGAGACTTGCAGCTGTCAATGCTGGGCCCTGGTTCTCGTTTGCATTTTGCTTAATTGTGCGCTCAGTACAAAGTCAAAATGTGTATCGTGTTGCTGATGTATCTATTGGATTTGGATTATCTCCTAGAGGTTTTGTTCTCATGCAATGTACAACATCCTTTCCTCATGTACGAATTTAGGAAGAATCAACTACTGAGGTCGTACGTGTTCTTCTGAGCTGAATAAAAAAAGGCAGATTAATTAGTTGTTTCCTCTAGCCACGAACCATTTGGAGTATTTATTTAGCACTAACATTATATTTCTCCGTTTGGTGCAGGATGAGCTTGATATGTATGATGACAACACTGACCTATTTGTGGAACTACCTTACCTTAAAAAGAGATCCAAAATTGTTGAGATTGTTGCAGCAAAGGATATTTATATTTGCCATTGCTTAATCAAGATGAGGCTTTGTCCATGATACAATCTGATAAAAATATTACGGTTGTCATCTGTCCTCTAACATGGTTGTCACCTGTCCTCTGCCTTTGTGTTTTGTTTTCTGTCTGCAGTAACAAGCAAGCGCATAGCCTTCTTGAACATAAGCCCAGATGAAGTGCTCCGGAGCCTTTTCTACAACAAGAGCAACGATTCGCTCATTACTGTGTCAGTTTATGCATGTGACAGTTACAGCACATTGAAGTGTCGAACAACACCGATTGAGTAAGCACATATGCTCCACATATATTTCTATTAAAATTTCAGTGTGACGCACTGACGCTCTATGTGATTGTTCAAGAAGCACCCACTGAATGTTATGTTTTTTGTGTAATTTACTGTTTTTCTTCTCAGTCCTATATATGAAATATTCAAGCGCCTGTTGAATTGATTTGTTCTTGAACCATGCAATGCAACTTACCAATGTCCACGGGCTCATCTTCTTTAAGGTATATAAGAAGAAATCAGTTAGATGCCGGACTTCCTCTATTTGAATCAGAAAGCCTTAAGTGGCCTGGAAATGTGGAGTTCGATGATGTAAATGGCAAAGTATTCACATGTTCAGCAACTGATGGGTATGCCTTAAACAGTTTGTTGCACTAAATGGTATTTTTCACAACAATATTTTTCAATCTACCAGTCGTCCTTTTATCTGCAGTATCTATAAGGTCTTTGACTTGAAGAACTATTCCTTTCTATACTCAATACCGGATGAAAACATCCAGGATATAAAGATGAGGTTTGCATTCTTTCCCTCGGATTTATCTATCTTAAAGGAATCATTCTCTTGATATATGATAGAGCCATGAGTCATGTTCCATTGAAGATATTATCAATTGAAGATGGGAAGCCACTGAAATCTAAGCTCTGGTTGCACCCCAACAAGAAAATTAGTTTTATTGAGCAGTTCAATGAGAAGCTCCTTGTCAAGCAAGAGGGCGAGAACATTCAGATAATTGATGTATGGCCCATGAGATATTGCGCCCCCCCCCCCCCCCCCCCCCTAGAGTAGCCCTTTTACTTCCCTCGAGCTTAATGCTTTTATGATCTCTGTGTTGTGATGAAGGTGTGGAGTTCTGAGCTAATTGAAGTTAGTGCCACCAAGTTTATGACCCCTTCAGCTTTCATTTTCCTATATGAGAACAATCTCTTCTTGACATTCCGAAACAGAACGGTCGCTGTATGGAACTTGCGGGGAGAGCTTGACTTCATTTGAAGACCATTTGCTTTGGCATCATAATTGTAGCACCAACGATGTTTACATCACTAGTGACCAGGATCTTATTATCTCATACTGCAAATCAGAGGCAGTTGCTGAGGATGGTACAGGTGAAGTACACACAGGGACGAAGCCAGAAAAAAATTTCGGAGGGGCTGAACAAAAGAATAGAGGTTTTTTTTATATTCTCTTAATCTTAGCCCCTCCTACCTAATACATATATGCATAAAAATTTAAAGGAGGGCTTAGGGGGGCTCCACGTGCCCAGGATCGGTAGGGGGCCCCCCAGCCCCACTGCTGGCTCCATCGCTGAGTACACAAACCATGATCATTTCCTTGAAAAATTATTTGCATCATTCAATTAATCATGATTTTGGAGCATACAATAGAATTTCTCCTTTGGGTTTAATTTATTGAAACATGTGGGAGATTATTATCCTGACACAAGTGTCATCTGCAGTTACTCCATTTGGATCCATCAACGCGAGAGAGATCATGACGGGCAAGTGCATTGCTAAGTTGTCTGCCAACAACCTCAGCGTCGTCCCTCGCGGAAACAGTAACAGTGACAGCAAGCGGTCCTTGGTCCAGAGCACCGTTTCAGAAGCGATGGAGGATGTCACGGCGCTGTTGTACAACGAGGAGAGGAACGAAATCTATACCGGCAACAGTAAAGGGCTGGTGCATGTGTGGTCTGTCTAACAGGCCACAGTCTATTTGCGCCAAACTGTGAGGTTGCAGTCTCCTTGTAATCATCCTCTGTATTTTCGTGCTATATACCATGTTCAACAAGTAAACAGAAGTAGTCTCTAAGTCAAACTAGGCTGGATAGTGCCTGCCAAGCTTCTGGCAGGAAGACTGAACATCTGAAGGTCCTGAGCTTTACATTATTTTCAGATGTAACAGTAATGATCTGTGAAAAACCATTGTGTTTTTTTTTTTCTCTCATATCGTCGTCATTCGAATATGCTCCCCAACTTGTTTGGGACTTAAAGGCTTTGTTGTTGTTGTTGTTGTCGAATGCCCAAATCAGTCATGTCTTATCAAGTGCTCTGTAAACGATTTTTGACAATTTTGCTGAGCTATTGTCACCCAGCTGCTTGAACGCGTAAGGAGAACTTCGCTTTGCCCTAGTACTCTACCTGAGCGTTCAGAAACTCATGCATTCCACAGCATTTCAACAGTTCAGTACGGAACCTGGAGTCCTGGACGGTTTTGGAAAACAGCAGCCCCGAAAATTGTATGTTCTATTTCCTAATGAATGGAAGCAAGAATAGTCTTCAAAGAACCTGCCGCCACAGATCCACATCAAAATTTCCAGAATCGAAGTCTTGTAAATTGTTTTGAAATGTATCAGCGAGGCAAAATTCTAGAATCGAAGTCTTGTAAACTGTTTTGAAATGTATCAGCGAGGATTCATCAAATGCATGTTTCTTCAGATAGCTGTTCTTTTTGCCTGTAAGTAGGTTGAATTTGAATGCTCAATTTGAAGTCTTGTCTGATCAAGTGATATGCTAACGATATTTGATAATTCCACTCAACAGTCTGCGCTGCTACTGCTTGTAAACAAACAGAATCTGGAAGATGAGCAGCCCTACATCTTTAGCTTTGCGGCAGTAGCACCTGACCTGTGTATCCCGAAGCTCATGCCAATATGCCATCCTTTATTACTAGGAATTTCAACAGCATTGTATTCCCCAATAATTGGATATCAATTAATGCCAGGATCAGGTAGAGCATGGATTATGGAACCTAAACAAATAGGACAAACAGCAGCCCTGAAAATGGCATATACAGTTGGTGAAGACAGGTACTGGACGTTATTTTCTCAACAACGAAAACATAATTTTAGTTTTGCAAAGAACCTGCCACTGCAGGTCTCCGACAAAATTCCAGAACCAAATTACAGGAAATGTGGAGCGAACAGGGATCCTACATATTTACATCACTCTAAAGAACAAAACATTCTAGCTTTCTATGTAGAGGGTTCACAAACGCAATGAACAAATGAAACATTTCAGACCACACTCTGACAGAAGCACAAGGAATTAGTAGTTCTCGTTGGGTACAAAGAAGTCAAAGGTGACATCAACGTTCCCTGATGATTCTCCGGTGTCCTTGAAGTCGACGCCGACGATTTTCCCTCTGTACTGCTCTTCAGATTCCTGGTACTCTGGCTTCACACGGCGCACGGGAACTGTCACAGAGTACACGGTGCCAAGGCCAGCATTAGTCAAGATATCCACTTGGACGTTATCCCTTGATTCTATCTCAACAAACTCAGACAATGCCTCAATGACGTGCTCCACAATCTTTTTCTTTGCTTCATCACTGACTTCACACCTATCGGAGAACAGGATCATCTTAAGCCTCTGTTTTGCGATGTTCGCATTGGAGCTCTCCTTTATGGTTGGTGCAGGAAACATTATCTTCCATGCTAATTTCAGACGGTCAAGAAATCCCATGTTAACAACATTGTGAAGGAAGCCTTCCACATCTTGAGTTATAGGAGAAAAATCCTTCCTAGAAAGAGCATAGGTCTGGGTGGAGCTCTGCAAACATCTTTGATGCTCAACGCATAGCTGGTTGTTTGTAAGCATGTGATTGCTAGATGCTCCATGAGGAAAAGTACAAAAATGACCCTGCAGCATGACATAACTAAAATGGTAAGAATCCCAGTATATTCATTAAGAGCACATCATGGTACAAAAACTAGTGCAATTTCAGTAAGATCCAACTGCCAATCCTAAACTCACCATAAACTTGCAAGCATTTACATGATAACATCAAAGCTGTATCCAGTGACAGTTCAATGAGTAACACAACAGTACACTAGCTTAAGTTGTTTAAATACACACAACAGTTCATTGCATAAGTAAGCATACATTCAGGCCTTTTGTAACAATGATACAGTGAAGAAATATGCATATATGAAAAATGAACACAAAGACCTAACCTAATAGAGCAATGATAGCATAACTACAGGGTGGAAACAAACCACACTTGATCGAGTGAACGCATCATATATGCACAAAGATAGCCTCAGATGTTCTCTTAACTCTTAATGACAAGGCCAGCTTACTCTCATGCTGCAATTTCTCATTTCAGCACTGAAAACAAATGATGCTTAGCTTGAGGTTTATATCAAAGAAATTGAAACAAACACGATACACAACATTGTAAATACAGACTTTCCTCATTTCTAACTACCTCTCCGATCAAACTCATACCCTCAAGATCTCTACCAGGTACTACTGTACAATGAAACACATGTCAATGAAAGAAAAGAAAGAATCAGCTGGTTGGGTAGTGTCAGTAATACTAATATTTGCAAGGTATGAAAAGAAAACCCCATACTGTAGGAGATGGAGATGGTAAAAAGCAAAGGAAAAAAAGAACAACCCAGAAAAATGCCAGATACCAAGCAAACCTAGACATGGAGATCAGACAGTCTGGTATTGTTAAGCAAGGCTGATACTGCTAACACTACTAACAAACACACAGACTTCACAAGCTTAGGTAACCCATGTGAAATAGAGGAATCAAACCACTGCCAATTTAAAATTACAGGTACTTTGTTGGAGTAAACTCTAATTTTCCAAATACATTAGCAATTAGCATACACAGCAAATAAACTGATTGCAATGGAGAAGACCAATAAGAGAGGAGACAAAGTGGTTGACTTTGAGTTCGGGCAGAGCACCATCAAATGGGATACAAAAGCTGTACATATAAGCCAACACATTAAAATATGAAGAGAAAATCCTTTCACCATAAAATCAAATACAGGGCACTTATTCATGGTAGGACAATATGCACAAAGAAACAATCAGTAATTCGAGAAGAGTAAATTTGAGGTAAACTCAAGTTCTCAACAAATGGGTACATGACACCTGTTTTCTATATCCTAATGCTTACATTATGTACCCAGATATTTAGAATCCAAGAATGTACATCACTACAAGCTAGAATACGAGTGGAAACAACAAAGGGATACAAAAGCAGCAAAACATTTTGTCCCAAGAGAGCTCTCAGCACTGGGTACGCCCTTTAATGTTGGGGCAAGCAAAATAATAAAATGCCAAATCTAGGGAAAATGCAGATCTAAAAGTATAGCTAATCCTTAGGCCCTGTTTGATGGGGTTTCTTTGCAAACGACTTGACCTAAGAAGACAAGAAGCTGGTGAAGCCACATTTAGGAGGCTTCACCATTCTATTACAAAAAAGGGCTTCTCCCCTCTGCTAGCGTTTACTCAGCTCCACTGCAGAACACACATGCTTCCCGACGCAATTCACATGATTTATCAAACTTTAGTCCCGTCACATCGGATGTTTAGATGCTAATTAGGAGTATTAAATAGACTAATTAAAAAACAAATTACACAGATGGAGGCTAATTTGCGAGACGAATTGTTTAAGCCTAATTAGTCCATGATTTGACAAAGTGGTGCTACAGTAAACGTGTGCTAATCATGGATTAATTAGGCTTAATAGATTCGTCTCGTGAATTAGTCTACTCCTATGCAATTAATTTTATAATTAGCTCACGTTTAGTCCTCCTAGTTAGCATCCAAATGTCCGATGTGACACTTACTAAACTTTAGCCCCTGGATCTCCAGGTTGCTAACAGGCACTTAACACTTTAGCCCACCAATGAACACAAAAATGCACTTCGCACATTCATCGGACTGACACGAGGCAGCTTCACCCACCCATCAGAGGCACGCACAAACCCCAACCAGTAACAACCGCACCGCGGACTTCCAGCAGCCTGCCGGAGCATCTCCCGGCAGAGATTTGGGCCTCCCCAGCCAATCGAAAGCCGCACACTCGTGCAGATTCCACCTCTAACAGGCAGGATTAAACTAATTAAATGCTAGGGTTTAGGGGACGGGGAGCAAGAGTCCAGACCTTGGGGCCAGCGGCACGACGGAGCGGCGGGCGGAGCGAGGACGCGGACGGCGTCAGGACCGTGCAGGAGTCGCCGCCGATGCAGCCGCCGGAGATGGACATCGCCATGGATGCGGCTGTGCTAGGGTTTTGCTCTCCAGTCCCTTTTCCTCTTTTTTTTTTTCTCGCTTTGTCCTCAGTGTTGTGTTGGCCGTTGGTGGACTGGGCTGAAGAACTCAGTTGGAATTTGGAAGGAAGTTGGAACGGCTGTGTGGGTGCCAGGTGGGACGTGGACCCGAGTGGAATTTGGCTGTGGAACCGGTTTGTCATCGACCGATGCGGACAGCCTCATAAAGGTGTGACTTGTGACTTGTTGGTTTGAGGCTTTAAATTTGCACGGGTATATTTAAAAAAAAACTTTTCTTTGAGTGATATTTTTTAAGAAAAAAACTGCCATAGTTTAGCTTCCAAGCATATTTTAGATATCTAGGTCAGAATTGTTTGTCTGGCTATACAATAATTCGCAGGCTTCAATCTAAACTCGTTCATACAACTTAATGTGTAAAATGCACTGATCGGTTGCATGATGTGCTGAGCCTATCCGATAGCGTAAAAAAGATTGACCAAACTTGGCTAGGAAATAAAAATTAAAGCCTGTTGACATGTAGGTGTTTGGGTGTAGGCAACAGTACGTTGGGGCAATCCATGGCTACCACTTGCCCCTTGCCAGGGGCGAATCTAGGCTAGATAACCATCGGTGTCTTCTCTAAAGATGGTGTGGCTATTAGAAACTAATCAGCACTGTATATAATAATGTTCTATTAAAGTTTCAGAAATTTATCGGGGTCGGCGGACCCCAACGGCGAGCTATAGCTTCGCCCCTGCCCCTTGCCCAGCTAATCAAACATGATACAACTCAGCTCACAACCTGGCTCAATCCAACCATGCAATACAAACACAATTGTTTGCGTTGTGCAAGGCTTGCTCCCACCAGCCTAGCTCAGGAGCTTAGCCAAGCCTGAGTCCAGCCAACAACCAATCACATTCTCAAGGTTTGTTTGGTTGGTGAGCTAGGTAGGATGAGATCAATCCATCTCTATTTTTAGGATGGGATGGTTCCATGTGTTTTGTTGAAGGGATGAAGCGATTCTATTTTATTGTTTGGTTGAAGTGATAGAAAAAGGTAATAATATCATAATAGATATGTTAAGTCACCTTTATTGCCAGTGTCATAAGCTAGTCAAATTCACTCCTTAATCCTCCCTTTCCCTGTCTTTCTTTTCACCACGCAAGAACAACAAATAATGACCTCTATACACCCTCGACAGCCTCATGTGTAGCTGAGCGGCTGTGCCCTCGCCCTTCTCCTCACCGCAATTGGTTGTGTAGCCTCGCCCTTGCCCCTAGTTGTGTCCTCTTCGCCCGCCCTCGTTTTCGTCCTTGGCAGTGCTGGATTCACCCGCTCCAAGTCACGTCGTCTCTACAGCACGTCCCTCGTCTTCGTCCTTGGCAGTGCTGGATTCACCCGCTCCAAGTCACGTCGTCTCTACAACATGTCTGACGGTTAGCGGTTAGTTTTTTTTCTAGAATTAATTAGAGCCATATCATTATAAATTCTACATTTCTAAGGTGTGACACTATTTCCTCTTTAATAGAGTTGTGTCGTTATAATTCATCTAGAACATGAAATATGTTATTTTTGCACCCACGGCTACTTGAGACCATATGTGAACCACTGTAGTTTCGTATGGGCCAAAATGCCATTGCCACTGTGCCACCTCCCACCCTTTACTTGTCGATGCATGGAGCCCACCCGTCACCCCTTTCTCCTCTTTTGATGTCCATTGAACCTCAGAACTAACTCGAAGAGAGAGAGCAACCTTTCTTTGTGTGGTGATTAACATCTAGTGACCACTAGAGTGTCCAGTGACCCTCAACACTGTAGACCCAACTCAGACAGAGAGCATACATTTTTTTTCTAGTGATATATATAATCCAACGACCACTTCAATGTCGATGAGTTCATCCTCACTAACTCAAGTTATCAACATAGACCAAGTTCATCTCTCTAGTGATAGCATCCAGTGGTGGTCCCTTCGTATTGGTGAACCAAAATATTGTTCTCCTGTCAGTTAGTCTGGTGGAGGCATCCAATCTACAAAATTTAAGTTTGCGATGTCCAGATCAAATTCTTCCAAGTCTCAGCTTTGAATCTTTGCATCCAAGGGCTTCATTTGACCTAAGTAGCGCTAAATTTGACAAGTGTGCACAATACCTACGCTCTAAGCTTAAACTAGATCAAGCTATACCACTCTTCAACCAAAGACCCCCTTAATATACGACCAAAGAAAAAAGGCAAAGGATGTAGGCTCGTAGCTCTGCTAAATATCTCTCAAAGTCAACTAACACTTAGAACTAGACTGTCCTTAATCTTCACACATATCCCTTGTACCATCACCATGAAATCCAATATAAGAGCATCTTCAAGAGTATTCTATTTTTTCCTCCCAAAAACATATAGTTTTGCAACTCCTAAAAAGGTATTAGGAGGAAAAAAGAAGGACATATCCCAGAGTTTTCAATAATCCACTTCTAAAATATAAAATACAATTTACATCAGGAATCCTATACTATTTCTAAATTATCCTAACCATATTTATATATTCCTTCTCTCTCATACATTTGCATCAGGAACCCTTTCTAACTCCTTATTCTTTCTCACACCCTTCCACTTTAGATTGACCGACCGATACGTACGGGAAAGCAGTACCCGCGCAACCGAGACTACGCGCAAAGTTACGCGCGACGGGGAAGGATTTCCTAAGTGCTTAAATTTTTGGATTATGGATTAGGAGTTGTTAGAGAGGAGTTTTTCCTCATCTTGCTAAAAACCAAGTATTAGGGAGAGAAATAGGGTAGTCTTGCAGATGCTCTAAGGGGACAGTATATAGTAGTGATAAGCCCACCACCTAATCTGCGAAACAGCACATTAACCCTAATGGTCATGGTGTCATTAATTACCAATACCTAAGTACGGGTCTAGATTCTTTAAAAGGTATTCCAACATTCTTTTGCAAATGAGCACCCAAGAAAAAGGTGTTCCACCGTTTCTTCACAAGCATCCGAACAAGAAATATAGCTGTAGCTTGGAAGCTCCATATTTGTTCTCCTCGAGAGGTCCCTAGTGTTTAGCTGCCTTTTAACATGAGCCAGAGAAATATCTCATGTTTAAGTTGACAGGATCGCTTGCAAAACTACTTGAAAGCCTATCACCCTTTTGAGAATAATGAGTGGCAAACATTTAGAAATGGACCATGCACGACCTAGAGTGTCATGTGGGGCCGCCATTACTCCCTAGATGGCGCCAGCAGCAGCAACATTCCAGGGATCAGCATGAATGGCGCCAGCAGCACAGCACCATTCCAGGGATCATCATCAAGGCAGGAGTTAATAGGATTAAAGAGGGCAAGAATTAAGGGATCTAAGGAGTTTGTTTTAGCAGGCCAAGTGCCTCTATAAACCGTGTACTAGTCCTCATCCAGGGGCAAGCAATGAACAACAAACAATCCAATTACCCTCAAATGTTCTATTCTCCCTTCACGTCGACTTTGTCTGGCCTTACTCTTGGCACTGGTTATCCTCCCTGTCCCCCATATGAACTAAGGTTCAATAGAGACTATCACAATGAATATCTACCGCAACACAAGCTTATCTCCTTTTCAGTATTTAGAATCACTACCCCAGATCTTGACATAACTATCGGTTCAAAAAACCCCTTCACTGTCGGATTTTGAACCGACAGTGGCATACCGGCAGTGATTGGGGGTTGACATCACTGCCGGTTCTTATAAACCGACACTGATGTGAAACCGACAGTGATGTGAAAAGCTAAAAAATGCACTGAAAATAGGATTTTTTTAATACCGGGAGAGGTCCCATCGGTTAGCTACACGGTCACAAGTCACAAGTCACGTGTTTTTTCGGCTCGAAGCCCTGACCTCCTGCTTCGTGTCTTCGGCCCCTAACCACTCCACCTGCAAGATATTTGTGTCAAAATAATATTTTCGTCCTAGCCATTTTATGTTCATCTGATTTTGAAATGAGTATTTAGGATCCTAAACGAATTCAAATGAAAAAGTTGTCAACTACAAAGTTTTATAACTTTTTGAGATCTACAACTTTTATTTTGGTAGTTTCTCCATCCAATGCCGTTTACAAAATTTAAATTTTAAATTTAAAAAATTCAAACGTAGTTTTCCATGATAAGATGATTTCAAATGAAAAAGTTGTTAATTAAAAAGTTTTATAACTTTTTGAGGTCTTCAACTTTTGTTTTTGTTGTTTGTCCATCCGAGGTGATTTAAAAAATTCAAATTTCAAATTTTTGGAAATTCAAACGTAGTTTTTTTTTGACAAGATGATTTCAAATCAAAAAGTTGTTAACTACAATGTTTCATAACCTTTTGGGATCTATAACTTTTATTTTGGTAGTTTCTCTATCCGAGGTTATTTACAAAATTTGAATTTCAAATTTTAAAAATTCAAACGTAGTTTTCCTTGACAAGATGATTTCAAATAAAAAAGTTGTCAACTAAAAAGTTTCATAACTTTTCGAGATCTACAACTTCTATTTTGGTCATTTGATCATTTACTCATCCGACATAGTGGTAGTAAAATTGTTCACAAATATTATATATCCTTCTTATAGTTTATGAAACTATAAGAGAGGTATGTAAATTTTGTAAACAATGTTACTACTATTTTATCGGATGAAGAAATGACTAAAATAAAAGTTATAGATCTTCATAAGTTCTACAACTCCTATGTTCATAACTTTTTCTGTTGAAATCATTTAGTGTTCCAAAATGACGTTTGAAGTTATCATTTTTTTAAATTCAAAATTCAAATATATAAAACACAATCATATGAAAAGATAGATAAAATAATAGCTATAACAAAATAATAAATTGATAGAGCATGATTTTAGAAATTTTTAAGAAAAAAATCATCAAATTTGAAGTTAGTATGAGGGAGAAAGACTAGTTACAAGTTTTAGCCAGAGATTAAAAAGAAAAATTAGAGTTCTTCAATAATTTTAAAATTTAATTTCAATCAACATTTTGATGTAGTAAATGATTTCAAATAAAAAAATTGTTAACGATAAAGTTGTATACTTTTTGAGATCTACAACTTTTGTTTTTGAACGTTTCTCCACCCGAGGTCGTTTAAAACGTTCAAATTTTAAATTTTAGAAATCAAACATAATTTTCGTTAGACATATGATTTTAAATGAAAATATTTGGAAATGCAAATGTTCTTAAATTAAAAAAGTTTGAACTACAAAGTTGTAGATCTCGTCGAGTACTACAACTTTGATATAAAGTTCGTCTTCATCGGACATCATATGAAAAACTTATGAAGTTTTCTTGCAGCATAGACTGTCGGTTCGAGCCACGAACCGATAGTGATAGTATCAGTGTTGGTTTTGGCTAAAACCGACAGTGATGATCCAATATCACTGCCGGTTCTTGGCTAAAACCAATAGTAAAGACCCGAATATCAGTATCGGTTGGGCTATCAGTGTCCTATCACTGCCGATTTTAGCCAAAAACTGACAGTGATGAGCTATCACTATCGGTTTCTCAAAATCCGGCAGTGACAAGGCCGACAGTGATATTCAATTCTATAGTAGTGCATCATTGATATACAGTACAGATTAGTAAAAAACTGCAGGTCCAGTAGTATGTGCTTTATTTTAAAATGAGCATAGAAATTCAGGAATGTGAAATCTCCCGGCTCAAGATTCATGACTTCAATCTGCGCAGAATTTGTAGTTATATGTTTCAGGTAATTACCAAGAGTATGCCATGTACATCCATCATCATACAGTAGAGAAAAGAGTGTAACATCCTAAAAAAAATCAAATTCAAAACACACGCACTCAAAACTATTTTCAAAATTTATTTCAGAAACTAAAATCATTTGAGCTTTATTTTAAATCTCCTTTCGACTCATGCCCACCTCATATATCCCTCACAGTCCCTTGCCCAAACATATATGATGTATGTTGTGGTGACATTATTAGCCGTTCCCCACCTCTCTCTCTCACGCGCGCTCCACTCGCCCTCGCCCGAGATAGCATCCACACGCGCTGACACCACCACCACCACCACCACCACCGCACTAGCTCGCATCGTCTGCACCCAAACCCCTCTTGCCGACCACGGTTGTTCACACGCCACCATGCCATGTGGGCCCCACCCTTTTGTCTTGTCATACTTATCATGGGCCCCATGTCATGCTCCCCTCCACCAGCTGAGCTCACCACGCTAGCTGACCCACGGTCGTCGCTCACCTTATTCCTCCTCAAATCAAGCCCTCTCTGTTCTTGCACAGAAACGACCGTTCCCCGTTGATCTCCTCTCTGAGCTGCAATAGACCATGGTGAGTAGCTAGTGAACACCTCTAGACCGTTCTCCATCTTCCCCAAGCCATGCCTCCCCATGCCTATACCTAGGGGTGCAAACGACCGGATACACTCAGATAACTACGGATACGAATACAGATAGGTCTCTAAAAGCATCTAGGCCCTTAGTTGGGTTTTGGTGATTAATGACAATACAAGATTACTATGACTAACGTGTGTTTTGCAGAGGCAATTAAGTTAGGTCATGGTAATGGAGATCGATTAGGCAATCATGGATGTCATGCCCCTACGATGGAAATCGTTTCGGTTTTCAAAGGATGGACGACAAGGTTAAGGATGACTAGTTCTAAGTGTCGATTGGAGTTGGAGAGACACTTAGAGTAGTTTAGGACTTTGTTTTTCCTTTGGCCATACTATTAAGGGGGGTATGGACGGGTAGCTTGACCTAGGTGAGTCTAGTGAGTTAGGTGTGATGCACACTTGCTAAGTCTAGCACTAGGTAGCTCCAAAATAGCTCTTAGATCAAATGGAGCAAACTTCATTCATGTATGATCGAGAGTTGGAAGTGAATAGAGGGTCAAATACTGATCGGACGCTGGCTCTGGTGCGACCGGACGCTGGCCGTAGGGTCCGGTCAGTTCATTTGACCAAAGAGATTACGTCTGGCGCAACCGGACGCTGAGTGGTCGAGTGACCGGACGCTGAGGACCAGCGTCCAGTTGACTCCAGTAAGGTTCCAGAGAAGGAATTCTGCGATCGGACACGTCCGGTCAGTTCTGACTGGACCCTGGGGGTTCAGCATCCGGTCGAGTACAGTAAGGTTCCAGTGAGGGTAAAATGCGACCGGACGCGTCCGGTCAGTGATGACCGGACCCTACCAGCGTCCGGTCAACACTTAATCACTGGTGTGCGGGTTGAACTGACCGGAGCGTCCAGTCAATATGACCGGAGCGTCCGGTCACCCCGCAGAGGCACATAACGGTTCATTTTTCAGCCCATGTTATAAATAGAAGCTCCACTCGTGTGTGGAGTGACTTTTGCTCATTTTAACAGCTGAAACACACCTTAGAGAGTGCCAAGAAGAGCAAGGTCCTAGTGAGGTGATTGAGATTTGAGAATCCCAAAGAGAGCCCTCATTAGTGAGATCAAGAGTAGCAAAGTGTGTAGCCATCCTTCTCCCTAGGCTTGTCGTGGTCAAGTGAGAGTTCATGCTTATTACTCTTGGTGATCGCCATCACCTAGATGGCTTGGTGGTGATTGGAGAGCTTGGTGATCATCCGGAGAGCTTGTGGATGACCCAACTCAAGTTGTGAGTGGTTGTGGGTGATTCACCGCGACAGAGTGTCAAAGAATCAACCCGTAGAGAGCACTTGATCCTTGCGCGGATCAAGGGGGAGCTACACCCTTGCGCGGATGCTCCAATGAGGACTAGTGGGGAGTGGCGACTCTCCGATACCTCGGCAAAACATCGCCTCATTCCTCCTTCTCTATTTACTTTGAGCATTTACTTTGAGCAACTACTTTGAGTATTTACATTGAGCAATTCAATTCTTGTCTTTATAATTCATAGAATTGCCATGCTAGAGTAGGATTGGAACTTAGGTTGCAAGTCATTTGTGTGGTAGAACAACTAGAAACACTTTTTAGGCACAATGGGTTAATTGGGCTAACCGTAGGATTTAATTATTGCAAAGAAATTTAGAATTAGCCAAATTCACCCCCCCTCTTGGGCATCTTGATCCTTTCAATTGGTATCAGAGCCTCATGCTCACGTTTTTAAGCTTAACCGCTTAGAGCAAGATGTCTCACGGGGATGGACCTCCTCCTATCTTCGAGGGGGATGATTTCCATATTGGAAAATTCGCATGGAGGCGTACCTAGAAGCTCTAGACGTTGGAATACTTAGAGCCGCCTCACATGGCTTCCCAAGACTTAGGAATCCCGCACAACTTCAAGGTGATAAAGTGAACTATGAAAAATGGAATGCAAAGGCTCGCAACACCATCTTTAGAGGCCTTTGCAAAGATGTGTTCAACCATGTAAGGAACCACAAAGACGCCCATGCACTATGGTCAGACATTTGTGCGCTCCATGAGGAAACAAAGAGTGAGCGTGAGGAACGCTATCATCTTGTCATGAAAAAGCTCAACTCTTTTGAAATGCTTCCTAAAGAATGTGCTAATGAAATGTATTCATGTTTGAATGTTCTTGTAGAGGAAGTCAATGGGCTTGGACTTACTCAAATGTCACCATCCGACGTTGTGAGAAAGATCTTGAGTGTCCTTCCCATTGACAAATATGGGCATATTGTGACCGCGCTACATCAAGGTGATCTTTTCACCGCTACACCAACACAAATCTTAGGGAAGATCAATGCTCATGAGATGTACATGCACATCACACCTCAAGATGGCTCATCCTCTACAAAGAAGAAAGAAAAAGACTTAGCATTCAAAGCTAGCCAAGAGAAGGGCAAAGCAATGCTTGAGTATGAGAGCTCAAGTGATGATGAAGTTGATGATGAAAGCCTTGCTCTCATGGTGAAGAAAACCGCCAAGATGCTAAAGAAGCTAAACAAGAGTGGCATCAAGTTCGATGGCAAGAAGAAGAAGTTCTTCACAAGCTCTAGGAGAAAGCCAATCTCCAAAATGGATTGCTTCAATTGTGGTGAACTTGGTCATCTAGCACACCAATGCACTAAGTCCAAGAAAGACAAGTTCAAGAACAAGTTCAAGGGCAAGAAAGATGACTCAAGTAATGAAGAAGAAAATGAAAAGAAGAAGAACAAGCCATACAAGAAGAGAGATGGCAAGAAGAGAGACTTCCACAAGAAGAACAAGAGTGGAAAGGCCTACATTGTTGGTGATTGGCTCACGGACATTGATTCATCTAGTAGATCATCCGATGATGATAGTAACAATGAGAAGGTGGCCGCCATAGCTATTGATCTCTCATCTTCACCGCCACCACCGCCATCATCCTCTACACACCTATGCCTTATGGCCAAGGGTGAACGCAAGGTAACTAATAATGATGATAGTAGTGATGATGAGCAAGCTAGTGATGATAATAGCGATAGTGATGATGATTCACCTTCATATGATGATCTTGTTAAAATACTAAGACAATACACTAAGATCATTAGAAAGAGTAGAGCTAAAAATGAAAAACTAGATGCTAAGAATGATTCATTTTTAGCAAAATGTGATACAATAGAAAAGGCTAATGTTGAGCTTAGAGAAGCAAATGTTGCTATGTCATCCAAACTCAAGGAGCTCAAATCTTCTAAGAAAGAGCTTAAAGATAAACATGATAAACTTGAGTGGGTGCACAATGAGCTCATCACTAGTCACAACAAGCTAAAAGATGAATATACAACTCTAAAGATCAATTATGATACTCTTGTTATTGCTCAAGAATTTTTACCAAATAAGCCACATGATGCTACTAACCATGTTGTTAAGATTGATATAGCTACTTCATGTGATGATTTAATTGATGAAAGCATTGAGCAAGGATCTAGTAGCAAAGGCAAGCAAGTGGTTGAGGTCGATGACTATGATGAGTATGTCAAGCTCAAGAGTGATAATGAGAAGCTCATGAAAGATCTTGAAGAGATGAAAAGCCACAACACCATTGTGCTAGAAACTCTTGATCATGACAAAGAGTTGATCCTTGAGAATGAGAAGCTTAAAGAAGAAAACAAGAAGCTCAAGGAAGCGAAGAAAGATGATTCTCTAAAGGAAGAAAATAAGAAGCTCAAGTTGGAGAAAGAGCATCTCAAGATTGGGTTGAGAAAGTTTGCTAGAGGCAAGCACCTCCAAAGTGAGCTACTTATAAACACCGTCATGAAGATGGATAGAAGTGGCATTGGATATGTGGCAAGTGTAGAGAAGAAGAAGGCTCAAGTTCAACAACAACAATCAAAGCCAAAGCCAAAGCCAAAGAGATGTTTTGAATGTGGACAAGAAGGCCACTTTGCTCATGAGTGTCAAACTCCACCGCCACAACCCTTGCCCAAGCATGCTAGACACTTTGCTTTCAATGCTCACTATATGCTTAGAAAAGATTCTAGTGGAAAGATGAAAGTCATGTTCTTAGGACCCCCTAACAAGAGTAGGCCTAAGAAGATTTGGGTGGCTAAGTCACTTGTTGAGAAGGTGAAGGGCCCTCAACAAGTTTGGATTCCTAAAGCTTGATTGCTTGTGTGTAGGTGAACTACAAGACCGGTGGAAGTCATTGGGTTATTGATAGTGGTTGCACTCAACATATGACCGGTGATCCTCGTATGTTCACCTCACTAGATGAAGAGGTAGATGGACAAGAGAAAATAACATTTGGAGATAATTCAAAGGGCAAGGTTAAAAGATTGGGCAAAGTGGCAATATCAAATGATCATTCCATCTCAAATGTGCTATATGTTGCTTCATTGAGCTTCAACTTGCTATCCATTGGACAATTGTGTGATCTTAGCTTCCAATGCTTGTTCACCGAGAAGGAGGTTGTTGTATCCAAGGTAGATAACAATCAAGTGATATTCAATGGATTTAGATACAACAATTTATATCTAGTGGACTTCACCTCTGAAGATGCAAATTTAAAGACTTGCCTATTCACCAAAACAACACTTGGGTGGCTATGGCATAGAAGACTTGCTCATGTTGAGATGAGCTCACTCAAGAAGCTTATAAAGAATGATTTGGTGAGAGGGTTGAAGGATGTGAAGTTTGAGAATGACAAGCTTTGTAGTGCATGTCAAGCCGGCAAGCAAGTTGCAAATACTCATCCAACCAAAGCTTTCATATCAACCACAAGAGTGCTAGAACTCCTACACATGGATTTATTTGGACCAACAACATACAAGAGTTTGGGAGAAAATCTTTATTGTCTTGTGATTGTTGATGACTATTCAAGGTATACATGGGTATTCTTCCTTCATGACAAATCTGAAGTTGCATCTTGCTTCAAGAAGTTTGCTAAGAGAGCTCAAAATGAATTTGAAGTGAAGCTCAAAAAGATTAGAAGTGACAATGTGAAAGAATTTGACAACACAAACATAGAAGCCTATTGTGATGAAGTTGGAATCAAACATGAGGTCTCCGCAACATACACTCCTCAACAAAATGGTGTAGTTGAGAGGAAGAATCGAACATTGATCACTCTTGCAAGAACAATGCTTGATGAGTACAATACCCCTAAAGCTCTATGGGCGGAAGCAATCAACACCGCATGCTATGCATCCAACCACCTATTCCTTCAAAAAGTTCCTTGGCAAGACACCTTATGAGTTGCTCAATGAGAAGAAACCGGACGTCTCCTTCTTTAGGGTGTTTGGCTGCAAATGCTACATCTACAAGAAGCGGCAACACCTAGGGAAGTTTTAAAGACATTGTGATTTTGGTTTTCTTATTGGTTACTCATCAAAGTCCAAAGCATATAGAGTATTTAATCATGTCACCGGCTTGGTTGAAGAAACATATGATGTGGAATTTGATGAATCTAATGGCTCCCAAGGAACACATGAGAATCTTGATGATGTAGGTGATGAACCATTGAGGGAGGTTATGAAGAACATTCTGGTTGGAGACATCAAGCCCAAAGATGATGAAGATGATGTACAAGTGATTGATCCACCCTCTTCATCAAATGTGCCATAAGATGGTCAAAAAGATAGGAGAGTAGAAAATGAAGATACTCATGTCTCCCATGAGCAAATGGTGGTACAAGCACAAGATGTTGATGCTCCACAACCTCCTCAAGTGGTCAATAGAAGAAACATACCTCTACTACAAGATCATCCACAAGATCTCATCATAGGGAGTCCATCAAAGGGAGTGATGACACGCTCATAAAAACTTGCTTCATTTATTGCTCATAACTCTTTTGTCTCTTGTTTTGAGACTACCAAGGTAGAAGAAGCTCTTCAAGATCTGGATTGTATCAATGCCATGCATGAAGAGTTGAACAACTTCACCTGCAATGAAGTTTGGACTCTTGAAGAGTGACCTAAAGGTGCAAGAGTCATTGGAACAAAGTGGGTGTTCTGAAACAAGCAAAATGATCAAGGTGTTGTTGTGAGAAACAAGGCAAGACTAGTTGCAAAGGGGTTCTCTTAAGTTGAAGGTTTGGATTTTGGAGAGATCTTTGCACCGGTTGCAAGGCTAGAAGCCATTCGTATCCTTCTTGCATATGCATCGCATCATGAAATGAAATTATATCAATGGATGTGAAAAGTGCATTTTTAAATGGCTTTATTAATGAACTAGTCTATGTTGATCAACCTCCTGGGTTTGAAGACCCTAGATATCCTAATCATGTTTATAGGTTGTCCAAGGTATTATATGGGCTTAAGCAAGCCCCAAGAGCTTGGTATGAGCGCCTTCGGGACTTCCTCATTGAGAAGGGCTTCACCATTGGGAAGGTCGACACCACACTATTCACCAAGAAGCTTGATAGACATATCTTCATTTGTCAAGTATATGTTGATGATATCATCTTTGGATCATCAAATGAAGACTCTTGCAAAGAATTTGGTGAATTGATGTCGAAGGAGTTTGAGATGTCCATGATTGGTGAGCTTACATTCTTTCTTGGTTTTCAAGTCAAGCAAATGAAAGAAGGGATCTTTATCTCTCAAGAGAAATATACAAAAGACCTTCTCAAGAGATTCAAGATGGATGAATGTAAGCCAATCAAGACACCAATGCCAACCAATGGACATCTCGACCTAGATGAGGGAGGTAACACGGTTGATCATACTCTCTACCATTCTATGATTGGTAGCTTGTTATATTTGACCGCATCTAGGCCCAACATCATGTTTAGTGTGTGTATGTGTGCTAGATTTCAAGCTAATCCTAAGGAAACACATCTAATTGCCGTAAAAAGAATCCTTAGGTATCTTAAGCACACACCAAGCATTGGCCTTTGGTATCCCAAAGGAGCTATATTTGAATTAATTGGCTATTCCGATAAGGATTATGCCGGATGCAAAGTTGATAGAAAAAGCACATCCAGAGGGTGCCATTTGCTTGGTAGATCACTTGTGTCTTGGTCCTCCAAGAAACAAAATAGTGTGGCTTTGTCCACCGCCGAAGCGGAATACATTGCCGCGGGTGCTTGTTGTGCACAAATACTTTACATAAAACAAACTTTGCTAGACTGTGGTGTAGTTCTAGAGAAAGTACCTCTTTTGTGCGACAATGAAAGTGCGATAAAACTTGCAAATAATCTGGTTCAACACTCTCGCACCAAGCACATAGATATCCGCCATCACTTTCTTAGAGATCATGTTGCAAAAAATGATATTTCACTAGAAGGTGTAAGGACCGAGGATCAATTGGCAGATATCTTCACTAAACCGCTAGATGAGACAACATTTTGTAGATTGCGGAATGAGCTCAATGTTCTTGATTTTAGTAACTTCACTAAAAGATGAGCTTGTATTGTCCCTTGCATTGCATTGTAATATATTACATGTTTATTTTATGGCAATGCATTTAGGGCTTGTCTAACATGGTTAAGATAACCATCGTAAAGCGTGTGAAGAAGCTTAACCTTGGATCAAACTTGACAAGCAACTAGATTTACTTTCAAGTATTGCATATGCATGAATGTTGTTTGTCGTTTGTCTTCAATTTGCCCTCTTATTTGCCTATTTTCTTAAAAAGAATTATAGCCTAAAGCAAAATATTTTGAAAAACTTGAGGGTTTGAGAGAGGTCACTCACATCAGTCCCAATTGGTGTTTATTTGGATCTTATTTGGGTTGGGACTTGATTGGGAACAGGCAGCACGAAGGACTTTGAAGAATCACTAAAGAAGGAGTGACCGAACGCTACACCGGACTCTGTTGTCCAGTGTCTGGTTAGTTCACAGGAGGTGAACAGCTGCCAAGCAGGAGTGACCGGACGCTAAAATAGTGTTTTCCCAGCGTCCGGTCAGGAGGAGCTTCAGCGTTCGGTCGATCATGAAGACATCAAGGCTAGGTGACCGGACTCTAGCTGCGTCCGGTCGGTGTCCACCGGATGCGTCCGGTCACGATTCTAGAGGATTTGGACCTCTCTAGAATCGACCGGACGCTAGGTGGTAGCGTCCGGTCGCTACCACCGGAGTGTCCGGTCAGTAGTTTTCGTGCGGTTTCAGAACTCTTTCTTCGATTCCTTTTCTGATCCACTGGGGGCCACTATATATTGTCGCATGCTCTTGACCTAACCTATCCGCCGACATCACCGTACACCTGTGCCCCAAGACGAACGCCGCCATGCTCGCCTCTGCCCTAACCACTACAGCCGCAACTTCCCACACCAGCACTGCCATCCACGTCCTGCTCCACCGTGACCGTGGGCCACCGCAGCCGCCGTGCCCTACTCCACGTCACGCCAAGCCTGCACACTCCCATGCCGCCAACGCCTCCCCATGTCGCGCCATGCCCTAGCCGCCACATCCCACGCAAGCTCAGCCTGCGCCCTCACCGTGCTTATCCTGCTCCAGCCGCACCACCATGCCCAACACCATTGTGCCCTAGTTTCACCGCCGAGCAAGCCTCTATAGTGCCTTGCATCTTCGCCATCGACTCATCACTTTGCGTCGCCGATCTTTGTCGAGTCAGAACCCTAACCCTAGCTAAGTTGGTGGTCTCCCGCGGATTGCTTCTCTTCTTTTCGGATCGCTGGTTCGTCAATTAGCATGCCCACATTTCAATTTCGTACCTAAATTGCTTGCTTCCTAGGGTTTCACATCTATTAGATATATCATATTTATTTGTATATCCTATCTATTCCATCATGCAGCGAGTCAGTGCTGTTGAGGTGTCAGTGGCAGTTGACTGTTAACTCAGGGCCAAGCTCTCAAGTATAGATCGAGGCCAAGTCTCGAAAGTGATAGTGGACAGTTGATCTTGTTAGCAGCAGTGTTTCTTGTTAGATCAGATGGCTCGCACCAAGAATGTTGGTGGTGGTCTAGGAGATGATGATCCGAGGCCTCCGCCTCATCAGCCTATAGATCCTAAAGGCAAGGCGACCAAGAAGCTGGTAGTCAAGAAGCGCAAGTACCCAGATGCAGATACTGTGAGGGCCACCACAGTTGTAGAGGCCGCAGAGCATGCCGAGAGAGGAGGTGCATGCAATGGAGTTGTTATTGCAGATCCGCTTCCACCAGATGCGATGGCTACACTTTAGCTTGTTGAGCGTCTTCATGGTGGTCCAGCTAGGACCCTCATGATTGGAGGACATCGTGTTGCCATTGATGAGGTTCAGCCTTAGAGGGAGCCATAGCAGTAGCCTCAGCCATCACAGTAGACTCAGGAGCCTCAGCTAGCTTAGGAGACATAAGAGGGACAGCCGTCACAGCAGTCTCAGAAGGGTGAGTAGGTCTAGCAGGGCAAGGAGACAGAGCTGGCACCATAGCCACAGTTACGCCGCTCTGGTCGCACTCGTGTCCCAGTCTCACCGAGGCTGCCAACATAGTGGAGGGGATCACATCCACCACCTAGACCACAGGGTCTGCCTCCAGTGACCCACCTTGACTTGAGAGCCGCCATGACCAAGTAGGTTCAGTAGCTGAGGTTTGTAGAGTTTGAGGTATGGTTTCTGCCTAGGAGGGATGAGAGAGCATCAGAGGGATTCTATACACCCCTGCAGGAGGACTTCTACAATGCCTATCTAAACAGTGGGGCGATTTTTAGATCTCAGAGGGTGTGCCACATTGACACTATAGTTGTAGCAGCTAGAGAGCACATTTGCCCCTACCTTACATATCTGTCGGGGCTATTAGATTTGATTGGACGGACTGGATTCTATGTTCCATCTTGGGTTCGTCAGTTCTACACATCTCTTTGGATTGACCCCCACCATAGGTTCATTCACTTTGGATTTGGTGGCAGATACTATCGGTTGACAAGCCAGAGGGTCAGGGAGATACTGAGGCTTCAGGAGCAGCCAATCAGACTTCATGAGGTTTGCTATGGACAGACTGCACCTCCTAGATGCCCGCATGGTGGCAACGTGCCCCCTATTGACTTGGTCCGCCACTATTTCAAGGAGCCTTTTGGCGAAGGGTCGAGGAGGAACCCTAGTGACCTTAACCCCACTGCTCGAGCGCTTGTGGCTATTATGAGGAGGACACTGCTTCCCAGGATGGGATACAGAGAGGGCTTGACTCGGATACAGCTTTGGCTTATCAACTCTCTTATGCAGCAGACAATTTTTGATATTTGGGATCTTCTTCTATCAGAGATGGAGGATACTATAGCTGAGGGCTTCAGAGGTCGCAAGCAGTTGCCCTATGCTCACTGGATCACCTAGCTTATCCACAGGGCAGTCACAGTAAGGCCACTAGAGATGCTTGCTGAGTATAGGGGTGCCACCATAGAGTTTCCTACCTATAACATGACACAGATGATAAGGCATAGTACACCTACAGCACCCAGTCAGCTGTGCCATCGTCCCGATGTGCCAGAGTCTGTAGCTCAGTAGGATGAGATTATTAGAGGCATAGCAGCTACTGAGGAGGAGCAGCTTGAGGCACAGCAGGAGGTGAGCGAGCCTAGTGACAGCTCAGACGATGACTACCAGCCTATTCCTTGTATGCCTCCACGTAGACATGATGCAGAGGCTAGCAGTTCTAGCTCCGCTCCACCTACACCGCAGACGGACCCCGCTTTGATTACTATCCTTGAGCGGATGCAGCAAGTTCATGCTAGACAGGCTCAGGAGACAGCAGTAGGGCCTCTAGCAGCAGCAACAAATGCATCAGTAGTAGTTACTCATGTAGCAGCAGCTTTTGGGATTCATGTAGCATGTAGTGATAGCCATTGGGGCCCCACAGCCACAGCCTTTGCCTCAGATTGGTCAGCCTGCTACCACTATGACGACTCCAGTAGTACAGCCTAGTGGGCTTCAGAGTCAGGGATAGCCTCAAGCTCAGTTTGCTTCTCCCACAGTACAGGTGTCCTAGTGGTTATCCTCGCTAGTGGTAGCCCCGCAGTTCACACCATTTTAGATGAGCTTCACATCGGATCAGTCATCCTCGCTATTTGTGCCTGACACGTCAGTCCCCAGGAGTCTTGGAGCATTTTTAGTGAGTTGACAGGGATGCCTACACCGCCACATATGCATGCCCCAGGTCCTTCTACAGCAGCTCCCATCGCCATGACTACTCAGAGGCTCCCTTCTTCTATCGCATCTTCAGATCCTACGACAGACATACCAGCAGCATCACAGGCAGCACCTGCCCCAGCTCAGACCTAGACCGCTTCAGCGATGCTTCTAGCCACAGAGGGTCAGTCAGTACAGAGCTCAGGGTCAAATGATGATGGCGCCTAGTTCTAGCTTGCTCCTCGTACTTCAGCGCCTGACTCGTCCGCTGCAGTCCCACCGACCAACCCTTAGGTTTTGGTGTTTGACGCCAAAGGGAGAGAGGGTTCGAGTATGTAGTCTCAGGGGGAGGACTTATTTAGGGGGAGCTTAGTTATCTATTAGCTTATTATCTATTACATTTGGAGTTTCTATGTGTGTGATACATTATGCATCCATGTTTACTATTATATCTATGTGATAGTGATATCTACGTGATTGTGATATATGACATGTGTGCTCTCTACTTTGAATTCCTTTATATGTCATATCTCTTGTGCTATGCTCGTTTGCTTTGCTTCCGCGCTTTACTTCGATGCAAATGAGCTTCACTACTTGTACTCATGCTTATTTCATATCTTTTGAGTACATCATGTTGGCTTGGGTCATATAAGCTTGCCTAACTATTTTGTTCTTATTGACAAAAGCTTATATGAACCAAGCATATCAAAAACCTCACTCTTTCACGTACTCGAGGTGGCATTGTCATCAATCACCAAAAAGGGGGAGATTGAAAGCATCTAGGCCCCTAGTTGGGTTTCGGTGATTAATGACAATACAAGATTACTATGACTAACGTGTGTTTTGCAGAGGCAATTAAGTTAGGTCATGGTAATGGAGATCGATTGGGCAATCATGAATGTCATGCCCCTACGATGGAAATCGTTTTGGTTTTCAAAGGATGGACGACAAGGTTAAGGATGACTAGTTCTAAGTGTTGATTAGAGTTGGAGAGACACTTAGAGTAGTTTAGGACTTTGTTTTTCCTTTGGCCGTACTATTAAGGGGGGTATGGACGGGTAGCTTGACCTAGGTGAGTCTAGTGAGTTAGGTGTGGTGCACACTTGCTAAGTCTAGCACTAGGTAGCTCCAAAATAGCCCTTAGATCAAATGGAGCAAATTTCATTCACGTATAATCGAGAGTTGGAAGTGAATGGAGGGTCAAATACTGACCAGACGCTGGCTCCGGTATGACCGGACGCTAGGCACTGGGTCCGGTTAGTTCATTTGACCAAGGAGATTGCGTCTGGCGTGACCGAACGCTGAGTGGTCGAGTGACCAGACACTGAGGACCAGCGTTCGATCGACTCTAGTAAGGTTCCAGAGAAGGAATTCTGCGACCAGATGTGTCCGGTCAGTTCTGACTGGACCCTACGGGTTCAGCATCTGGTCAAGTACAGTAAGGTTCTAGTGAGGGTAAAATACGACCAGACGTGTCCGGTCAGTGATGACCGGACCCTGCCAGCGTCCGGTCAACACTTAATCACTAGTGTGCGGGTTGAATTGACCAGAGCATCCGGTCAACATGACCGGAGCGTCCGGTCACCCCGCAGAGGCACATAACGGTTCGTTTTCAGCCCATGTTATAAATAGAAGCTCCACTCATGTGTGGAGTGACTTTTGCTCATTTCAACAGCTGAAACACACCTTAGAGAGTGCCAAGAAGAGCAAGGTCCTAGTGAGGTGATTGAGATTTGAGAATCCCAAAGAGAGCCCTCATTAGTGAGATCAAGAGTAGCAAAGTGTGCAGCCACCCTTCTCCCTAGGCTTGTCGTGATCAAGTGAGAGTTCATGCTTGTTACTCTTGGTGATCACCATCACCTAGATGGCTTGGTGGTGATTGGAGAGCTTGGTGATCATCCGGAGAGCTTGTGGATGACCCAACTTAAGTTGTGAGCGGTTGTGGGTGATTCACCGCGATGGAGTGTCAAAGAATCAACCCATAGAGAGCACTTGATCCTTGCGCAGATCAAGGGGGAGCTACACCCTTGCGCGGGTGCTCCAACAAGGACTAGTGGGGAGTGGTGACTCTCCGATACCTTGGCAAAACATTACCTCATTTCTCCTTCTCTATTTACTTTGAGCATTTACTTTGAGTATTTCCTTTGAGCAACTACTTTGAGTATTTACATTGAGCAATTCAATTCTTGTCTTTACAATTCATAGAATTGCCATGCTAGAGTAGGATTGGAACTTAGGTTGCAAGTCATTTGTGTGGTAGAATAACTAGAAACACTTTTTAGGCACAAGGGGTTAACTGGGCTAACCGTAGGATTTAATTATTGCAAAGAAATTTAGAATTAACCCAATTCACCCCTCCTCTTGGGCATCTTGATCCTTTCAGTCTCGAATTCGGATTCAAATGCAGATAGTGTCAACTATGTCAGATAGGATATGGATGGATATCGACATCATAAATATACGATTTGAGTATTTAGATATGGATATAGTATCGAATGTTTGAATATCTGGACTCAGATACGGATGATTCTGAACTCCTCTAAACGGATTCGGATGGGTTGATCAGAAAATACCGGTACCATTTGCACCAACATTTGTACTGGACTCTCTCGAGAACTCTAGAGCTGCTCCTATATATGGCCATCCATGGCCAGCCTTTGTCCATGCCATAGCTCATGTCACAAAAAATCGAGTCCCCTCATCACCCTCTCTCTCTTTCCATATGTCTAGATTTGAAAATGGTGGCCTAGAACTCGATTCGAGCAAAACTCCATAGAGCAGCTATGGTGGATCAGACGAGCACACTCTCAGCCCCTGCTCAAGTCCACTCCCTATCTCTCTATCTGTTATTCCTTTTTCATAAAAGGACACTCAAAAGAGTGCCTCAATATTTATATATCACAAGAAAAACAAATGCCAATATAAAAGATGGACAACAAGACATAAACGACCTCCTCTAAAAAGTAAGAGTAAATTAAAAACCAAATTGGTCGCCTTCTTCCTTCAGTCGTCCAGCGCCTGTCGAAGCTTGAAGATCACACTGAAGAGACAACAAAGAAAAAGGGACATCTGCAAACACCCTCGCCAAACAAGGCTTTGAAGACCACAAAGCCACTCGCCACTAACAAGGAGATCTAGTAACCACTGAAAGAATATCGGCTAGAAGAACCCTCCAAGGAATGCTCCTTCACCATCAAAACTAAGTTATGAAGGTGCCAAATCTCACTGTAGAGCAGACCAAAAGAAGAGGTCGGGATTGTCGCATCAATAGCCAACCAATTGCTTCCTCTAATAAGGACATAAAATGCCAAGATCTGAAGAGGATCAATAGATCTAGCACACCAAACTCTCGCTGGGCCTTCATTGATGGTAGGTCCTAATATGGATAGAGGAGGGGTGAATAGCCTATTTAAAAATCTATAAGATCACTAGAGCAATTTGATTAGTATGACAAAAGGCGAAATATAAACTTGCTCTAGCTCTACAAGGGTTGCAAGTCACCTATCCAACAATTCTAGTTGCTATGATCACTAGGCACATAAAAAGCTAAGTTGCTACTCACTAAGAGCTCTCAAACTTGCTACACTAGATGAACTTAAGCTACAAAACATGATCTCAATTCTAGCTACACTAAAGAGCTTGCTACAACTAGTTTGCGGGAAGGTAAAAGGAGTGAGCAAGGTGATTATACCTTTGCGTTGAGGAATGAACTAATCACAAGATGTAGATAATCCAATCACCAGGAGAATACTAATGGGCCCTGAGGTTCATGTGCTTGCCGACACGCTAGTCCCTGTTGTGTCGACCACCACTTGGTGGTTCGATGGCTAAGAGGTGTTGCACGAACCTCATCCACACAATTGGACACCGCAAGAACCTACCCACAAGTGAGGTAACTCAATGACATGAGCAATTTACTAGAGCTACCTTGCGGCACTTCACCGGGGAAGGTGCAAGACCCCTCACAATCATCGGAGCTGGCCACAAACAATCACCAACACGTGCCAAAGCTCCTCTGCTGCTCCAAGCCATCTAGGTGGTGGCAACCACCAAGAGTAATAAGAAATCCACAGCCACAACGATCCCCAAATGCCACTAGATGTAATCACTCAAGCAAATGCACTTGGAATCACTTCCAATCTCACTATGATGATGAATCAATGATGGAGATGAGTGGAGGTGTTTGCTTAGGCTGACAAGGATGTCAAGTAAGTCAAAGTGCCAAGAGAGTGAGCCCCAAGCTAGCCAAACACTATTTATAGATGGCCTCACGAAATAGAGCCGTTGGGCAGTTGTGGGCTGACCGAACGCACCTGACCGGACACACCCCCATGTCAGGACACCTGAGTCTGGTCGCTAGATTGCTGCCACACATCCCTCCATTGAATACTGCATGTTGGATCTCAACAGTCGAAAACAGTCAATGCTCAAGTCAAAGAGTGACCGAACGCACAACTACAAGTGATCTGACTCAGCACCGCTCCGAGTCTGGTCAACAATAGAAAGGTTCAAGAGCCGCTTTTTACTGATCGGACACGCCCGGTCGAAGGTGACCTGACGCGCCACGGCATCCGATCTCTCTCTCTCTACCACACGCGTGCCTCAGCCACTGACCTAGCGCATGAACAGTGTTCAGGCAGCGTCAGGTCATGCCACCACTCCAAAGTTTGGTCGCCAAAACCAAGTGCCACCTTCTCTGGATTAGCTGACCGGATGCGCCCTCGGAGTTAGGTCGCAGCATCCGGTCACAACTCTCTGCCTTAATCACCAAAAACAAAACCTATCTTATACCTTTGCCTTGATCACCTTGGATTTATTTTCTCTTTCTTCTTTTCCAAGTTGGAGCTTGATCTTCTTCATTTCATGTCCACCTTCATCACCATCGGCTTCATCTTGCTCTATCACTTGGATTGGACCACCTTGTCTAATTCACATACTTAGATCAAAGGTTAGTCCTAGGTTTCATCAATTATCCAAAACCAAACTAGGGCTTTCAATCTCCCCTTTTTGGTAATTGATGACAACCTATTTACAAACAAATTCAATGAAATCTTTTTAGATTCATGTTGCTTGCCCAAGCATATTACCATGTGTAAAGGTTATGGACAAGTTTCATCAACCTAAATTGGTAGTATTAGCTCCCCCTACATATGTGCTAAGAGTTTAGATTTGAAAGCTTTCACATATGCATGGATTGGAAGTTTGGGAGAGTAATAGCTACCAAATGATGCTAAGGTGTAAAGAATGGACCTTTGAAGCCTGATACCAATCAAAGTTACCATTTGAACACCATCCTTAGCACCTTGGTTTGCTAGATATCACTTGAAAAGCAAAGACAAACTAGATACCTCATGAGATCAACATTAGAAGCAAGGTTCTAGTATCACTTGTAAAAGATCAAGGAATATCTAGCTATCCTATGCATGCTAGTTTTTCATTTCATCAATCATTTTCTACAATCTAGCATACACCACACAAGCATGGATAGGGAATTTAGAACTTGTGCCATGCAAGCGAACATATGTAATGCACATACAAATGCAACATACAAGTTTATGAGCTTGCTCTCCCTACTTATGTGCTTCAAATTTTAATTGATCCCCTTACAATGTCATTTCATTTATTTTCTCCCCCTATCTCTTACTATCTTTGTGAATTTATCTCCCTCTTTGTCAACAATTAGCATAAAAGATGAGCTCAAATTTTAGATAGGTTGAGGTGAAACCATGTGAAGTGAGGATCATTTTTCCAATTTAGTTCAATCTAGATCACTTGCAAAAGATATTTAACTCGGTTTGATCCAAGGACAAGTTTCTTCACACCTCCAAATAAGGGTTATCTTGTACCATGTTGAGTTAAACACTTATAGCTCATTTTCTAGATCAAACACTAAGTTTGCAAGCCACAAACATGTCATATGCTACCACTAGATCATTTCAAGCATACAAGCAATAGTGGTACCATACAAGGATAAAATTCATTTGATTTTCATGAATATGCCTAAGACATGATAGGAATGACTAGATACACTAAACAAGTCCTTAGCAATGGATGAATGATATGTCAATCAACTTTACCTTGCGTTGCTCAAAGGAGAGGCATGTCATATAATGGGGGTGCATCAACATATATTTGAGAAGTCAAGTATGTTCAATTCATTTCTAAGCTTGCAAAATCTATTCTCATCAAGTGGCTTGGTGAATATATCAGCAAATTGATCATCGATGCCCACACTCTCAATGTAAATGTCCCCTTTTTGTTGGTGGTCTCTTATAAAATGATGGCGGACATCTATGTTCTTTGTTCTTGAATGTTGAACCAAGTTGTTAGTGAGCTTCACATCACTCTCATTGTCACAAAGCAATGGCACTTGTTTGAACTTGATTCCAAAGTCACTCAAAGTAGCCTTCATCCAAAGTAATTGAGCACAACAACTATCGGCGGAAATGTACTCCGCTTCAGCGGTTGAAAGTGCTACACTATTTGCTTCTTTGATGACCAAGACACAAGTGATCTTCCCAATAGTTGATATGTGCCTAATGTGCTCTTTCTCTCAACTTTGCATCCCACATAATCAGAGTTCGAATATCTAATCAACTCAAATCTTGCTCTCTTGAAATACCACAATCCAATATTTTGTGTATGCTTCAAGTACCTCAATATTCTCTTGGTTGCATTCAAATGACTTTATCTTAGTGAGGCTTGAAATCTATCACACATGCATACACTAAACATCATATCCGGTCTTGATGCGGTCACATAGAGTAGACTTTCAATCATTGACCGATATATCTTTTGATCCATTATGTTGCCACTAGCATCACTATCCAAGTTTCTATTTGTCCCCATTGATGTACTAATAGCTTTAGCATCATCCATTCTAAACTTCTTGAACATGTCTTTGATGTACTTTCCTTAACTCATAAATGCACTATTCTTCATTTGCTTGATTTGAAGACCAAGGAAGTAACTAAGCTCTCCAATCATGGACATCTCAAACTCACTTGCCATGATCTTTCCAAACTTCTCACAAAAATCTTGATTGGTTGATCCAAATATGATGTTATCAACATAGATTTGCAACACAAACACGTCCTTACCAATCTTCTTGGTGAAGAGAGTGGTGTCAACCTTGCCCATAGTGAACCCATTAGAGAGTAGGAAGTCCCTCAATCTCTCATACCATGCTCTAGGTGCTTACTTTAATCCATACAAAGTCTTTCTCAACTTGTAGATATGGTTGGGCTTTTTTACATCTTCAAAACCGGGAGGTTGCTCAACATACACAAGCTCATTGATGTACCCATTGAGAAATATACTCTTCATATCTATTTGGTACAATTTGATATTGTGGGCACAAGCATAGGCTAACAAGATCCTAATTGCTTCCAATCTTACAACCGGAGCATATGTTTCTCCAAAGTTAAGACCTTCAATTTAAGTATAACCTTGAGCCACTAATCTTGCTTTGTTCCTTACATCTATCCCATCTTGATCTTACTTGTTCCAAAAGACCCACTTGATTCCAATCACATTATGATCCTTAGGTCTCTTAACTAATTCCCATACTTGGTTTCTTGTGAAGTTGTTTAGCTCTTCATGCATAGCATTTACCCAATCAACATCCAACAAAGCTTCATCTATCTTTTTAGGTTCAATGGATGATACAAATAAGAAGTGTTCACAAAATGATGCCAATCTTAATCTTATTTGCACACCTCTTGAGATATCACCAATTATAGAGTCCAATGAATGATCTCTTACAACATTGGTTGGTTGGAGCACTTGCACTTGATTGCTTGCATTTGATTGATCACTTGGTTGAGATGATGAACTAGTCACTTGTTGTCGATCTTGCACTTTGCCATCACTTGCACTAGCTTGATCTTGATCATGAGAACCACTAGTTTGCACATTTGAGTTGGAGAGCACTTGATTCTTGTCATCTTCAACATCAATTACCTCTCTAGGCCTTATGTCACCAATGTCCATATTCTTCATTGCATTGACCAATTGAGTACCTCTCACATCATCTTGATTCTCATCTTTATCTTGGAAACCATTGGTTTCATCAAATTCCACACCATGAACCTCCTCAAGAGTACCACTAGCCAAATTCTAAACTCTATAAGCCTTGCTAGTAGTTGAGTAACCAAGCAAGAAACCTTCATCATATTTCTTCTCAAACTTGCTTAATCTTGTGCCTTTCTTCAAAATATAGCATTTGCAACCAAACACCCGAAAGTATGCAATATTGGGCTTTCTATCATTCAAGAGCTCATATGGGATCTTCTCTTTCAATGGATGACAATAGAGTCGGTTGCTATAGTAGCAAGCCGTGTTGATTGTTTCGGCCCAAAATGAATGACTCACATTGTACTCACTCAACATTGATCTTACCATGTTAATTAAAGTTCTATTCTTCCTCTCAACTAGGTCATTTGATTGAGGAGTGTACTTGGCCGAGAATTGATGCCTAATCCTAAATTCATCACACAAATCAACTCTTATGTTCTTGAATTCACTTCCATTGTCACTTCTCACTTTCTTGATAGTTGTTTCAAACTCATTGTGAGTTCTCTTGATGAATGTCTTGAAGGTTGCAAACACATCACTCCTGTCAATAAGAAAGAATACCCAAGTGTATCTGTTTGGTAAAAAACCGAAGACATATATAAAAATAATTGTAATGCAACGGAGACACATACACACATATTCGAGGATCATATATTTCATTAATTCTTTCTTGAATATACAAAATACATGATCAATGAAAAAATGTCTTCTTCCGTCTTCAGCGTCATGCTTAAAGAGATGTCTGACTTGTAGAAAAATTGCGTAGTTCATCGATTCCCAGAGCCTGTTGGGCGCAGCCAGTTAATTACGTCCGCAAGACGAGCTTACGGAAAACCTCCGATTAAGCTGCGCTTTCATGGTCATCAAATATTTGATTGGTCGTCGTCAGCCATATGCGATATATGGCGTAGTAAAAAATATGGGTGGCTTTATGTCGCTGAAGTTCGGTCGTGACATCGCCATCACCACGTTGGAGTAAACGGAATATGTTGATAATGAAGGGGATGACTTTCGCCTCGTCGGTGCCTAGTCATATATGCTGGCCTACATTAACACGGACATGTGGGAGTTGCCTTTGCCTCGTCGGTGCCCAGCAACGAAATGTCCGATCCCGTTAATTGGGACGTGTCGGTGGAGTAGTGACCTTGCCTCGTCGGCACTTGGCTAGAATTCTGTCTAGCCTCGTCGGTACTAGACGTAGATGATTATATAGTAGAAAATCCACAACGAATTAGCGGTACAAGTATTGCTTGGACGATGCTTGCTCATGAGATTGAATCGATGGCCTTCCGGCGTCAATTTTTTATAACGAAACGAGACATTCTTGTCTCGTGTGTCTTGACTTTTTCATCATCGCGATGAGCGGGGTTTTCCGTCTCGCGCGTCTTGCCTTTTGTTATCGCTACGAGCGGGGGTTTCCTGTCTTGCGCATTGCGACGAGCGGGGGTTTTCCGTCTCGCGCGTCTTGTGCTTTGTCATCGCGACGAGCGGGGGTTTCCCATCTCGCGCATCTTGATTTTCTACGTAGCGGGGGTTTCCCATCTCGCGCGCTGCGACGAGCGGGGCTCTCCTGTCGCGCGCATCTTGATTTTTGTCACCGCAACGACCGGAGGTTTTCCGTCTTGCGCGCCCCCGTCTCGCGCTTGTCTTGATTATTTTTTTTGCACGGCTCAGATTGATCATCGACAACTCGACAACGGCCTTGCGCGGCAAGGGTTCTGATGTTGTCAAGCTGCTGGCCTTCATTATCAGTGATGTGTGAACAATAGTTATGGCAAGGTAAAAGGTGCCGACGGCCGCCGCCGCCACGCTTGCCTCCCCGGCGGCCATCCGCGCATCACCAGTGCACCGCGGCCTCATCTGCTCCGCCCCTGAGCTCCGCCCCAGCCCCGACCGCAGCTCCCGCGCCATCGCCACGCCAGCCGGAGCCTGCACACGTCTGTGCTAGCACCGGTGGCCACCCCGACCACGGCGGCCACCGCCAAAGCCGCCGCCGGCTGCTCTGGCCGTGGCGTCCGCCTTCCTTGGGATATGCTAGTGCCCAGCAAAGTTCCGCGCTAGTTCCACAGCGTTCCTTCCGAGCTGGAGGAGGCTTCTGCGGAGCTTGCACGCAAGCTGGTCGATGTTTTGCAGCAAACAGAGGATAGCGAACGGAACTGCAGCCATGAGTGTCCTCCGGTGTCCCTGAAGAGCGCCAATGATCCCACCGGGCGCCTTCCCAATATGGACTCCTCCTCGGATCTTGTTGGCCGCTTGGATTTCAACCCTGGAAAGGATTTCCAGGATGAAGTCTATCACCGCTTCGGTTCGACGGTACATTTCAACTCCTCCTCACCGTCCGGCTCTTTTTTTCTGCTCACCACGTTTCGTCGCTTTCTCTTCTTATTGACAGAAGAATCTGTTGCCCTCGCTCTGCAATCTTGTTTGGGTGGTAGTGCTGACAAATTCCATCTCAAATTCTTAAGCACTAACCACTTTCGGTTCTCGGTTGCATCCCAGCGCGTTGGCTTTCTTATATACAAACTCAGAAGAGTCATCAGTTCTTCTTTTGATGTTTATTTCCATCTCTGGAATAATGGTACTGCCCATTGGGAGCGGGAAAAAAAGAGCTTGGGAGATTGAACAAGAGAAAGAATGGACTACTGTCTTATCCAAGAGTGCTAAGCGACAGGCCAAAGCTAAAGCTAAAGATCAAAACCCTGTCCCAAAAAAAGTCCGCTTCGCTCAACCTCTTGTTCAATACCCTCGACATGTCATTCAGTTTGGAGCCTTTCGTCTTGTTGTCGTGGAGACCCAAGTCCCTCCTGCTAACATTTTTGATTCTCGCACGAATCCGGGTCGCTCTGTTCTCCCGTGTTCTTCGCCCTGCATGCAAAGATCCACCAATTCAGGAGGCAACAGTACTGATAGCAGATCTGATCCCCCGGCTAATGCAATTTCAAATACCAATGGCTGTTTAGCAAACCCTATAGACAGTGTCTGTCCCCGTTGCTTGGTCCCGGGTCACAACAAAGATACGTGCAAGGGTCAGCTCAGGTGCAAATATTGTTACAACTATGGACACGCCATGAAACGATGTCTGACCAGGACTCAACGACGTCTCATGTGGATTCCGAAGAAGTCCCAGGCGATCAATGCAGAAAAAAAAATTCCGGACGCCCCACCTTCCCCGCCTAACCAACTGTTGCGCCAAAATCCAATACATCCTATTTCACTCAATCAAGCAGAGAACTTGGGCGGCGCAATGGGCGACAACAATATGGATGTTGATGTTTGGGATCAAGCAGCAGCTGCTCAGTTAGATGGTGATCAAGCAGAAAATCCACCAGAGAACCCCCAGGAAGCTGTGCAAATACCACCAGCACACCCCCAATTCCTCCCAGATATGATAGATGTTAATCATTCCTCCATGCGACCTCTCAGAGACACGGGTCATGACATTCCCTTCGAGAGGGTTTTTGGGTCTGGATCATCTGATGAAGATAGTTCTTCCTCTAGTGATGCAACATCTGGACCTGTTTTGCTGAACAAGGAGAACCTACAGTTTGTAGCAGCACAGAGCATATGCCTGGACTGGTCTTTGACAGGAGGGCACTACCTGACGGTTTTCAGCTGCAAGGACCAGCTGCCCTGTTCCAGCAGCCTGACATTTAGCCTGCTGCAGAGCCCATCATCATCAACAAACAGGTTTTGGCGCAAGCAGCCATCCCAGAGCAAAGTGCCAATCAAATAACGGGCCTGGAGATTGTTCCTTGGCAGCCAGTGGGGAGTGCTGTTGCCCTCCACATTTTGGCTGACTTTATTGACTTCAGACAGAGAGCAAGAAGGGTTCAGCCTGAGGTGCATACAGAGAGCCAGGGCAGTGGATCACAGGAGATGATCTCTATGGGTCTTGCTTCTTTTGGTACATAATTTGATTTTGAAAACTTAGCAATGCAGCCTAGCCCACTACAGCACAGTTCTACAAAACCTTCTTGGTCTGGAGTTTCCAGTTCCTCCGCAGTCAATCGTCCTCGCTCTCACACTCCTTTGGTTGACAGTTCAGTAAGGCGTAGCCCCAGGATCAGAGGAGATCAAGGTGGTTTCAAGCACGTTCACTTAGGCAAAAGGCAGAGAAGAGAAGTGGCGCTACTGTCAATCCCCAATGCAGATGGCAATGCTAATCCTATCCCCACCTCCATGCTAAGAAGCTAGGGAATCAATTGCGGTGTGCCTCCTAGTGAGCTCACTGACGAGGCACTCATGGAGACGCCTGGCTCGGTCAACCTGGAACCTGTCCAAGATGAATAAGTTGTCCAACATCTCTCTCACCAGCCTGGGGCCAAGAGATCTTTTCAGTTATCTCCGGTCCCTTCCGGTCACTGTGATGTTATGCATAGCAGTTATTTTCTCCCCCTCCCCAGTTTATAATAAATAATCTTAGTTGGCATATTCTTTGTTGGAACATCAGAGGTTTCAATGCTCAAGAGAAATGGGACGCGGTCCGGGAAAAAATTGAAGAGAGTGCCTGTTCAGTTCTCTGTCTGCAAGAGACCAAAAAGGAACATGTTGATATTTCTTTCATCCGAAAATTTGCTCCTCGCCATTTTGATTCATATGATTTCATCCCCTCCAACGGTGCCTCGGGGGGCATTCTGGTCGTCTGGATTGATTCTGTCTTCCAAGGGTTCACCATAGACAAGACTAGTTTTGGGCTTACAATCTCTTTCACTTCTCGACACAACGCTGATTTTGGAAGCTAACCACGGTCTATGGTCCTTGTACTGAACCTAAACGTTCTAATTTTATTTCCTGGTTTAGAGATCATATCATTGCCGATACGGATAATTGGATTTTCTTAGGGGACTTCAACTTCTACTGTTCGCTTAATGACCGAAATAGGCCTGGCGGCAGTGTCCAGGACACAATGGTCTTCAACGACGCCATTGGACACCTTGGTCTAGTGGAGCTCCCACTAAAGGGAAGAGCATTCACGTGGAGTAATATGCAAGCCAACCCACTTCTGGAACAACTAGACTGGTTCTTTACTTTTGTGAATTGGACAGCCTCGTTCCCTAACACCCAGGTGGTTCCTCTTGCAAAGATAACTTCGGATCACATTCCATGTAATGTAGTGATTGACACAAAGATTCCCAAAGCCAGTATCTTTAGGTTTGAAAGCTTTTGTGCAGAGATGACAGGCTTCTAGGATGTAGTCCAAGAGTCTTGTGGACATGTTTCCAATCATACCAATGCAGCCAATGCCTTATCATCTAAACTCAAGCACCTATGTTATAACCTCAAAAACTAGAGCAGAAACTTTTCGAACGCCAAGGTCTACATTGCTAACTATAATACGGTCATCCTACACCTTAATGCCTTGGAGGAAATCAGAGCTTTATATAACCCGGAATGCAACCTTAGAAATATTGTCAAGGCTCATCTAGCGGGCCTTCTCCAAGCCAGAAACTTATATTGGAAAAGCAGATACACAGAAAACAGAATCAAGTTTGGAGACGAGTGCACCCAATTTTTCCACGCAATGGCCACTATCTCTTTTAGGAAAAACACCATCACACAATTGAGAAATGAGCAAGGTACATGGATACAAGATCATGAAGGTAAAGCTGGAATCATATGAAATGCCTTCAAAAACCGAATGGGAGTGACAGAAGAACCAACAATGTTATACAACTTAGCTTCTCTCTTCACCCAACATGAGGACCTAAGCTACCTAGTGGAACCCTTCACCCATGAAGAAATAGACAATATTGTTAGAAGAATGCCTGTTGATAAAGCCCCGGGGCCAGACGGTTTTAATGGGCTGTTCCTCAAGAAGTGCTGGCACATCATTTAGGAGGATTTTTATAGACTGTGTGATAGTTTCTTTCTTCGGAGGGATTGTAAATTTGGAAAGTGTCAACAGTTCCTTCATCACCCTTGTGCCAAAGCATAACAACCCTGAATCAGTTAACGACTTCAGGCCGATCTCATTGCTCAACTCCAGTCTGAAACTATTGACCAAGATTCTTGCAGATAGGCTACAGCAAGTCATCCTCCAGCTCATTCATAGATATCAGTACGGCTTTATTAGATCAAGAACTATACAGGATTGCTTAGCTTGATGCTTTGAATTCATCCACCAATGTCACCAGTCAAGGAGGGAGATAGCGATTCTAAAGCTCGATTTCGAAAAGGCCTTCAATACGGTGGAGCACAACACTATATTGTCAGAGATGCAGCATATGGGTTTCCTAGACACTTGGATCCATTAGATTAGGTCGATCTTCTCCTCAGGCACATCGGCAGTGCTACTCAATGGAGTCCCGGGGAAAAAAATTGTTGCAAAAGAGCTGTACGACACGGTGATCCTCTCTCCCTGTTGCTGTTTGTCTTAGCGGCGGACCTACTCCAAGCTATTATAACTAAAGCAGCCTCCCTTGGTTTGTTGAGAAGACCAATCCCCCAGCCGGGAGAAGAGTTCCCAATAATTCAATACGCGGACGATACACTTTTGATCTTAGAAGCGGATGCCATGCAGATCTTCTTAAAAGGCATACTCCAATCTTTCTCAGTTACAGGGCTCAAGGTGAATTACCGAAAATCCTAGATTATCCCGATAAATGTGCTGCCTGAAAAGATGGAAGTTCTGGCGAACACCTTTGGCTGCCAAATTGGTTCCCTCCCCTTCACTTACTTGGGTCTCCCAATGGGAACCACAAAACCGCATTTTGAGGATCTTACTTCAATCATGGATCGAGTTGAACGTCGACTATCAGCCTGCTCTTCCCTACTGTCGTACTCAAGACGTCTGGAGATGATCAAGTCTGCCATCACGCCAATCACCACCTACGCTTCCTGTGTAATTAAGTTGCCTAAAGGGGTCATTGACAACATTGACCGAGCTAGAAAGCAGTGCCTTTAGCGAGGCAATTCAAATCAGCAAAGGGGAGGCAACTTGGTAGCATGGCCAGTAGTCACTATGCCCAAAGACAAAGGAGGCCTTGGTGTGCTAAATTTACGTCTACAAAATGATGCATTGCTTCTCAAACACTTGGACAAGTTTTATAACAGGAGAGACATACCCTGGGTCCAACTCATATGGTGGAAATATTATCAAGAAAAGGTTCCCCATGCAGCTAGGGAAATCAGATCTTTCTGGTGGAAAGATATCCTCAGGCTAAGCAACCTTTTTTGATGGATAGCCCGCTGCACTATTGGAGATGGATCCACTGTCCTTTTCTGGGATGACATCTGGACGGGCCATCCACTATCTGAGTAGTACCCAAGGCTGCTCTCTTTTTCCAAGGATTCTTGGATTTCAGTCAAGGAGGTAATGAATGCTGAAGATTTTGAGGACCTCTTTTATCTCCCGCTATCTCAGGCAGCCTTTGTTGAATTCAAAGACCTTCAGGAACACTTGATCGGTTTGCTAGGTCCTCAATCTGAGGATGATGTCTAGAGCTACATTTGGGGCAATGGCACCTACACATCCCAACGACTGTATAAGCTAGTATTTGCCAACACTAATGCTCACCCAGCCTTTGGATGCATTTGGAAGGCTAGGTGCACACCAAGAATAAAATTCTTTGCTTGGCTGGTACTTATGGATAGACTGAACACTAAAGACATACTCAGAAGACGTCACTGCAATACCCAAGATGATGATCTCTGTGTCCTTTGTTCGCAAGGGACAGTAGAGGATATACAGCACCTGTTCTTCACCTGCACCTTTGCTAGAAGGTGCTGGCAAGCCCTAAACATTCAGTGGAATGAACAGCTTGGCCTACTGCCTCGCCTGACACAAGCAAGAGCAAATTCAAACCTGTCGTTCTTCGTGGACTTGGTAATAATAGCCTCCTGGGAAATTTGGAAGATGAGGAATGGAAAGATCTTCCACGGCAAGAACCCCAGCTTTAATACCTGGCTCGCAAACTTTAAAAACCAATGTAATCTGCAGTTGCTTAGATTTAGAGGAGACCTACGTTCTTCCTTTTGCGCTTGGTTAGATGCCTTCAGTTAATTCCGTGTTGTAAGTTTACTCTGTAACTCTCTTTTGAAAAATTTATAAAAGTTTGAGGCACTGTGGGGATCTTCCCCACAGTCTTTTCGGTCAAAAAAAAAAAAGCGCCGAATAAGTATATCCTCATATTCACCTTATCATACACGATTATTTCTATTAAAAATAATCATCAAAAAGTATATAGTGAAATCATCCACAATCATAAATCCATATTTGTTTCCCCCAATGTTAGTGTATGTAGTTGGTCTAAATAAATCCATGTGCAACAACTCAAATACCTTAGATTTGCTCATCATGCTCTTCTTAGGATGTGTGTTACCAACTTGCTTTCCGGCTTGACATGCACTACAAAGCTTATCTTTCTCAAATGTGACATCCTTTAAGCCTCTAACTAAGTCATACTTAATCAACTTGGTTAATTGTTTTATTCCAACATGACTAAGCCTTCTATACCATAACCAACCCATGCTAGATTTAGTGAGAAAACATGTTGACAATTGAGCTTCTCTAGCATTGAAATCAACCAAGTATAGATTCTCATATCTAAATCTTTTGAATATCAAGTTAGAACCATCTACACTGATGATCTCTATATCATCCACACCAAATATGCACTTGAAACCAAGATCACATAATTGAGCTACCGACAACAGGTTGAAGTTCAAGCTCTCTACTAGTAGCACATTAGAAATGCTCAAGTCATTGGATATTGTAATCTTACCAAGACATTTGACCTTGTCTTTGCCATTATCACCAAATGTGATACTATCAATCCCATTCCTCTCATTTGCATTGATTGAATTGAACATTCTTGAATCACCGGTCATGTGTTGTGTGCACCCACTATCAAGCACCCAATGCCTTCCTCCGGCTTTATAATTGACATACAAAAGAAGATCAATTCTTTTTAGGTACCCAAACTTGCTTGGATCCTTGAAGATTAGTTACCAAGGTCTTTGGTACCCAAATGACCTTCTTCTTTGGACTCACAATTGGTGTACCAATGAACTTAGCCTTCACACCATTGGTAACCTTAACAAGCATGTAACAAGAATCAAATCTAATTGAGGATACATTATGTTGCTTGTTCTTGTTAGTCTTGCAATATTGCTCTATATGTCTAACTTGTTTGCATCTATTGCAAAACTAACCATTGTCCTTCACAAAGCTAGTTTTGGAAGTGACAAAGGTCACATTGCCTTTCTTGGGGGTATAGCCTAATCCCTCTTTATTGAGAGAAAACCTTTGGCTACCCAAGCACTTTAGCAAGCGGGCATCTCCATCATAGGCATTACCTAAGGCACGAGTGAGCTCATTCACCTCCTTATTGAGGGTTTCATTTTCCACAATTAGTGAGGCATCACAAGTGAAACCATCACTCAAAGGTAAAGTAAAAGTGAAAGTGCTACAAGAGGGGTTAGTGGGAGCGACAACAATAGGCTTATAAAATGATTCATCAAGAATATCACATGTTAGTCCCACATCATATGACACAATCACTTGCTTCTTCTTGGCTTCCTCCTTGACTTGCTCAAGGAGAGGAGTGAGTTTTTTCAAGCTTAGAGTGAGCTTTGCCAAGCATCTCATGGTCTTTCCTTAGACTCTTATGAGAAGTGTTGAGCTCATCAAAGGATTGCTTAAGAGATTTGATCTTCTTGCGCAATTCTTTGCGCTCCTTTCTCTTCATCTCAAAGCAAGTGTGCACTTGCTTACACATGTCCAAGAGCTCCTCCTTGGTGTACTCCTTCTCCTCATCATCACTCCTACAATTATTACTTTCACAATCATCATCACTTACATCATATTTTACCTTGGTGGGCTTTGCCATGAGGCAAGTCGATGAAGTGTCGAAATGGTGGGCTTGTTGTTGATGGCGATGCTTGCCAGTGCCTTCTTGAGTGATTTCTTGCCATCATCACTATCTGAAGAGTCATCACTATCCCAAGTGACCACATAGCCTCCACCCTTTTTTTCTTTTGAAAGGTCATCTTTTCTCCTTGTTCTTCTTCTTTTGTTTCTTCTCCTTATGCTTCTTCTTTTCATTCTCATTATTGTCACTATTGTAGGGACAATCCGCTACAACATGATTCGGGATCTTGCACTTGTAGCATCTCCTCACATACACCTTGTTGTGATCTCTTCTCTTTCTTGTACCATAGCCATTCTTCTTCATGAATTTGCCCATCTTGCGCACAAAAGAGTCAGCCTCATCATCAATGTCACTAGTATCTTCATCATCACTTGATTATTTTTTGGACTTGCCCTTGTTCTTGGATGATGAGCTAGCCTTAAATGCTACACTTTTCTTCATGTCTTCATCTTCCTTCTTCTCATCCTTGTCAACCCCCTTCATTTCCACACGGTATCTCTCTTGTGTCATGACATCACCTAGTATTTGGTTAAGGGTAATCTCCTTCAATCCTCCTTTTATAATGAGCAATCTTAATATCTCAAATCTTTGAGGTAGGCACATCAAGAACTGATGAGATACATCATCATCATTGATCTTCTCACCCAAAGCCTTCAAATCATTGACAATCACTTACAATCGATGAAACATCACCAGAATGCTCTTATCATCCTTCATCTTGAAGTATGTCAACTTGTCCTTGAGAATATACAACTTGGCACTCTTCACCACCGGTGTGCTCTCATAAGTCTCCTCCAATCTCTTCCACACTGTAACAACCCAGGTTTTGCAAAAACCAAAAAATCTGAACTTAAAAATTTTTCTAACAAAACCCATGCATGGTGAGTGTGCATACTAGGAAACCACCCTTGTAGCCACACAAGTATATCCCAAGCTAGCATGTTTGAGCATTTGCATATTCAACAACTTGTGAGTTGCTTCTTCATGATTTTATGTGATGAAATAAAATCAAGAACACCTTTTAAATAACTTCTTGTGTGTGTTGCCTACCCTTGGCTTAGACCCTAGGACCCTAGATGACTCCTACAGGACCCCACTAGGATGTATATATGCTGGCAACACATGTATACATGTATAGGAGCCCTAGGTGTAGTGTGGAAATAGAAATAAAAATAGAAAAGGAATTGGAAAAGGGCGGGAAATAGAAAAAGGGAAAGAGCCTAGCCACAGCAGGCAGCCCAGCCCCACAGGCCCACGTCGCCCGCGCAACCTAGATGTAACACCTCTGGTGTTACGAGCTTGCTTAGTACCAAGATTTAGGTCCGAGAGGGATTAGCCTAACAAGTTTTTGGGTGTTAAAAATTTATAACGCAAGTGAAATGATAAGCGAATCCTATATGACTCACTTTTGTGGACTCAAATAAATATCCAAGTTAACTTAGTTGGTGCGTAAAAGTGCTAATGAAAATCCTAACGAGAAAAATGGGATAAGTCGTTTTAATTGTTTGGTACGAAAAACAATTTATATAAACAAAAATAGAATATAACTTGTGTGTAATACTTAAGTAAAGATGACGAGCAAGTGGTGTAGTTGAAGATGCAACTTTAATTTTTGAAAATAAATGTTGTTCACTAGTGTTCTTGGGAGCTCAAAAATCAAATTCGAAGTTAAGATAAGCTATTTTCGTTAAGTCGGCTAACACTTGAACTATTGTTTAAAATGCTATTTTTGGCAAATTATATTGAGAAAAATAGTTAAATGGTGCTTAAATATTTTGCTCCTATGGGTTAGTATAAGGTATGGACTAGTGCATGGAATACTTGTTGGTAGCAGTTAATAGGGTTTAGGCCTTTTAAAAATTGTAACAAAAGTGTTAATGGCTGATAGTTCGAACTGAACCTTAACTTTTCTAAGTATGGGAAAATTAGTAAGACAATGCTATTTTGACATTTAATTTCTAACAAAAATGTTTAAACACTAGATTCATGTTTTTTTTTTCTGTTGGTTGCTTCTAAGTAAGCACTTGAGCATGGTGTAGGTCGAAGTTGTGTTGGATGTCACGTTGCTCTCGTAAAAATTGAACAAACCTCCTTAGAACGTGCTGTAACCACGTTGTTGGTGCTCTGTTCGTGAACCGACACTCCAGCAATGAGCCCATGTTGGTATCCTTTTATCTCCCTCCATGGTTGCTAAATGGTCATGACTATTGCTTTGCTAGATGGCTGACAGTGTTGGCTATGGGTCAGCGAAATTGGTTGAGTTTCAATCGAGGTAACTAGCCAACTTTGCTTCGCTTTAAAATACGTGCATGGCACCGAGCGCAACCGCTCGGCCTAAGTCCATGGTCACCGCACGCGCGGACGCTGTGGGCGTCGGTCTCATGTTGTGGCCAGGTCACGACCGTGGACTAGCTCATGTGTACGGATGGTGCCACACAGCGCCTCGGCCTGACGTTGGTTGGCCCCGGCTAGCCGCGGTCTGGCTCCCGTTGTGTCGTGCACTGGGCCGAGCCGAGGCTGCGGCTACCATCGCTCGGTCAATGTGGCGTCTACCTCACCCCCCGTTTCACCTACCGCGTCGAGGCTCTAGGCAGGTGTCATTGCCGCCACATCTTAGCCAATGACCTCGGTTGCAGGGGCGATGGTGATGTCCCTCTGTCGTGCTTGCCCTCGCTAGCCGACGCTGGTGTGCCTGCTCGGGTCTGGCCACGCCATTCCGAGTGCTTCGTGCCAAGCCTCGAGGTCTCGTCATCCGTACACACAGGCTCGTACTGCTGCCACCATCGAGCGGAGCCACCCATCTTAACTTGCTCGGGTTCGCTTGTGTGCCCTCTCCATGACCACACGGTGTGCTAAGCCACCGCTCCTCTTTTCCTCGTAGCGCCAGCGGCTTTGCTGTACAATTCCTTGCTCTAGCATGTAGCTTAGGAAGTAGGCTAGCCGCCTCTTCCCCCTCAAGCTCAGTCATGCCCTACCGACTAGCAATTTGACCTTTTGCTCGTCACCGGTCATGGGCGCCGCTGAATCGGTAGGTTGGGAGGCAAGGCATGTAGGAGTGGTAGTAGTTCGATTGCTTGTAACCCTAAGCTCGTCTTCACTCCCTTTATCTAGTGCTCGCACCATTTTGCTAGGGTGCTTGCCAGAGACGTGGTGACGCATGGGTGTCCATCCCGGAGCACCGTCGCCTTGGCGGCTCGCACGTGGCTAGACCGTCGAAGCGCTCCCCTGCTTCAACCGTCAGTAGGGTGTACACCACGGTGAGCTACTGATGCTTCTCCGCCATCTCTACCTTTCTATAGGCTCGCCGGAACAGTCGCGCCGCCGCTGCAACATGTGACAGTGCGCCTCCGAGTCTCTAACCGTCACCCATCGTAGCACGTTTAGTCGTAGATGGCGACCGACCCGCTAAATGGGTCTGCGTAGGCCCCTGGTGCCTAGCGTGGGCGCCCAGTGCCGCCGCTCGCCGCGCCGCCGTGCACGGGGTGGCTGGGGGTGCGCGTGGGGAAATTTGAAAAAATCCAGGTGGTTAAGTGAATTCGCCAGAGAAAGAAAGAAATAGTATTAGGACCTAGTTGTGGTTCGAGAAAAGTCCGTGGGTTCATTTGCTAAAGTACCAGCATGGGCTCCCCGCCGTGGGCCGTCTCGCGCGTGGGCCATGCCCCACGCTAGGCCGCCAGGCCGCTAGGCCAAATGGTGGCCCCCCAGCCCTTTTCCTTTTCTAAGCATTTTCTAATTTAGTTTTTAAGGTAAACTTGTAAATTCAATATAAAATTGTGTAGTTAACCAAAAATTGTGAAACCAATTTTGTTAGGTTCCTAAAATCATGATCTATTTCCTAGTATGTTTTGTTCATATAGTTTTATAATATTTTTAGAAGTGGTCTAATTAATTTGAGATGCTTAATATTATTAAGATATAAACTTGAAGGAATTTTTATGATAAATTGGTGATAATGTTGGCTCTAAAACTTTCACAGTAAATTCCTAACATTATTAGGTGTTCACTGTAATTTTTGTAGCTCTATAATAATTAGTTTGCTAAGGTAGCTAGATGAGTCCTAGTTCAAAAATATATATTTAATCAATAAAATGCCAAAACACCTTGGGATTTTAGAACTAGAACATTTTTCTAGAGACAAAGCCTTACTTGATGACGTAGATAAGTAGACTAGTATGTTAGTCATTAAAAGTAGCTCATTAGCTTGTGGAGTGTAATCGTATTTTAGAGTTGTAGTTGCTGTTGATTATTTACATCTCTGCGTTACACCTACGTATATCATAATAGGAATAACGATGGATCATGCAGTCGACCGAAGTAGCGGAAAGATGGTGCTTTGATGATCGTGTCACCAATGGAATGCTAATCTTTGTTTATATCTTGCCTAGGCAAGCCCCAGTGCATAACCCCTATTATTTTGCACTTTATTTTATGCTTGTGCATTAACTTTTAAGGAGTTGAATGAAAACCACTTGCATATATATATATATATATATATATATATATATATCCTTATCCTATGAGTCTTACTAGTATATCAGGATCGTGTAGATTGCTATGCTATAGGATTCGGTAGAAGTCGACTAATTACCTGCCACTCTCGAGAGATAGAAAAGATATTATTGTTGTTATTATCATATTACTATCACATGGAATATATATCAGGATGATAATTGGAGACCAAGCGGAATGGTACTTTGAATCTGGACTTGGTTAGGCATTCAAGATGGGATTGCACATGTTCCGCCTATGTCGATTGAGGACCGTCCATTGCTGTGGATGGTAGTCAGGTCACAGACTTATTATCCTAAGCACATACTTGCTTGTGGGAGCGGGAATGCTTGTTGCGCTCTTATCGTGGGTTTCGGCTCTTTTTGGACCAACTGATTGGAGGCGGGGAAAGGTGGAGGTTTAAGCACCATGCTGAGACCGGGTCTCAAGTGTGGGGGCTTAGAGTCCAAGTTTGGACAGGGACCTGGACCCCTCGATAGGAGTGAAATGGGTTGGTCTTGTTTGTGCCTAGGGTACAAACGAGGCGTATATTTTGGGGTACCCAGCTGGGATACATTGGTTCATGAATTGTTATTTCTGTGAGATGGTACGACTTGGCTATGGTGTAGCACCGTAGTAAGAACTAGAATATGAAAGATGGTAAAATGGTTCTCATTGCTCACCACGTGCTTGTAAGTAGCATATGAGCTTACATAGAATGGATAGTTAATGAACTAATGGCGACTGCTAATAAAATTTAATATAAGGACACATATTTAGTAATGCTTCCGCAGATGCAATAACCCACAAGCCAAATAAGCCTTGCATATCCTTGGAGTCTTTTATTTTTCTCCTGTCGGGTAAGTCTTGCTGAGTATAATCGAGTACTCAGGGTTTTATGCCCCCTGTTGCAGGTGATCGGAGGATACATAGAGCTGACTTTTGTGTGTGGAAACCTCCTGGTGGGCTCAGAGAGGATTCCTTTCATGCTACAACCGTAGTGTTTATTTATAACCCTCACTAAAGGTTTTTATAAGAAAAGATGTAAAATCTGCTAGCATCTCTCGTATATAAATGTCCACTATGTTAATACTCCACCAGGTCATTAAATTAATCTTTGTTTCCACTGTAACTCTGATAACATTATTATATTTCACTGTTTTAATCAATTGAGGTAATATTCTGTTACTGTAATAAAGTGATGTAAGAAATGACTTAAGAATGTTGTAAGATGTATTCTCTCATTTATGATCCTGATGGAAAAATTTGGATTTTCGAGTTCTCCCTTAGGGTGTGCTCGATAGAACTGCGTAGTTTAGCGTCCTCTTTTGAGTACTTAGTGTCTAATGGAAGACAAGTACTCCTGGGATGCATTAGATTAGGCGGTTCTGCCATACTAGCCACACCACCCGCGCGAGCACCGGTGCTGGCCCAACAACGAGGCCTAGCACCCTGCCCGTGCCCGCGCTCGCGCTCGCGTAGCCGGGCGCCCAGCAACGGCCTACGCCCGTGCCCCACGTCACGATGTGCCGCTGTCGTCTTCTTTCACAGCCACTGATGGGTGGGACCCGCTTGTCATCCCCTTCTCCCAGCACCCTCCTCTGCTTTTGTGAATAGAGCATAGCACCAGTGCTAGAGCATTTCACCCGGTCACCCGCTGTTCGCAACCGTTCACCCTCGGGCCGTTGGCCACAGACGCGTAGATGTGCGCCATGTCCATGATCCACGATGCCCGCGCCCGCCTCCAGCTCGCACCCACGCCACGTGACATCGCCACCGCGGCCCGCATCGCTGACGCCACCCCATCCTGCCCTTGACCGCTGCTGTTGCTGTTTCAAATTGGGAGCACCAGCGGGCGCGCAACCACCCTGTGCACCCCAAAACCCTAGCCTTGGGGGCTTAATCACCCTACACGTGGCCTACCCCCTCTCCCCACCGCTCACCAATCGCCATGGCCACGACCTCCCTATAAGAGGGCACCCCCAATGCCCTAGCACCCTTCCTACACCCATGAGCCACCACAACGCTCTAGAGGAGAAGGAGGAAAGAGAAGGAGGGAAGGAAGGAGCCGAGCCCACCGGAGTCGCCCGAGCTCGCTGGAGAAGAAGACGATGCCTCGATCGTCTTCCTCACATTAGCGGTTTAGCACTGCACTGCTACTTCTCACCACGGCCTCGACTCGCCACCGCACCACCATCCTACCTACCCCGCCACCATGGTGAGCCCCCGACGCTGCTCTCCCATGCTCACTGCTGTGGACATGCCATGGCCACGCCGCTGTGTTCTCCCCCTTGGGAGGGCTGAAGGCCGGCCTTTTTGCCATCATGATGCACCGCACATGCACACACACACACACATGAGCTAAGGGCTGGCCCTGTCGAGCCATTGGTGCTCGAGAACGCCAGCGCCTACACGTCGCACCCACCACGGTCGCCATGGCTGACATTCGCCGCATTACCACCCTGTTTCGGCCACCTCGAGACGGTAGAGGTAAAATGACCACCCAGCGAGATTCGCCTCATCGAGGGACATGACATGCGCTAGGTAGAAGGGGAAGGAGACCCCTAGGAGCCACTGGCCGTGTTCTACCTCATCGAAGCCGCATGCCTCCCATGTCGCCATCGTGTTCTCACCGATCCTGACCGCCTCGTGACACGAGGAGGGGCTGATGATGTCTGTCGTCACCCCACGAACATAGCCATGTAGGTGAATGAGCCTAGGGCCTGCCCTACCCCTAGATTCCTCGAAGACGAGAGCTCGCTAGAGCTCCACTGTGTCCACCACCTCGCTGTGGACTCTACCGTGGACTCTGGTCATCGGTGCCGCCTCCTACAGCACCCTGGTGACTCCAATTAGGTAAAGGGCTGCCTCTTTTTAGTTCCCATTGACCAATTTGGCCGGGCCTCACGTGTCGCCCCCGCTGCTGTTGTAGCCAGCATCAAGGAGACTGTAGCCGCTGCCTGAGCCCCTTTTGACCCCACCGGAGACTCCATGGAGCCCACGAAAACTCCATTGGCTACGCTGAGCGCGTCTCACATGCTTGTCACATCGTTACCGCACCACCGAGCCCGTGTTGCCGCCATGCACCACTACCAGACCTCATCGGTGGCCAAGGTGCCACCTTTATCGCCCCACCATGCCTACACTAGCCCATAGAGGCCCTAGGAGGCTATAGCAACCCTACTGAGTAACCACTGAGCCCCACCGGGTGACTTCATCGTCGACAAGCATGAGTGAGAAGATGAGCCCCATCCCGGTGACCTTCCGTACACTCGGTGCACTATGAACCGTAGAGAGGAGAGGGAGGCATGGATGAGGTCCACCATGGACCCTCTCTGTGGTCCATAGACCCGCGCCGCCCAGACCACCATGAGCCGCGCGTATAGACCAAGCCTAGTAGGAACCTAGCTATGCCACGTGGCCGCCTGCCTAGGTGACATGTGTCTGGGCCCGGCTCAGCCTAGACCGGCCCAACCTAGTCCATTATCCGGCCCGCTAGGCCCAGCCTGAGCCTGGTCAACCATTGACCGTGACCCGGTCCCACCTGTTAGTGACCGCAACCACTTCACCCAATCCTGATGCGCCACATGTCTGCCTCTAGATTTTCCTATTCTTTTTCTTTTTTCAAAAAATGATTTAAACTTAGAAAATTCATACAACCTCAGAAAAATTTGAAACTAGTGCCCAAATTTTTATAAAAATGAGCTCTACATCATAGGCTTGTGTTTGAGTGCATTTGGATCTTTTGAATTTTTGTTGCTTCTTTATAATCATCTATAGGAGTCGCTTATCGCGGCTATATGTCTCGTTTGGCAGATTTGGAGGAGCCATAGACTGAGGAGCACGACCCCGACTACACTAAGGAGCTTGGAGGTGACCTGCCAGGTGCCACATCACACCCAACCTCATAGAATTCTGTTAGACATGCTATAATGTAGATGCTAGTGCTTTACTTTTATGCAAATGATCTATGATAGGTTGCATGGTAGAATTGCTTGTGAGCCATTACCTTGTCACAACCTATACCCCTGCACACCCACTGTTAGGTTAGACACTCACTTACTTGCTACTACTTCTACTATGCATTATATCTGTGATGTGATGCTTGGTGGAGGATTGTATGTGAGTGGTTAAGGCACTGGGTGCTGGTAATATGGTAACAACCGGGGAGATCTTGGCATGCGTTTTGGGTGTGTGGTAAGGGTTGAGTCGATCGGGCAGGATCTTACGACGAGTCGTTGGATGAGTGGCCAGGGAGGTGTGACCTGGGCATCCCCTACGAGTGGTACCTAAGGCGTGTGCATGTGAGATGAGGAGATCCCGGGGTGGAATTTCTTTATGGGATGAAGCCCTAGGATGGAGGTGCCATCAAGGCACGGGGTGTTGGTTATCCCCTTTGAGAAGATATCCTGTCTGATCCCCCTAAGGACTGGTATGTTAAGAGAACCAAATCATAGGACCCTACGTGCATGCCACTTATCCCTGAATGGGCGAGGGACGGATGCTGACCAGCTAGGATGGTGCCACTACTACTAGGTTGGAAGTGGATAGTGTAGGGAGGTACGGACATGCGGCCCACACCCTCCTAAGACAGCGTAGTGACCTCTAGGGCCTGGTACTATGTCTCATAGTCTCAGCGTTTTGGTGGACTCCAGGGTGGCCTAGGGCTGAGTGGTAGGGTGGCATCGCACCGGTTGGAAGGTAGCTCGGTATCAGCCTAGGCAGGGCACCGTCGATGATGGTGATCTTGTGGTTCTAGGTGTACATGCTCTGTAGAGTTGATCGATCTATACATATAGCCGCATCCTCGGATATGGACATTCCTATGACCTACGCTTCCCTTGATTAGTGAGTGGAGTAATTTCTTCTCTCCCCCTAGGTTCTTGTGTTGGTTTTCGGCTTTGGTCGATGAGGCAAGGTACGAGCGGGAGTCGTCCTTATCACCTAGAGAGTGTGAGAGTGGTGAGATGTCTGTGATGGGATGGGAGAATATGTGGATGAGACGGGTTAAAACTTGATGAATTATTATTAAAACTTGACATACTCGCATAGGAAACTATAGCCACAAATAGGTCTTTTGCTTTACCCTTGCATTCCACCACCACAAAGCAAACACAAAGCATTGGGTGGGAGCTAGTGGCCAGTACAAATCGTACTGATGATTGTTTGACAGGTTCCAAGCCTGAGTACGACTACCAGGGAGACGGTTGGGAGGATTAGAGGTCTGGTTCCTGTGCTCAAATTTGGTTGAGAAGATGGAGTCGACATCCGCTGCCTTTCTACTTGATGCTGTATGCTCTGAGTGATTTCACCAAGTGGCGATGTAATAATGAGTAAACCTTGTTATTTGTACTCTCTTTAAGATAGGTATTCGATGTATGACTGTGATATCGACTGTTATTTGATAATGTGATGGGATGATCACCTGGGACTATCACGTTATACTTTGAATCTATGGATTTCCCTTCGAGGAAATCAGGATCATTTCACACACCTCACTAGCTTTCTCACAATCCTTGATTTGCTCAAACACTTTGGAATCAATGGCATTATAGATGGTGTTGAGAGCCATTGTGTTGCATTGCTTGTTGGCCTTATCGGTGTTGGTGAGTTTGTCCGGATTAAGAATCACATAGTCACTGTTGGTCGCATCTCACATTTGATCATTAATTGAACCAAGATACATCTTCATCTTTCTCTTCTAATAATCATAACACGTGCCATCAAAGAACGGTGGTTTGCCCCCCACATTGTTGAATACAACTTGAGCCATAATTTGACACCGAGGTTGTTAAGCCTTCAATCAAACGGTGACCATGGCTCCGATACCACTTGAAAGGTCCTAATATGGCTAGATGGGGGGTGAATAGCCTATTTAAAAATCTACAATATCACTAGAGCAATTTGATTAGTATGACAAAAGGTGAAATGCAAACTTTCTCTAGCTCTACATGGGTTGCAAGCCACCTATCCAACAATTCTAGTTGCTATGATCACTAGGCACACAAGAAACTAAGTTGCTACTCACTAAGAGCTCTCAAACTTGCTACACTAAATAGCTCTACTAGATGATCTTAAGCTACAAAGCAAGCTCTCAATTCTAGCTACACTAAAGAGCTTGCTACAACTAGTTTGCGGGAAAGTAAAAGGAGTGAGCAAGTGATTATACCTACGCATCGAGGAATGAACCAATCACAAGATGTAGATAATCCAATCACTGGGAGAATACCAATGGGCAAGAGACAAGAAATTTTCTCTTGAGGTTCACATGCTTGCCGGCATGCTAATCCCTATTGTGCCGACCAACACTTGGTGGTTCGGTGGCTAAGAGGTGTTGCACGAACCTCGTCCACACAATTGGACACCGCAAGAACCTACCCACAAGTGAGGTAACTCAATGACACGAGTAATTTACTAGAGCTACCTTGTGGCACTTCGCCGGAGAAGGTGCAAGACCCCTCACAATCACCTGAGTCGGCCACGAACAATCACCAACACGTGTCGAAGCTCCTCCGCTGCTCCAAGCCATCTAGGTGGCGGCAACCACCAAAAGTAACAAGAAATCTGCTACCACAATGATCCCTAAGTGCCACTAGATGCAGTCACTAAAGCAAATGCACTTGGAAGCACTCCCAATTTCACTATGATGATGAATCAATGATGGAGATGAGAGGGAGGTGTTTGCTTAGGCTCACAAGGATGTCAAGTAAGTCACAGTGCTAAGAGAGTGAGCCCCAAGCTAGCCAAACACTATTTATAGATGGCCTCACAAAATAGAATCGTTGGGCAGTCGCAGGCTGACCAGACACACCTGACCGGATGCACCCCCGCGTTAGGTCGCCCGAGCCCGGTCACCAGATTGCTGCCACACGCCCCTCTTTTGAATACTACGCGTTGGATCTCAACGGTAAAAAATAGTCAGTGCTCAAGTCAAAGAGTGACCGGATGCATAGCTACAAGTGATCTGACTCAGCGCCGCTCCAAGTCTAGTCAACAACAGAAAGGTTCTAGAGCCACTTTTTACTGACCTGACGCGACACAGTGTTCGAGCAGCGTCAGGTCGCACCACCACTCCAGAGTCTGATTGCCAAAACCAAGCGCCACCTCCTCTAGATCAGTTAATCGGGCATGCCCTTGGAGTCAGGTCGTAGTGTCCGGCCACAACTCCCTACCTTCGGCCAAGAGCAGCGTCTCCACTATAATTGACCAAACACTGCCTAGGGTTAGGTCCCACGTCTGGTGCAGCGTCTGATCAGAGACCAACACCGCCTTTACTTTTTCTAACTCCTCAACCGCTTCACCCTTGCTTCCAACTTGCTAACCACAAAGTGTAGAACTTGTGTGCATGTGTGTTAGCATTTTCCAAAGCATTTTATAAGGGTCAAAGTTAGCACACTAGGTTCCTAAATGCATTTGCAAGAATCATGTCACCTAGTGGCACTCGATAACCGCTTAGCCAAAGTTTTCCCCTCTTTATAGTACGGCTAACGATCCTAAACATGATCACACTCTCTATAGTGTTTTGATCACCAAAAACAAAACCTATCTTATACCTTTGCCTTGATCACCTTGGATTTGTTCTTCTCTTTCTTCTTTTTCATGTTGGAGCTTGATCTTCTTCATTTCTTGTCCACCTTCATCACTGAAAGCATCTAGGCCCCTTGGTAGATTTTGGTGATTAATGTCAATACAAGATTACTATGACTAACGTGTGTTTTGCAGATGCAATTAAGTTAGGTCATGGTAATGGAGATCAATTGGGCAATCAAAGTTGTCATGCCCCTACGATGGAAATCGTTTCGGTTTTCAAAGGATGGACGACAAGGTTAAGGATGACTAGTTCTAAGTGTCGATTGGAGTTGGAAAGACACTTAGAGTAGTTTAGGACTTTGTTTTTCCTTTTGGCCATACTATTAAGGGGGGTATGGACGGGTAGCTTGACCTAGTTGAGTCTAGTGAGTTAGGTGTGGTGCACACTTGTTAAAACTAGCTCTAGGTAGCTCCTATAAATGCCTAAGATCCTTTGGAGCAAACTTTATTCACATATGTTCGAGAGTTAGAAGTGAATGGAGGGTCAAATACTGACCGGACGCTGGCTCCGGTGCGACCGGACGCTGGCCGCAGGGTCCGGTCAGTTCATTTGATCGAGTAGAACAAGTCTGGTGTGACCGGACGCTGGAAGGTCATTGTGACCAGACACTGAGGGCCAGCGTCCAGTCGACTCCAGTAAGGGTCTAGACTTGAGAATGTGTGACCGGACGTGTCCGGTCAATACTGACCGGACCCTGAGTATCTAGCGTTTGGTCGAGTCTAGTAAGGTTCCAGTAAGGGTTTTATGCGACCGGACGTGTCCGGTCAGTGCTGACCGGACCCTGCCAGCGTCCGGTCAACTCATTACTACTGGTTCGTGGGTTGAACTGACCGGAGCATCCGGTCTACACGATCGGAGCATCCGGTCACCCCGTAGAAGCTCATAACGGTTCGTTTTTTAGGCTGCCTTATAAATAGAAGCTTCACTCGTGTGTGAAGTCACTTTTGCTCATTCCATCAGCTGAGAAACACGTTTGTGAGTGCCAAGAAGTGCAAGGTCCTAGTGAGGTGTTTGTGATTTGAGAATCCAAGAGTAAAACCTCATTAGTAAATCAAGAGTAGACAAGTGTGCATCCATCTTCTCATTAGGCTTCGTGTGCTCAAGTGAGAGTTCGTGCTTGTTACTCTTGGTGATCGCCATCACCTAGATGGCTTGGTGGTGATTGGGAGCTTGGTGATCACCCGGCGGAGCTTGTGGGTGACCCAACTCAAGTTGTGAGCGGCTTTGGGTGATTCGCCGCGACGGAGTGTCGAAGAATCAACCCGTAGAGAGCACTTGATCCTTACGCGGATCAAGGGGGAGCTACACCCTTGCGCGGGTGCTCCAACGAGGACTAGTGCAGAGTGGCGACTCTCCGATACCTCGGCAAAACATCGCCGTGTTCCTCTCTCCATTTACTTTGAGCATTTACTTTAAGTATTTACTTTGAGCAATTCAATACTTGTCTTTACATTCGTAGAATTGCTATGCTAGAGTAAGTTTGGAACACAGGTTGCAAGTCTTTTGTGCGTTAATTTGATAGAAACACTTTTCTAGGCACAAGGGGTTAATTGGGCTATCCGTAGGGTTTGATTATTGCAAGAGAATTTAGAATTAGCCCAATTCACCCCCCCTCTTAGGCATCTTGATCCTTTCAATTGGTACCAAAGCCTCGTGCTCATGTTTTTAAGCTTAATCGCTTAGAGCAAGATGTCTCACGGGGATGGACCTCCTCCTATCTTTGAGGGAGATGATTTCCTATATTGGAAAATTCGCATGGAGGCATACCTAGAAGCTCTAGACGTTGGAATACTTAGAGCCGCCTCTCAAGGGTTCCCAACACCTAAGAATGCCGCACAACTTCAAGGCGATGAAGTGAACTATGAAAAATGGAATGTAAAGGCTCGCAACACTATCTTTAGAGGCCTTTGCAAAGATGTGTTCAATCGTGTAAGGAACCACAAAGACGCCCATGCACTATGGTCGGACGTTTGTGCACTCCATGAGGGAACCAAGAGTGAGCGTGAGGAACGCTATCATCTTGTAATTAAAAAGCTAAATTTTTTTGAGATGTTTCCCAAAGAAAGTGCTAATGAGATGTATTCTCGTTTAAATGTTCTTGTAGAGGAAGTCAATGGGCTTAGACTTACTCAAATGTCACCATCCGATGTTGTGAGAAAAATCTTGAGTGTCCTCCCCATTGACAAATATGGGCACATTGTGACCGTGCTACATCAAGGTGATCTTTCCACCGCAACACCAACACAAATCTTAGGAAAGATCAATGCTCATGAGATGTACATGCACATCACGCCACAAGATGGCTCATCCTCTACAAAGAAGAAAGAGAAGGACTTATCATTCAAAGCTAGCAAAGATAAGGGCAAAGCAAGACTTGAGTATGAGAGCTCAAGTGATGAAGATGATGAAGAAAGCCTTGCTCTCATGGTGAAGAAGACCACCAAGATGCTAAAAAGGCTAAACAAGAGTGGCATCAAGTTTGATGGCAAGAAGAAGAAGTTCTTCACTAGCTCAAGAAGAAAGCCAATCTCCGAGATGGATTGCTACAATTGTGGCGAACTTGGCCACCTAGCTCATCAATGCACAAAGCCCAAGAAAGACAAGTTAAAAAACAAGGGCAAGAAAGATGATTCAAGCGATGAAGATGAAAAGAAAAAGAACAAGCCATACAAGAAGAGAGATGGCAAAAAGAGGGACTTCTACAAGAAGAAGAAGAGTGGCAAGGCCTACATTGTCGGTGATTGGCTCACGGACATTGACTCATCAAGTGGATCATCCGATGATGAGAGTGACAATGAGAAGGTGGCCGCCATTGCTATTGATCGTGCATCCTCACCGCCACCATCGCCATCATCCTCTACACACCTATGCCTCATGGCCAAGGGTGAACGTAAGGTAACTAAGAGTGATGATAGTAGTGATGATGAGCAAGCTAGTGATGATGATAGCGATAGCGATGATGACTCACCTACATATGATGATCTTGTCAAAATATTAAGAAAATACACTAAGATCATTAGAAAGAGTAGAGCTACAAATGAAAAACTTGATGCTAAAAATGATTCACTTTTAGCTAAGTGTGATACATTAGAAAAGGCTAAAGATGAACTCAAAGAAACAAATGATTCTATATCATCCAAACTCAAGGAGCTCAAATCTTCTAAGAAAGAGCTTAAAGATAAACATGATAAACTTGAGTGGGTGCATAATGAGCTTATCACTAGTCACAACAAGCTAAAAGATGAATATACAACTCTAAAGATCAATTATGATACCCTTGTTATTGCACAAGAATTCTTACCAAATGAGCCACATGATGCTACTAACCATGTTGTTAAGATTGATATAGCTACCTCATGTGATGATTTAATTGGTGAGAGCATTGAGCATGGATCTAGTAGCAAAGGCAAGCAAGTGGTTGAGTGCAATGACTATGATGAGTATGTCAAGCTCAAGAGTGACAATGAGAAGCTCATGAAAGATCTTGAAGAGATGAAAAGTCACAACACCATTGTGCTAGAAACTCTTGATCATGACAAAGAGTTGATCCTTGAGAATGAGAAGCTCAAAGAAGAAAACAAGAAACTCAAGGAAGAAAAGAACAATGATATTCTCAAGGAAGAGAACAAGAAGCTCAAGATGGAGAAAAAGCATCTCAAGGTGGGATTGAGCAAGTTTGCTAGAGGCAAGCATCTCCAAAGTGAGCTACTCATGAATACCGTCATGAAGATGGATAGAAGTGGCATTGGATATATGGCAAGTGTAGAGAAGAAGAAGGCTCAAGCTCAACACCAACAATCAAAGCCAAAGCCAAAGCCAAAGAGATGTTTTGAGTGTGGACAAGAAGGCCACTTTGCTCATGAGTATCAAACTCCACCACCACAATCCTTGCCCAAGTATGCTAGACCTTTTGCTTTCAATGCTCACTACATGCTTAGAAAAGATTCTAGTGGAAAGATGAAAGTCATGTTCTTAGGACCCCCCAACAAGAGTAGGCCTAAGAAGATTTGGGTGGCTAAGTCACTTGTTGAGAAGGTGAAGGGCCCTCAACAAGTTTGGATTCCTAAAGTTTGAATCTCATGTGTGTAGGTGAACTACAAGACCGGTGGAAGTCATTGGGTTATTAATAGTGGTTGCACTCAACATATGACCGGTGATCCTCGTATGTTCACCTCACTAGATGAAGAGGTAGATGGACAAGAGAAACTAACATTTGGAGATAATTCAAAGGGCAAGGTTAAAGGATTAGGCAAAGTGGCAATATCAAATGATCATTCCATCTCCAATGTGCTCTTTGTTGCTTCATTGAGCTTCAACTTGCTATCCGTTGGGCAACTGTGTGATCTTGGTTTTCAATGCTTATTCACCGAGAAGGAGGTTGTTGTATCCAAGGTAGATGACAATCAAGTGATATTCAATGGATTTAGATACAACAACTTATATCTAGTTGACTTCACCTTCGAAGATGCAAACTTGAAGACTTGCCTATTCACCAAAACCATACTTGGGTGGCTATGGCATAGAAGACTTGCTCATGTTGGGATGAGCTCACTCAAGAAGCTTATGAAAAATGATTTGGTGAGAGAGTTGAAGGATGTGAAGTTTGAGAAGGACAAGCTTTGTAGTGCATGTCAAGCCGGCAAGCAAGTTGCAAACACTCATCCAACCAAAGCTTTCATGTCAACCACAAGAGTGCTAGAACTCCTACACATGGATTTATTTGGACCAACAACATACAAGAGTTTGGGAGGAAATCTCTATTGTCTTGTGATTGTGGATGACTATTCAAGGTATACATGTGTATTCTTCCTTCATGACAAATCCGAAGTTGCATCTTGTTTCAAGAAGTTTTCCAAGAGAGATCAAAATGAATTTGAAGTGAAGCTCAAGAAGATAAGAAGTGACAATGGCAAAGAGTTTGACAACACAAACATAGAAGCTTATTATGATGAAGTTGGAATCAAACATGAAGTCTCCGCAACCTATACTCCTCAACAAAATGGTGTAGTTGAGAGGAAGAACTAGACTTTGATCACTCTTGCAAGGACAATGCTAGATGAGTACAACACCCCCAAAGCTCTATGGGCGGAAGCAATCAACACCGCATGTTATGCATCCAACCATCTATTTCTTCAAAAGTTCCTTGTCAAGACACCGTATGAGTTGCTCAATGGGAAGAAGCCGGACGTCTCCTTCTTTAGGGTGTTTGGTTGCAAGTGCTACATCTACAAGAAGCGGCAACACCTAAGGAAGTTTCAAAGACGTTGTGATATAGGTTTTCTTGTTGGTTACTCATTGAAGTCCAAAGCATATAGAGTATTTAATCATGCCACCGGCTTGGTTGAAGAAACATATGATGTGGAATTTGATGAATCTAACGGCTCCCAAGGAGCATATGAGAATCTTGATGATGTAGGTGATGAACCATTGAGGGAGGCTATGAAGAATATTCCAGTGGGAGACATCAAGCCAAAAGATGATGAAGATGATGTACAAGTCATTAACCAACCTTCTTCATCCAATGTACCACAAGATGGTGAAAAAGATGGGAGAGTGGAAAATGAAGATACTCATATCTCCCATGAGCAAATGGTGGTACAAGCACAAGATGTTGATGCTCCACAACCTCCTCCTCAAGTGGTTAATAGAAGAAATACACCTCTCCTACAAGATCATCCACAAGATCTCATCATAGGGAGTCCATCAAAGGGTGTAATGACTTGATCTCAAAAACTTACTTCATTTGTTGCTCATCACTCTTTTGTCTCTTGCTATGAGCCTACCAAGGTAGAAGAAGCTCTTAAAGATCCAGATTGGATCAATGCCATGCATGAAGAGTTGAACAACTTCACTCGCAATGAAGTTTGGACTCTTGAAGAGCGACCAAAAGGTGCAAGAGTCATTGGAACGAAGTGGGTGTTCCGCAACAAACAAGATGATCAAGGTGTTGTTGTGAGGAACAAGGCAAGACTAGTTGCAAAGGGGTTCTCTCAAGTTGAAGGTTTGGATTTTGGAGAGACCTTTGCACCGGTTGTAAGATTAGAAGCCATCCATATCCTTCTTGCATATGCATCACATGATGAAATGAAACTATATCAAATGGATGTGAAAAGTGCATTTTTAAATGGCTTTATTAATGAACTAGTCTATGTTGATCAACCTCCCAGGTTTGAAGACCCTAGATATCCTAATCATGTTTATAGGTTGTCCAAGGCACTATATGGGCTTAAGCAAGCCCCAAGAGCTTGGTATGAGCGCCTTCGGGACTTCCTCATTGAGAAGGGCTTCACCATTGGGAAGGTCGACACCACACTATTCACCAAGAAGCTTGATGAGCATATCTTCATTTGTCAAGTATATGTTGATGATATTATCTTTGGATCATCAAATGAAGACTCATGCAAAGAATTTGGTGAATTGATGTCGAAGGAGTTCGAGATGTCAATGATTGGTGAGCTTACATTCTTTCTTGGTTTTCAAGTCAAGCAAATGAAAGAAGGCATCTTCATCTCTCAAGAGAAATACACAAAAGATCTTTTCAAGAGATTCAAGATGGATGAATGTATGCTAATCAAGACACCAATGCCTACAAATGGACATCTCGACCTAGATAAGGGAGGTAACCTGGTTGATCAAACTCTCTACCGTTCTATGATTGGTAGCTTGTTATATTTAACCGCATCTAGGCCCGACATCATGTTTAGTGTGTGTATGTGTGCTAGATTTCAAGCTAGTCCTAAGGAAACACATTTAATTGCTGTAAAAAGAATCCTTAGGTATCTTAAGCACACACCAAGCATTGGCCTTTGGTATCCCAAAGGAGCTTTATTTGAATTAATTGGCTATTCTGATTCGGATTACGCTGGATGCAAAGTTGATAGAAAGAGCACATCCGGAGGGTGCCATTTGCTTGGTAGATCACTTGTGTCTTGGTCCTCCAAGAAATAAAATAGTGTGGCTTTGTCCACCGCCGAAGCGGAATACATTGCCGCGGGTGCTTGTTGTGCACAAATATTATACATGAAACAAACTTTGCTAGACTATGGAGTAGTTCTAGAGAAAGTACCTCTTTTGTGCAACAATGAAAGTGCGGTAAAACTTGCAAATAATCCGGTTCAACACTCTCGCACCAAACATATAGATATCCGCCATCACTTTCTAAGAGATCATGCAGCTAAAAATAATATATCACTAGAAGGTGTAAGAACCGAAGATCAATTAGCAGATATCTTCACTAAACCGCTAGATGAGGCTACATTTTGTAGATTGCGGAATGAGCTCAATGTACTTGATTTTAGTAACTTCACTAAAAATTGAGCTCGTGTTGTCCCTTGCATTCATTGTAATATACAACATGCTTAATTTGTGGCAATGCATATAGGGCTTGTCTAACATGGTTAAGATAACCGCCGAAAAGCGTGTGAAGAAGCTTAACCTTGGATCAAATTTGACAAGCAACTAGATTTACTTACAAGTATTGCATATGCATGAATGTTGTTTTGTCATTTTGTTCCATTTGCCCTCTTGTTGCCTATTTTCTTAAAAAGAATTATAGCCTAAGGCAAAATATTTTGAAAAATATGAGGGTTTGAGAGAGGTCACTCACATCAGTCCCAATTGGTGTTTATTTGGATCTTATTCAAGTTAGGACTTGATTGGGAACAGGCAGCGCGAAAGAAGTTTGAAGTTTTGCTGGAAAAAGTGCATCGGACGCTGCACCGGACGTTGCTGTCCAGCGTCCGGTCAGTTCACAGGAGGTGAACTGCTGCCGAAGGAGTGACCGGACGCTGCGTCTATGCGTCCGGTCAGGAGGTCCTTCAGCGTCCGGTCGATCGAAGGAAGGAAAGGCAGTACTGACCGGACTCTGCCTACGTCCAGTCATGGACCACCGGACGCGTCCGGTCCCAATTCCAGAGGTATTGGACCTCTCTGGAATTGACCAGACGCTGGGTGGTAGCGTCCGGTCGGTATCACCGGAGCGTCCAGTCAGTGGATCTTGCATGGCTTCAGGACTCTTTTTCTCCGTTTCCTTCTCTATTGTGCCGGGGGATCTATTTATTTCGGCCGTATCTTCGTTTTTGATTCCCCGTGACCTAGCCCTAGCTCTTGCCGCTGCCTCCTGCGCCTCCACAGCTCGCCAGTCGTGCGCGGTCGTGCTCCTTCCTCGCTGTGCCACCACAACCCAGCGCTAGTCACGCAAGCCACCGCGCCTCCCTTGCCCGCGCTCACCCGGTCCTCTCGCCACCGCGCCGCCTAAGAGACCTCTACCGAGCCTCACCACCCGCCTCTCGCGTGTCTACGACGCCGAAATCAAGACCGAGGGGTTCTCAAGGCCTTTGATCCAACCCTTACCCTACCTCCTTGATTGGTAAGGCTAGGCATTTTCAATCTTGATCTGTTCAATTGTGACCTAGATCAAATTGCAGTGCACTGATTCCCTATTGCATTCAGGGTTTTTGACCTAACCCTAGCCGGTTTCGAGGATCCCCCGCGTGACATCTCATCTTTTCTTGGATCGCTGTTCATCAGGTAGAAAGCCATTCGATTCAAGTTCACATCTACATTGCTTTCTCTATTAGGGTTTCGCATCTATTAGACATATTGTATTTATTTGTATATCCATCTATTCTATCGTGCAGCGTGTCGATGTCGTTGTGGTTCTTGTGGCAGTTGGCAGTCAACTCAGAGCCAAGCTCGCGAGTAAGGATCGAGGCCAAGCCTCGAGAGGTTCAGTTTGTCTGTTGATCTTCATCAGTGTCAGTTCATCATCTTGTCAGTTCAGATGGCTCGCACCAAGAACGTTGGTGGTGGCCCAGGTGATGATGATCGGAGGCCCCCGCCTCGCCAGCCAGCCAGATCGAAGGGCAAGTCAACCAAGCAGGTGACATCCAAGAAGCGCAAGTACCCCGACGTAGAGACAGCGAGAGCAGCAACTGTTGTAGAGGCCACAGAGCGTGCTGAGAGAGGCGGTGCCTGCAGCGGAGTTGTCATTGCAGATCAGCCGGTTTCACCAGCAGTCAGAGCTACGATTGAGGAGGTTGAGCATCGTCACGGTAGTCCAGCTAGGACTGCCACGTTTGTAGGCCGACGGGTTGCCATTGAGGAGGGTCAGTTAGTAGAGCAGGAGCCAGTTTAGCAGACTCAGGAGGGCGAGCAGGCACAGCAGACCCAGGAGGCCGAGGAGACAGAGCCGGCACCCCAGCTTCGCCACTCTAGATGGACCCATGTACCAGTCTCACCGAGGCCACCGACACAGCGGAGGGGATCACGTCCACCACCTAGACCACAGGGTCCACCTCCAGTGGTTCACCTTGACTTGAGGGCCGCCACAGCCAGACAGGTTCAGCAGCTGCGATTTGTAGAGTTTGAGGTTTGGTTTCCTCCAAGGAGGGATGAGAGAGCAGCTGAGGGTTTCTACACGCCACTGCAGGAAGATTTCTACAATGCTTATCTCAACAGTGGGGCAGTGTTTAGATCTCAGAGAGTCTGTCAGATAGAGTCTATTGTGGCAGCCACCGAAGAGCACATTCGGCCTTACTTATCATATTTGCCAGGATTGACAGATTTGATTGGACGGACGGGGATATATGTACCATCTTGGGTCCGACAATTTTATGCTTCACTCTTCATCGATCCACATCATAGATTTATTCACTTTGCTTTCAGAGGCAAAGACTACAGAGTGATGAGTGGCAGGGCTAGAGAGATACTGAGGCTACAGGAGCAGCCTGTCAAGATGCATGAGGTTTGTTATGGACAGCAGGAGCCTCCCAGGCGTCCTCATGGAGGGTTGGTGCCCCCTACAGATTTAGTGCGACATTGCTTCAAGGAGCCCTTTGGTGAGGGGTCGAGCAGAAACCCCAGTGACTTGACTCCTACAGCAAGAGTGCTAGAGGCCATTATCAGGAGAACACTACTTCCTAGGTTGGGATATAGGGAGGGCCTGACTCACTTACAGCTCTGGCTTCTCAATGCCCTGATGCAGCAGACAATATTTGATATCTGGGATCTCCTTCTTTTAGAGATGGAGGATACAATAGCTGAGGGATTCAAGGGTCGTAGACAGCTTCCCTATGCTCACTAGATCATGTTTCTCATCCGTAGAGTAGTGCTTGATAAGCCCCCAGGTATGATGGATGAGTATACAAGTGCCACGACAGAGTTCCCAACTTACAACATGTCATAGAGGATTAGGCACAGCACTCCTCAGGCACCTAGACAGCCTAGCTATCGTCCCGACATGCCAGAGTCTGCAGCTCAGCAGGATGAGATTATCAGAGGGATTGTAGCCACTGAGGAGGAGGAGCTAGAGGCACATCTGGATGTGAGCGAGTATAGTGACAGCTCTGACAACGACTACTAGCCTATTCCTCAGATGCCTCCACGCAGACACGATGCAGAGGCCGGTAGCTCCAGTTCTGGTCCGCAGACAAACCCCGCTCTCATTGCTATTCTTGAGTGGATGCAGCAGACACAGGATAGATAGGCACAGGAGACAGCTGCTACTTTTGCCCAGTTTTAGACTCGATAGGATGAGTTCCAGAGGCAGCAGCAGCAGCAGCAGATGCATCAGCAGTAGATACTCTTACAGCAGCAGCTTATGGGTTTCATGCAGCATGTAGTGACAGCTCTTGGGGCCCCACAGCCATAGTCTTTGCCCCAGCTTGCTCCGCCTGCCACCACTTCGATGACTCCAGCGGTACAGCCCAGTGGGCTCTAGAGTCAGGGACAGCCTCTAGCTCAGTTTGCTTCACCTCTTGTACAGGTGTCCCAGTGGTTAGCCTCACCTATGGTAGCCCCACAGTTCACTCCACTTCAGATGGGCTTCACACCAGAGCAGTCTTCCTCGCTATTCGTGCCTAACATGTCAGTCTCTAGGAGTCTTGGAGCATCCTTCAGCGAGTTGACCGGCATGCCTACTCCGCCTCATATGCATACCGCCGGTCCATCTATAGTAGCTCCAGTCGCAGTGACTACTCAGAGGCTCCCCTCGTCTGTCGTCTCGTCAGATCCTACGATAGACATACTAGCAGCTTCACAGGCAGCACCAACCCCAGCTCAGACCCAGACCGCTTCAGCGACACTTCCTGCCATAGAGGGTCAGTCAGTTCAGAGCTTAGGGTCAGATGATGATGGTGCCTAGTTCCAGCTTGCCCCACGTTCTTCAGCGCCCGGCTCATCCGCTGCAGCCCCACCGACCGACCCCTAGGTTTTGGTGTTTGACGCCAAAGGGGGAGAGGGTTCGAGTATGTAGTCTCAGGGGGAGCTACATTTAGGGGGAGCTAGTTATATAGTATTATCTTATTATATACATTTGGAGTTCTATTTGTGTGATACACTATTACTTATGCATTCATGTTGTGTTTACTTTTATGCATACTATTATATTTATGTGATAGTGCTATCTATGTGATTGTGATTTATGACATGTGTGCTTTCTACTTTGCATTATTTAAATGTCATATCACTTGTGTCATGCTCATTTGCCTTTGCTTCCGTGTTTATACTCCAATGCAAATGAGCTTTGTTAATAGTACTCATGCTTAACTCACATCCTTTGAGTACATTGTGTTGGCTTGGGTCATATAAGCTTGACTAACACTTTTGTTCTTATCGACAAAAGCTTATATGAACCAAGCCCGTCAAAAACCTCACTCTTTCACATACTCGAGGTGGTATTATCATCAATCACCAAAAAGGGGGAGATTGAAAGCATCTAGGCCCCTTGGTGGATTTCGGCGATTAATGTCAATACAAGATTACTATGACTAACGTGTGTTTTGCAGATGCAATTAAGTTAGGTCATGGTAATGGAGATCAATTGGGCAATCAAAGTTGTCATGCCCCTACGATGGAAATCGTTTTGGTTTTCAAAGGATGGACGACAAGGTTAAGGATGACTAGTTCTAAGTGTCGATTGGAGTTGGAAAGACACTTAGAGTAGTTTAGGAATTTGTTTTTCCTTTTGGCCGTACTATTAAGGGGGTATGGACGGGTAGCTTGACCTAGTTGAGTCTAGTGAGTTAGGTGTGGTGCACACTTGTTAAAACTAGCTCTAGGTAGCTCCTATAAATGCCTAAGATCCTTTGGAGCAAACTTCATTCATATATGTTCGAGAGTTAGAAGTGAATGAAGGGTCAAATACTGACCGGACGCTGGTCGCAGGGTCCGGTCAGTTCATTTGATCGAGTAGAACAAGTCTGGTGTGACCGGACGCTGGAAGGTCATTGTGACCGGATGCTGAGGGCTAGCGTCCAGTCGACTCCAGTAAGGGTCCAGACTTGAGAATGTGTGACCGGACGCGTTCGGTCAATACTGACCGGACCCTGAGTATCCAGCGTCCGGTCGAGTCTAGTAAGGTTCCAGTAAGGGTTTTATGCGATCGGACGTGTCTAGTCAGTGCTGACCGGACCCTGCCAATGTCCGGTCAACTCATTACTACTAGTTCGCGGGTTGAACTGATCGGAGCATCCGGTCTACACGATCGGAGCGTCCGGTCACCCCGCAGAAGCTCATAACGGTTTGTTTTTTAGGCTGCCTTATAAATAGAAGCTCCACTCATGTGTGGAGTCACTTTTGCTCATTCCATCAGCTGAGAAACATGTTTGTGAGTGCCAAGAAGAGCAAGGTCCTAGTGAGGTGTTTGTGATTTGAGAATCCAAGAGTGAAACCTCATTAGTGAATCAAGAGTAGACAAGTGTGCATCCATCTTCTCATTAGGCTTCGTGTGGTCAAGTGAGAGTTCGTGCTTGTTACTCTTGGTGATCGCCATCACCTAGACGGCTTGGTGGTGATTGGGAGCTTGGTGATCACCCAGCGGAGCTTGTGGGTGACCCAACTCAAGTTGTGAGCGGCTTTGGGTGATTCGCCGCGATGGAGTGTCAAAGAATCAACCTGTAGAGAGCACTTGATCCTTGCGCAGATCAAGGGGGAGCTACACCCTTGCACGGGTGCTCCAACGAGGACTAGTGGAGAGTGGTGACTCTCCAATACCTCGGCAAAACATCGCCGCGTTCCTCTCTCCATTTACTTTGAGCATTTACTTTAAGTATTTACTTTGAGCAATTCAATACTTGTCTTTACATTCATAGAATTGCTATGCTAGAGTAAGTTTGGAACATAGGTTGCAAGTCTTTTGTGCGTTAATTTGATAGAAACACTTTTCTAGGCACAAGGGGTTAATTGGGCTATCCGTAGGGTTTGATTATTGCAAGAGAATTTAGAATTAGCCCAATTCACCCCCCCCTCTTGGGCATCTTGATCCTTTCAATCACCATGGACCTCATCTTGCTCCATCACTTGGATTGGACCACCTTGTCTAATTCACACACTTATATCAAAGGTTAGTCCTAGGTTTCATCAATTATCCAAAACCAAATTAGGGCTTTCAACTGACGCCAGACCAAATGTAATCGAGGTAGGGAGAGGCCGATGAGACCTTATTACGAAGCACCATCATCTTCACCACCTCATCGATGACACCAGAAAACAAATCCTAGATCAACAAGGATCTACAAACCTAACTGAAAAATACGAAGGAAAAAGGATCAAGTCCTCGCTCCTCTGTCCACTAGCGAGATCGCCGGTTAGAAGAGAAAAGGGGACCGAGGCGATATCCTAGGGAGGGCGGTGGCGGCTAGGAGGCGAGATGGTGGGTTGTTCCTTTTCTTTCGGCTTCTGTTCACTCTCTGTTATTCTATTCTCAATCCAAAATGTGAGCTACCGGCTACACTCCAAAAGGAAATAGGCAAAGCCATAGCAGCACGTGATACCCTCGTGAAGGCTAAAAGCATGTTCTCCAAGAGTGTCTAAAACAGTCTCACAATCCAGAAATTTTGGCAAGATTAAAAAAACTCATCTCTAACAACTCCCAAACCCACCTTCCAATCTTTTAGCACATAGGAAAAAACCCTGTCATGGCGCCAATATGAAGGTGTAAGGACGTGAAGGGAATAAAAAGAAGTAGGACAAGGTTCATCATATAAATGTAGAAAAGAGAAAATATAAAAGTGGTTGGTGTGATTTGGAAATAGATTAGGATTCCTAGTGTAAAATTACCTACTATCTTTTTGGAGCGAGATGTTGGAAACGATGGGAGAAAACCAACAAATATGCTCCCAATTTTTTTAGTCACATGGAAAACTCATTAATTTACCAACTGACTTTAGAAACTATCAGAGATGCTCTAACCGATTAACTAAATCTGAGTTTTATTTTTTGGATTTAATTAATAGCCCACCTTAAAAATCAATATCTCCACCATCCGAACTCAGATTACATCGATTCTTCTCTCAAATTCATCCAAAATCGATATATATCTGCCATACAAAAGTTTCATAATTTTAGAGCTTATTTGATTATAAGTAAATATTTGGTCGTGTTTGTTTGCCTGTTCTAGTAGTTTGTGCATTTCTAGCAAACAAGCAGGACAACAAAGACGTTGGAGGCCAGTACAGCGAGTTTGAGCCTGAGGACTCGAACTGCCAGCAGGAGATTACCTAGGTCCACAACAAAGGCAACTCCAACCTAATCCCCTTTGATCATGTTTTTATTTCAAACAAAACCCGTAGAAGCCATTTATAGGTCGGTTCAGTTTGTTTGCTCCACTGAACCTTTCTGGGTCGGTTCCAAGTCTGTAGGAATCTAGCTTCGCTGAATGGTGGCGCATGACTATTAAAAGGGTAGAGAAATAGGACAAAAAGGGTGTTAATTCCCTTATCATTTTGGGTGCTTGGATGATGTATAAACATAGGAATGCTTGTGTTTTCTTAGGGTGATTCTCCTTCAGTTAACTCAATCTTGAGTTTGCTTAAGGATGAACACAATCTTTGGTGTCTAGTAGGCACTAAGAAACTACAAGGTCTGGGCCTTGGAAGGGTCGCCTAATTCCTCAGGTGTGGTCAAGTCTTGTTGTTTTTGGTTTTCTTTAAGGCCTTATTTTTTAGTTTGGATCCCTGACTCTCATATCTGGTCCCTCTATGAGAGGAAGGAGTTATATGGAGACCCTCCCTTTTTCTCTCTAATACAATAAAACACAACTCCCTTGTGTTTAAAAAAATCCATTATCAAATATTGCATGCACGAGTTATATGTACAAAGTATTTTGCTGCTTAGCTAGAGCCCGTTTCAATAGCCATCCTTGAATTACTTGACTTGATTACCTTGCTTAAACCTAAGGATTGTTGTTAAGCCGCGATGAGATATCGTTAACTAGTATGCTTAGGATTTGGTACTTATCATGGATACTTGTAGGAGACTGAGACGCCTAAGAGGAGGGGGGTGAATTAGGCAACTTAAAAATTTAACTCTAAACTATGGCCTCTTTTTCTAACCTTAGCAAAACCTATGCAAAAGATAAACTATCTAAATGTGCAACTACGGTTTTGCTAGTGTGTTGCTATCTCTACCGCAAAAGGAGTAATACAATCAATGTAAATGCGGAAGCTAAAGAGCAAGGTAGAGATATGCAAACTCCCGTCGATGACTCCAGTATTTTTACCGAGGTATCGAGAAGCGGGCAAGCTTCCCCCTAGTCCTCGTTGGAGCCCCTCGCAAGGGCTAAACTCCCGGTTGGGTAACTCCATGGATAGCCTCAGGCCTTCCCCACGCGTAAGTGGGTCTTCGACATGCCTTCCGGCAAGCCTCTCCCGGATGCTCCCCGTCGTCTTCACTATCAAGCTTCCGGCTGAAACGCCGTGGGCCTTGTTCCCTCTGGTACACGATGGCGGCCACACCACAAATGTGGTTGGTGTGATCTCGCAAGACTACAAGCCCCTCCAGTGTAGAACAATGGTGCACGCAAGCATCGAGTGGTAAGAGGTATGCAAACCTCACTAAACACTAGGCCTAAACCTAGAGCAAGCACATAAGCGGTGGTCTAATCAACCTAAGCACTTCGCAAAGCACCTACGCTAATCACCTAATGAATCACTAAGCACTATGCATGTGGAGATCACTAAAATGGTGTATCAACACCCTTGATATGTTTCCTTAGCTCCACTTTTCTCAAATGTCCGGTTGGGGGTCTATTTATAAGCCCCACTGAGAAAGTAGCCGTTGGGGTCGAAATCCCGCTTTTCTGCTACTGAACGGACGCTGATCACATCCTGACCGGACACGTCCGGTCGTCCCGACCGTTGAAGCCACAGTCAACTGATCGGATGCTGCCAGTGTCCGGTCACATGCCACCGCATGCGTCCAATCGCAATTTTGCCGCTCTAGAACCTTTCTGTAATCGATCAGACGCTGCATTCCTGCGCCCGGTCGGTTTGCCGCCAGCGTCCGGTCGCTTATGTAAGCTTGTTTCTTCGTGGTCTTGCGTACGGCTTGGTTCCTATCTTCGTGTTTGGGCTTTGCTTGATATCTTGGGTCTTCTCTTGTGCTCCTATGGTCTTGCTTATGGTGTTGATCATCGGATCATCACATCACCTTCGTCCAAGTCATGTCTTGCATCCTATTGAACTACAAAACAATCACTTGCAACTTCATTAGTCCAATTCGGTTGTGTTGATCATCAAACAACAAAATCCAAAGTAAATGGGCCAAGGGTCCATTTTTCTTACAATCTCCCCCTTTTTGGTGATTGATGACAACACGACCAAAGCAAGCAAATAATAAAAATTTGCAATTTAAAATCTATCTACTTGCTAGGATGCAATGCAAGGGGCAAGGTTATATGATGCTAAAAGATACTACTTGTAAGACTAAAAGATACTACATAAAAACATATTTTGCCCTTTGCAAATGTCCCCATGTGACATTATGGATTTAAGCCTTGCTTCCTACAAATTCTCCTCATTACATAGACTAATCCATAATCCACTATCCTCCCTTTCTCAGACCATTACCACTTGTAAATTATTATGATCTAGCTTATGGCCCAACAAATTAAAGCTTGCTTTTGGTCCTCTAAATTCTCCCCCTTTGGAATCAAACACCAAAAAGAAAGACATTAGTAACACAAGGGAGGGTCAAACTTTGTAATCCTTTGTGTGTAGAGTGGAATATGTCACAAAATTTGACTCTCACATTATATAGATTAAGCTCCCCCTAAATATATGCATACATATAGTAGAAGGCAAAGAATATGCATAATTGGCAAATTATTGCTCAAGGGAATTTAATCTATAAAATGCATGAAGAAAGCATATAGATATAAAAAATAAAATCAACATGATGATATTGGTTTAGAAATACCATATGTGGAAACCAATTTGATTTCTACCACTTGCAATAGGTGGTGGATATTTGAAGTATGATGCTTAACTCCGGGGACTCCATTTTCCTTGCAATGAGACTACTATACACATGATAAGCTTGAAAAGGTGTTAGTCTCAAAGCATCCAACTTGTAGAGTAACCTCCCCTTAAATTTGTGCACACAAGTGTGGGATACTTGTAGAAGTCATGCACATTGATTTTAGAATCAATAATACTACTTGAAAGATGACATCTTATGAATGTGAGAATCATTTTCGAAGATGATATTCGGGAGAGATTATCTACAATTTGGACTTTGGCACATATTAGATGAACAATCAAAAGACAAGCTATATGCCGTGCTCCTAAACAATTTTAAACCATGTAGGTTTGCTCCAAGGGTTAAGAATGAAACCGAGCAAGCCTACCATAAGATATACCTAGTGTATGCATGACAAAAGATATAAGCATGCAAATGCAAACATAGGCATGAAAAGTAACTAGATGCTTAAAGATACCAATTTGTAAGAAATACCACTTTGTAGGAAATGCAAATTGATACTACTTGAAGGAAATTGAATCTAGTTACCTAACATGGGATGGAGAATTTGGGTCCATAGTATTCACTAACCCACTTGGCAATGATTTTGTCCATCATGATGCACCCCATGAAATGCACCCATACTTTGTCAAGTCTCCAAATTCCCCGTTTGTCCATTGGACTTCTCACTTCCCTTTCAGGATCCAAACCTTTTTGGTGCTATTCATGTTGGAAATTATTTCCTTTGGCACCCAAAAGCATTTGACCCCAATGATGGCTTGCTTGTTCACCTTGATGGCCACCACCTTGTCATTTTTCTTCTTCTTTAACAAGTATGGTGTGGAGGTCTTCTTGTCCACCTTGTTGGTGTAGGTGTTGGAGAGCTTGCTTGTTTGCTTCTTCTCTTTCTTCTTTGCTCCTCCCCCATTTTTTACCTTGCACTCATAGGACTTGTGACCTACCTTGTGGCACACATAGCAAACCACGGTTTGTCCTTCATCAAGCTTCTTCACTCCCTTGATGGTGTTATCTTGATGAAGTTGGGCTTGCTTCGCCTTGCCTTTTACTTGAGTCAAGTCCTTGGTGAGGCGAGCTACTTCTTGCTTGAGTTGCTCATTCTCCTTTGCAACCGTTTGTGTGCATATATCTACAACAACTTTCTCAACACAAACTTGGTTGCACAAAGATGAGTCTAAACATAAATCATTACAAGAAGTAGAGGCATCCTTTTTAGACATGTTGAAGATAGAACTTTTCTTTTTAGATGTCTTGGTGGAGGTTGTACTAATGGATTCAAGATTAGCAACTTTATTAGTTAGCTCATCACAATGTTTGCACATGGTTTCCATTTTAGCAAGCAAACTTTTATAAGCATTTTGTGAGCTAGCTAACTTTTCTTTTAATTTTTCATTTTTCTATACAAGTTGCTCATCATTGATTGTGCATGCATTTGTTGTTGCACTAGCCTTAAGTTGCTCAATTTTAGTAGATAGTTCAACATTGAGATTAGCAAAGTTCTCATATTGTTCAAGCAAAGTTTTGTATGCTTTTTGTGAACTATCTAGCTTTTCTTTTAATTTTTTGAGCTTCTTTTGTTGACTAGTGCAAACTTTAGCATAATTAAGATTTTGTTGCACAATTTCATCATAAGAGGGCATTTCATCATCACTATCACTCTCACTAGAGGATGAGCTTTCGTTACCTCATGCCATAAGGCACATACGAGAAGAGCTTGATGATGATTGCTTGCACCCTCTCCTCTTATGATGGTGTTCTTCTTCACTTGAAGAATCATCCCATGACTTTATTGATGTGAGGGCTTGGTTCTTGCATGCCTTCTTCTTTGTCTTGGGTGTGGGCTTGTTTAGACAAACTTCCACAAAGTGCCCCAACTCGCCGCATCCATAGCATCCTCTCTTTCTTTGCTCATTTCTTTGATTGGTTAAAATGAGATCTTGGATTTGGATGGGCACACCCTTGACATTGAGCCTTTGGATCATCTTCTCCACCTTGTTGATAAGTTTGATTGATTCTTCATCAAGGTCGGAGGTGGAGGAAGATTGATCATCATCACTTGATTCATCATCATCATCATCATCATCATCCTCATCTTCTTCTTCATCTTCACTTGAGGAGCTTGAGCTTGAGCTTGTCTTAACTTGCTTGCCCTTCATCTTCTTTTTCTCACTACATGTGAGAGCTTTGCCTTTGCTTGATGAAGAGGCTTCTTCTTGACCCATCTTACGTGACATTTCAAATACCACTATCTTGCCAATGACTATGCCCGGGGTCATGGTGCTCAAGTCCTTCATGTTGTGAAGGATGGTGATGATGCTTGCATATTTCTTTTGTGGTAGCACGGAGATGATCTTCCTCATGATGTCCGCATCATCTAGCTTTGTTAGTCCTATTGAATGGAGCTCATTGATAATTAGATTCAAACGAGAATACATATCACGAACAAGCTCATCATTATTCATTGTAAAGGAATCATAATTTTGTTTAGCTAGATAATGTTTTTGCTCACGGCCATTTGATGTGCCGTCATGGAGCTCTTGAAGTTTTAACCAAATTTCATGTGCCGTATTTAAAGTGAACACTTGGTTAAACACATCCATACTAAATGATTCAAACAAGCAATTTTTAGCTCTAGCATTGAAATGAATTTCCTTTTCTTCACTCTTCGTGGGTTTATCGTGATTCTTAATGGGTTTCATCCCGTCACGAGTGACTCTCCAAACTCCCAAGTCAACTGCCTCAAGGTAGCAAGCCATTCTAGCTTTATAATAGGGGAAGTTAGTGCCATCAAAGTGTGGAGGCCTAGAGGTATCCATCCCAACCACTCTAAATGGCGTCGGCTCAATGGCGGTTAAGCCAAAGGTCCAAATTGAGCCAACCGGCTCCGATACCACTTGTAGGAGACCGAGATGCCTAAGAGGGGGGGGGGTGAATTAGGCAACTTAAAAATCTAACTCTAAACTATGGCCTCTTTTTCTAATCTTAGCAAAACATATGCAAAAGATAAACTATCTAAATGTGCAACTACGGTTTTGCTAGTGTGTTGCTATCTCTACCGCAAAAGGAGTAATACAATCAATGTAAATACGCAAGCTAAAGAGCAAGGTAGAGATATGCAAACTCCCGTCGATGGCTCCGGTATTTTTACCAAGGTATCGAGAAGCGCACAAGCTTCCCCCTAGTCCTTGTTGGAGCCCCTCGCAAGGAATCCCTCGCAAGGGCCAAGCTCCTGGTCGGGTAATTCCGTGGATAGCCTCGGGCCTTCCCCACGCGCAAGTGGGTCTCCGACGTGCCTTCCGGCAAGCCTCTCCCGGATGCTCCCCGCCGTCTTCACTATCAAGCTTCTGGCCGAAACACCGCGGGCCTCGTTCCCTCCAGTACACGGTGGCGGCCACACCACAAACACGGTTGGTGTGATCTCGCAAGACTACAAGCCCCTCCGGTGTACAACAATGGTGTGCGCAAGCATCGAGTGGTAAGAGGTATGCAAACCTCACTAAACACTAGGCCTAAACCTAGAGCAAGCACATAAGCGGTGGTCTAATCAACCTAAGCACTTCGTAAAACACCTACGCTAATCACCTAATGAATCACTAAGCACTATGCATGTGGAGATCACTAAAATGGTGTATCAACACCCTTGATATGTTTCCTCAGCTCCACTCTTCTCAAATGGCTGGTTGGGGGGTCTATTTATAAGCCCCATTGAGAAAGTAGCCGTTGGGGTCGAAATCCCGCTTTTCTGCTACTGACCGGACGCTGATCACGTCCTGACCGGACGCGTCCGGTCGTCCCGACCATTGAAGCCGCGGTCAACTGATTGGATGCTGCCAGCGTCCGATCACATGCCACCGGACGCGTCTGGTCACAATTTTGCCGCTCTGGAACCTTTCTGTAATCGATCGGACGCTGCATTCCTGCGTCCGGTCGGTTTGCCGCCAGCGTCCGGTCCAGCGTCCGGTCGCTTATGTAAGCTCGTTTCTTCGCAATCTTGCGTACGGCTTGGTTCCTATCTTCATGCTTGGACTTTGCTTGATATCTTGGGTCTTCTCTTGTGCTCCTGTGGTCTTGCTTATGGTGTTGATCATCGGATCATCACATCGCCTTCGTCTAAGTCATGTCTTGCATCCTATTGAACTACAAAACAATCACTTGCAACTTCATTAGTCCAATTCGGTTGTGTTGATCATCAAACACCAAAATCCAAAGTAAATGGGCCAAGGGTCCATTTTCCTTACAACCCACATACTGTCTTTCTTAAATACAATAATTTGCAAAGTAAAACCGTGTTAGTTGCATTGTGTGGGATTGTGAAAGAGTTAATGAACAAATTAGAGATGGTGATTACCCTAGAGATGGGACGAATCGGTCCCTTTGTGGGTGCCTTGGAGTTGTGGCTTCTACCTTTTGTGGTTAAGCTTGAAGGTATTCGTCTTGTCTCGATTAAGGATTGAGTTGATGATTTATCTTGTCTAACTCATTCTAACGTACAACCACTCAATCTTGTATGTGACAAGGCTTAGTCTAAATCTCCTTAGTTGGTATGACAATAACCTAGAGGCAGGTGTGCAATAAGATACTAAGAGATCTATGTGAAATTTGAGAAATTGTATGAAATGTATGAGCGCTATGGAGGGTAATGGCTTTGATGGATCTATGCTTACACAATGGTGTCAAGTTACGGTATCCTACTTATGGAAAAAGTGTACAACCTCTATAAAGTGTAAAATCTATCTGGATAGCCATGTCCGTGGTCTCGGACGAATTACAATTTGGTTTCAACAACTAGTTGGGTTGGGATGAGTGGAAACATGAGTGTGTGTATGATTTTGGAAATGAATGGTTGCCAGCCATGTTTTGTTGGAACAGAGTGTCCAGCAACACTTAAAATTATGACAAACAATAATCGCAAAATTGTGAGAAACCCTTTTAAGAGATACTCATATATATGAAAAAAAATATGTCTTTTGCAAAGAGGTGTTTACAAAACAAAACCTTGCATGTGTCAATAGATAGCTCTAGGCAAATAAAACCAAACCTCATCATTGATTTATCCATATTCATGTACTAATATCCCCTTCCATAGGATAACGTTGGATTTGCTAAGTACTTTATACTCATCCTTGCTTTGTTGTACAGAGAAAGACCCAATTTCATCCCCGAAGCGATGTCTGAGTAAGGTCATGTCTGCATACAACTAAGCCTGTGGCTTGGGATTGCCAGATGGATAGCGTGCTCTGTTGTTTTTGGATCGCATGGTTCTTTATTGTATTATGGTTACTGTATTGGGTGGATTCATCACCCAATCCCGTCACAACTACCGATCTGAGAACATCTAAATGTAATAAATATGTGTACTTGCCTCCTAGGGCTAGTACGTATATCACATTTGAGTTTTTGGATAACCAGGGGTGCTTCAAAGAGATTATTGGGTTACAATTCATGTTCTTTTTGGGAGAAATTCCTCATTTGTTGAGGGTCACTGAGAGAGCAACAGAGAGTATGAACCACGCCAGCAAGAAGTAGCCAACGAGCTTGGTTGGAAACTCATCTTCTGGTTCCTGTTTCATCAATCATGCAACACCTTTAGTTAAGTTATGCACAACAAAGAGCAGCACGTCAAATGAATTTTAGCCTTAGTTAGTAGTTCAAGGAAACAATGTCCTAGCAGACTAATGAAAATTTGCAATTTCAAAATTGCCACTGCTTGTTTCTGTATCATTAACATGTTGGACCTATGTGTCATCCTCACAATCAATAGACATTCTCAAAACAACATCATTAATTCACTAGGGAGTAACATTTGTCCACTTTTTCCATCTTTCAATCTGAAGACAATAAATTCTTTTATCAATCTATTTGTACCAAGTGAGTTACTTTATACTCAATAATGGGTCCATGAGCCCTACTAAATATAACTATAGCCGGTTTATCTTGTTTTGCAATAACAGTTTCATTCGTACAACGTTTAGAAGCTACAATTCCTAAGAAAATCATGGAGCATGTTGAGTAAAAAAGTTTTCCAAAGGAATATTCAAAAAGTTTTTAATAGGACAAGTCATCCTCATAAAACCCCAGTTTTGCTTTGAGCTGATGCAAACCTGTGGAGGATCTGGTGCCATCTCCAAAGGATCAACTTGAAATGGCCACACATATCGCTCAGGCTGTCCACTTCTTGACAAGCTCCAATCATATAATCTTCGTTCTTCCTCGGTTGATAGTATAGTAAATGATTCCTACAATGGTGCATATATGATTGAAGAACAGGAAATGATTGAAGTGAGGCATTATGACTCCTATTTTAGGCTGAGAACCTTTATGAGGTCATATTCCTTGTGAAGCTCCTCTTCTTCTAGTTCTTTGCTATTTAGTTCTTCACACTTCTTCTCGTAAGCAGCCTTTACCTGTTTCAAGGCCAAACTCAGTTACTAAGGGTGTTTGGTTTGAGGAATCACCCCATCCTAGATGAGGTGGTGCACCATGAGTTCATCTCATGACTTTTGGTGGAATTATCCTGTTATTAGCTTATGAGGGATGAGGTGGTGGAGAATCAACCCATCTATTCTACCACCAAACAAAAAAGCGAGGAGCGAGAAGATGATGGACCATTCTCAAACCAAACACACCTTAAAGGATCTTAGTACTCAGCAGAAAGTATCTACTAACTAGTGTTCAACAAAGGCAGTTCACAAAGTTTTAAAGTGAGATTGAGAGTAAAACAACATATACAAGTAAAATTGTTCCTGCATGTATAAAAAGGTACAAGACTGACTTTAAATCCAATCTCTGGATTTCAGGCTCTGAATTTTCTGGTCTCTATGAGCTATGTGAACGAAACACAATGCACTTGATGACCATGCAAACTTAGTTTATGCATATATCTGGTTGTTTTAGACTCCAGAGCTAACTGAATCTCATAGTGTATAAGTTGGGCTTTTAGCTTGAATACTCACCAAATATCATGATATAGCTAAAAGTTTCTTTGGCACAGATTCTCATTATTAGAATTGAGTGCTCTACTATACATATTCCAAAATATAGTCATTGTGAACATAACACCATAGCCTAGTTACAGTACTATCTAACTTTAGCATGGTTGTCAGATGCAAGTAGGAAGCTGGCCATAATGGGGCAAGACACTGTTATTGTTCAGTACCAACTAGAATTTGCAAAAGTTTGCCAGTCTTTGCATCTACCAGGTACTTTGTTAATGCCATTGTAATGAGATGCATACTATTTCAGGGGTAGGCCAATAGCACAGTGGTGTCAAGATTGTTTAACCGGTTTATTGCCAGGTCAGGCCTCCATCTCAAGTGGATGCTAAAGCTCATGGGATCCTTTAAAAGAAAGAAAAGAACTACACATGTGGAAAATTTCAATCTACCTCATCGGTAGAAGCTAGCCTGGTGACTCCAAGCCTCCCATAGTGATCAGCATCTGTAATTGCTGCAAGTTTGTGGAAATATTGTTAAATATACAACAGTAGTGTGCAAAGCAGAAACATCCTCCAGAACCAGAATAACATTGTGGCTAAATTAACTTCTTGCACAAGGGAACTTTAACTTCAAATGCCATTATATGGGCCACTCAGTTTACCACTTACTAGGAAGCAGGGTTTCCAATTGAAAGGGGGCGAACAAGCCATGCATCCATCCATGTGGCAACTCACTATACATTTAATTTTAAATTAAATCATCATCTAAAATTATCCACTACATATGCAATCCTACAATAATTGAAACCTTAAGCAGTTTGCCATTCAATCTAATCTAATCTATATCTATATACCTACCTAATATTAAAGAGGGAGAATTTCTTTTTCTGTCGCTTCTAGAAACTCACCTCGGGACTCGAGTTCATCCTCCACATGTCAATAAACCTAATCCAAATCTGATATCACAATCCTATCCTGCCCTTATATCATGTTCCATATATGATCCCAACTCATGATCCGTGAGTTAAAAGAACTCGCGCCCAATAATACCATGAAGTACCGCTGCAGCGCACTATTTGCTAGAGAAATATAAATACATCAAAAGCACCCCAGTCCCCAAACTGATAATTTCTAAGCAGCTTCACATCACCCAATTCACATATTATCAACATTCAACAATACCCACAAAGGAATCGAATGCGTGAAATGAAGCAAGAAACCGACGCACCAAGGCCGCGCATCGCCTTCTGCACGTTATCCGCGGAGATGATAGAATAGGGCGGCCGCGTGGAGGTTGCGGCGCCTCCGGCAACGTCTGTGCCCGCGTCGGGGTCCGCCACCGCAGAGGCGCCCTCCGAGGCCGCGGCCCCACCGTCGGCAGCGGCGGCGCACCGCCGCGCGCGGAACGACGCCCCGGCGGCGGCGAGTCGGGTAGAGAGGCGGAGACGGCGGAGGCCTGGCGTGGAGTATGAGGAGGCGGAAGGAGATGCGGCTGGCGCCAAGGCGTGTGGCGCCGGAGGGGAGGTGATGCCCACGCCAGCCATGGTGGAGGTGGAGGTGGAGGTGGAGGTGGAGGCGATGGTGGGAACTGGGAAGAGCAGAGCGCGGGAGATAAGGGAGGTGGGGAGGGAAATAAACGATACGACTTTTGCTTTCTCTTATTTCACATTTAATTTTCAGAATTACATACAATAAATAAAGCTGAATGCTAAGTTTTTGGACCATGATTCTTTCAAAGAAAAAGTTTTGGGACCATGTCCGCCACTGCAGCTGCATGCCTGCATCGCAGTGGCTGTAATCTGTTTCTTATAAGGTGGTTTATCTTAATCCAACTGGTTGGACCTCAAGGTTTTCCTAGCCAGACGCAAAGTAGCTTGTTGATTCACTTGTGCTCAGCTAATGTGTATCATTTTTCCCCAAAAAAGCTAATATGTATTATTTTTAATTTGGTCAATCCGACAATATTTTCTTTTTTTTTTTAACTTGGGCATTCTTGATGCTACCTGTTTGAAAGGTTTCTTCGATTCTAGATGTAACTGAGTTTGTTTGCTTCGATTCAATGGTGAAACTAGCATTGTTTCAATTTTTGGGCTTGCTAGGGCTCGGGCGTCCGGATGGACGGGGCGTTCGGACGCACGTTTAACACTCCAGGTGTTAGTCACGAGTTAAGCAGCGAATTTGGATTTAAGTAGGATAGGTCAAGCAATGATCATGATCTCTAGTTCATAATCTTGGAAGTGGTGATAAAGGTGTTGAGGTCAAATCTATGAAATTGAGTCCCAACTTGAACTTGGACAATACCTTTTGCTTACATGTGGACCCTTGTTAAGATTATGCATGAGTAATGTTAAAACATGCTTATTTCATGTACATTACATCAACATGCATCTATAGTGAACTTTGGAAAAGTTTCATGAAGTTTGAAATCAAGAAGTCACATGAAATGATAAGTTATAATCTTTCTTGAATTGCTTAATCAGGTGAATGGGAACATGGGATGTATACCAAACCTTGCTACCATGTCCAAATGACTCTAATTGGACTCTACAATAAAAGCTGTGAAGGATTCATGTTGAGCAAATGCCCAGAAAATGCTTCAATGGATCAAAAAGGATGATTTAAGCATATTTAAGATGTTGTTTTGACCAAAGTCGAACTATAAGTTCTGTACTTATTTTGGTGTTTGACCCTAAATGAAAGTTGTACTTTGGCCTCTGGGAAACAAACTTTGTTTAAAGGTCAAGAGCTAGTTTGGCCCCTAAATTAGTCAAACTGAGGCCTCAAAACTGAATCCGGTGCTGTTTTCAGGGTCCAAGAATCGACAAGTCTGGAATTTCAGTGCCAATGATGATTGGCATCCCGCGTTCTCCAAAATTTATTAAGCAACTTGAGTTGTGCCAAAAATAAGGGTTGGAGATAATTCCATGAAGAAGGTATAGGAAGAAGTTGGATCAAATTTGACCAAGTAATTCGAGCTCAAACAGAGCAAAGCTTAACCATTGTTAAGTCATTGACACTATCAACTTGGGGCTTAATTAGCCGCTAATGGAGAGCTCTAATTTCTAGACACCCTTAATGAGTTTTGTAGATCATCAGGTGGGCAGTAATTTTCCTAGAGGCGCCTAGGTCCGAATCCACACGGAATATGCCAAAATAAGAGCTCGAACGTGTCCACAACCGCGCCCGCCAGGTGCTAGACGTAATGTCCACGCGTCCTCCATGCGTCGGCCGCACCCCCACCATTACTGCCACGCGCCCCTGCTCCTTCAGAGAGGATGCCGAGCTCCTCCATGCCCTCGCTCTCTCCTCCCAGTGCTATCGCTCGCCCTCCTTGGCCCTCTCCCTTGCTCTGCTCAGCGTCGGAGCACGCGGACGCCATGGACGCCGGAGCAGAGCTTCAAGCCGCCCACGTCTCCCTCGCCTCCGCGCCACCTTGTGTCCAACCAAGAGCAGCCCCACATCCACTGCCTTCTCTTAGCCCCTCCAGTGCACGTTGCACCTCCCTCTACCGCTGCCCCTCGTCGTGTCGTTGCTGCACGTGCTGCCTTGCGGCCATGGCCGCGCGACTGTTCGCATGGCCAGCGGGCCATGGCTGCAGCTAGCCGAGCCATGGGCCAGGCGCGGCCATGTCCTAGCCTCGCCGACCCTTCCTCGCCACCGTCTTCAACCACCGCTCGCCAAGGCCGGCCGACCCCGAGCCAGTCCTCGCCGTCTGTCGGGGCACTACTGCCATGGCCGAGCCACCTTCGTCCACCACGGGGCAAGCCGCGAGCACCTGCTAGTGCGCGCGGGCCCCCTGGTACTCTGTCGCCCCCTTTCCCGGCCACCGCGGCCGTCGTAGTGCCATCGCTGGAGCAGCAGCACTGTAGCTGCGGGCGCACATGGCCAAGCCACGTCAGGCCGTCGCGAGGTGAGCTATGGGCTCCTCTCAGTGCGTGCGGGCACCGTGATGCTCCACCACCGATGCTTGCCGCCGGAGAGCCGCCCTCCGGCCAGAACCGGTCGGCCCCGATGTCTTCCTTTGCTCCAACTCATGTTGGGGACCTCGCGTTAAAATAGAAACAAGTCCACGAGGTTTTCTACATAAGTCATGACTCATGTGAATAGTTCCTAGAAGGACCTATTCGCTGGAATCAGTATTTGACGAAAGTTCAGGGTCTCCGATGCAAATTTGTTTTTCTTTTATGGCTGAAACTTTGGAAAATCATAATAAATCATAGAAAAAAATCGTAAAATAGCAAATGAAGACTTTTTTGGAATCCTTGTGAGTAGATCTACCCAGTAGAGTCATAATATGATATGTGTTAGTACAAAGTTTCTGCTATTTTATTTATTCTTGTAAAGTGCTTTTAAAAATGTTTTTAAGGTGGACAGATGCATATCTTGAGTTATAGAACTCAAAAAATGGTAATTCCAGTTGTGTTAATCTTGTGATGACATGGTCTAGCTAATAAAAATATTAAACATGCTAGTTGTGTATTGTTTTTATAATGTTTTGACTTAATCTTGTTAAATAGGAAATTTTAGCTTGTTTTTCTTGTTATTCTCATATCTAAAGTTGTGGTGCTCTAACTGTTGTGTAATTTTTATGGTAGGCTGCTGATGTCACATGTATACTGTGGTAAAAATTTTATATTCATTGGATGCAATATGACTGAGTTATTAATTTAATTTGTTTAATGCTTATTAAATGGTTTATAAATAATATAAGTTTGTAAAAATGTAAAATATGGTTCCACAACCTTTGTATGATGTTGTTATGTCATGTTGATACATAATATGGCTATATGTTTACAGAAAATGTTGAGTTTTAGATTTATCTTGCTCTTACATGTTTTCTTGCAAAAGCAATTTGTCTTTTTCACAGTGATCAAATTATAAAACCTAAGCATGTAATATTTATACAGTAGCCATGTTTCGATATCACCTATCACCTATAAAAATTCCAGCTCTCAACTCTATGTTTAAGATATCACCTAAAATAATATATATATTGTATTATATAAGTAGAGGATGAAAGATTGTTAATAGATGCATGTGACTAATGCTTGTTAGCTTAATCAAGTGATTGCTCTAGTACAAGTGCTAATCTAGAGATGCTTAATTGAATATGTATTCAATTTGATGCTAAAGATGTCAAATCTCCAAGTTATGTTACTTGAGCTTTTATGCAAAATATTGTCAAGCTAACTTCACCGATAAAGCCTTGCATACTCTTTGGTGTCACTTTATTTTTAGTTTACGATGGGTAAGTCTAGCTGAGTACATTCGAGTACTCAGGGTTTATCCCACCATGTTGCAGGTGAAGTTCTCGATCTGCTAAAGATGGTGGTCAACTGCCAGTGGGCTCGGCGACTCTATATAGTGTTCTTATCTATATGCTTTTGTCAGAGGATGTCCCGTATACTAGCAATGTATTTGGAACTTATATTATTATAATTAGTTGAAAGCTATGTTGTTTTCACTAATCGGTTTTGAAACCCAAACTTGTATTATTATTTGTAAACTCATTGTAAATATTATTTCTGCTGTAACTCTGTGTATATGATATGTATTTGCTTAATCGTGCGATCTTGGTTGTGATGTGGATTTACCGAGGTCCTTCGTGACACTCGGCGGACTACCGGGTTTATATAAGTGAAAGTATGTGCGCATCAACGTATTAAACGGGGACATCCGTACTTGATCTTGTATAAATTGAGTGGTTCTATCACAGCATGTGCTTACAGCCGTTTCCTACACCGTTTCTCGTGCCCATGCGGGCCTGTGCCGCCCCGAACGTCACCAGCATCGAGAAGAGGTGGGAGGGGGTGGGGAATGCCAGCCGACACCGGGAGGAGCGACACCGAGGCGAGACAGCAAAAAGCGAGGAGGGAGATGCAACATCCGATCTACTTTTGAAACATCCCGATGCAATACTTGCAACATACGTCTGAAGATAGATGAAACACTTGAAATATACATTTTAAACACATGCAAAACCACATGAAAAACACTTGTAAAACATATGCAACATCTAGATAAAACACTTTGCAACATATGTGTGAACACATATGCAACATCCAAATAAACACAGTTGCAATATAAGTCTGAAAAAACAGATAAAACATTATGAACAGAAGCTTACAACATAAGTGTACAACCATTGCAACATCCCGATTCACTTTTACAACATCCGTATGAAACACTTGCAACATGCCTTTGAAACATCTGAAACATACGTTTGCAATACACGCTTGCAGCGCAACATCTCCTTATTGCTTGGAACAATGGAAGCTCGTCGGCATGTGAAGTTCACCGGAGGCAGCGACCCGGAGCAAGAAGCGAAGAAGATGGCGCCCACATCGAGTTTAAGGAGGCGACGGACAGATGTCGGAAGAAGGGTAGCTAGCGGTCCTCAGCTCCCACCCCGAGTTCAAGGAGCCGACAGTCCTCAGCGGTCTGGTGGTCCAGGGCGCGGGGAGGGTGGCGTGATGCCAGGTCGGAGCAGCGAGGTGGCGGTGACGGCACGAGCCGCGCACGAGGTGTGACACGGTGGGAAGGAAGAGGGCCACAAGGCAGAAAGACCGATTCAATTTTTTTTTTAAAACTCCCGAGCGAATAGGAAAGATAGTTGGGCTAGGGTCGCGGCCCACCAACAGAGCATCCGGAGGGAACAAACGATCACTTCCCAGCATTACTGTTCAATTTTGGCTCTTTTTTCAATGTTTTTTTTTTTTGGTTTTTGAACGAACACTCTCTTCAATGTTTTATAGTCTAAGGATCGACAAGAGGTATGGAACTTGAAAAGTGAGTATGGATCTGTCATCTGTGCATGTCAAACTTTTGCATTACTTATCCCCATTAAGGTGGTCTTGATGTTAGACTCAGTTCACTGGGAACGCGAACACGCCCTAAAGTCGAACAGGATGGGTAATAATGGGTTATAACTTCACACGGGACTAGATTTGAGGAATTTGGCATACCAACCTGAATGTACCAGCAAAATGTTCCTATCAAAATCTGGTTCTTATTACGGAACCAGAAGAGAAAACTGGTTACACATCGAATTCTAATGCTTACAGTACTAGAACAATGGTACCCCCACAAGCAGCATGAAGTATTGTACTCCCTACCCCCACAAGCAGCATGAAGTACGGAAGTACTCCTTAACAAGTTCAAAATTGTAAGTTGTTCAGTCTTACGTACGAAGACTAATATATATTATGTCTAGATACATGATAAAAACTATATATCTAAAGAAGCAAAACCAACTTACAATTTGGAATTGAGAGAATAATAAGGAAAATGGTTACTTGGTGCATGGCAACAATAGTGACAAAATATGCCGATTCAATTAACAAAGATGTTCATCTAAGTTTCATTGTTCGTTCCAAAAATCTGAGACAGTACAAAATTTAGCAAGTACATGCTCAGGTCTCACAAGACCCGATGGCATCTATCTAAAGGGAGCCACTAAACTAAGAGCATTGAGGTGAAAGCTGTTATTCATCAACTGTGAACTTTCAAGTTAGATCAAAGATCTCCAAACACAGAGAAGACTTGGCCATGACTTGCACAAGGGACCCAAAAGTAGTGGTTGCCAAAAATCCAGTTTCTTATAGTGGCAGCTGCATCTTCTCAAAAACAATTATAGCAATAATCGGCCCTGCAACATCTCCCAAGGCACAACCTGCAAGGTATACAAAGATACAGTTAAGCGATGTTACATTGAAATGATGCTAATGTACTGACCTTATTCTGCTAGTTCAAAGTGAAACTTGAAAATATATATGTATTTCTATTAAGTGAGGAAATGAATGCTTGCAAAAGTATTGTAGCATCTTAGTATATGCACTCAAGACAGCAGGGAAATTATGACTCACCAAACCATTGTCCATGCACTGGATGCACGAGGGCACCAATGCCTGCTCCAACCGAGGCCAAAACTAAAGAGAAACAACTTTTGATGGTAATCCCATAAATCTTCCTCCCAAACAATCTGAACTTATTCATATCAAAAAACTGGTCATCGCTTTCATAGTCATCGCTGGGCTTACGGATGAAACATCTGTATACTTCAATTATGGATTGCACTACCCAAGCAGCAGATACTCCCAGTGCATGTGCTGTCCAAAGAAGAAACTTGAGAGAACTCTCTATTAAAAGAAATCAGAAACAACAATACAAGCAAATCTGACCTCGGAAAGTTGTTCTGGCAACACAGTATGTGTACTGTGGAGTTGACATCCCCCTTGCAGCTTTCCTTTTTGATGATTTTGAAGCATCTATAGAAAAGAGAATTAGCTATAATTTGCATAAAAATTGTGATAATAATAAGACATAAAATTGAAACAAACTAATTGAGTGAGAGCGAGGCAGATAAATAGATTCATAGAAGCATCATCATATACACAGAGCTGTAACCTTGTCAACATGTCATATGACCACAGAAAGAAAATGTAGCTAGCATATCTATACATGTGGAGATACATGTATAAGCTGCAAAAACACAAGCTCAGGTAAAGATTGACAAAAATCTAAGAGCTTGATTTTTGGAAGTTTGGGTTGGTTATCACAAACTCCGCCTATGTTGTCTCAACATAGCAGGTCCCAAGCCCTGGTAAAGGAGGAGGGTTGTGATAGGCGTGGCGAGCCAACGTTAAATCTAGTCATTCTAATGGAGATGAAACCCGAAAGAAAATCGTTGGGGCGTAACCCTCTTAGCGACGCGCCATATCGGAACCCGGGTATGGTGTTAAATGAGCAAGGGCCGGGTCGTCACCCCCGTGACGCGCCGTGTCGCGATCTGGGCACGGTGTCAAGTGAGCAAGGATCGGGTCGTCGCATCCTTAGTGGCGCACTATATCGGTGCCCGGGTGTAGTGAAAAATGAGCAAGGGTCTTCACATCTGAGTCGACGGGTGCGAAGGGTAAGAAAGCTAGTCGAACCAACTAGGATCCGTTTAGGTAGTTGGAATGTAGGGTCGCTTAAAGGTAGGTTAAGAGAATTAGTTGATACCGCGACTAGGAGACGTGTAAATATATTATGCGTTCAAGAGACTAAATGGAAGGGTCAGAAGGCAAAGGAGGTGGACAATACAGATTTCAAGCTTTGGTACACAGGGACAGTTGCGAATAGAAATGGAGTAGGAGTTTTGATTGATAAGAGCCTCAAGAATAGTGTGGTGGGAGTGAGAAGGCAAGGAGATAGGATTATCTTAGTCAAGCTTGTCATTGGTGATATGGTCTTGAACGTAATTAGTGCGTATATCCCCCAAATAGGCATCGACGAGAGTGCTAAGAGACAGTTCTGGGAAGACTTAGATGGTTTGATTAGAGCTGTACCTAATAGTGAGAAGCTTTTTATAGGAGATATTAATGGGCATGTAGGTACTACAATCGCAGGTTTCGAGGCAGTTCATAGAGGTTTTGGGTATGGTAGTAGGAATCAGGAGGGGGAGGAAGTTCTGGACTTCGCGGTAGCTTTTGACCTGATGATAGCCAACACTTTCTTTAGAAAGAGAGAATCTCATCTAGTGACCTTCAGTAGCGGACAACACTCTAGCCAGATTGACTTTGTCCTCACAAGAAGAAAGGACAAACAATCATGCTTGGGTTGCAAGGTGATACCAGAGGAGTGTGTTGTTTCTCAACATAAGCTTTTGGTGGCCGACTTTCGTTTTCAGGTGCGTGCCCGTAGGGATAAACAAGCTAAGATTGAAAGAACAAAGTGATGGAAACTGAAAGGGGAGACGTCAGAGGTATTCAGGGAAATGGTTATCAAAGAGAGCTCTTGGAAGGAAGAAGAGGACATAAACAACATGTGGGAGAAGATGGCAACCAACATTCAAAATGTGGCCTAGAGGTGTGTGGAGTAACCAAAGGAAGTGGAGGCGAGGCTAAAGATACTTGGTGGTGGAACGAGGAAGTCCAAAGGGCTATTAAAGAGAAGAAAGAGTGCTATAGACGCTTGTACCATGACAGGAGTGTGGACAACATAGAGAAGTACAAGGTGGTAAAGAAGACTGCAAAGCGAGCTATAAGTGTGGCAAATGGTAGAGCGTACGAGGATCTTTACCAACGTTTGAGTACGAAGGAAGGAGAGAAGGACATTTATAGGATGGCTAGGGTTCGTGAGAGAAAGACAAGGGACTTCAACCAAGTTAAGTGTATTAAGGATGAAAGGTAGCATCTCTGGGTGAAGGAGGATGAGATCCGACATCGATGGCAAGAGTATTTTGACAAATTGTTCAATGGTGAGAATACGGACACAACCTTTCAGTTGGATAACTCTTTTGATGACACCAATAAGCGCTTTGTGCGGAGAATCCAAGAATCTGAGGTCAAAGAGGCGTTGAAAAGGATGAAAGAAGGTAATGCGATGGGACCGGATGGTATCCCAATCGAGGCATGGAGATGCCTCGGGGACATAGCTATAGTATGGCTAACCAAGCTGTTCAACCATATTTTTCGATCGAACAAGATGCCTGATGAGTGGAGAAGTATATTGGTACCGATATACAAGAATAAAGGGGATATTCAAAGTTGTACTAATTATCGGGGAATTAAGTTGATGAGCCATACTATGAAGCTATGGGAGAGAGTTATCGAGCATCGCTTGAGAGCAATAACGCGGGTCTCTATGAACCAATTTAGTTTCATGCCCGGAAGGTAAACCATGGAAGCCATTTTCTTAATAAGACAAGTTATGGAGCGGTATAGGGAGAAGAAGGACCTACACATGGTTTTTATTGACTTGGAGAAGACTTATGATAAAATACCAAGGAATGTTATGTGGTGGGCTTTGGACAAACATAAAGTCCCAACAAAGTACGTCGGGCTCATTAAGGACATGTACAATAATGTTATGACTAGAATTCGAACAAGTGATGGAGACACGGATGACTTCCCGATTAGGATAGGACTACATCAAGGGTCAGCTTTGAGCCCTTATTTGTTTGCCTTAGGGATGGACGAGGTCACAAGGGACATACAAGGGAACATCCCTTGGTATATGCTTTTCGCGGACGATGTAGTGCTAGTTGATGAAAGCCGGACAGAAGTGAATCAGAAACTGGAGTTATGGCGGGAGACTTTGGAGTCCAAAGGTTTTAGACTCAGTAGAACTAAAACTGAGTATATGAGATATAACTTCGGCACTACTACTCGGGAGGAGGAAGATATTAGTTTGGAAGGTCAAGTAGTGCCTAGGAAGAATACCTTTCGATATTTAGGATCAATGCTACAGAGAGACGGAGATATTGATGAAGATGTTAGTCATAGAATCAAAGCAGGGTGGATGAAGTGGCGGCAAGCATCTGGTGTCCTATGTGACAAAAGGGTACCACAGAAGCTAAAAAGCAAGTTTTATAGGACGGCGATTAGACCTGCTATGTTGTATGGTGCAGAATGTTGGCCTACGAAAAGACGACATGTTCAACAGATAAGTGTCGCGGAAATGCGTATGTTGCGTTGGATTTGCGGTCACACAAGAAGGGATCGAGTTCGGAATGATGATATACGTGATAGATTAGGGGTAGCACCAATTGAAGAAAAGCTTGTCCAACACCGATTGAGATGGTTTGGACATGTTCAACGGAGACCTCCAGAGGCACCAGTGCGTAGTGGAATCCTAAGCCAGGATAGTAACGTGAAGAGAGGCAGAGGAAGACCGAAGTTGACTTGGGTAGAGGCAATAAAAGAAGACTTGAAAGGATGGAATATACCTAAAGACTTAGCCTTAGATATGAGTGCTCGGAAAACAGCTATTCACGTGCCTGAACCTTGATTGCTTCTGCTGGGTTTCAACTCTAGCCTACCCCAACTTGTTTGTGATTTAAAGGCTTTGTTGTTGTTGTTGTTGTTGGGTTGGTTATCACACAAGTTCAACCAAAAGTAAAGGCAGAACAAGCTTGTTCATGAGAGTGCTGCTCGTAATGGTTGCATTTGCCTTTTCCAGTGGGTCATACATGTTGATCTCATTTTAATCTTGATTATAATATTCCTTATTGTACGTGGCTAACTCCATTCAAAGTCAAAATATATGGCCATTAATGAGGAATCAAAATGTGATAAGTCCATTCAATGTTTTTCCACTTGCTACACCTATTTCAATGAAAATGAGCGTCATGTGTAGTCATCAGAATTATATTTTCTAAAACTTAGTGAGTCCTTGGTCTGTGTACAAGGATCAAGGTGAAATAGAGATTAGTGCTCTGGCATCTAATTTCCAAATATCACACCATTCACAGATTGTAAGAAGTGATTGGCTGAAAAGTTTAAAAGGCCAACAGTTAAGTTCTAAGTTACTCATTTAATTCCTGTAAAAACAGAATTTATTTGAGACACAGGGCATGTCTCTAGAAATCTACATAGCACATCAATATCAGAACAGAGATAAGAACCATGCCAGATGGCACTGGAAGGACAAATGATTAAGAAATTTAACAGAAGTACAAAGTAATGTGGTCAACATTTTTTGTCAAGCCTGTTGACAACATGGTTCGACATATTTATAGTTACTGGTTTCTGAAGCAACACATTAAAATTCCCTACATGATATAATACAATGCCTGTTTTCATCAAACAAAGGATCCGTAAAACCACAATAACCCAATGCATAGTGGTAGGACTTAGAAATATCAACAGACCTCATCAGATGTCACAAGCACACAACCCTCTCCAGTAAATTTTTTTTCTCGTACAGCGCAGGAGAACTGCGTGCCATTTCATTAAGGTAGAAAAAAATGTTACACGGGTCTAAGAGACCCAACTCAGTGCTGAGAAAATTAAAGAGGCATTATTACCTTTGAGAAGTTTCCATGCTGTTCTTTGTGAAACATGACGAACTACAATCCTTTCCAATACTCGTCTGGTCGTTACAATAGAAGTCTGAAATGTAAAGACAAGAATATGACATATGTAAATAACTTATACTTCTAATCCAACAGAAAAAATTGCACAGGCCTTTTGGCAAAGCTTAAGCTTGTACTATACCACTTAGGTCTCAGGTTATACGTTCCATAAACCTCCTTGCTTAATGGGTTACATTATTTGGGTTTTCTAGTACAAAGTAAACCTAGCCATTCATGATAATCCCAGGATGCCCAGCTGCTTGGCCTTGATTCAGATTCCAAGCCCCAAACCACATGGATACTAGGAATAAAGTTATAGTTCATATAGATGAAGAAACTATTACTATTTTGATGGTAGTAGGGATGGAAAACTGACATCACAGAAATAATTCTTAAAAAGTGCAGCAAGCATCAAATCTGCATGGATCAAAATGCAAGTTTTGTGAAAGAAAAAAGAAATAAAGAAGCAAGAAGCTCCTTTCAGGTGTTACTATCAAGTTACACATTAGAAACATTCAATGTCAAGGTAATGAAGTGTTACAATTAGAACATACTGCAACTAATCAATCAATCTGGTCATCAAGCGTTTTTTATCACACAGTTTGACTAAATAGCTATTCACGTGCCTAAACCTTGATTGCTTCTTCTGGGTTTCAACTCTAGCCTACCCCAACTTGTTTGGGACTTAAAGGCTTTGTTGTTGTTGTTGTAAAGTTTTATTATAATGCTTGCTATTGGCGAGGCGTAGTAGCCAGTTTATGAAAGCCTGCTATACACAGAGAATTGATCACATTATCCATAAAGTACATCATAATAAAAGAAGTTACCTCACGCATGATTTGCTTCACTGAATTGTAGAAGGGAGTAACCAGATCCACAGGTTTCTCTTGAGCATCATGAAGCAGATCGTCATCCTCATCCTCAGAATCAGTGTGAGGTTTAGGTTGTATGAGTGGCAAATAATATAACAGAAAAGACCTCAGGGTTGTGATAGTAAAATTTTTCAACCCAAAGGCAGAAAAGAGTGGCTTCAGCTCCGAAGGGTATTCCTTTGTTGTGTTGTGGAAGTAGTCTTTTCTTGCATATTGCATGGAGTCAAGAATCTTGGTATTAAGCTCATTAACAAGTTCATCAGAACCATCATTCCATCCAGCAGTTGTGCCAGCATCACAATGAGCAACAGTAAACCCATGAAAACTGAATAAAAATGCAGTTAAATAGTGTCAGGACAATAAAAAGAAATGCAAGTAAGCAAAAGAAAACTGGAGGCACTACCAAGGCCAACAAGCAGCACATAAAGATATGATTCAGCATGCATTTACATATGGTAGAAATAAAAGCTTGTTTTCGTTTTCTTTGACGGCTAAGTGCATCACTTGCATTTGGTGAACTGTCCATTAGATTGGAAGTTGTGTTCTGCCAGCATAACACAACAAAATTCCAAATGTACAATGACGTAAATTTAGGGCAAGGGCATTTGTGGCCATAATCAGATGCGCGTTATGAAACTAAACAACATGTACTGTATACATTGGCTAATTCACATACATCAAGGGCATATAATGACATATAAGCCAAGTAAAACACTTGTCTCATGGACAAGAAAAGATTATCCTTACAAGAACCTGTCACATAAATTAACTAATAATTTCGACAAGGTAAAAGGTAAGCTTCACAAGGATCAGGAGACCAGTCAGCATTAGTGCAAGTTTACAACCTGTGCTCAGTTTACTTATGTTGTATAAGAACCAACTACATAGTCAACACAACACTCTGATACGACTACAGAATTACTAACAAGAAAACATGACTTCTCCCAGACATAAACAATCAAACATTTAATTCTCTAAGTTACATCACCATCACGGCAAAGTTACTCCCTGGTTGTATATACCATACATCAGCTGGATAAGAATAGTTCTCAGTGAGCTTCTAGATATCAAACAGCCAATACAGAATCTGTTTACTGAGGACAAGTGTTGCGTATAATCAAAATTTGACCTCACAGAACTATAATGTATCTTTCTGCCGATTATTATCTAAAAAAAAATCACATCTTTCTTCTTCCTGCTTCCCTGCTGTGATCAGATGGAGCGACTAATTAACATGCGGCGACTGAACCATGCACCACCGGAACCCAGCGCGCCGGCTAAACCGCGAACCAAACCCTAGTCAAAACCTGCTAGGCAATGAATCGAACACCTCCACCGCGACACGGGCAGCCGTGCTCTGGGCAACCAAGCACGCGACGGGGAAGAAGTCGCCAGCTCACAGGGAAAGAAACCTAGCTAGACGTGATGGAGGAGGGGCGATAGGGGGAGGGGAACGAACCCGAAGAGGTGGCGCGCGGAGAGGGGCACCCCGGAGGACGAGAAGGCGGCCGCGGCAGTCGCGGCGAAGGCGGCGGCGGAGAGGCCGGGGTGGGAGTGGGCGGCGGCGGAGGCGGCGGATGCCCCGGCGCGGGGCAGGCGGGAGGTGAGGTCGAGTAAGAGAGCGACGCCGACCGTCATGGCGCGGGGATCTCGAGCGGGACGGGAGCTGGCGGGGATGGCGATGGCCGAGCCGACCGCGCGGTGTCGGGTTGGCGTGGACAGAAAGAAGCAGAAGAGAGGACGGAGGAAGAGCCGAAGAGGCGAGGGATATACGGGCCTGGTCCGAGTTCGGGCCAGATTACCCCGACCACGACGTGCAAGCTATGGACACTTGTTTCCTTCATCTTAGGAAAAATAAAGTTTTTTTTTTTATAGGTTCCTCACTTCCTGTTCTCACCTCATCAAGACTGCAAAGGTGCCGCTAGGGCTGAACAAAAGTTATTTTTTGTTGGTGAATGTTGGAAAACTGGATTTCCAGCAGGTATGAAGTGGTGGAACCTTCGCCCAGACGGAGGTCCTAGGTGAAGGCAGAAGGAATGATAGATGAGCTCTAGTACAATTAGGGTCTCATAAATATATTTACCGACCTCTCTTACACATGGTTCAAGTCCCCTTTTTATAGGATATTGTTTGCTACCTTTTCCCCTTTTACATTCTCACCCTATGCCAGCTATAGTACATTCCCAGAATATTTCTATGCTAACTTAGCATCGCCAGGTGCAATCTCGGCTTTTTTCTTCTGCACCGCCTCTGGCTCCTGGGCCTTTACCAGTGCCCATGGGAGGCCCATCTCCGGCCTTGAGTTCCTACGCCGCGCAAGGCTTCTCTTTGTCATCGCCGTCATCATCCTCCGCGGCTTGGTTTTCGCCTCGATCCATCTCCGGGGGCCTTCGGAGCCATGTCATGTGCCTTCGCCCCTCTACAGGGTGGAGGTGAAGACCTTGCCTGGCGTGCCTTTGTCTCCACCCGGATCATCTCCGCCTCCATGTTCTAGATCTCCATCGAACCCTCGACCAGGTGCGAAGGCTTCTCCATGGACTCCTGCACATCATTATACACGCAACCCGAAGGTATTAGTACTTGCGTTCCATAGTGGGCTTTAGCCTCCGCTACTCACATATTCGTGTCCCAACAGTTCCCCCTTAAGGGTATGGTCTGATGCGTGTGGGCTGTGACCCTCAATTTTTGCCATTGATATTGAGTTGCGGAGGCTTCCCCCCTTTCCCCCTTGGGTCGCCCGGATCAGACCGTTGTTGCCGTGACGTGTCACTTTCTTGTTGGTTACGGTGGCTCTGGAACCGACGCGTTGCTAGGCGGACGTGACCGTTGGGTCCAGAGGTTGAAGCGTCCGTCCATAGCCTATATAAGGGGGTAGTGGGTGAAGACCCCCCCACGCCTACCTGAGTAATCGCTTTCATCCCTTTCGTTGCCTAAGCCTTCTTTCGCATTTAGCCTTCTCTTGGTTGCGACTTGTCTTTGCTCTTCCTTTGGTCTTCTTAGCGCTTTAGAGGTGGATTCTGCTGTTAGCCCCCCTCCCCGCTGGGCTACCATTTTCGGTCCTTACTCCTGCCTCCTCGGTGTTAGGGCTAGTGGGTGGTCCACGCGCTACGAGGAGTGCATGGTTGCTATTGCGGAGGCCCAAGAGCTTGAGGAGGATCTGGCTGGTGTTGAGGCCTCACTTGGTGACTTGGTCAGGGCTGAAGAAGCGGAAGTTATGGCTGGCAAGACCTAGAATTTTGGGGCTTCGCTCATGACTAAGAAGATGATTCTTGAACTTGAGAAGGATGGCTGTATTCCCGCAGGCAGGGCAAAACTGTCCCAACACCTGGCAAGGACTATGTTGTTGTCTTCAAGGATTACTTCTCCTGCGGCCTTCACCTTCCCTCCGTTCGATTTCTTCATGACGTGCTGGAGGAGTTCGATGTGCAGATCCGTCATCTTACTCCTAATGGCTTCCTTGCTTTGAGTAAGTTTTGCTGGGCTTGTATGTCCTATGGTGCTGAGCCGAATCTAGACACCTTCTTCTAGTATTATGAGCTTCAGCACCAGCCTAAGAAGGTTGGTGATGACGAGCTTGTAGCTCAGTATGGCAGCTGCGCTTTTATGGTGAAGAGGCAGCAGGGGGGATTCTAGGCTGGAAATCTCATATTACTAGAAAAACAAGTGGGATAAGGATTGAATGCGCTATTGGTTTTATGTGTAGACCTTTGGCATTACTTCTACTCATGAGGATGGGAAGAAGGTTACTAAGTATTCTCTTGCCTCTGTTATGACAGAGATGAAGCCTCTGATGAAGGTTACACCTAGCAGTGAGATTACCCCTCACAGATAGGCCTATGACAAGGCCTTCGCTCTAGCTTGCCGTTACTCCAGAGGCCATGGTCTTGTGGAGGAGATTGTGGCTGCTAGGTTCTGGCCTCTTGGTAAGTCTAGGCCTTCGTTCAAGGTGGAGATGGTGAATCTCCCTGTTTACACTGAAGCTAGTGTGGTTCCTTTTCCCTGTTTTGGGATAGCGTTGTTGGAGGATGAGACTCCTGAAGATTTTGTTGTTGTTGTGGAACAAGAGGCGTGGGGGATTGTTGGGGATATTTCTAATAAGGAGTTTCTCGCTTGGAGGGTCGTTGCAGGCACGATGCCTTGGCTTAATCGAGTGTTTGAGGAGTTGGGGATACACCATGAGGAACACAAGGTTCCTACGAAGGTGCTAAAGTCTATTGAGGACAAGGGTAGGAAGGCTGCTGTGAAGAATAATACCGCATTGGTGGAGTCAAAGAAAAGGAGAGGTACCGGTGCGGCGAAGGCCATTAGCAAGAAGCGAAAGATTGGGGCTGCTTTTGCCGGTGCTTCTACAGATGCCGCTGAGGAAGTCACAAATAGTGTTCATGGGGGCTCTGCTTCTACGGCTGCCGGCATGGAGGGTGATCATTCCACAGCCTCCGCTAACCTTGGAGGGGATGGTTTTGTTCAAGCTGCTCTTAGAGGGATGGGGGCTAGCTCTACCGCTGAGCCCTCTGTCATGGCGCCTATGCCCAGTGTGCTAGGCAATGACTCGTCCAGTTCTAAGGGCGAGGACGATGGTGGTGGAGACACTTCCTTGCCTAGCAATGCAGATGTTGGGAGTGTGGATCGCCACTCTATGAAGGTTCCTATGGTCGAGGAATCTAAAGATGAACCTGAGCATGAGCCGCCTCCGACGTAGCCTTTAAATCCAACGCCCCTGATTGGTTCGTGGTGGGAGGAGGATATAGAGATGGATGTGACAAAAACTACTTTGTTTTTGGGTATGTGTTTTATTGGTTCTTTTGGTTTTACTTTATGTTTTCACTTTTATGTTTGCTATTAAAAATTTCTCGTTTTTACTTTTTCCTAGGTGACTTAACTACAGCCATGGAGACTCCGCTGCCAGGGAGAAGCCTCCACTAGTTGATTTGGACCTTGCCCAAGTTGGGCTAGATGCCGGTCCGAAGGCATTGCTCTTGATTGGAGGGGCTAGACCTTCGGCTCCTGTTCGTTCTAGCGGTGAAGGTTTGATTATGTCATTCTCTTTGTTTTTTTGTTGCTTTGTTTTGGTGTTTCTGACATAAGCTAATGGGCTTTCTTTTCAAGAAGCTCCGCAGATATACTAAGTGGGTGGGTGGAACACCTCCATAATCTTTACAAGGAGATAGGAGGTTGAACACGATCTCCGCTACTTTGGTTTATGTTTTTTATTTATGTTTCTTATGCTTTGCTTTTCTTGATAGGCCAGGCTCGTCACCATTTCAAGTATGTGAACTTCTATCAACTGCTATGATACAACTTGGAGCATCAATGCCCGGTGGGTTGTGTTGTTTTCTAACTTTTGTACTTTTTGGCTTTGCTGTACTATGGTCTCCTTGGCAGGGCCATCATATGGTGGAGGCTCTAGAAGAGTGGGCTTCGAAGGAAGTAAACAAACCACGACAGCGCCATTGAAGCTCTGAAGAAGGAGGTGGAGTTGCTCGAGGCTGAGAGGGTGTGGCTTGCGGGAGAAGTCAAAAACCTCCATGCGGATCAAAGTGATGTTGAGAGATTGAGGGGCGAAGTGTCCTCTTAGAGCAAGGCCTTGGAGGGCTCGAAGGCTGACAAGCAATTAGCTAATTGGGCCAAAAAGGCCAATGAGACATCTGACCTCCTTCGCAAGGAGGCAAAGGCTGAGAGGCAATCTACCGCCGCCCTAGGGGCTCAAGTTGCCCTTTTGACCAAGCGTTTAGAGGATGCAAGTGCAGTTGGCGTAGCCGCGGCCCAGTTATACACAAATGCGCTTGGTCAGTTTGGGGGCACCACTTCTTCTTTGCCCGAGGAGCCTTCTGTGCTTAACATTTTGACTTGGCTAAAATCCAATTTTGCCAAGCTCCCTGACTTTGTTTGTGGGGCGGTCGACTTTGGAGCGCTGGCCTCTGCTACCAACTTTTCTAAGATGCTAATGTAGGACGGCTGCTCACACGTCGAAGGTTTGAAGGAGAAGAGTGATCTTGAGGGCCCAACTGAACTTAGAGTGACTTCCCGAGGCATTAGAAGATCCGTCCATAATTTTATGAAGTCATTCTATGTGAAGTTTGGCTGGGTGGAGGCTCGCTCGATGGTGGAGGCGTGGTGTGTAGCAGTTGGTTTCTTTCTTTTGGCTACTTGGCCTTTGATTTTTTGGTATGTTTCTGCATTGTTTGTTTTTGCATACTTACGAATTCTATGCTAACTGCAGGAATTACAAAAACCAAAGGCTGCACATACTACCTCGGGGGTGCCAAGTTTCATGACTGGGGAGGCGTCAACCCCGAAGGCTCCATCGGTTGATGCTGAGGCCATGAAGACAGGGGAGGCTGCCTTCGCTCTTGCTAATCCGAAGGTGTAGTGTCTAGGTTTTAGTTAGTTTTTTAGGTTTCGTTAAAGGCAATGTGTTGTGAATATTTGCCCTTTTGTGTATATTGTAGGTCTAAATTGCGACTTGTCCTATGCAGGTTTCATCCTCTAGGCATATGCAGGACGTGGCACCTTTTAACTATGTACCAAGACGGTGTTTATGTTAGTGGTGAATTGTGGCAATATTGGCGTGAAGCTTTTCCAAGGCATTCTATTTGTGAAATGTTCGCATTTGTGATGTGTGATATTGATGACGAATGTGCAGAGTTTACTAGGTCATTAGCATGGCGAGGGCCTCGACCGCCGGTTTAATTTTAAGCTTATGCCAAGTTGTTTGGCTGGCCTTCGCGCCTTTGTGATGTTTGCTTTTGGATGCTCGATGTCTTTTGTGTTTTGCCTTCGCATTGCCTTCGGGCTTTTGCCATGGCTTTTGAGTTCATCTTTGTATGATTGCACTTCTGATGCGTTCTGTTGTAATTTGTTTGTGTTCTTTGAATAAAATTGACTAGGAGTGGTAGGACACTTGTTTGGTTACAAAATCTTTTTTTGATTACAATTTAGGCCGAAGAGTTCTAGCTGATGGCGCTTATTTTCTTGCTCTTGCCTCTACTTCTCTCTTCTCTATCTCCCATTAGGGATGAGCTTGCGCATCTACGCAGAAAAGCCGAGGCGCTAGTTTTCAACCTTGTATCCTACGCAGAGGCTCTGTTACTTGGTTGCTTCGGTGTAGCCCCTGCTTTTTGGTCTCTAGCTATCAACAGGGAGGTTCTAGCATATCACTGCGGAGAAGCTGAGGTGCTCGTATTTGATCTTGCAGTTGTTGTGAAGGCTTTGGAACAGTTTGAGAACTCATCGGAGGTGCTAGTCTTCAATCTTGATGCTTCTCCAGAGGCCATAGTGCAATTTGAGCAAGCAATGGAGGTTTAGGAAGCCTTTCTTGGGCGTTGTCTTCGCTTGCGCCTAGATGAGAGTGTTGTTGCCTTTGGCCATGGTGGAGCAGCTATGCTTCCGTCGAACATGGTTGATGCCAAGCTGTAAAGGTGGGTATCTTCGGTTGTGGGTGGATGTTACGAGTCTTTGTGCAATACCCTTCCACAACCTCTGATACTAATCGCTTGCTGGCAGACTATGGCTGTGCAACACCTTCTGGAGGCTATACAACATCATGCAATGGACGCATACAACCTCTCTGTGGCCTTTGCCGAGCTATGCGAGCTGCTTTAGTTATGAGTCTTCGCATGGTATCTTGTGGTCGCTTTATCTCTAAGGATACTCCCGCCTCCATTTCTTTCTTGCCTTGCTCTACAGTGTATTAGGTGTTGGTTGCCTTGACCTCCCCCTAGTGCTCTGTGGAGTTTGTGATATATTGATGCACTGACTGAGGCTTGTGTAGGGGGGCTACGTTTTATAGTCTTGTACTTGTACGTTTTAATAAATTTTGGTGGTTGGCCGAGGTTTATTGCTTAGATACGCTTTAAAGTTGCAATAAGGCTAACGGATTTCTTCGTACTTGGTGTATCTTTGGCTCTTTAATTCCATTGTACTTTAATGATTAATTCCTAGTTGTCACCTGGTGCCTGATAAAGATAGGTCTTCGCCAGGTACTTTTTCGCCCGATGCCTACGACAAATGTAGGTCTTTATCGGGTTTTATGGCGTTTTGGCCATTTTGATGAATCCTTGATGCCTGATTGTGGACAGGGCTTTATCAAGGTTATAGGAACTTAGCCGTGAACGTCGTTCCATGCTTTGTAGACTTTGGCTAAGGTAGTGGAAGGTCCTCTTTGTCGTGATGTCGTTGTCGAATGTTGCTGCTCCATTGCTAGCCACTTTTGACCCTTCATTTTTCATAGTACTCTTGGGGGAATTCCTCTTTATATTTTAGAGGTTTTTACATGGGTCCTGCCTTGTCAAAAACCTCACCTCCGCTAGGGGCCCTTTTTTGTGAGGAAAAGAGTACATGCCGTTTTGCATGAAATGTAAAGAAAAAATGCAAAAACTAAGAGAGGTGAAGTGACCTCGCTTATAGTTCTGTGGAGGCCACTCCTTTACAATTATATGTAGAACCTGCACAAACTGTCGATGTTCTAGGTATGAGTGGTTGTTTTACCTTCGCCATCTGTTAGGAGAAATGACCCTGGTCTTCCAGCAGCCTTCGTCGTGTATGGGCCTTCCCATTTTGGTTGGAGCTTTCCTACATTAGCCGCATTGGACTTTCTTCTTAGTACTAGGTCTCCATCTTGTATGAGCTTTCTGACCACCTGGCTGTCTCCCACCTCCTGGTTTGCTCTTGGTATTTGATGATGTTTTCTACTGCTTCCAGTCTTGTGCCTTCAATTGTTTCCTTAGAGTATTCTTCAGCTGCTGCCAAGACATGTTTCATTACCCAGAGGCTCTGATGCTTGATCTCCTTGGGTAGCATTGCTTCTTCGCCGTACAGGAGCTTGAGTGGTGTAAAGCCTATTGTCCTAGATGTTGTAGTGTTATGAGACCACACCACCTTCGGTAGTTCCTCTACCCACTTACCTTTGCACAGGTTGAATAAGGTTCTTGAGATTGCAGAGAATATTACTCTGTTAGCTCTTTCTACTGCTCCATTTGACTATGGATGATAGACTGATGTAAATGTTATTTTTGTGCCTATACTCCTGTAGAATTCTTTAAATTTGTCTGAGTCGAATTGCTTCCCATTATCAACTATTAGGGTTCTTGGTACTCCAAATCTATAGATTATGTTCAGCCAGAAGAACTTTTTTACTGATTCTGAAGTGATTGTTGCTAGTGGCTTTGCTTCAATCCACCTTGTGAAGTACTCAATTGCTACTACTATGAACTGTTCCCCCCTTGCAAAGGTGGTAATGGTCCAACAAGGTCTATGACCTATCTTTGCAAGGGCCAAGTTGGTGGGATGAGTTGTACTATAGTCAAAGGCTTTGACTAATGTGGGGAGGTGCTTTGGCATGCTTCACATGTCTTGACAATTTCTTCTATGTTTTTTATGTGCGTGGGCTAATAGAATCCCTGCTTGATGGCCTTCATAGATAATGCTCTTGGACCAATGCGTGAGCCGCTTATATCTGAGTGGATTTCTTTGAGGAGGTCTTTGCATTTGAGCAGCGGTTGGACTACACCTTTTTTTGTATAGGATCCCATTTAGATATAAGCGGCTCACACATTGGCTGCCAGGGCAAGTAGATTATGCATTTGAGCAGCGGTTGGACTACACCTTTTTTGTATAGGATCCCATTTACTAATGTATAGCTTCTTGCCCTGGCAGCCACTCTTGCTATGGTTGCCTCATCTTCTGAATGATGTATGTTCTTTATCTGATCAATAATCAATTGTCTCCAGTCTTTGGACTCTATGAGTAAGACTTATTTGAATGCCTTCATAGTTGCTTGTGTTGCTGGAACTTGGAGTACTTGGTAGAATGTTCTGTCTGGTGTGGGCAGATTGTTTGCTGCTGTCTTCGCCAGCTCGTTGGCCTCTGAATTTTCTGCTCTTGGTATGTATTTCAAGGTGAACCCCTAGAACCTCCGCTCTAGTGCCCTTACTGTTTCCAAGTACTTTACCAATTCTGGCTCTCATGCCATGTACTCTTTTTCAACTTGGCCAACCACAACCTAAGAGTCTATTTTTGCTATTATTGTTTTTGCACTAAGTGCCTTTGCCTTGTTGAGTCCCAGTATGAGGCCTTCATACTTTGCAATATTGTTTGTTGCTTTGAACTCTAGTCTGGCTATGTACTTGGTTCGGAGGCCTGACGATGCTATTAGTATGGCAGAGGCTCCTACTCCCAGGTGACCTTAGGCCCCATCTGTGTAGAGTGTCCAGACTTGAGCTTGGGTTGGTGAACTTTGACGCACCGAAGGTGTCCAATCGGCCATCAAATCTACTAAAGCTTGTGATTTTATTGCTGTTCTTGGCACATAATTGAGATCAAATTGGGATAACTCTGTCACCCATTTCCTTATTCTTTCGAAGGCTTCTTTGTGACTAAATATGTCTCCAAGGGGCTATGATGATGGCACTATTATCTCGTATGCTTGGAAGTGATGCTTCAACTTCCTGGATGAAATTAACACTATGTAGGCTGTCTTTTTGATTTTTGTATAATTTGGCTTCGCTTCTGATAGTGGTTCTGAGATATAGTAGACATGCTGTTGGATAACCTTTGATTCTTCCTCTTTTTCTTGAACAAGTACTCCACTAACTATGTGGTCGGAGGTTGCGACGTATAGCAGTAGTGGAGCCTCTAGATCTAGCACTATGACTAGGAGCTCAGAAACCATGTAACTTTTGAGCTTCTAGAAGGCCTTCAACTGCTTTGGACCCCATTCCACTTTATCTTCGCCTCTTAGAGCTTTGAAGAACAGAAGACTGTGCTCTGCTGACTTTGAGATGAATCTGTTTAGTGCTGCTATCCTTCTTGTGAGCTTCTAAACTTCTTTCTTGGTTGATGGTTCTACCATTGAGACTATGGCCTTTGTCTTTTCTAGATTTGCTCTTATGCCTTTGGGCCCTATAATGTATCCAAGCATTTTGCCTCGGCTTACGCCAGAGACACACTTTTTTGGGTTTAACTTGAGTCCAGCTGCCCTAAGATTAGCGAAGGATTCTTTGAGGTATGCAATGTGATCCCCTTCCTTCTTGCTCATCACCACAATGTCATCGACATAGGCTATGATGTTTTTCTATGGTTGGGGCCAAGAACTGCTTTTGTCATTCTGGCAAAGGTTGAACCTGCGTTCTTGAGCCCATTGGGCATTCTAATGTAACAATATGTTCTAAAGGGAGTAGTGAAGCTTGTTTTCTCCTTATCTTCCTTGTTGAGCCAAATCTGATGATATCCTGAGAAACAATCCAGGAGTGAAAATCACTTGTAGCCTACCGCCTTATCCATAGAGGTATCTATTCTTGGTAGCAGGAATGGATCTTTTTTGTAGACTTTGTTTAGGTCTATGAAATCTATGCACGTCCTCATCTTCCCATTTTTCTTTGGCAACAACACTATGTTTACCAACCACTCTGAGTACTTGACTTCTTTGATGACGTTTGCATCTAGCAGTCTCTACACTTTAGCCTTTGCTGCTAAGACTCTATCCTCTGACATTTTCCTTTGTCGTTGCTTTCTTGGCTTCATTTTAGGGTTGATGTCAAGAGAGTGTTGTATAATATCTCTGCTGACTCCTTTCAAATTGGAGGCTGACCAGGTGAAGACGTCTTTGGCTAAGGTTTCTATGAGGTTTGCTTCTTTATTCAAAAGGTTGCCTCCGATAGCGACTTTTCTATTCGGCACTGCACTCTCCAATGGTACTAATTTTATTTCTTCTTGATCTTTGAGGTCTGTCTTCCCCTTCATCATGTCTAGAGGCCCCAGAGCATTGCTCTTGGCCGCCTCAACAGAGTTGATGTTACGCTACAATTTGTAGATGGCTCTTTCTATGTTTCTTGCCTCTTTTTGACTGTCGTAGACTGTGATGGTGCCATGCAAAACTAGCATTTTCATACACAAGTAGGTCATATGGATGGTTGCATTGAACTTGTTTGCAAACCCTCTACCGAAGATGACATTGTATGGGTAGTAGAGATCCACTACGTCGAAGGTCACATGTTCTGTTCTTGCATTTTCCTGGCCTCCGAAGAAAACTGGCAAGGATATTTTTCCTAAGGCATCGATCTTCTTTCCTCCAAAACCAATTAGTGGTGATTCTGAAGGCTGCAACCAACTTCTACTTAATTTCATCTGGTCGAAGGCATTGACAAAGATGATGTCTATGGAGCTTCTGGAGTCTGTGAGAACCCTATTAATTTCCCAGCCTACTATGTTGGCTTTGATCACCATTGCATCAGCTTGGGGATAGCTTTTCAATTGGAGGTCTTGCTCTGAGAATGTAATGGGTGTCTTCGACCAATCTGTGCAGTGTATTAGACCCTGAACTGCTATGTTGTTGACAAGCCTGAGGTGATCTTTCTTCTGCTTCTTTGTTTGGAACTCCATTGAACAGCCTCCGGCTATTGGTAGTATCATTCCAATGGTGGGTAGCGGTGTATGTGGGTTGAGCTGGTTTTCTAAGTTGGGCTTGTTTTTGGGCGTGGCTAGTTGTGGTGGTGGTGGATGTAATGCTGCAAGTTGTCTATTGTGAACTTGAGCTGGCTGGTTTGTCTCTATGAATGTTATGTGCAAAGGTCTTGGGTTTACATAGGTGAGTGTGGTAGAACCGCCCAAAATAGCACACTTACGGAGGCGCTCGTCTTCCACCAGACACTAAGCACCCCAAAAGTAAGCTACAGTGGGCGGTATCCGTCGGGCACACCCTAAGGGAGAACCCGAAAGATCCACATTTTTCCCAAGGATCCAATAATGAGAACGAGTTACAATACTTGTCCATTTCATACATCAGAGTTTCTTAAAAAGTACATTATTACAATACCAAGTATCAGAGTACGGAATGATAAACAACGGAATTTAAAAATATACATCTAGCGATAGGGACGAGGATCCGTCTGAGCCCACCAGAAGAATCCTCCATACAAGGTACTTCTCATGCATCACCTGCAACAGGGGTAAAATAAACCCTAAGTACACAATGTACTCGCAAGACTTATCCGACTAGTGGGAATAATTTCCTAACTCCAAGGAATATGATAAGCTTTATGGTTTGCTGGTTTCTTTTAGCAGAAAGCAATACCAATAGTGAGTCCTTATTTATGTATTATTATGAGCCAAATTAAGTTATCATCTAGCCTGTCTATACAAGCACATGTTCTACTTTCAAGCAAGAGTTGAGCAATCAGTTTCATTTCTTCCCCTTTCAACTTTCAGTTCTTACTATGGTGCTAAACCACAGACAAGCCATACCAGATTTCTCAGCAATTCGTGAATCAATGTGCCCAGCTGGGTGCCCCGAAAACACATGCCCCGCTTGTACCTTAGGCACAAGCAGGACTAACCCATCACTCTCCTGTCTCGGGTGTCCAGGTCCTCGTCCAAACTTGGACTCCTAGCCCCCACTCCTGAGCCCTAGACTCAGTGCAGTGCAAGGACCTCCACCATCTCCGCCTCCAATTGGTCGGTCCGGAAAGAGCCTGATCCACGACAAGAGAGCAACAAGTCTTCCCTGTACCCATACCCAAGTATGCGCTTGGGACAATAAATCTGTGACTTGCCTAGAGTCATATGCAACGACCGGTCCTTAATCGACACAGATAGGGAAAAAGTGTAACCTAGCTATGCCCTGTTGGCTACAGGACACAACCCCTTACACCCACCAATTCCCAAACCATATCCCTGCCCGGTCACCAGTTACCTTTGCCATTTTATCATGAGTGATCATATTTTATTACATATTTGCGAGTAATGATAGGTTACTCATGCTACCGATATCCTGAGCATAGTAGCTACTCGACCTATACTAGTAGGACTCATGGGTAGATATATTTATGCATGTATTTTCCATAAATGCCTATAACTTAAATGCACATCATAGATATATATTCAGTGATCATTTAAAATAGGGGTTATGCACCGGGGCTTGCCTTGGGTAGGTGACAGGTCAGCAAGGTCAGCACCAGCAGGCTCCGGGGCTCCCTCCTACACGAGGATCTCCTCCTCATACTCCTCAATCACCTTGTCGTACTCTTGTTCATCGACGGGCATGAATTCTACCAGCTCGCGATCTACATAAAATGATGATGCCATGCTTAATGATATGACAACAACAACTCTTAAAATAAAAATACGTTGATTTAACAACTAAGCTAATGATACTGACCACGATGCTAAGCTACCTATTGTTACCGATAACAAGTTTGAAATATGACATTCATTATTATTATAGCAACTACAGGTATTCTTACTCCTAATATCGATTTACACTATATACGATAAAACAAGGGTAATAGCTACTCCATCTAGCATCCTACTCTAGGACTACGAAATTTACAGCAAGTATATACCAACCTAGTGAGTCTACCGTAAATTTTTTATAGCTAAAACTATTACCAATTTACCACAAGAATTCCTACAATTATTAATCAACATAATACTAAGCCCTTTAGTTTGAATTTATGAAACTACCATCGTCATGGCTAACTGTAACCAAACTGTACTAACAAGTAGATGATAATTTTGCAAACCTAACAAAATTGGTTTTACTATTTTTGGACCACTACACAATTTACTACAAATTATCAAAGTTCAGCTTGAAAACTTAATTGAATAAACGTTAACAAATTCGTTGGGAAAAATGAAAACCACTTTCGAGCTCGCGGCCCACCTAGCGTCGGCTCGGCCCAAACCAAAATTCCTGCCTGCACGCGCACGAAGACACCGGTGCAGCCCACGCGCACTAGCGGCCCACAGGAAAGCAGACCCGTGCGCGTGCCACAATATGCAAAAGAGTCCTCGGGTTCTCATCAAATGACAATGCGGTCCATTCCACTATTCCCTCCTCTCAATGACTCTCGCACTTAACCCCTTCGCTTACTCCAAATTCACATAGCGGCGCCCCTGGCCGGACTAAACAGAGCTGCGACCTCCTAGCCAGACGCTGGCGAGCACCGACCCCGCTGGCACACCCCAGCAACCCCACGAGCTTCCTCGTGCTATGCAAAGTGGATTGAGGTAACATACTCCCAAAATGGCGTGCCATGCAGGCGTGGCCACATGCCACAGCGGTGACTGGCCGCGGTAGCCCAACGCCAGCGAAACCACCTACTCAAATGCCTTAATTGCTACTCGGGGACGACTAGTAGGCTACGTTAAATAAGGTAGCAATCCTAATTGGTTCGCTACTACCTTCAATCTCGTCGGCCATGAAAACGACATCTATTGATGTCCGCCGGGGACGGCCACACGTGTCGGTGAACTTCTGCCCTAATCGAGTCGACCAGCTACTCTAGGAGTGAAAGAACCTCACCAACGGTGTGACGGACGAACTAGGTGAAGGCGAGAGACTCGGCAAGACGGTTGGCCATGAATAGGGGGGTCACACTGGTTCCCAGCAAGCACAGCGACGACGTCTCCGGTGACCCGCTGCTTCGCCAATGAAACCACTACACGATCGTGATACCCAGTCAACTATTACTCATGGCATGACCCAAATGAAACAACGAAGCGCCCCATGATGCCCTAGCCATCGCCTGCTCTGGCGGCCATGGCGGACCGCCACGAGGGTAACGCCCTGTCTCACCTCGCTGAAGGCCGAACGAAAGTTGGGGTAGCTTCACTCACATGACAACTATTTGGGCTAGTAGAGGGCACGGTTAATTGGAAAACGATGGAGTGGTTGAGGCCAATTTCAGTGGCGTGCTCTAAAGACTTATGGCGGCCGGTGGCGACAGAATTCCAAAAATGGCATCCTTCCTTTGTACCTCTGCCACAGAGACCGATTTGGTGCGATGTTGTCCTTCCACGACCACCACACATGCACAAACACATAGACAAGGGGCAGCGCCTTGATTCGGTTGCTTGGCGTGGCTTAGCCGACTGACGACCTTGTAGGCGAAATGACCGGCGCCCCTGGTGTGGCCTTGAGCACAGGAGTGAGGATGCGACAAGCCAGACATGCCCATGCGCATGCACTACCGTCGTCAATGGGAGCAGTACTTGGACGATAGCGCCAAACAGCGCGCGATGCGAGCAACGTGACACGAGCAACAGCCACGGCGGATGTAGAAGGGGAAGCAGAGCCGCCAGTCATGGCTAGGCCAAGCGCACGGTGTGCCAATGCAGACAGCAGGGACCCAAATTGATAGTGCCAGTCCAACGCATGGGTGCATGTGCGTAGACGTGACGGCGGCTGGCTCGGAGATGCTCGTGGCACGCTAGCGCAGCAGCGCAGCGCAGGCAAGGCAAGGCAGCAACCAGGACGACCAGTGCAGCGGTTTGCGCATGGCGTGCTTGCACGAGCATAGCAGTGGTGATGTGGCTGGCTTAGCAGGTATAGCTGGCAGCCAGCAGTGGCAGCAGCAACGCTAGGCAGAGGCGGTGACTGCGGCCGGCGCCGGCTTGGCTAAACCATGTGATGTGCACGCTTTTTAAAGCTATTGCCAATTCCTACCCTATGGTCCAAATGCCAAACCAAATCATCTATACGCAAGAGGGTACATAGGGCTATCGACCGAAGCCAAGACATCGCGCCACTTCCTAAGCCGATCGCTCTACAAAAATTGCCAGAGGTGGCTTCGTCGACCCAATTACGGACTTAACGTGAAACGAACAAACCGCGATGGTTTCGCGTCGAATTCAATTTCCGAGCCTCCTGATATGCTAGCTAGCGAACCTCATCCTCGACCGCACATATTTCATCGTCGCCTACAAAGTACGTACTACCAACTCTATCAAAGTTCGCATAATCGTTCTATAGCATTTTTGTTCGATAAAAATTCGGTTAAAATACTAAACAATATTATGTGACATGAAACATAACATTGATTTCTTGTTTCATATAAATGTTTCAAGTGTCGTACATTGATTTATACTTCCTGTTATACACATTTGCTTATAAGTAAGATGCTCATGCAGTGTTTTAGCAAGAATAGTATAATGTAACACCGAGGGTGTTATAGTGAGGTTTGCTGTTGCACGCTGGTTACTAGCCTGCCCTTGCTACTGGGTGCTTGGTCGCCATGTGGGTAAGAAGTTAGGGTAGTATGCGGCTGCTAAGGTGGATGGGTGAATTTGATTAGAGTTAAGGCTTGGGTAGATTGGGCAGTATGGCTGCTATGGGGGTGCAGCGAAGGTATGGTTGACTTCTTTTGCAGGTTGTTGTGGCGAAGGTTGAGGGTTTGCCCTATTCTTTATCCTATCTTGAGTTTCCTTCGCGTTTGGGCAATCTCTGGTGATGTGCCCTTTGTTTTCTCCATGAAAGAAGCAATACTACCTTCACTGTCTTAGTTCCTAGTTTTTATTCTAGTTCTTCCTTTGATTGTATTTATTGCCTTCATACTGCTTCTATGGTGCTTCATTTGGAACTGCCTCCACCTTCTGCTGCCCTTGCTGGCTACTCTCTTGCTACTCTATATTGAAAACTTGTTGATCTAGCGGTTGGTGAGGCTGTGACTGGTCTTGGCTTCTGTTACCCCTTTGAGCATTCCTGCTACTCCTTTGGTACTTCTTGTTCTGATTTTGCTTTTTCTAACCTTCTATGAAGGTCATTATCTGACCTACAATACTTCTCAAACTCACTGTATAGTTCTTCTATGGTGCTTGGCTTCTCCCGGGCTAGGTGAGCTACAAAGGCTTCGATGCGGAGGCCTTTGATTACATCTTCAATTGTGACATCTTCTGGGATATTTGGTGCCTTTGCCTTTAGCTACACAAATCTCTGAAAATAATCCCTTAGAGCCTCTTCTTGATTTTGTTTGTACTAGAACAGGTCCATCAAGGTTAGGGATCCAATGGTAAACCCTTTGAAGATGGCTATGATTTTGTCGTAGAGGTCTTCCCAGGAATATACTAAGCTCGGCCTCAACATTGAATACCATGCCAATGCATCATCCTCGGCTGCGATAACAAATGACTTGGCTAGAACAGTGTCATTCCCACCTATGGAGGCTACAGCTGCCTCGAAGCTCATGATGAACTGGCGTGGATCTGTCCTTCTGTTGAATTTGGGTAGGGTGATGGGTTTGTATGATGAGGGCCAAGGTGAGCTTTGGATACCTTCGGATAATGGATATTTTGAGTCTATGGTTCTATGGACTGGGGGTGAGGTGAAAGGTGCCAAAGGTTGGTTGGATGACCATACCTTGTGAAGGGTTAGGTTGGCTTTGATTTGCTGAGTGGTGCTAGTTAGGTGTGTTGGAAAGAGGACGATTAGGCTGCATGCTTTGAATCTCCGTCTGCAAGATAGCGAACTGCTACCAGATCTCTATGGCCTGAAGTGATGCTTGAACTGCCCTCTGGTTTGTGGCGAAGGTTGCCGCCAACCATCTCTTTCCTACTAGGTACTCTACAACTGGGCTTGGAGCTATTGGAGCACTTGCTCTAGTGTTGGTTCTGGCACCTGCTGCTCCTCGGTCACTGTAGGTTGATCCTCTGCCACATCTTCTTCTATATCTGGCTCTTCGGTAGTAGTAACATTGGTGTTGTGGGCGTTACGCCTGGGCCTTCCCCTTCTAGTAGGCTCTGAAGGTGCTCTTGCAGAGGCTACTCTTTTTCTTGCCATTGTGGGTTTTACTTGGCCTACACATGGTGGGCGCCAATGTTGGAAAACTAGGTTTCCAGCAGGTATGAACTGGTGGAGCCTTCGCCTAGGTGGAGGTCCTAGGTGAAGGTAGGAGGAATGATAGATGGGCCCGAGTACAGTTAGGGTCTCATAAATGTATTCACCAACCTCTCTTACATAGGGTTCAAGTCGCCCTTTTATAGGGTAGTGTTTGCTACCTTTTCCCCTTTTACATTCTCACCCTATGCTAGCTACAGTACATTCCCAAAATATTCCTATGCTAACTTAGCATTGCTAGGAGCAATCTTGGCTTTCTTCTTCTACACCGCCTTAGGCTCCTAGGCCTTTACTAGTGGCCCATGGGAGTCCTATCTCTGGCCTTGAGTTCTTGCGCCGCACAAGGCTTCTCTTTGCCATCGCAGTCATAATCCTCCGTGGCTTGGTCTTCGCCTCGATCCATCTCCGGGGGCCTTCGGAGCCATGTCATGTGCCTTCGCCCCTCTATAGACTAGAGCGGAGACCTTGCCTGGCATGCCTTTGTCTCCACCTAGATCATCTCCACCTCCGAGTTCTGGATCTCCGCCGAACCCTCGACCAGGTACGAAGGCTTCTCCATGCACTCCTGCACATCATTATACACGCAACCAGAAGGTGTTAGTACTTGCATTCCATAGTGGGGTTTAGCCTCCGCTACTCACATATTCATGTCTCAACAACGAATTACACAAGTACAGACGCAGACGCTCAACACGCACGCACAATCTTCCCTATCAAACACACGTACGCAAACCCTACCCTCAATGGCTCACTTTTTAAAAGTGCTCTATTTATATTTGTTTTCTTTCAAAACCGAAATTAGTTGATTTTGAATGAAACCTTAACTTTTATTAGGCTCGCTAAGTTCGGTTTGAAGTTTGGCTCAAACAACATGGTAAACTTTAGTAAAAGATAGCAATTTCGAAGAAACCTCAAAAAAAGTTAGTTGGTTTGTTATAAACCCTATGTACCACTTACAAATAAACAGTTAGGTAAATAAAATAAACATATCAGTAAGGAAAATCTTAGATCTTTAGCTTATATATACTTCCATTGGTGTCCTTTAGGCTTTAACTCGATGCTTTATTACTCTTTTCTAAATTTTATTCACAAATTTATAGAAAGTGAAATTTTGATATGAGGCATCCACTATTTGGCTAAATTATCTTTTAAGCCACTTAAACACCATCTAAATTAGAAGAATACCCTACAAGACTTTCTTATGAATAATTGCATGTATAAGATACATATGCTGTTGAAACTAGGCAACCTAACGAAAGAATCAAATAAAACATTTATAGAATATCCTCGTCTACCGGCTACACATCCCTCTTCTCTGACATCGTGGAAGGATGTCAAGGGAAGAAATAGAAGGTAATACTTATCATCTGTGTAGGTGCACTATGGACAATTTGGAAGACTAGGAATGACATCGTATTCAACAAGAAGGTCATAGCTTCCCCAAGTGCAGTCATCTACAAAACGTTGATGCTGGTGAAGTCATGGCGCCCTCTCTTAAAACTAAAGCTGGAACCTATGGCGGATGAAATGATCAACTTAATTGCTGCTGGGGCTACATCAACACTTTCATTAGTTAGCTTTTTGCATTCTCTCATTCGTTAGAACTTTTATGCTTTTGAATTGGGTAGAGCTTTGTGTGGAGTTGGAGTTTGAGATCTTTTGCTAGATGAACTTGTAACCTGTTAATGGTTGTCTGGTCTTCATTGTAAGCTGGTATTCCCAGCACTGATCATGGGCTTTTGATAAGCTTTCAATAAAGCCGGGTGGAATGCCTTTGATCTAAAAACATTTATAGAATATTAGACAATTGAATTATAGGAGGGTGTGATGGCCAAATAAATAAAGAAACACTCCCTCCGTCCATAAAAGGATACAACTATGGGATTTGTGCCAGTCAAACTAGTTTAAGTTTGACTGAGTTTGTAATGATAGTATTAGCATTTGTGTCTCCAAAAAGTTTACTATAAAAATATACTCCATATAATCTAATGGTATTTTTATGAATGTTAGTACTTTTTATATAATTTTAATCAAAGTGCTAATTGTTTGACTCCTCAAAAAATAAGGATTGTCACTACTACACTTGCACCTTTCACAGCCTCATCGTAACCCACATCGCAGTCCAATTTCGGCCTCGGCAGTAAGCTATCGACAGTGATGGTCATATCCTTCACCATTGGTATCAGGGACCACTGCGGTGTACACTAACACCGTCGATTGACTTATGATCTATCCGTGATTAGGTCCTTACTATAGTCGCATTGGAGACGCCCCGGTTATGGATGTACACTAACACCGCCGCATTGGCAAATGATCCAACTATGTCGAGGCTATCAAAATTGTCGTGTGGGCACATCAACTACCTATGTAGTGGTTAGCAACACCGTCACCTTGTACTTCAACCCGACTATTAGCGGTACGGGTTCACTATCGGTTCGATAGCCGAGATGCCCGTGTAAAGGTTAACACCACCATTGCTTCAACGTATGATCCGCTAGTACAAAGGTCATGGTCACCGTTGCCTTGCACCATGATCTATCTTTGATGATTGTTTAGTCAGTGTCGGGTTACTAAAGGATTCGGCGGTGATATACTTTTGATCCCTGCCGCATCATATGTAGAGCGATGGTGACATAATTTCATCTAGTTTCACAATAGTTACTAATTTAGCTAGGCCATTAATGGCTTCATGAACACAAGCATACAGATATATAATTATTATATCCATAAATCATGTTCACAGACAAGAGTACTTTTTACAATAACAATGGATGCTACCATAACATCTTTCTCATATGATGTGCTAACACAAGTGGTACATATAGAGCATAATAAAGGTACTAATCTATACATACTTACATAACAAAACAACATAGCTATGCTCCTTCTATGTGGCAGTCCTGCTTGCAAGGCAAAATGAATATAATTAGTGCATCCTTCGGATTGGTAGCCAATGCACCATGGAACCCCTCTTATTCATCTCTGATCCACATCCTGAACAAAGTAGCAGAATTAATAATATTGAACATACCATTTCTTTAGTTAACAAGCCAAAATTGGCCTATACATAGATAGAATAAAAACAACTCCCTACCTAAACAAAGATTGTCGTGATGACAAAATATAGGAAATGCACCTTTACTGCTAAGGCCTGTTCATATGGAAATGTCCTCTTGATCTACAAAAGCGGATGACACAGGCATGGATGATATGAACCTTTCTACGGTCCATGTCATATGCAATCAATATTCTATCCTTCCCAACAAGGAAAATAAAATTCCAATCTGGGTGAACTGTAATCACTCTGTACTCCTCAACACAAAGCTCAGAACCAACTTTAATATTCATGTGTCCAAACTGTTCTTTTGTGTCCACAACATGCTTCAAACTTCAGTTATTAGTACCATAGTCTTCAAGTATCGACACTAAAAGCCAAGACCTATTGCAAAAATCACTAGAGCACACACAAAGGTGACCCTAAGCTTGATGGATGGACATTTCAGCACCACTTGGTTTATGAATTGTCCTCCATGTATTTCCCTTCATATCCACAGCAACTATCATAGAGTACTCAAGCATGTGCATAAAACCATTAAGAAAAACACTTCTTGATTTTGAACGTCGAACAATACTACCCTCGCCCCATTTAGATTCCTTAAAGATCCATGCTGCAGTTTTAGATGAGTAGATCTCCACACCTATGCACGCACCCTCCACCTCAACAAATTCAATCACATGGAAGTGCGAGGATGTTGGGTCAAAACCTAAGAGAGCCTAACCAGCAGAGCGAATGCTACACGACAATACATGCCACTTGTAGGTCGCTGGATTGCAGACAACATAGCGATGTAATCCATCAGGTCTAGCACACCAGCAAAGGATGAGGCCGCTGCAACAATCTGAGACTAGGACTTTTAAGGGGGAAGGACAAGAAGGACAAGGAGGGTTGTTCACCAGTGACGCTGGTGAAGTGGCGATTGCCCTTCCACTAGCTATCCTAGAAGAAGCCGACGACAGTCTATGAAAGCTTCTTACATTGATAAGAGTCGGAGATGACGAGCCTCTAGGAGCGACAGACACACTTGCAGTAGCACAAGGACCAAGCGGGGAGGTAGCTGAAGATGTTAGCAAGCACATTGTCAAAGAGGCTATCCACTATGTTCCTCATGTTGCAGGCCTCCTTCATCTAGAAGAACACCACCAGTCAAAGAGATGAGGCCGCCCTACCATGGAATTGCATCAATAAACATTAGTTAGGAGATGAGTTTTGAGGAGAAGGGATGGCGATGCAAGTAAGGCCTTATTACACTTGCCTTTGAATCTAGCGGTGGTGAGCATGAGTGGCAATGCCGGTGACAGCAGTAGCTCGTGCGCTAGTGGATCTGTGCGGGCAAGCCGGTGATGTGCACCGGCATGGAGCAAGAACTAAGCAGTGGTGATGAGCAGGAGCGGCGATGATGAACAGTAGCAATGAGGATAAGAAAAGCTATGTGTGGGGGGAGGGAGGGGGTGGTGGTGGGGGGGGAGAGGGGGAAGGGTTAAGGGGGATGTTGGGGCAGGGGTTGCTTGTTCTCTGCGTAACTTTTACGCCACGCGGGAATCGAACTTTCATCAGTTCCACGTGGGAGGGTTCAAACGTGGGATTGGAAATTTTGCAACTAAGCGGTGGTGAATGCACAGTACCATCACCGGTGGCTGGGTCCTATTACCACCCAAAGACCACCGTATGATACGGTGATGAACACTAAGGCAAACAATCTTAACATTTGGCATTGAAACAAAGCGAAATTGCGCACTTAGAAAACTAAGAAAAGCACAATTCCAATACTCAGATTGAAAGGAAGTCAACTTGAGTTCGATGGTGAATAATAAGGCACATAGATTTGGGTCTGTTTGGTTGGTGACCAAAACTTGCCAGTCTAACCTTCATCAAATTGTGACTGCCAGAGAAAGTTTGGCGAGCAAAATTGAAGCCACAGTTGTGGCAAAGTTTGGCAAGAAAATGAGTTTATGACATGTGGGACAATGTGCTAAGAAAGTGGGGCACGCTGTAGTTGTGGCAGCAAACCAAACAGCTGCCAGAAAAACTATGACATGACTAACTTGTGGCATGGCATGTTTTGGTCATGAACCAAACATGTTGCATCGAAAGAAAGCCACATCGCGCACTTAGAAAACATAAGGAAAGCACAATGCCAGTACTCTCGGATTGAAAGGAATCCAACTTGAGTTCCATACATTCATACCGAATAAGTAGGTGGACACTACCAAGCTAACAAGCATGCCAAAAGCTAAAATACAGATACTAATTAGGCTAACACTATGCAAAAGTTAAAAGGCCTTCATATGTACATCATTGGTTGCATAATTAATCATTCTCCATGTAGATTCTGGTCGACCTCCATCAGATCATTGTGAATCTCCATAATATCCTGCTGATCATTGTCGACCTCTATGGGATCGTTGTCAATCTCCATGTCATCCCAAGCCTTGACCACTATAACCCTGTCCACATTCATTGTACACTTTCATTTAGCTTATCAACTTTGTTCACAAAGCACTAATTCGATGAACCAATACTGAGGACAATAAGGCTCACAAGCTACACTTCATGGATATACAAGGCCACAAACTCTAGAATGAGAAGATGCATTTTCATCTGCAGATCCAATAAAATTACTATAGCTAGGTTGGAGGTGAAGGAGCAGAGAGCACGAGAGAGAAATACAAAGGAATATAGAATCCGGTGAAGGAGCAGATCTAGTGCAGTTACCTTAGATCCGGATGGAGCAGAGAAGCAGGGATGGCGCGCTAAAGATTTATACGCCGGCGAGGTTGGAGGTGAAGGAGCAGTGAGCACGCGAGAGGCTACCTTTCGTCTGACGCTAGCAGGGTGAAGCATAACAAGGGAGTAGAGTGGGGAATGGATAGGAGGAAGGTGTGGTAGGACCATAGGAGTGTATATACAGTTTAATAAATTGGTTGCCCCTATACTAGGGCCCAGTGTCCAAGAATGTAGGATGCCTCCAACACATCAATTGATACTTGGATCTACTATCATTTATAGTTTAATAAATCGAACACCTGGTTAATCACCTTGTATTTAGTTCAACAATAGTTGTACAATAGTGATAGATTTTAGTCCTACACATCAATTGATACTTGGATGTACTAGCATTTACATTTTAATAAATTAAACACCTGGATAATCACCTTACATTTAGTTTAACAATAGTTATACAAAAGTTACAGATTTCAGTCCGATACATCATAAATTGATACTTGAATCTACTGCGGTGAACTAAGCAACTTGCCAATAAACATGCCAAGAACTAAGGTAAGTACAAAATAGGTGAAAGAAGAACATGAAGCACATTTCTTTCTCAAAGGTATGAAACCTTCCATCATGTTCGTTGGAACCCTAGCCATTTCTTCAATTTGTGGCATAATCTCTTCCTCCTCCTGCAGATGTTCTTCATTTGTTGTAACATTGGCCTCCGCCTTCAGCTCCCAAATCTTTTTATGTAAATCTAAAATCAAAGTCCTCAGAAATTTTCCATATGGGGGATCGTGCCACTTAAAGAACCTAAAATCTAAGTTGGGCTACAAAAAACCAAATTACCATAAGTACATCAGGATTTCAACATTTGCATTGCGAAAACAGAATGAACAAGAAAGAAATCGAGTTACATTATTTGCCCTGCAGCATCTGTGGTATCGACGTCCTGGGTTTCCATCACTCCATGAAATCCACCGAGGCGTCTTCAAGCCACAGCAACACAAAAGTGGTGGCTGGTATGGTTCTCGACACAGCACGGGATAGGCACCCCCCTCCCATTGTATCCTCCGCTAGAAGTTGGTGTTCTTCTCGTGATGGCGCCCTGGGATGGTGCTGACCACTAGGAGGAGTTGGAGCTAGATGCAACCATGGAGCAATTAGGGTTCAAAGTGTTGCACACTCTGAGTGAAGAGGTCAGTCTAGGTCTTTTATCTACGCTTTTGCCTCCCACCAAGGTGCCAAAATGTCCTTCAAAACCCTCGCACTCCCGCCAAAATGAAATGTTGTGTCACTGCCAGTTCAGGGTATTATTCGCCTATAGAAGAAGGCCTGTTTTGGATCCTCTGTGATTACATAGAGGTGTACACGTGGACCATAATCTAGACCAACTGATTCAATTATCAGTTCAACCGAAGTAATAGTTCAATGATTCTATAGTACTCATACATACTAATCTAGAGGTTTCATCAGTACATATAAACTTCATTAACATAAAAGTTTCACAAATTCTAAGACTTAATGTTGGATGGGTAGGCAGTTGCTAAGGTACTCAATTGGTTGATGCAGTCCTGAAAGCCAGAGGTAGTGAACTATAGCGAAGATGACAACATCTCCATCCATGAACATATTGTATCTATAATGTATGTCTACTTCCTGTCTAGTCCTGCAAAGCACAAAAATCTCTCCACAAACAGGGTCTTGAATGATTCTTGTCAAATTTTGTGGTTCGAGGAGGTGACGAACAATGGCTTCAACAATCAATAGTTGGTTCGGGTGAAAGCTCCATCCCCAAGTAGCAAACAACATCATCTGGGTCCTAGTGCCACCCCTAGCCACCAAAAGGCAAGGTTGCTCGCATTGTAATGGCATCTTCCGAAGTAAGACATCTGTTGCAATGAAGAAATTCCTAATATGAATAAAACTGATACGGAACCCAAAACTAATTGGAACCAAATGGAAATAGTGGGGGTGACTGAATCCATCTAACCTTCATGAGGCATTGTCCACAATGACAATACAAGGTGCTCGAGACAGGGCAAGCAAAGGCAGGTGGGGAGAATGAAGATAAACCAATTGGTGGGGAGAATGAAGATGAAACAATGGGTGGGGAGAACTAATGGCTTCGTATTGGGGTTTTTAGTGGTTCCAACAGCCGCCAATTCACCAACAGGGCCAAGGGGAGTTGGGGAATAGACTGGGCAGTTCTAGGTTTCTTTTCGAAATGGATGGTCTAGATTGATTGGCAGCGAGAACGGACGGCACGAGATAAGGTATCCATATTAAGCCGACCATTGCCACGCTAATCCAATGCTATAATACAACGATTGTCAGCAGTTGAACTGCTATTAGATTCTCCTAGAAATAACCAGAACCGTACATGATAGTTTTTACTTTTCATTCATATATATATAGAAAAAGAAAAAAACATTCATCAAGTAGCAATATCTCCTGGAATATAGCAAGGATCAAAGATAGGTAGCAAGAACTACAGTAGAAAACATAATATTTCAAAGAACTTTTTTTATTGATTCATTGCATATACAAATAAATACAATTTGGACGAGTATATGATTGTACTCGTCCAGAAACATAATAACTAGCCTAAACTATTATAACTACTTATACTAACTATAAACCACTGAATATAAATATGATCAGCTCTCTCGCTTGGGAGGAGGCAAGTCGAAGTCAGAGTTCGAGTCATCGTCGTTGGAGTCGGAGTCGTCATCATCATCGGCGTCGGTGTCGTCGTCGTCCTCCTCCTCTAGGTCCTCCTTCTCGGAGCTCCACGGAGGACTATAATCAGAAGGCATCCAGTCATTGGAGGAGACGTCCTCCTCAGAGGACTAGTGGGCTGGCAAGTCATCCTCGCTGGACGACGGGCTGCTTGAAAACTTGATGGCGCTATCCGACATTTTCTTTGCAGATTGGAAGACAAAGGGATGATGGATGAAGAAGATGGGTGGTTTTAGAGGGCCCCGGGCTTGAAGAATTTGTAGAGCAGTGGTACGGCTCTTTGGTTTTAGGTGGCGAAAGTAATAGTGATTTGATGGCCTTGGAAGTTGAGGCCATTCAACACTCACGCTGAATTTTTACCGCCGGCTGACCAAACGCTAGTTTTGGACCGGCGGCCAAAACGCGTATCCCAGTCGGCCTGGCTTTTCATGTGATGGAGGAAATGCTACCCCAATACCACTACCGCATCTACCGTTAACCCATCGGTGGTAGTAGTTTCAACTGCCGGTTTCCTCCTTTAGGAGGCCTCGCTATCGGTCAACCGACGGTGGATGTATCACACCGTCGCTTCTATCGCTATGGCAGTGAATGTGGCAATAGTGATAAATCAATCTGTAGTAGTATGTATCCTTTTGTAGACAAAGAGAGTAGTATGGCATAGATTCCTTGCACTTGGTGAAGATGATGTAGTATTTTATTATTGTGATGATATAGCACTTAGTGAGTATGCACGCAGATAGCTTACATGTAGATATTAAAGTTAGTAGGGTTTGATTTTATAAGAGATATAGATACATATAGATGCCACACAATGGTATCTTGCTTCTGTTTAACCAATCATTTTATCTCATTTAATTGGTTGTTTAGCCCATTTAATTAAATGTCCTTTTAGCCAACTAATGGCTAAATGGTAGGTCAGTTACTGTTTAATGTTTAGGAAAACACCGGGGACATCAAATAAACATGGTTTTAGCCATTTCACACTGTGAATGCCATAATTTGTTGGGTACCATTATGAAAATAAGGTTAGGTCAGAACATTACAAAGATTATAATATTTATTTAGTTTTGAGGAGACAGAATGTGGTGAATGTCTCTTTATCCCTTGTCTTCCTGTCTTTACTTGGAACTGCAACGCACACTCTCCATGATCAACCGCTCGATCGACATGTCCATCCTATTTCTGTGTCTCTTTCGCTCCCTCTAGCAATTGGCATCATTACTCCTTGAAGTCAACACTGTTAGCGGCCCTTAACTAATCCAATCGCCAAAATAGTATTGAAGGGACCGTGACACCTAAGAGGGGGGGGGGGGGGGTGAATTAGGCAACTTAAAAATTCTAACTCTAAACTATGGCCTCTTTTTCTAATCCTAGCAAACCTATGCAATAGATAAACTATCTAGATGTGCAACTATGGTTTTGCTAGTGTGTTGCTATCTCTACTGCAAACATAGTAAAGTAATCAATGTAAATACAGAAGCTAAAGAGCAAGGTAGAGACATGCAAACTCCCATCGACAACTCTGGCATTTTTACCGAGGTATTGAGAAGCGCGCAAGCTTCCCCCTAGTCCTCGTTGGAGCCCCTCGCAAGGAATCCCTCGCAAGGGCCAAGCTCCTGGTCGGGTAACTCCGTGGATAGCCTCGGGCCTTCCCCACGTGCAAGTGGGTCTCTGATGTGCCTTCTGGCAAGCCTCTCCCGGATGCTCCCCGCCGTCTTCACTATCAAGCTTCTGGCCGAAACGCCGCGGGCCTTGTTCCCTCTGGTACACGGTGGCGGCCACACCACAAACGCGGTTGGTGTGATCTCACAAGACTTCAAGCCCCTCCAATGTACAACAATGGTGCTCGCAAGCACCGAGTGGTAAGAGGTATGCAAACCTCACTAAACACTAGGCCTAAACCTAGAGCAAGCGCATGAGCGGTGGTCTAATCAACCTAAGCACTTCGCAAAGTACCTACGCTAATCACCTAATGAATCACTAAGCTCTTGCAAGTGGAGATTACTAAAATGGTGTATCAACACCCTTAGTATGTTTCCTCAGCTCCACACTTCTCAAATGGCCGGTTGGGGGTTGTATTTATAAGCCCCACTGAGAAAGTAGCCGTTGGGGTCGAACTCCCGCAATTCTGCTACTGACCGGACGCGTCCAGTCGTCCCGACCGTTGAATCATGAACCACTGATCGAATGCTGCCAACATCCGATCACCTACCAGCGGACATGTCCGGTCATAGTTTCGCCGTTCTGGAAGTTCTCTGTACTCGATCGAACGCTGCTTCCCTGCGTCCGGTCGGTTTCGCCGCCCATGTCCGGTCGTCCCGACTGCAGAGCCACTGGTCTAGTGTCCGGTTGTCCTAACTGCAGAGCCACCGGTCCAGCGTCCGGTTGTCCCAACTGCAGAGCCACCGGTCCAGCGTCCAGTCGTCCCGACTGTGAAGCCACCAGCGTCCGGTCGCCTCTGCGAGCTCGTTTCTTCACGATCTTGCGTATGGCTTGGTTCCAATCTTCATGCTTGGACTTTGCTTGATCTCTTGGGTCTTCTCTTGTGCTCCTAAGGTCTTGCTTGAGGTGTTGATCATCGGATCATCACGTCGCCTTCGTCCAAGTTACGTCTTGCACCCTATTGAACTACAAAACAAACACTTGCAAATTCATTAGTCCAATTTGGTTGTGTTAGTCATCAAACACCAAAATCCAAAGTAAATGAGCCAAGGGTCCATTTTCCTTACAATCTCGCTCTTTTTGGTGATTGATGCCAACACGACCAAAGCAAGCAAATAATAAGAATTTGGAAGTTAAAAACTACCTACTTGCTAGGATGCAAATGCAAAGGGCAAGTTTATTTGATACTTAAAGATACCAATTGAAATCATATATGATATTAAGGGATACCAATTGAAATCAATTGTAAAATACCAATTAAAACTAAATGAAAGGTTATCTTGCCCTTGCAAAAATCCCCATGTGGCATTATGGATTTCTACAAATTTTACCATTACTTAGACTAATCCATAATCCACTTTCCTCCCTTTCTCGGACCATTACCACTTGTAGACATCAACTTGATGCTTGCCTTTGGTCCTTCAAATTCTCCCCCTTTGGCATCAGACACTGAAAAGGAAGACATTAGTAGCACAAGGGAGGGTCAAATTTCGTGATCCTTTGTGTATAGAGTGAAATGGATCACAAAATTTGACTCTCACATTATATAGACTAAGCTCCCCCTAAATGTATGCATACATATGGTAGAAAGCAAAGCATATGCATAATTAGCAATTTATTGCACAAGAGAGTTTAATCTTTATAATGCATGGAGAAAGCATATAAAAATGAAATGAAATCAACATGATGATGCCAATTGAAGAATGATGCTTAACTCCGGGGACTCCAATTTCCTTACAATGAGACTACTACACATGTGATAGGTTTGAAAAATTGATACCATTTGAAAAAGTGTTAGTCTCAAAGCATCCAAGTTGTAGAAATACTCCCCCTAAATATGTGCACACAAATGTAGAATACTTTGTAGGAATCATGCACATTGATTTTAGAATCAAAAATACCATTTGAAAGATGACATCTCATGAATGTGAGAATCATTTTCAAAAAGATATCTGGGAGAGATTATCTACAATTTGGACTTTGGCACATATTAGATGAACAATAGTAAGACAAGCTATGTGCCATGCTCCTAAACAATTTTAAACCATGTAGGATTGCTCCAAGGAATAAGAATGTAACCGAGCAAGCCTACCATATGAAATACCCAGTGTATGCATGACAAAAGATATAAGCATGCAAATGCAAACCTAGGCATGAAGAGTAACTAGATGCTTAAAGATACCAATTGTAGGAAAATCTAATTGCAAGATGTACCAATTAAAAAGTAATAACATCTAGTTACCTAACATGGGAAGGGGAATTTGGGTCAATAGTATTCACTAACCCACTTGGCAATGATTTTGTCCATCATGATGCACCCCATAAAATGCACCCATACTTTGCCAAGTCTCCAAATTTCCTGCAGTCCGACGGACTTCTCACTTCCCTTTCCAGATCCAAACCTTCTTGGTGCTCTTCATGTTTGAAATGATTTCCTTTGGCACCCAAAAGCGTTTGACCCCATTGTTGGCTCGCTTGTTCACCTTGATGGCCACCACCTTGTCATTTTTCTTCTTCTAGAGATAAGGTGTGGAGGCCTTCTTGTCCACCTTGTTGGTGTAGGTGTTGGAGAGCTTGCTTGTTTGCTTTTTCTCCTTCTTCTTTGCTCCTCCCCCATTCTTCACCTTGCACTCATAGGACTTGTGACCTTCCTTATGGCACATGTAACAAACCACGATTTGTCCTTCATCAAGCTTCTTCACTCCCTTGACGGTGTTATCTTGATGAAGTTGGGTTTGCTTCGCCTTGCCTTTTACTTGAGTCAAGTCCTTGGTGAGGCGAGCTACTTCTTGCTTGAGTTGCTCATTCTCCTTTGCAACCTCTTGTGTGCATGTATCTACAACAACTTTCTCAACACAAACTTGGTTGCACAAAGGTGAGTCTAAAGATAAATCATTACAAGAAGGAGAGGCATCCTTTTTAGACATGTTAAAGATAGAACTTTTCTTTTTAGATGCCTTGGTGGGGGTTGTGCTAACGGCTTCAAGATTAGCAACTTTATTAGTTAGCTCATCACAATGTTTGCACATGGTTTCCATTTTAGCAAGCAAACTATTATATGCTTCTTGTGAGCTAGCTAACTTTTCTTTTAATTTTTCATTTTTCTTTAAGAGTTGCTCATCATTGATTGTGCATGCATTTGTTGTTGTACTAGTCTCAAGTTTCTCAATTTTAGTAGATAGTTCAACATTGAGATTAGCAAAGTTCTCATATTGTTCAAGCAAGGTTTTGTATGCTTTTTGTGAACTATCTAGCTTTTCTTTTAAACTTTTGAGCTTCTTTTGTTGACTAGTGCAAGCTTTAGCATAACTAAGATTTTCTTGCACAAGTTCATGATAAGAAGGCATATCATCATCACTATCACTCTCACTAGAGGAAGAGCTTTTGTTACCTCGTGCCATAAGGCACACACGAGAAGAGCTTGATGATGAGTGCTTGCGGCCTCGCCTCTTGTGATGGGGTTCTTCTTCACTTGAAGAATCATCCCATGATCTTATTGATGTGAGGGCTTGGTTCTTGCATGTCTTCTTCTTTGTCTTGGGTGTGGGCTTGTTTGGACAAGCTTCCATAAAGTGCCCCAACTCGCCGCATCCATAGCATCCTCTCTTTCTTTGCTCATTTCTTTGATTTGTGAAAATGAAATCTTGAATTTGGATGGGCACACCCTTGACATTGAGCCTTTGGATCATCTTCTCCACCTTGTTGATCACTTTGATTGATTCTTCATCAAGATCGGAGGTGGAGGAGGAAGATTGATCATCACTTGAATCTTCTTCATCATCATCATCGTCCTCATCTTCTTCTTCATCTTCACTTGAGAAACTTGAGCTTGAGCTTGTCTCAACTTGCTTGCCCTTCATCTTCTTTTTCTTGCTACAAGCGAGAGCTTTGCCTTTGCTTGATGAAGAAGCTTCTTCTTGGCCCATCTTACGTGACATTTCAAATGCCACTAACTTGCCAATGGCTATGCCCGGGGTCATATTGCTCAAGTCCTCCATGTTGTGAAGGATGGTGATGATGCTTGCATATTTCTTTTGTGGTAGCATGGAGATGATCTTCCTCACGATGTCCGCATCATCTAGCTTTAATAATCCTATAGAATGGAGCTCATTGATAATTAGATTCAAATGAGAATACATATCACGAACAAGCTCATCATCATTCATAGTAAAGGAATCATAGTTTTGCTTTGCTAGACAATGTTTTTGCTCACGGACATTGCTTGTGCTGTCATGGAGCTCTTGGAGTTTTAACCAAATTTCATGTGCCGTATTTAAAGTGAATACTTGGTTAAAAACATCCATACTAAGTGATTCGAACAAGCAATTTTTAGCTTTAGCATTGAAGTGCATTTCTTTTTCATCACTCTTTGTGGGTTTTTCGGGATTCTTGATGGGTTTCATCCCGTCATGAGTGACTCTCCATACACCCAAATCAATCGTCTCAAGGTGGCAAGCCATTCTAGCTTTATAGTATGGGAAGTTAGTGCCGTCAAAGTGCGGAGGCCTAGCGGTATCCATCCCAACCACTCTAAATAGCGTCGGCTCAACGGCGGTTAAGCCAAAGGTCCAAATTGAGCCAACCGGCTCTGATACCAATTGAAGGGACCGTGACGCCTAAGAGGGAGGGGGGTGAATTAGGCAACTTAAAAATTCTAACTCTAAACTGTGGCCTCTTTTTCTAATCCTAGCAAAACCTATGCAATAGATAAACTATCTAGATGTGCAACTATGGTTTTGCTAGTGTGTTGCTATCTCTACCGTAAACGTAGTAAAGTAATCAATGTAAATGCGGAAGCTAAAGAGCAAGGTAGAGATATGCAAACTCCCGTCGACGACTCCGGTATTTTTACTGAGGTATCAAGAAGCGCGCAAGCTTCCTCCTAGTCCTCGTTGGAGCCCCTCGCAAGGAATCCCTCATAAGGGCCAAGCTCCCGGTCAGGTAACTCCATGGATAGCCTCGGGCCTTCCCCACGCGCAAGTGGGTCTCTGACGTGCCTTCCAGCAAGACTCTCCTAGATGCTCCCCGTCGTCTTCACTATCAAGCTTCCGGCCGAAACGCCGTGGGCCTTGTTCCCTCTGGTACACGGTGGCGGCCACACCACAAACGCGGTTGGTGTGATCTCGCAAGACTTCAAGCCCCTCCAATGTACAACAATGGTGCTCACAAGCACCGAGTGGTAAGAGGTATGCAAACCTCACTAAACACTAGGCCTAAACCTAGAGCAAACGCATGAGCGGTGGTCTAATCAACCTAAGCACTTCGCAAAGTACCTACGCTAATCACCTAATGAATCACTAAGCTCTATGCAAGTGGAGATCACTAAAATGGTGTATCAACACCCTTGGTATGTTTCCTCAGCTCCACACTTCTCAAATGGCCGGTTGGGGGTTGTATTTATAAGCCCCACTAAGAAAGTAGCCGTTGGAGTCAAACTCCCACAATTCTGCTACTGACCAGATGCTGAAGTCGTCCTGACCGGACGCGTCCGGTCGTCCCGACCGTTGAACCACGAACCACTGATCGGACGCTGCCAGCGTCCGGTCACCTGCCACCGGACGCGTCTGGTCGTAGTTTCGCCGTTCTAGAACCTCTCTGTACTTGATCGGACACTGCTTCCCTATGTTCGGTCGATTTCGCCGCCCGCGTCCGGTCGTCCCGACTATAGAGCCACCGGTCCAGCGTCCGGTTGTCCTGACTGCAGAGCCACCGGTCCAGCGTTCAGTTGTCCCGACTACAAAGCCACTGGTCCAGCATTCGGTTGTCCCAACTATAGAGCCACCAGCTTTCGGTCCAGCGTCCGGTCGCCTCTATGAGCTCGTTTCTTCGCGATCTTGAATACGGCTTGGTTCCAATCTTTATGCTTGGACTTTGCTTCATCTCTTGGGTCTTCTCTTGTGCTCCTAAGGTCTTGCTTGAGGTGTTGATCATCGGATCATCACGTCGCCTTCGTCCAAGTTACGTGTTGCACGCTATTGAACTACAAAACAAACACTTGCAAATTCATTAGTCCAATTTGGTTGTGTTAGTCATCAAACACCAAAATCCAAAGTAAATGGGCTAAGGGTCCATTTTCCTTACAAGTATAAAATGACAACTTTCATGCCTTACAACATAACTGTAGGGCTTAATCTAATATGCACCACAAGTTGTGTGTCACAACATATTTTGCGGGGAATATGGATAATTCAATGCACAAATACCGTAAATATCAAGAGCAACAATAACCCATGGCCATAAGTCCAAGGATTAGTGATACATAAACAAGAGCTCATTTGGACATGAACAAATGTGACTTTGTACATAGTGAAATACTTGATCAAATCACATAGTTGCCTCTACCATGTCGAAGAGCTCATCGAGGCGAATGAAACAGCCTTTTGGTTCATCCAACTTAAAGTTCAGACACAAAAGTTACATCTTTCGGAAGATTGCAGCATGTGCTTACACAGGAGAAGAGTCGGTCGATCCAATCATAGGTCAGCGAACCCAAACCTAAGGCAAATGACTATCCAAATTTTCCAAGGCTTCCTTACTCATCATAGGTTTTAAGAAAAGGCTGGGCATAGCAAATGCATTAGGCCTTGTTTGCATAATCCCCTCCCAAAACAAATTGGAGGGGATTGAAAGGGGTTGAGGATGATTTTAACTATAGTAGAAAAAGAAAAAAACATTCATCGAGTAGCAATATCTCCTAGAATATAGCAAGGATCAAAGATAGGCAGCTAGAACTACAGTAGAAAACATAATATTTCAAAGAACTTTTTTCATTAATTCATTGCATATACAAATAAATATAATTTGGACGAGTATATGATTGTAAACATAATAACAAACCTAAACTATTATAACTACTTATACTAACTATAAACTACTTAATCTAAATATGATTGCCTCGCTCGCTTAGGAGGAGGCGAGCTGAAGTCAGAGTTGGAGTCGTCGTCGTCGGACTCGAAGTCGTCAACATCATCGGTGTTGGTCCTCATCCTCCTCCTCTGGGTCCTCCTTCTCGAAGCTCCATGGAGGACTATAATCAGAAGGCATGCAGTCATTGGAGGAGACGTCCTCCTCGGAGGACTAGTGGGCTGGCAAGTCATCCTCGCTAGACGACGGGCTGCTTGAAAACTTGATAGGGCTGTTCGACATTTTCTTTGTAGGTTGGAAGACAAGGGGATGATGGATGAGAAGAGGGGTGGTTTTAGAGGGCACCGGGCTAGAAGAATTTGTAGAGCAGTGGGTATGGCTCTTTGGTTTTAGGAGGCAGAAGTAATGGTGATTTGACGGCCTTGGAAGTTGAGGCCATTCAACACTCACGCTGAATTTTTACCGCCGGTTGACCAAATGCTAGTTTTAGACCGTCCGCCAAAACGCATATCCCAGTCAGCCCCGCTTTTCATGCAATGGAGGAAATGCTACCCCAATACCACTACCGCATCTACCGTTAACCCATCGGTGGTAGTAGTTTCAACTGCCGGTTTCCTCCCTTAGGAGGCCTCACTATCGGTCAACCGACGATGGATGTACCACACCGTCGCTTCTATCGCTACAGCAATGAAAGTGGCGATAGTGATAAATCAATCTATAGTAGTATGTATCCTTGTGTAGATAGAGTAGTATGGCGTAGATTCCTTGCACTTGGTGAAGATGATGTAGTATTTTATTATTGAGTGATGATATAGCCCTTAGTGAGTATGCACGCGGATAGCTTACATGTAGAGATTAAAAGTTAGTAGGGTTTGATTTTATAAGAGATATAGATACATATAGATGCCACACAATTGTATCTTCCTTCTGTTTAACTAGTCATTTTATCTTATTTAATTGGTTTTTTAGCCCATTTAATTAAATGTCCTTTTAGCCAAATAATGGCTAAATGGTAGGTCAGTTACTGTTTAATGTTTAGGAAAACACCGGCGACATCAAATAAGCGTGGTTTTAGCCATTTCACATAGTGAATGCCATAATTTTTTGGGTACCATTATGAAAATATGGTTAGGTTTCACAGAATATTACAGATATTATAATATTTATTTAGTTTTGAGGAGAGAGAATGTGGTGAATGTCTCTTTATCCCTTGTCTTCCTGTCTTTACTTGGAACTGCAGCGCACACTCTCCATGATCAACCGCTCGATCGACATGTCCATCCTATTTCTGTGTCTCTTTCGCTCCCTCTAGCAATTGGCATCGTTGCTCCTTAACTAATCCAATCGCCAAAATAGTATAAAATGACAACTTTCATGCCTTACACCATAACTGTAGGGCTTAATCTAATATGCACCACAAGTTTTGTGTCACAACATATTTTGCGGGGAATATGGATAATTCAGTGCACAAATACCGTAAATATCAAGAGCAACAATAACCCATGGCCATAAGTCCAAGGATTAGTGATACATAAACAAGAGCTCATTTGGACATGAACAAATGTGACTTTGTACATAGTGAAATACTTGATCAAATCACATAGTTGCCTCTACCATGTCGAAGAGCTCATCGAGGCGAATGAAACAGCCTTTTGGTTCATCCAACTTAAAGTTCAGACGCAAAAGTTACGTCTTTCAAAAGATTGCAGCATGTGCTTACACAGGAGAAGAGTCGGTCGATCCAATCATAGGTCAGCGAACCCAAACCTAAGGCAAATGACTATCCAAAGTTTCCAAGGCTTCCTTACTCATCATAGGTTTTAAGAAAAGGCTGGGCAAAGCAAATGCATTAGGCCTTGTTTGCATAATCCCCTCCCAAAACGAATTGGAGGGGATTGAAAGGGGTTGAGGATGATTTTAACTTGTAGGGGGGGTTTAATAATCCCCCTCAACCTCCTTAGTTCTCCTCCAATCCCCACCAAAACGGAACAAACCCTAGCCATGAGTTTCTCACCTACTTGTACAAACGATCATTTCAAGACAGTGAACAACCATCTCAAATTAAAAACTACCTGCACAAATGATATGGACTTGACTATACAAATGGTTTCATGATACTAATTACCATTTTTACTATTATAGTACAATATAGGATAAAGTCTAATTTCTCACCCTCAAACTTGCACGGTAGTTTGATTTTCAACCTTGAGCTATGAAATCGAGTGACAGACGCCCCTCCAACTGTCAAAAACGGATAAATTTGGTCATTTGCATGGTTTTAAAGGTGGTTTCTATTTTATTATTATTATATTAATAATCCAGTTTGGTCTCTAGAAATTCATAATTAATTTATTCAAATCATAAAAAATGGAATTAGTTTCAGTTTTCTTCTAAAAATGTCATATGTCTGATGGTGCTATATTTACAGTTATTCGGATCTTACTTGTTTTAAGTAAATATTGAGTGCATGACGAGCAATAAAGCTATAGAAACAAAAATAAACCACTTTTAAATACCTATATATAGATCATAAACAAGTAGAGAATATTTTTAGAAAAAAATTGGTGCTAGTTTCATACTTTTCTAATGTAAAATAAATTATTTATGAATTTTTAGATAGTAAGTCAAATTATTATTATTTTACAAAATAGAAAATCACCTTTAAGAGAACCAAATTTGTCCGGTTTTGATAATCGGAGAGTATTTGTTATCCATTTTCATATTTAAGGTTGAAAATCAGACTACCGCGTAAATTTGTAGGTAAAAAAAAGGACTTTACCCCACAACATAAAGGAGTCCCTTGTTCCTTGTACATGTACTCTTTTTTTTGAATTTTCCTTGTACATGTACTGGTACGATTAATCCACACCAATTGTTTCCTTGTACATGTAGTGGCTACCTTGAATAGCAAGCTCACCAAGACCAGGGATAAGGTTTACAAGTTACCTTGGAGTAGTGCAGCTCGTCCTAGTCCCCTACACAATTGGAGCTTAAGTCGGAGATATACATGAGACTGTTGCATGTGGTGGTCTTAGGGCTTCTCCAGTGGATGCATGGACCAACCTGGGATGCCCAAATATGGTCATCAGCATTGGAAAGCCTACTCATATCACGGAGAAGAGAATAAATTCGTACTTGAGAGTCAACCATTGACGAATAAAAAGGATTGATCCTAGTATACTCGCTATCAAAATCACAACTTATCACTGTTGAGGACTTGAGGTAGCAGCGAACGTAGATCTGAGCACGATGGAGGAACTAGAGGCGAGAATGCACAACCAGTGAAGAGAGTAGAGGATCTTGAGCTAGGGGTGTCTGACCTGATGCAGTTGGAGCAAGCACAGATCTGGCGTGATGGCATGGTGGATCCTAACTTGGCTATAGATCTAGAAGGGTGTGGTGGATCTCAAGCTTTGGTTGAGGTTCCGAAAACAAGCGCCAATGACAACAATTGTGTGGAGTGGCAACGGAAGCAAGCGTAAGTGGTGTAACAATGTAAAGGTTAGGGAGTTGTGAATCACCTTTAAAAAAACAAATATGTGTGGCCCTGCTTTTGGCCTAGGAGTTGACTCCAACTTATTATGATTATATGGATGCCTCACTCTTCAATGAATCGACTCACCACTGTTGATATACCCTAGTAATATTATGAGTGCCGTGGTATGTCATGACTAAGTGTCACGTCTGCTATGTACATACTAATCTGTTACACAACTGTAACACTAGTAAAAGTGAGTTGAGATTTTTTTAGTTACTTAGGCTTCTAGGCTAAGCATGTATATACAAATAATGGACAACATGAAAACAAACTCAGGATAGGAGATTTGCACATGATCTCAGTGTACTTTAAAGTCTTAAATATTCAACTTTTGTAATGGTATTTGTGTATTCAAGAAGATCACTATATTCATGACCTTGGAAAGTGAAGATTATCATTACCTATTATTGGTAAGTGTTGCTTCTCGATTACCTCTTATTCAAACTTGCTCGCTAGCCTGGTGGGACGTTGTACCGCTTAACAAAATATTTTTTAGTGAAACACCAGCCCAATAAAAAAATTCATTGCTTCATTAAAGAAAAACTCAATATTTTTTACTAGGGCTCTTAGATATACAACTATTTCTGGAATAATGGAGCACTACCAGTTTCTAAAAAATATATTTTATAACTTGAACACCTGAGTTGTGAAAATTAATGAATAAGATTTTCTGAATATTGTGCTCTCTACAATTTGATGAAAAACGGATCACGTTTTTCAAGTCTGAACTCTGAAGTTTAAATGTAGAATACTATTATTCCTAATCTACAGGCGCAATTGGGGAAAAAATGTAGAGAACACTATAAGGTTGCTTGGCTTCTATGAATGAATTGAAGGAACGGATGTTTGACAGAGTATGACGAATTGAAATCCACAGTACAACAGTATCCAAGCGTTAAGTTCAATTAACGTGCCTAGTTTTTTTTTATAATATTGGGTTTTTGATGCTATCATGCTCCCAGCTAACCGTTGTCACCTACTAAGGCTGATTATAAATGGTTCATTCAGTGCTAAGAAGGGGACAACATGTTTTAATTGATCATGTAAGCAAATGCCTACAAATAACTGTATATGCGGTTGAAATTTAAAATTTTATTGACAACACATCGGTGTGTTACAATGTATAACTTATTGCACGATCACCTTGTGGCTTGAGATTTATATAACGGTCACATAATATGTTCTAATATATATTATACGACCCCTGTACACACAAATGCATGTGTCCTAGTAACTTATATGAGCATAGATCATGTGCCCAGGTCAAATACAGATCAGGAGAGATACGATGACAGTTTGGGAAGTAAAAAAAGCCGAACAGAAGAATCCCTTCGCTCTTTAAATATTCTTCAAACTTTACTGCTATCCTCCGTTACTCAAAACAAATATGACGATAGACATCTCTCCTGGTTGATAAAAAAATAAGTTACTTAAAAGTCAAAACAAATATAATAATTAATTTTCAAATTATTATTTCGGTGTTGTTCAAAGTGTACATTTAAAGGCAAAATTGTATCTCCTTTTTATAATTGACTATAAGGCTCTAATATACTAGCATTGAGGCAATGAATTGAATGTAGTATATTTAGTTAGGTTCCTTATAATAGAACCTAGAGGTATATGCATCGTAGGCTCTTGAACTTGTCGCGTGGTGCCACTTAGGTCCACAAACTCTCAAATCGTACTTCTGGCACCCTAATGTTGTTTAAGTATGCCACTTAGGTCCATAACTCATCAGATCAAGGTTTTTGCCGACGTGGCGTCCACAGAGCGCACGTGAGCTACGCGTGAGCCTAGTTTGGGGCGTGCAAATAAGCAGAGGGCCCCCCAGTTCTTTTCATATCCTCCATTTCCCTCTCGATTCGTCGTCAGACGTACGTAGGCGTCAGTAATGGCAGCGCAGCAACGCTCGGTGGTCCTCCCCGTGCGCGCGCTCGACGGCCGCGCTACATCTGTGCGCCTGCCTGCCACGGCCTCCGTGCGAGACCTCAAGGTAGCGCTGCATGTCTGCTTCCCACCCGCATAGGTTGCCCCGGCCTTCCACCTCTTCCTCCTCGGCGGCAAGCTCCTCCTGGACGCCAAGCTCGCCAACCTCTCACTCGCCCAGGGCAAGTTCGTCTCCCTCATCCCCTTCACCGCTAAGCTCGCCGCGCCGCTGACGGCGAGCGCCAATCCGAACCCACGCGTCGGCCCCTCTGTGTTCCCCGTGGCCAAAAGGAGTAAGTTTTCTTCGTCTTCGATGTGGCCTGGGGAGGATGTGTACGCCAAGATCACCAGGGTGCCCGTCCATGACCCGGCCTCGCCGTCCTTCTACTGCCATGATGTGGAGCCACTGGACCCTGCTCGGATGGTGGAGCACCTCAAGTAGGGGCTCAGGAAGCACGGCCAGATCAAGCACGTCCAAGAGATCCCCGGCAGCGAGGCGTCCTTTTGACCGCTCCCGTCTCACCTCTTGCAGCCCACCAGGGAGGCGCTTAGGGCCATCGGAGTGACAAGGCTATATAGCCACCAGGCCTAGGCCATCGCCTCCGCCACTTCTACGTCCGACAAGAGCAAGCACGTGGTGGTGTCCACCTCCACGGCCAGTGGCAAGTCGCTGTGCTACAACATGCACGTGCTGGAGTCCATCTTGCCGCCACGGCGTCGTGCGCGCTCTACATCTTCCTGACCAAGGCGTTGGCGCAAGGCCAGCTCAAGACACTGTGGGGGATGGTGAAGGGCGCCGGCGACCTCGGCGACGTCGTCAGCATCTATGACGGCGACACCCCGATGAAACACCACGCAAGGATCAGGGACGGCGCGAGGCTGCTCATCACCAACCTGGACATGCTGCACGTCTCGATCCTGCCATGCCACGCGCAGTTCCGGCGGATCTTGTCAAACCTTGAGTACGTCATCATCGACGAGGCTCACTCCTACAGGGGCGCCTTCGGCTGCCACACTACGCTCATCCTCCGACGGCTAAAGCGCGTGTGCGCGGATGTCTACAGGAGCCACTCGACCTTCATATCCTACACGGCGACACTGGTGAACCCCCGGGAGCATGTCACGGAGCTCACTGGCCTGGACGATGATGACGTCAAGCTCGTGCAGAACGACGGCAGCCCTTGCGGGCCCAAGCACTTCCTCCTGTGGAACCCGTCGGTGTCAAGGCAAGGGAGGTGCCCAAGCGTAGCGCAGGAGGTCTCCCACCTCTTCGCCGTGATGGTCCAGCACGGGCTTCGGTGCATCACCTTCTGCAGGACAAGGAAGCTCTGTGAGGTCGTGCTGGCGCGCGTGTGAGATCCTCGAGGAGACCTCGGCGGAGCTCGCGGACAACATCTACGTGTACCGCGGTGGGTACGTCGCCGAGGACCAGAGGAGGATCGAGGCTGGCCTCTTCGGCGGGACGCTCCACGGCATGGCGGCGACGAACGCTCTCGAGCTCGGGATCGACGTCGGCGGCATCGACACGATGCTGCACCTCGGGTTCCCTGCGAGCATGGCAAGCCTTTGGCAATATGTCGGGCATTCCGGGTGGAGGTCGAAGCCATCCATCGCCATCTATGTCAGCCTCGACAACGCGCTGGACCAATACTTCATGAGCTTCTCGCACAAGCTATTTGGCAAGCCGGTGGAGCACTGCCATGTCGACTCTCACAACTGTAAGGTCCTAGGGCAGCACCTCGCCTATGCCACTTTCGAGAAGCCGTTGTGCCCGAAGCACGATGCTAGGCACTTTGGTCCCAGCATGGACGGTGCCATGGTGACCCTAAGAGATCAGGGTCACCTGACGAACACGAACACAAACAGTTCCGATCAGTCAGGCGTGTGGAAGTATGTCGGGCCTAACAAGAACCCTGCTCGCATGGTGAGCATACGAGCAATCGAGCACGATAGGTACAAGATGTTGGACAAGCAGGGCTACTGGGTGTTAGAGGAGATCGAGGAGAGCAAGGCTTTCTTCCAGGTGCACGAAGGCGCCTTGTACATGCACCAGGGCGTCAGCTACTTGGTCGAGCAGCTAGATCTATCGACGAGGACGGCGTACTACCGAGCAGCAGCTGATCTCAAGTACTACACCAAAGTTCATGATGTCACCGAGATCAACATCCTCCAAGATGATGGCCATGGCGATGGAACTGCCAGTGATGAAATTGCATCATCATCATCATCGCCTAGGCTGGGGTTCAACGGCGGCGTGCATGTGGCGTCGCACGCGCTGCTCAGTGTCCTGCCGCTGCACATGATGTGCGCCGCCTCTGACTTCGGGACACGATGCGCCACCGCAGCGGCGTGCGGGAGCTGGAGCGGGAGCAGAGCTCTGGGTAATGATGGTGACAGGGCGCCCGGGGTCCTGCTGCTGTATGACAAGCACCCCAGTGGCATCGGCTTAGCGGCGTAGGTGGAGCGCCTCTTCGGCGAGCTGCTGGTCACGGCCCTACAGCTGGTCTCGGTGTGCGGCTACGCCAGGAAGGATGGCTGCCCGAGCTACGTGCAGAAAAGAACTGGGGGCCTCTGCTTATTTGCACGCCCCAAACCAGGCTCACGCGTAGCTCACATGTGCTCTGTAGATGCCACGTCGGCAAAAACCTTGATCTGATGAGTTATGGACCTAAGTGGCAAACTTAAACAACATTAGGGTGCCAGAAGTATGATTTGAGAGTTTGTGGACCTAAGTGGCACCACGCGGCAAGTTCAAGGGCCTACGATGCATATACCTCTAGAACCTATTTAGCCAAATTCAAATCCTTGACTTGCTAGGAGTTCTCGGTGATGTGATCGGAGATTAAAAAACATTAGCATTGAGGTATTGTCCATCTACCGTAACCTATTACTAGTCCTAGCTGTACAATGAACCTGTTGATGAGATCCGATTAAAGAGCAAATAGGCTTGTTGACAACCAAAATTGTCCATTCTATGAAATTGTCAAAATATGGAGTGAACTTCACCATTGCATTTCTCTCATCGAGATGGTAAAAAAACATATATGGAACATCTATTTCGGAGTCTGGATGAAGGAGTTGTTCCCTCAAGAAAATCTTACCCTACCAGAACTTCTAACCCCTTGATTTTGCATGGAGGTTCTGAGTCTCTGCGAAAATCAGAACTTCTGACCCCCTATCAAAACTTCTGATTTTCACCTAAAAGTGCTGGCTTTGTGTGGAAATCAGAACTTCTGAGCCCGTCAGAACTTCTGATGTTCACCTAGATGTGCTAGCTTTATGCGAAAATCAGAACTTTTGACCCTGTCAGAACTTCTGATTTTCACAGTCCGAATCAGGGAGAGTCCAAACTCGATTTCAGCTTGTCCAAACTCATGGGAAACTTAGAGATTAAGTCTTGGAGAGGTTTCCTACTGAGATAAGACCACCTCCCTCTACATATATGAGAAAATCATGGCCGATTGAGTTCCCATCTATCCAATCATCATACAAACCAATCTATCAACTCCTTTTGCCCTAATTCCCCTCTCTCAACCTCTCTTGCTGTTCGTTGAGTTTCTTGGCAGAGATTCAGTGGCATCCTCGATGGCCTTGCTGGTCCTAGGAGATCCTCCATGTTCTCCTCCCCGACGGGTCTTCCTAGGAGAAGTTCGGGAGCTTTTCCGGCCGAGAACAGGCTCTACATCGGTCTTATCAGTTTGATCAATTATGCCATGTTCTTGCTGCGTTGCAGGTTGTGTGAAACCTCTTTGGGCATCCAAGGCCCTGCTGGTGTGTTGGCTTGGGGTCATCTTCAACATCAACATACTTTTGGTGACTCCGTTGGGGAGAGCAAAGCGAATCAAGAATCAATCTACTAGCAACATGGGAGGCAATGATGGTACTGCCACCGACGTGGGTGACAAGACCATCCCTTCAATGAGGCTAACATGATCTTTCCTCAAAATATGGATGAGCTTCTAGATGAGTTACGCCAAAAGCCACAAGCCAAGCTCGATGCCGATGTCAAGGCTTTTTTGGAGAGCTGCACCAAGAATCAGCACGACAAGGTTACTCAATTCCGTGAACCCGCCTATGGCGATGCTACTACTTTCACATCTTCAGGCGCCAGGGAGAAGGGAGATGGAAAAGCTAACTATGATGAGGAGGTAAATACTGATGCTTATCCTACTCATGCCAATTTTGCTCAGATGTTGATGGATTAAAAGAAATTGCATAATAATAATCTTCAGCATCTTTCTAATCTACTTCAAGCATGTATGGATAAGTAGAGGGCAAGACAACTGATTGTGATCAATCGGGTGCCGTGCAACAACCTCAATTTGGTATGCCTTTGAATTTTTATGAAAATCAAACCTCTCATGCTTTCGCTAGCCAATTTCAATTGGCCCCTTTGGCATCTAAAACTGATAAGGCCGGTCAACCTGGTGCTAGCACATCTACACGTACAGGTACTGGTGCACAAAGTTTGGGTCGAGCACTTTGAATCGATTATGGATCATCAACAAATAGAGCTTCAGTGGGGCATAATATTTTACCAAACCCACCATAGTCACCTAGTCAAATTCCTACATTTAATGTTACTCCTAATGCTCCTACTACCGATTTTGATGATGCTTTGAATCGGTTTAAGGATGAACTAGCTAAATCTCTTGAAAATAGTTTAGGAGTGCAACTTAAATCTAGTAGGAATACTTATCAAAAGCCGTACCCTTCTACTTATGATTTCATGAAAGCACCTGAAGGGTGGAGGGTACCTGATTTTCAGAAATTTAGTGGTGATGATAGTAAATCGACCATGGAGCATATTAGCATGTTTCTTGCACAATTGGATGAAGCTAGTGCTTATGATTTTATGAAAGTTTGTAATTTTCCTTTATCTCTTACTGACATAGCTTTTGCGTGGTTTACTTCATTACTGTCTTGTTCTATTGGTTTATGGTCTGAATTCGAAGAGAAATTTCATAATCACTTTTATAGCGGTGCTCATGAAACTAGATTGTCTCACCTTGCATTCGTTTGTCAAGGGCGTGATGAGTCCATCCATGATTTTTTCAAACGATTTAGAGAGATTAAGAACCGATGTTTCCATTTAAATATTTCTGAAAGAGATTTAACTGATTTATGCTTTGCCGGTTTACGTTCTAGTATTAGAGAAAAGCTTGAGCATTATGAGTTTCACAATGTAAATCAACTTATGCAAAAGGCAGTTTCAATTGAATCATGCCTTAAAGAGTCCGTGATGCTTATAAATCTCATCGTTAGAATGTGCATTTTGTTGGTGATTGTTCTGATGATTCTGATGATGATAATAAAAAATGTTTAGCTGCTAAAATTAAATGGCCAGCAGAGAATAAATTGGTTAGTTGTCCTCTCAAGCCGATTCATAAAAATCAGAATGAGGAAATGAAATTTACTTTTGATTTCTCTAAATGTGACTGAATCTTTGATGAATTGTTGAAATTTGGTTATATTAGAATCAATTATACATTGCCTTCAACTGATGAGTTAAAGAGAAGGGCTTATTGCAAATATCATAATTCTTTTTCTCATGCCACTAATGATTGCAATGTTTTTTGTCGGCAGGTCCAATCGGCCCTTAATGAGGGACGATTGATTCTTACTAAAATGCAAGTTGATAAGACCCCTTTTTCCATGCACATGGTTGAAGCAGGGGCGCCCGCTGTTTTGACTCATTCAGAGCAAGCCGATAAAGCCCAAGGCAAGAACATGATTATTGGCGAACCACGTGAAGCACCAAATGTTGAAATGAATTCGGGACGCAAAGTGGTGCTTGAGAAGGATGATGAAGGCAAGAACAAGTTGAAGATCACCGCTAGATCAACATAATATTTAAGAAGGCAATAGTGGTATGAAACAGCGGCAGCACAACAGAGGCTGGCTAGGCTGACTCGACCAGTTGGCCAAGCCAACTCTAGCACATAGCAGGGCTAGTCGGCTTAGCCGACTTAGGGAGTCAGCTACCACCACCTCCACCAAGTCGGCTGAGCCGACTTCGCTAGCCAGCTTAGCCGACTCCCCTAGTTCCAACAGCTTCGGTGCCTCTAGTGTTCATGCTTTGCGCACATTTGTTCCTCAATGATCGAAGATTGGCACCTGGAAGACCAATGAGAAGAAGAACCATAGAGAGTTCGTGAAGAAGCAATGCACCTTTGACAGGCTCATGACCAAGTATAAGCAACAAAAGGCCAATTCCTAGAATCGGCCGTTCAAAGAAAGACGGTCTACTCTGCTAAGCAGAAAGATGACAAGATCAAGCAATTGGCAGTGGGGCAACCAATAGCTCTGTCTTAGAGAGTTGTTCCTCGTGTATCTTGTTGGGGTCCCCCGATTCTACTGGTCAAATCTGAAGGACCTCCATGTTTAGCTGATTGAATAATGGTCAGTCGAGCTCTAGTGGTGCAAGTCAAGATTGCGTGATTATTTTCAGGACTCTAACTCCATACGAATCAGGAAAGACACCAATGCAGCAAGTCTATGTGCCTAAGAAGGTTGAGGTTCCTGTTGTTTCCCACCAAGAGCTAGGCCTCAATCGACCGTCACAATTGGCTCCAAGGAAGCTCCTATCATTAATCATGATGGGCCGATTGTAATTAAAGAAATTACAGTATCTAAGCAAGATGAAGCTCCCAAAGATGTTGCTAGAATTGAAGAAAAGAAGTGCTCCAAAGGAGATTCTAAGTATTAGCAACCCATATGGTGTCCTTGTGGGTTGAATAAAACTCAAAGGCGTAAGTTGTAGCATGCCCGACATAAGCAACAGAAGAGGGAGAAGCTTGCCAAGATGGAGGGTGAAATTCTCAACCTCGTACACATCGAAAATCCTTTGGAAGATCAGAACACCGCTACTGCTGTTGGCTAGATGGCTTAGCCAACTTCAGAGTTGACTAAGTCGACTCATGTGCTGAGTTAGTCAGCTAAGTCAACTTTGGCTGCCCTTGCTGCTCGGGATGTGCCAGAGTCAGCTAAGCCGACTTCCCTTGCTAATGCTACTTTGGGAAGCCCAGAGTCGGCTAAGCCGACTTCAGAGTTGGCTAAGCCAACTCCTACTATCCCGAGTGCCTTCGAGGTGTCCTCCAATGATTTTGCTACTACTGTTGCTACCCTGGTTGGCATGGAGGCCCCTGAGGTTCCCTATGAGGAGATGGTTGACTATGAGGCCACCCCGGAACGAGGGGAGATCAATGTGGTTGTTTTGTCTGCCGATTACTACATCGTAGCAGATGACTCTATGGCGATAGAATTTAACTTCACAACGAAGAGTGCTGTATTTTAGAAGCCAGATGACTCTATCAACCATCTCAAGCTTGTACATGTGAAGGGCCATATCAATGGTACCCCAGTCCATAGCATGTTGGTGGACAATGGTTGAGGCACCGTCATGATCCGAGTCTTCATTAGAAACAACTTGAGCTGCTCAAAAGCTATATCAGCCTCTTCCAACTAGGAGAAGCGCTCAGAGGCCTTAAGTAGTTTGAAGAATGGTAGTCCCTTCTCACCGAGGCATGATATAATGCGATTAAGAGCATCCATGCACCATGTGAGCTTCTGTATATGCTTTACGTAGGTTGGCCGTTTCATATTGGTGATGGCGGAGACCTTGTCAGGGTTGGGTTTGATACCATGGATGCTGATGATGTAGCCCAGGAGTATGCCAAATGGAACTCTAAAGATGCACTTTGAAGGATTCAACTTCCATCGATATCTATTCAGGTTGGTGAACGTTTCTTTGAGGTCGGCGATAAGATTACCGGCGGTCTTGGATTTGACGACCACATCATCGATGTAAGCTTCAATGTTGCGGCCTATCTATTGATCGAGGCACATCTAGATGTCCCTTTGCTAGGTCACCCAGCATTCTTGAGTCCGAAGGACATGGTGGTATAGCAATATGCATTGAAAGGCGTGATGAATGATGTTTGATCTGGTCATTCTCTTTGAGAGATATCTGGTGATAGCTGGAGAACAGTCAAGGAAGGAGAGGAGTTCATAGCCAGCAGTGGAGTCTACAACCTCATCTATCCGAGGCAGACCGAAGGGGTCTTTAGGGCAGTGTTTGTTGAGATCAGTGTAATCAATGCACATTCTCCATTATTTATTCTTTTTTGAACTAGAACTGGATTTGCTAACCACTTAGGATGATACACTTCTTTAATAAATCCGGCATCTATTTGCCATTTTATTTCTACCCTAATAGGCACCTTCTTGTCTGGAGCAAATCATCGGAGTTTCTGCTTGATCGGTTTGGCGGTCGGCGAGACATTCAAGGGAGTGCTCGATCTTCTCCCGTGGTACCCACAACATATCTACAGGTTCCAAGCAAACACATCGGCGTTGGCATGTAGGAAGGAGACAAGTGCGCTTTCCTATTTGGGGTCAAGATGAGCCCCAATCTTGATGGTCCTTGGGTGGGGTCGTTGAGGCCGAGGCCAACCTCCTTCATTTCTTTGGATTTGGCGGATGCATGTGGAGGCTCCAGCGCTGGGATCTCTAGGCCGTTGGCGGGCACCATCTTGTGTTGATGACCATGCTAGCCATTTGGATGGAGAGGTCGATGGCTTTGGCAAGGGCAAGACTCTCTGTTTTGTAGGCATATGCGATAGAGAGGTTGCCCCACAGAGCCAGAACTCCAGCAGGTGAAGGCATCTTTTGTACTAGATAGGCGTAGTGTGGTATGGACATGAACTTGGCTAGAGCTGGCTGACCAAGTATGGCATGGTAGGTGGTGTTGAAGTCGGTGACATAGAAGTTGATGTGCTCAACGTGAAAATTGCTAGCCGTGCCGAACTGTACTGGAAGAGTCATCTCTCCCAATGATTTGGATGCCGTGCTAGGTACCCACACCTGATGTAGACTAGGCCCAATCTTCCGAAAGGTATGATAGCATCGATTGGTGGAGACTCGATGTTCATGATCTAGGCTTCGAACCAAGATTGATTCAGACCCCCACAACCATTACACCACTGCTCCGTTGGTTATCAACCACGCGAACGCGATTGACCTCGCCGAGAAGGCTTTCCTGCAAGCGAATCGAGAACACAAGCAAGAACGGGATGAACGCAATTTGAAATTACAAATAAATATGAGGCTTATGAAATCAAGAAGGAGTTCAAGTCTTTATTTGAAAGGACTAATCGCCACAGGCGAACAAGATCAAGAACTAGGGCCCTGGTTCACAGCAAGCGGCCTTGGCGGCGATAGTTGCAGCAAAACAATGTCTGTTTCACGAGGAAATCAAGAACTAAACAAAACCCAAACCCTAAGGAGAGCGACAGCTGCTATTTATAGAGTCTTGGGCGTCACTCCCCCAGGAGCACCCCGTAATGGGCCCAAACACGATACACGGTCCAACGGACCAAAAGATGGTGTCGCAGCACCCTGGCAGATTATGGACGCTGAATTGTTTCAACGATTCCCATTGATTCCAAAGGTCTTTTGACGTGAAACCACTTGGATTGTCTTCCTTATCAAATTAGCTTTCCAACTATATATGGATTGTTGAAAACGGAGTCCGGATGCGTCCTGGGTGACCAGTTTAAGGCAGACTGGTCCTGGAGCCCGAACCGGACTCGAACTTGAGTTGGACTAGGCTTCCACCATGAAAAGATGAATTGGACGCCCATGCTGGACCTCCTCCTCTACTTGGCTTGTATGCGATGAAGTAGTGATGTTGTCATCAACACCCTAGAAGGAGGAGTCAGAGGGAGTGAGGTCTTCTATTCCGAGGCCCAGCTCCTTTAGGGCTCTAGCAAAGAGAAGGTTCTGAGCGCTTTGCCGTCGATGAGTACTTTCCTAAAGAGTACCTTCTTGATGGTGGCATCGAGGATGAGGGGGGAAACGCCCTATGTAAGGGATGTCTGCTCGCTGGTCGGCCCTACTAAAGGTGATGGGGCCCTTAGACCAAGGGTGATATCTAGGGTTGGTGATGGAGTCTTCTATGTTGATGGCGAGCACTCGGTGGGCGGTGAGATTTTGATCTCTTCTGCTCTCGACAATGGCAAGGCCTCTAGAGATAGTGGTGACCACCTTGTCATGATCCTGGAAGGTGTTGTTGTTGTCCCTAGGTGGTCGGTGACCTCTGGCTTCGTTGTCGTTGTCGTCGTCCATCTTTTTGGCCTAGAACTCCTTGGCCAAACCAAGGTAGTCCTTCATGTTGTGCTTGTTGTTCTTGTGGAGGGGGCATGGGCCTTCAAGGATCTTCTTGTACTACTCATTGTAGTTGCACTTGGCGCGAGGTTTGTCAACGGCAGCGATGATGTGCTCTAGTTGACGGTGGTGATATTGACCAGCTTTTGACCCTTTCGGCCGATCACGACCACTGTCCTGATAGTGGCCATGGTCATCGTAGTGGCAGTCATTGTGGCATCCTTCGTCGGGGCGCTCGTCGCCGCGGTGAGTTGGGTGGTGATTGCTTGCATCCTTATTGAAGCGAACTTCGGCCTCTTTGGCATCGGTGTACTGATCGGCGATCGTGATCATCTCGCTAATCACCTTTGGCGGCTTACGATTAAACTTGGAGCAGAGGTCATGGTGATGGAGTCCTCAGATTAAGGCTTTGATGACTTCCACTTCCGTGATGTTGGGAATAGAGTTCCTCATCTTGGAAAAACATCTAATGTAGCAACGGAGGAGCTCGGATGATTTCTGATAGATGTAATTCAAATCATGCTTGGTGCCCGGATGAGTACACGTAGCCATGTAGTTTTTAGTGAAGACCTTCTTCAGCTGTTCCCAGGATCCAATGGAGTCTAGGGCGAGGCTTGTGAGCCAGTTCATCGCAGTTGGCGTGAGCATGATGGGAAGATAGTTTGCCATGACACTGGTATCTCCCCTGGCGGCGCGCACGGTGGTGGCATAAGCTTGTAGCCATTATGTAAGGTTCATCCACCCCTCGTAGGGATCTATCCACGTGATCTTGAAACCATGAGGCAACTAGAGTGTTCGGAGTGCCCTTGTGAATGGTCAGGGCCCTTTCGGATCATCACCGTCGTGATCTATGGTGTTGCTGGCATTGAGTGGCTGGAGGGCTGCGTCCAAATTACCAAACTCTTGCTCGTATTCTTGATGCCGTCGTACTTCCTCTTCATGGTGAGAGAAACGGCGCCCGTCGATATGACATCACGCATCTCGGAGATTGTTGATGTGCGCTCGGACATCTTGGTTGACTTCTTGGTCGTGTTGGCGAGGGTAGTCGATGCGGTTCCCCCTAGCTCCCCCCTAGAGGGGTTGTCCATCATCACATTGTTGATCAGCGAAATGGTTTCTGCTGGGGTGACGATTGGATCTTGGCGTGGTGGATCGGCGAATCGAGCCCATCGAGTAGGAAGGTGTCTGATCCTGGCGGATCTCGTTGACCTGGCAGTGTGCAACTTTGAGCATTGCGACGACCTTGGCGACTTCTGGTGTTTGCTTGAGCTAGACGAGCTCATTGGCAGCCATGGCCAAGTTGGCGCTTGGGGTCTTGTAGACATCATGGCCATTGACCTAGATGAATTCTTCATCGAGGTTGCGTTGGAGTGGGTGTGGCCTCCCTTGAGAGTCGACCTGTTCATTGCGAGCAGACTCGGCTAGCACACTGGCGGCCTCATTTGCTTAGCGTTGTGCATGGTTGGCGTTCCTATTGACATGAGCGACGTGGTCCTCGTCGGTTTCCCCATCCCATGGAGGGCTATCGACGCTGACATTGGAAATCCCGCCTCTTCGAAAGGGCGGGAAAGGAGGTTGAACGGCGGCAGTTTCGGCGATAGTCTCCGTCGAGCCTTAGGACTCAGAGTCTGGGTTTTCCTCCAGGATGGTTTAGAGGGATGCTTCAGGACATCGGCTGATTTGTAGCATGTTGACAGTCAGCGAGAGCTGGTCAGTGATCTGGTCGACGAGAGGATAGATGTCTCCCACCTAGTTGGCGAATTTGGCCCTTAGGGCATCTTTGTAGGAGGCGGCGATGCTAGTGAGCCCAAAGGGTAGGGCCATAACCCCTGGAGTTTCCTGATCGGCCACCGATGGATCTAAATCAGAGGATGGCCGATGCTGAACTAGAGTGGTTAGAGCCAATTCTACGATGGAGAGGCAGTCGACAAGCTTCTGGACAACCTAATCATTGGATGCGATCATATTGTCATTGCTGATCTGCTTCCTCAGGTAGAGGGTGGCAAATCATTGATGAAGATGACCTTGGAGGCAGTTTCAAGATCGGATCTATAGTCACAAGTGTTGGGATGGTCGACGCAGAGTCGATCTGCACCAGCTCGATGATCTCTCCGTCTCTGTCAGCGTTGATGATCCTAGAGATCGATCCGACCGTGAAGATCTGGCCGGGCTGCAGGGAGGATGAAGAGCCTGCAAAACATACCATCTAGTTCGACATGGAAACAACACGCACGCCCCTACCTGGCGTACCAACTATCGATAGAATATCATCGGCAGTCCTCTATGGGGTATTCCATGAAGGTAGATTGATCAGCAGAGATGCGTGTAATCGAGAACAAGAAGGCAATAGAGACACAAGAGTTAGACAGGTTTGGGTCATCAGCGCGATGTAATACCCTACTCCTGTGGTCTATTGGTTTGTATTGGCGATCGTATGATCTTGTGTCTTTTGAGGGGGTCCCTGCCCACCTTATATAGTCTGGGGGTAGGGTTACAAGTCGGTTAGATCTAGGAGATAACCGGAAAGTAATAACAGATTACATAAATCATGGGATCGAACGTATCCTAATAGATCTCGTAGTATCTTCAGGATATCTTCCTGGTGTCTTGCAGGTAGGACCACCCCTGGGGGCGTAGCCCATGTAGTCTATCGTGGGTATCTAGGGTCGTACCCCCATAGGAGTTGGGGAACGGACCGGGCAATTCTAGGTTTTTTTCCAAATGGACGGTCTAGATTGATCGGCAGCGAGAACAGACTGGCACAGGACAAGGTAAACAGTATCCATATTAAGCCGGCCATTGCCACGCTAATCCAACTGCTATAATACGATGATTGTCAGCTGTTGAATTGCTATTAGATTCTCCTAGAAACAATCAGAACCGTACATGACTAGTTTTTACTTTTCATTCATATATATACTATAAAAGAAAAAAAACATTCATCGAGTAGCAATATCTCCTAGAATATAGCAAGGATCAAAGATAGGTAGCAAGAACTACAGTAGAAAACATAATATTTCAAAGAACTTTTCTCATTGATTCATTGCATATACAAATAAATATAATTTGGACGAGTATATGATTGTAAACATAATAACAAACCTAAACTATTATAACTACTTATACTAACTATAAACTACTTAATCTAAATATGATTGCCTCGCTCGCTTAGGAGGAGGCGAGCCGAAGTCAGAGTTGGAGTCATCGTCGTCGGACTCGGAGTCATCAGCATCATTGGCGCTGGTCCTCCTCCTCCTCCTCTGGGTCCTCCTTCTCGAAGCTCCATGGAGGACTATAATCAGAAGGCATCCAGTCATTGGAGGAGACGTCCTCCTCGGAGGACTGGTGGGCTAGCAAGTCATCCTCGCTAGACGATGGTCTACTTGAAAACTTGATGGGGTTGTCCGACATTTTCTTTGTAGATTGGAAGACAAGGGGATGATGGATGAAGAAGAGGGGTGGTATTAGAGGGCACCGGGCTTGAAGAATTTGTAGAGCAGTGGGTATGGCTCTTTGGTTTTAGGAGGTGGAAGTAATGGTGATTTGATGGCCTTGGAAGTTGAGGCCATTCAACACTCACGCTGAATTTTTACCGCCGGTTGACCAAACGCTAGTTTTAGACCGTCCGCCAAAACGCATATCCCAGTCGGCCCCACTTTTCATGCGATGGAGGAAATGCTACCCCAATACCACTACCGCATGTACCGTTAACCCATCGGTGGTAGTTAGTTTCAACTGCCGGTTTCCTCCCTTAGGAGGCCTCACTATCGGTCAACCGACGGTGGATGTATCACATCGTCGCTTCTATCGCTACGGCAAGTGAAAGTGGCTGATAGTGATAAATCAATCTATAGTAGTATGTATCCTTTTGTAGACAGAGTAGTATGGCGTACATTCCTTGCACTTGGTGAAGATGATGTAGTATTTTATTATTGAGTGATGATATAGCACTTAGTGAGTATGCACGCGGATAGCTTACATGTAGAGATTAAAAGTTAGTAGGGTTTGATTTTATAAGAGATATAGATACATATAGATGCCACACAATTGTATCTTCCTTCTGTTTAACCTGTCATTTTATCTCATTTAATTGGTTGTTTAGCCCATTTAATTAAATGTCCTTTTAGCCAAATAATGGCTAAATGGTAGGTCAGTTACTGTTTAATGTTTAGGAAAACACCGGCGACATCAAATAAGCGTGGTTTTAGCCATTTCACACAGTGAATGCCATAATTTTTTGGGTACCATTATGAAAATATGGTTAGGTTTCACAGAATATTACAGAGAATATAATATTTATTTAGTTTTGAGGAGAGAGAATGTGGTGAATGTCTCTTTATCCCTTGTCTTCCTGTCTTTACTTGGAACTGCAGCGCACACTCTCCATGATCAACCGCTCGATCGACATGTCCATCCTATTTCCGTGTCTCTTTCGCTCCCTCTAGCAATTGGCATCGTTGCTCCTTAACTAATCCAATCGCCAAAATAGTATAAAATGACAACTTTCATGCCTTACACCATAACTGTAGGGCTTAATCTAATATGCACCACAAGTTTTGTGTCACAACATATTTTGCGGGGAATATGGATAATTCAATGCACAAATACCGTAAATATCAAGAGCAACAATAACCCATGGCCATAAGTCCAAGGATTAGTGATACATAAACAAGAGCTCATTTGGACATGAACAAATTTGACTTTGTACATAGTGAAATACTTGATCAAATCACATAGTTGCCTCTACCATGTCGAAGAGCTCATCGAGGCGAATGAAACAGCCTTTTGGTTCATCCAACTTAAAGTTCAGACGCAAAAGTTACGTCTTTCGGAAGATTGCAGCATGTGCTTACACAGGAGAAGAGTCGGTCGATCCAATCATAGGTCAGCGAACCCAAACCTAAGGCAAATGACTATCCAAATTTTCCAAGGCTTCCTTACTCATCATAGGTTTTAAGAAAAGGCTGGGCATAGCAAATGCATTAGGCCTTGTTTGCATAATCCCCTCCCAAAACGAATTGGAGGGGATTGAAAGGGGTTGAGGATGATTTTAACTTGTAGGGGGGTTTAATAATCCCCCTCAACCTCCTTAGTTCTCCTCCAATCCCCACCAAAACCGAACAAACCCTAGCCATGAGTTTCTCACCTACTTGTACAAACGATCATTTCAAGACAGTGAACAACCATCTCGAATTAAAAACTACCTGCACAAATGATACGGACTTGACTATACAAATGGTTTCATGATACTAATTACCATTTTTACTATTATAGTACAATATAGGATAAAGTCTAATTTTCTCACCCTCAAACTTGCACGGTAGGTTTGATTTTCAACCTTGAGCTATGAAATCGAGTGACACACGCCCCTCCAACTGTCTAAAACGGATAAATTTGGTCATTTGCATGGTTTTAAAGGTGGTTTCTATTTTATTATTATTATATTAATAATCCAGTTTGGTCTCTAGAAATTCATAATTAATTTATTCAAATCATAAAAAATGGAATTAGTTTCAGTTTTCTTCTAAAAATGTCATATGTCTGTTGGTGCTATATTTACGGTTATTCGGATCTTACTTGTTTTAAATAAATATTGAGTGCATGACGAGCAATAAAGCTATAGAAACAAAAATAAACCACTTTTAAATACCTATATATAGATCATAAACAAGTAGAGAATATTTTTAGAAAAAAATTGGTACTAGTTTCATACTTTTCTAATGTAAAATAAATTATTTATGAATTTTTAGATAGTAAGTCAAATTATTATTATTTTACAAAATAGAAAATCACCTTTAAAACCGGCACGAGAACCAAATTTGTCCGGTTTTGATAATCGGAGAGTATTTGTTATCCATTTTCATATTTAAGGTTGAAAATCAGACTACCACGTAAATTTGTAGGTAAAAAAAAGGACTTTACCCCACAACATAAAGGAGTCCCTTGTTCCTTGTACATGTACTCTTTTTATGAATTTTCCTTGTACATGTACTGGTACGATTAATCCCCACCAATTGTTTCCTTGTACATGTAGTGGCTACCTTGAATAGCAAGCTCACCAAGACCAGGGATAAGGTTTACAAGTTACCTTGGAGTAGTGCAGCTCGTCCTAGTCCCCTACACAATTGGAGCTTAAGTCGGAGATATACATGAGACTGTTGCATGTGGTGGTCTTAGGGCTTCTCCAGTGGATGCATGGACCAACGTGGGATGCCCAAATATGGTCATCAGCATTGGAAAGCCTACTCATATCACGGAGAAGAGAATAAATTCGTACTTGAGAGTCAACCATTGACGAATAAAAAGGATTGATCCTAGTATACTCGCTATCAAAATCACAACTTATCACTGTTGAGGACTTGAGGTAGCAGCGAACGTAGATCTGAGCACGATGGAGGAACTAGAGGCGAGAATGCACAACCAGTGAAGAGAGTAGAGGATCTTGAGCTAGGGGTGTCTGACCTGAGGCAGTTGGAGCAAGCACAGATCTGGCGTGATGGCATGGTGGATCCTAACTTGGCTGTAGATCTAGAAGGGTGTGGTGGATCTCAAGCTTTGGTTGAGGTTCCGAAAGCAAGCGCCAAAATGACAACAATTGTGTGGAGTGGCAACGAAAGCAAGCGTAAGTGGTGTAACAATGTAAAGGTTAGGGAGTTGTGAATCACCTTTAAAAAAACAAATATGTGTGGCCCTGCTTTTGGCCTAGGAGTTGACTCCAACTTATTATGATTATATGGATGCCTCACTCTTCAATGAATCGACTCACCACTGTTGATATACCCTAGTAATATTATGAGTGCCGTGGTATGTCATGACTAAGTGTCACGTCTGCTATGTACATACTAATCTGTTACACAACTGTAACACTAGTAAAAGTGAGTTGAGATTTTTTTAGTTACTTAGGCTTCTAGGCTAAGCATGTATATACAAATAATGGACAACATGAAAACAAACTCAGGATAGGAGATTTGCACATGATCTCAGTGTACTTTAAAGTCTTAAATATTCAACTTTTGTAATGGTATTTGTGTATTCAAGAAGATCACTATATTCATGACCTTGGAAAGTGAAGAATATCATTACCTATTATTGGTAAGTGTTGCTTCTCGATTACCTCTTATTCAAACTTGCACCCTAGCCTGGTGGGACGTTGTACCGCTTAACAAAATATTTTTTAGGTGAAACACCAGCCCAATAAAAAAATTCATTGCTTCATTAAAGAAAAACTCAATATTTTTTACTAGGGCTCTTAGATATACAACTATTTCTGGAATAATGGAGCACTACCAGTTTCTAAAAAATATATTTTATAACTTGAACATCTGAGTTGTGAAAATTAATGAATAAGATTTTCTGAATATTGTGCTCTCTACAATTTGATGAAAAACGGATCACGTTTTTCAAGTCTGAACTCTGAAGTTTAAATGTAGAATACTATTATTCCTAATCTACAGGCGCAATTGGGGAAAAAATGTAGAGAACACTATAAGGTTGCTTGGCTTCTATGAATGAATTGAAGGAACGGATGTTTGACAGAGTATGACGAATTGAAATCCACAGTACAACTGTATCCAAGCGTTAAGTTCAATTAACGTGCCTAGTTTTTTTTATAACATTGGGGTTACTTTTTTTAGCGATGAAGGTAAATGCTACTTTTGCTGAAACAAATCAGAGCCTAAAATCAGTTTTATGTTCAGTGACGTTCATTATAGCGTGGAAGGGCAATGCCAATTGGTAAAGTTCCCTTCTTGGAACAAAAAAAAAAAAAAAAAAAAGAAATGAAAGGAAGACCAGCTGCCTCGAATTTATTACTCTTCCAGCAGTTGCAATGAGTAGCTTTCAAAGAAAAAGCTAATGAAATATATTATCAGAACTCGTGCAATTCTTTCTTGGCAAAGGATGATGCAGCACTAATCTGCCACGGCTTTGGAATGTGGACCTGGATGTGTTTCTGCATCAAACACGGCATCTATCAGGTCAATATTTTTCAGACAGCAGAAAAAGTTGGGCCGAGCAAGCTGCATATGAATACTGGAAAGAGTTTCAGCAATGTTGTTTAGTTGGGCCTACCGCAAAATACTGAAACTGGGAACATACTGTTTCTCTCATGTGGTGGTTAGAAGTTAGAACTCTAAAACAGCACCTATAACGATAGGATGGAACAAGTCAGGACTGGTTAATGTGAGCAAAGAAACAAAGATAAAATCAAGTCTAGCAAACATTAAGATGTCCACCTCAAGAATGTACCTGAAAAGCCTACTCATTTCAGGACCCCACATTGTTCAAAGGATGACCCACATACATGGAAACAAGAAGAAGATAGGATCAGCAGCTAGACAGTGAGATTTCGCCTGTTGTGCCACTGCACTGTGGGAATGATTGACTTATTTCTCGAGATTTGTGTCTTGGCGGCTTTCGCTCAGCTCATGGACTGCGAAATGATAGACGCCTCTTTGAGATGTCCCTTTCTATTTATACACAAGGCCAAGCATTAGTGAGAAGCCGGAAAAAGAACCCTTTTTTTCTTTCTGAAGAAGGTTCAGTAATCATGAGAGCTTGTGCCACCTTACTTTCGTGGTTGTTGGGTTTTTGATGCTATCATGCTCCCAGCTAACCATTGTCACCAACTATGGCTGATTATAAATGGTTCATTCAGTGCTAAGAAGGGGACAACATGTTTTAATTGATCATGTAAGCAAATGCCTACAAATAACTGTATATGCGGTTGAAATTTAAAATTTTATTGACAACATATCGGTTTGTTACAATGTATAACATATTGCACGATCACCTTGTGGCTTGGAGATTTATATAACGGTCACATAATATGTTCTAATATATATTGGAATCATTTATATAACGGTCACATAATATGTTCTAATATATATTGGAATCAGACTGTATACGACCCCTGTACACACAAATGCATGTGTCCTAACGTATATGAGCATAGATATGAGCATAGATCATGTGCCCAGGTCAAATACAGATCAGGAGAGATACGAAGACAGTTTGGGAAGTAAAAAAAGCCGGACAGAAGAATCCCTTCGCTCTTTAAATATTCTTCAAACTTTACTGCTATCCTCCGTTACTCAAAACAAATATAACGATAGACATCTCTCCTGGTTGATAAAAAAATAAGTTACTTAAAAGTCAAAACAAATATAATAATTAATTTTCAAATTATTATTTCGGTGTTGTTCAAAGTGTACATTTAAAGGCAAAATTGTATCTCCTTTTTATAATTGACTATAAGGCTCTAATATACTAGCATTGAGGCAATGAATTGAATGTAGTTTATTTAGTTAGGTTCCTTATAATAGAACCTAGAGGTATATGCATCGTAGGCCCTTAAACTTGTCGCGTGGTGCCACTTAGGTCCACAAACTTTCAAATTGTACTTCTGACACCCTAATGTTGTTTAAGTATGCCACTTAGATCCATAACTCATCAGATCAAGGTTTTTGCCGACGTGGCGTCCACAGAGCGCACGTGAGCTGCGCGTGAGCCTGGTTTGGGGCGTGCAAATAAGCAGAGAGGCCCCCTAGTTCTTTTCATATCCTCCATTTCCCTCTCGATTCATCGTCAGACATATGTAGGCGTCGGTAATGGTGGCGCAGCAACGCTCAGTGGTCCTCCATGTGCGCGCGCTCGACGGCCGCGCTACGTATGTGCGCCTGCCCGCCACGGCCTCCGTGCAGGACCTCAAGGCAGCGCTGCGTGTCTGCTTACCGCCCGTATAGGCTGCCCTGGCCTTCCACCTCTTCCTCCTCGGCGGCAAGCCCCTCCTGGACGCCAAGCTCGCCAACCTCTCACTCGCCCGGGGCGAGTTCGTCTCCCTCATCCCCTTCACTGCCAAGCTCGACGCGCCGCCGATGGCGAGCGCCAATCCGAACCCACGCGTCGGCACCTGTTCCGCCGCTCTCCGCTCGCCTGATAAGCTCCCTCCCGTTGCCCTCTCCTTCCTCTATTTTCTCATCACCGCCGCCCAGTTTTGCTCGCCAGCAAAAATTCACCATCGATAAAGCTCCACCGTCCAATAGCTCTCTCCACCAGCTTCGCCTTGCCCCTGCGCCTCGATTGAGCCCAGCCTAGCTACTGCTATCGGCTGGGATCGCCTGTAAGCCCTATTTTCGCCATGGCCGAGCCGCCATGGCCGCCGAGCTCCCCCTCGACGTTCCTAGTCATCTCGGACTGCTTTCTCTCCTCCTTCGTTGCTGTTTAGTACTCCTTTTGACATCACGAGTTTTGAACGATTACAGGTTGATCGTTTAACCCATAGAGTTTGCTGGGACACCGCCGCGACGCCGGTGTGAGCCGCCGTGACTGTCGTCGTCGTCTGTAGAAGCCTCCAATGCATCTCGGCTTCATCTAGTTATCCGCTCAAGTCATGGTGAGCCTCTTCGTGCCAAATCCAGCTCCATCTTGATCAGTTTTGCGCCGTAGTTGCCATTCCATCGTTGCGCCACCACGGTCAGCTGTGTGCGCCGCTGGTTGCCGTGGGCAGGCCGGTCGGGGTCATCCTAGGCCACGCCAAGTCCACCTATCGGTGCAGCTGAGTCTAGCGATGATCTTGCGCCACCTCACCGCCATCTCTACTGCCTTAATCGGCCGGCAACGTCGCCGCCGTGTTTCCTTGCGCCGCTCGGCTCGGGGAAGAAGACAATAGACCTGTCGTGTCAATTAGAGAAAGGGCAGGGTGTTGAATGAAAAGTCAGTGACTTATTTGAATTGTGTCACAGAGTGTTGAAGTACCGTGGGTTAATTTCAAGAAAACCCGAGGGCCTTTTTGCGAAACTGTCATGTTAGCCGAGGCAGGCCGCCGTGGGCCGGCCTGTTGCTTCTCTGGGCCGACTTGGGCCAAAAGGGCACCCAAGGCCTGTTTTCCTTTTTAGATGTGTTTTATTAATTTAATTAATGTACTAATTTTGTTTAATTCATAATTAAATAATATGATGAGATAAAATTATGAAAATATTTGTGTGACCTCTCTGAGATGTGAACTATTTAGGAAAAAATATTAAATGTTACTTTTCAGTACATTTTGAGTGTGATAAAAATTGCTCAAATTAATTAATAAATGGGATTCCATTATTTTTCTAGGCTTAGATAATTATCCAAAAATTATGAAAATTGTTTTTCCACTTAGTTATCATGTGATGAGCATTCCCAAAAATTTGGAGCTCATTTGGAAAAAGTTGATTTATATCATAATGTTGAATTAATTAATTAATTAAAACAAATAGTAAACCTTAATGACTTAGGTTTTGTTTGAATTTGGGATTGAGTGATGACCTTGGGTCATTAGCATAAAATGATCCTTGACACTTTAAGTAAGTGTTTGAGTTTATGATCAAGTTGTGATTAAGAAATGTTAATTAGTATAACCTCACTAAAGTCATTAGTGTAATCTAAGTAAACCATAGAGAAGGTTTAATTAGTTGTTAGTTTGTAACTATACCATGAAGGAAAGTTGTATTCAAGTTATTAACTTTTGCATCTATCGTCAAGCATCATGTTTATATCTCGCATCATATTAAACATGGCATTGTTACTACGTGTAGTGAATGAAAGTGAGAACTTGGTAGTCAACCAAGTTGTTGAGGAAGTCAACCCACCGGTTGAGGTCGGGTTTGATATCTGTGGAACATCTCTGGAACTTGACTTTTCCGACAATCAAGGCAAGCCCTGGATGCATTTAAACCTACCTTGTGTTTTACAAAATTATATCGCTTTTGTTTTTAAATACTGCATTAAGTGATTAGGAGTTGAGTGGAAACCTAATTGGTGCATTACCAACCTTGTTTTTCTATATCAACCTTGTTACCAGTTTTAATTTGAGAATGCCTAATTATGCTTAGCCATGCTTAGACCGATAAAGGTCGGGTGATTACCTGTCACTTGTGAGATATAAATGGATTTTTGGTTACGATTGGTTATTTATGTTATCATGAGATATAATCATGTGGAGTAATAAATCTAGACCGGGCGGACTCGGTGTATGAGAGCCACAAGACATGGATGTCTTATGAGCGGGTTCTTTCCGCCTGTGTCGATTAAGAACCGTCCGTTGTTGAATTGCATGAGGTGAGACTTTATAGTACTGGCCACATACTCCGGTAAGCCTAGACTTGGCTATTTTATTATGAGAATGGCTACTCGCACACTAGGAGTGGAGAGATGGCGAGAGTAGCGTGTACCCATGTGGCAATAGGCTGGATTGGTGGAGTACTGTGCTCTTGGGTGGCGCAGACCCATTCTTGTTTTAGAAAATCTGAGGGTAGGTTGGTATATGTAGGTCATGGACCTGCATATGTCGTGTGGTTGGGAATCCCCAGCTAGGTTATAATTGGTTCGAATCGTCGTTGCTCCTCGGTTATGGAGACTCAACTCACTGTTCATCATCGTAGTTAACAAATGAAACTTGAGTAGGATTTGAGAAAGAGTTTGATATGAAGTTCATGATCTCAATATGGATCATGTCAGCTTTATATATGATCCGTATGAAGAATTAAATGTTGAAAGAAAGAATCTTGTTAGAGAGCTTTTATGCAAAAGAACTTTGATTCTTGCTAAAGCCTTACCTTGAATCCCCGAGCCTGCATTCCTGAGTCTTCTCCGTTTTTACATTGGTTAAGTCTTGTTGAGTACTTTTGTACTCAGGGTTCTTTAACCCTTGTTGCAGGTGAGCCTCATGAGCAGGTCTGCCTTGGACCGTGCTGCATGATGGTTGTTCAAATCAAAGATGACAAGTAAATGTGTGGCCCTTGGGCAGGGCACTTTAATTGTGTGTTTTGTTTTATGTTACTTAGGCTACTCCACTACTATGGTTTGTAATAATAATCGTACTTGGTTTGTGAAATAACTGTTTTGTAACTAAGTTATTGTAAGACTTTCGCTATTTTACTCTGATGTAAATTAATGAATAAACTATTGTAATACTGCAATGACTCTGTAATGGATCCTGCTCGAAAGAAATCATGGATGATTCGGGTTTCCCGAGGACACCCGACAGGCTTCTTAAGTTACCGAGAACATATGCATAGTCGTCAGAAGTAATTGGATAATGATAGGTGCATGTGGGCCCTATAATTTAGGAGGTTCTGCCACACCATGCTACGCGCAGTTCTGGTGGATCCTGTCCAACCTTGAGTACATCGTCACCGACGAGGCTCACTCCTACAGGGGTGCCTTCGGCTGCCACACTACGCTCATCCTCCGGAGGCTAAAGCGCGTGTGCGTGGACGTCTATGGGAGCCACCTAACCTTCATATCTTGCATGGCGACACTAGCAAACCCCCGGGGGCACGTCACGGAGCTCGTCGGCCTAGACGCTGACGACGTCGAGCTCATGCAGAACGATGGCAGCCCTTGCTGGCCCAAGCACTTCCTCCTATGGAACCCATCAGTGTCAAGGCAAGGGAGGTGCTCGAGCGCAGCGTAGGAGGTCTCCCACCTCTTCGCTAAGATGGTCTAGCATGGGCTCTAGTGCATCACCTTCAAGCTCTATGAGGCCGTGCTAGCGCACGTGAGATCCTCGAGGAGACCTTGACGGAGCTTGCGGACACCATCTGCATGTACCATGGTGGGTATGTCGCCGAGGACCGAAGGAGGATCAAGGCCGACCTCTTTGGCAGGACGCTCCGCGGCATGGCGGCGATGAACGCTCTTGAGCTTGGGATCGACGTTGGTGGCATTGATGCGACACTACACCTTGGGTTCCCTGAGAGCATGGCAAGCCTGTGGAAACATGCCAGGCATTCCAGGCGGAGGTCGAAGCCGTCCATCACCATCTATGTCGGCCTCAACAACGCGCTAGACCAGTACTTCATGAGCTTCCCACACAAGCTGTTCGGTAAGCCGGTGGAGCACTGCCACATCGACTCTCGCAACTGCAAGGTCCTAGGGCAGCACCTCGCCTATGCCGCTTTCGAGAAGCTGCTGTGCCCGAAGCACGACGCTAGGCACTTTGGTCCTGGCATGGACGGTGCCATGGTGACCCTAAGAGATCAGGGTCACCTGATGAACACGAACACGAACATGAACAGTTCTGATCAGTCAGGCGTGTGGAAGTATGTCGTGCCTAACAAGAACCCTGCTCGCGTGGTGAGCATATGAGCGATCGAGCACGATAGGTACAAGGTGGTGGACAAGTAGGGCTACCGGGTGCTGGAGGAGATCGAGGAGAGCAAGGCTTTCTTCCAGGTGCACGAAGGCACCATGTACATGCACTAGGGCGTCAGCTACTTGGTTGAGCAGCTGGATCTGTCGATGAGGACGGCATACTACCGAGCAGTAGCTAATCTCAAGTACTACACTAGAGTTTGTGACATCATCGAGATCAACATCCTCCAAGACAACGGCCATGGCGATGGAATTACCGGTGATGAAACTACATCATCATCATCATCGCCAAGGCTGGGGTTCGACGGTGGCATGCACGTAGCGTCGCATGCGCTGCTCAGTGTCCTGCCGCTGTGCATGATGTGCACCGCTTCCAACCTCGGGACATGGTGCGCCGCCGCCGCAGCACATGGGAGTGGAGCTTCGGGTGATGGTGGTGATAGGGTGCTTGGGGTCCTACAGCTATACGACAAGCACCTCGTTTACATCGGCCTGGCGATGTAGGTGGAGCATCGCTTCGGTGAGCTGCTGGTCATGGCCCTACAGCTGGTCTTGGTGTGTGGCTACGCCGGCGTGGATGGCTGCCTGAGCTATGTGCAGAAAAGAACTAGGGGCCTCTCTGCTTATTTGCACGCCCCAACCCAGGCTCACGCGTAGCTCATGTGTGCTTTGTGGACGCCACATCGGCAAAAACCTTGATCTGATGAGTTATGGACCTAAGTGGCATACTTAAACAACATTAGGGTGCCAGAAGTACGATTTGAGAGTTTGTGGACCTAAGTGGCACCACACGACAAGTTTAAGGGCCTACGATGCATATACCTCTAGAACCTATTTAGCCAAATTCAAATCCTCGACTTGCTAGGAGTTCTCGGTGATGTGACCGGAGATTAAAAAACATTAGCATTAAGGTATTGTCCATCTACCATAACCTACTACTAGTACTAGCTGTACAATGACCATGTTGACAAGATCCGATGAAAGAGCAAATAGGCTTGTTGACAACCAAAATTGTCCATTCTATGAAATTGTCAAAATATGGAGCAAACTTCACCATTGCATTTCTCTCATCGAGACGGTAAAAAAACATATATGGAATGTCTATTTTGGAGTTTGGATGAAGGAGTTGTTCCCTCAAGAAAATCTTACCCTACCAGAACTTCTAACCCCTTGATTTTGCATGGAGGTTCTGGGTCTGTGCGAAAATCAGAACTTCTGACCCCCTATCAGAACTTCTGATTTTCACCTAAAAGTGCTGGCTTTGTGTGGAAATCAAAACTTTTGAGCCCATCAGAACTTCTGATGTTCGCCTGGATGTGCTAGCTTTACACAAAAATCAAAACTTCTAACCCTATCAGAACTTCTGTTTTTCACAGTCCGAATCAAGGAGAGTCCAAACTCGATTTCAACTCTTCCAAACTCATGGGAAACTTAGATATTAAGTCTTGGAGAGGTTTTCTATTGGGATAAGACCACCTCCCTCTATATATATGAGAGGATCATGGCCAATTGAGTTCCCATCTATCCAATCATCATACAAACCAATCTATCAACTCCTTTTTCCCTAATTCCCCTCTCTCAACCTCTCTTGCTGTTCATTGAGTTTCCTAGCAGAGATTCAGTGGCATCCTCGATGGCCTTGCTGGTCCTAGGAGATCCTCCACGTGGTCCTCCCTGATGGGTCTTCCCAAGAGAAGTTCAGGAGCTTTTCCGGCCAAGAACAGGCTCTACATCGGTCTTATCGGTCTCTAGATTGGATTGATCGACTACGCCATGTTCTTGCTGCGTTGCCAGTTCTGTGAAACTTCTTTGGGCATCCAAGGCCCTACTGGTGTGTTGGCTTGGGGTCATCTTCAACGTCAACATACTTTTGGCGACTCCGCTGGGGAGAGCAAAGTGAATCAAGAATCAATCTACTAGCAACATGGGATGCAACGATGGTACTGCCACCGATGTGGGTGACAAGACCATCCCTTCAATGAGGCTAACATGATCTTTCCTCAAAATATGGATGAGCTTCTAGATGAGTTACGCCAGAAGCCACAAGCCAAGCTCGATGCCGATGTCAAGGCTTTTTTGGACAGCTGCACCAAGAATCAGCACGACAAGGTTACTCAATTCCATGAACCCACCTATGGCGATGCTACTACTTCCACATCTTCAGGCGCCAGGGAGAAGGGAGATGGAAAAGCTAAGTATGATGAGGAGGTAAATACCGATGCTTATCCTACTCATGCTAATTTTGCTCAGATGTTGATAGATGAAAAGAAATTGCATAATAATAATCTTCAGCATCTTTCTAATCTACTTCAAGCACGTATGGATAAGTTAGAGGGCAAGACAACCGATTGTGATCAATCGGGTGCCGTGCAACAACCTCAATTTGTTATGCCTTTGATTTTTTATGAAAATCAAACCTCTCAGGCTTTCGCTAGCCAATTTCAATCGGCCCCTTCAGCATCTGAAACCAATAAGGCCGGTCAACCTGGTGCTAGCACATCTACACGTACAAGTACTGGTGCACAAAGTTTGGGTCGAGCATTTTGAACCGATTATGGATCATCAACAAATAGAGCTTCAGTGGGGCATAATATTTTACCAAACCCACCATAGTCACCTAGTCAAATTCCTACATTTAATGTTACTCCTAATGCTCCTACTACCAATTTTGATGATGCTTTGAATCGGTTTAAGGATGAACTAGCTAAATCTCTTGAAATAGTTTAGGAGTGCAACTTAAATCTAGTAGGAATACTTATCAAAAGTCGTACCCTTCTACTTATGATTTCATGAATGCACCTAAAGGGTGGAGGGTACCTAATTTTTAGAAATTTAGTGGTGACGATAGTAAATCGACCATGGAGCATATTAGCATGTTTCTTGCACAATTGGATGAAGCTAGTGCTTATGATTTTATGAAAGTTTGTAATTTTCCTTTATCTCTTACTAACATAGCTTTTGCATGGTTTACTTCATTACTGTCTTGTTCTATTGGTTTATGGTCTGAATTAGAAGAGAAATTTCATAATCACTTTTATAGCGGTGCTCATGAAACTAGATTGTCTCACCTTGCATCGGTTCGTCAAGGGCGTGATGAGTCCATCCATGATTTTTTCAAACAATTTAGAGAGATTAAGAACCGATGTTTCCATTTAAATATATCTAAAAGAGATTTAACTGATTTATGCTTTGCCAGTTTATGTTCTAGTATTAGAGAAAAGCTTGAGCATTATGAATTTCACAATGTTAATCAACTTATGCAAAAGGCCATTTCAATTGAATCATGCCTTAAAGAGTCTTGTGATGCTTATAAATCTCATCGTCAGAATGTGCATTTTGTTGGTGACTGTTTCGATGATTCTGATGATGATAATAAAGAATGTTTAGCTACTGAAATTAAATGGCCAGTAGAGAATAAATTGGTTACTTGTCCTCTCAAGCCGATTCATAAAAATTAGAATGAGGAAATGAAATTTACTTTTGATTTCTCTAAATGTGACCGAATCTTTGATGAATTGTTGAAATTCGGTTATATTAGAATCAATTATACATTGCCTTCAGCTGATGAGTTAAAGAGAAGGGCTTATTGCAAATATCATAATTCTTTTTCTCATGCCACTAATGATTGCAATGTTTTTCGTCGGTAGGTCCAATCGGCCCTTAATGAGGGACGATTGATTCTTACTAAAATGCAAGTTGATAAGACCCCTTTTTCCATGCACATGGTTTAAGTAGGGGCGCCCACTGTTTTGATTCGTTCAGAGCAAGCCAATAAAGCCCAAGGCAAGAACATGATTATTGGCGAACCACGTGTAGCACCGAATGTTGAAATGAATTCAGGACGCAAAGTGGTGCTTGAGAAGGATGATGAAGGCAAGAACAAGTTGAAGATCACCGCTGGATCAACATAATATTTAAGAAGGAAACAGTGGTATGAAACAACGATAGCACAATAGAGGCCAGCTAGGCTGACTCGACTAGTTGGCCAAGCCAACTCTAGCACACAGTAGGGCCAGTCGGCTTAGCTGACTTAGGGAGTCGACTGCCACCACCTCCGCCAAGTCGGTTGAGCCGATTGCGCTAGCCAGCTTAGCTAACTCCCCTAGTTCCAACAGCTTCGGCGCCTCCAGTGTTCATGCTTTGCGCACATTTGTTCCTCAATGATCAGAGATTGGCACCTGGAAGACCAATGAGAAGAAGAACCAGGGAGAGTTCGTGAGGAAGCAATGCACCTTTGACAGGCTCATGACCAAGTATAAGCAGCAAAAGGCTGATTCCTAAAATCGGCCGTTCAAACAAAGAGGGTCTACTCTGCTAAGCAGGAAGATGACAAGATCAAGCAATTGGTGGTGGTGCAACCAATAGCTCTCTCTCAGAGAGTTGTTCCTCATGTATCTCATTGGGGTCCCCTGATTCTGTTGGTCAAATCTGAAGGACCTCCGTGTTTAGATGATTGAATAATGGTTAGTCGAGCTCTAGTGGTGCAAGTCAAGATCGCATGATTATTTTCAAGACTCTAACTCCATACGAATCAGGAAAGACACCAATGCAGCAAGTCTATGTGCCTAAGAAGGTTGAGGTTCCCATTGTTTCCCACCAAGAGCTAGGCCTCAATCGACCATCACAATTGGCTCCATGGAAGCTCCTATCATTAATCATGATGGGCCGATTGTAATTGAAGAAATTACAATATCTAAGCAATATGAAGCTCCTAAAGATGTTGCTGGAATTGAAGAAAAGAAGTGCTCCAAAGGAGATTCTAAGTATCAACAACCCATATGGTGTCCTCATGGGTTGAATAAAACTCAAAGGCGTAAGTTGTAGCATGCCCGACATAAGCAACAGAAGAGGGAGAAGCTTGCCAAGATGGAGGGTGAAATTCTCAACCCTGTACATGTCGAAAATCCTTTGGAAGATCAGAACATCGCTACTGCTGTTGGCTAGATGGCTCAGCCGACTTCAGAGTCAACTAAGCCAACTCATGTGCTAAGTCAGTCAGCTAAGTCAACTTTGGCTGCCCCTACTGCTTGGGATGTGCCAGAGTTAGCTAAGCTGACTTCCCTTGCTAATGCTGCTTTGGGAAGCCCAGAGTCGGCTAAGCCGACTTCAGAGTTGGCTAAGCCAACTCCTGCTATCCCAGGTGCCATCGAGGTGTCCTCCGATGATTTTGCTACTACTGTTGCTACCCTGGTTAGCATGGAGGTCCCTGAGGTTCCCTATGAGGAGATGGTTGACTATGAGGCCACCCCGGAACAAGGGGAGATCAATGTGGTTGTTTTGTCTACCGATTACTACATCATAGCAGATGACTCTATGGCAGCAGAATTTAACTTCACAATGAAGAGCGCTGTATTTTAGAAGCCAGATGACTCTGTCAACCATCTCAAGCTTCTACATGTGAAGGGCCATATCAATGGTACCCCAGTCCATAGCATGTTGGTGGACAATGGTTGAGGCACCGTCATGATCCGAGGCTTTGTTAGAAGCAACTTCAGCTGCTCAAAAGCTGTATTAGCCTCTTCCAACCAGGAGAAGCATTTGGAGGCCTTAAGTAGTTTGAAGAATGGTAGTCCCTTCTCACCGAGGCATGATATAAAGCGACTGAGAGCATCCATGCACCCCGTGAGCTTCTGTATATCCTTTATGCAGGTTGGCCGTTTCATATTGGTGATGGTGGAGACCTTGTCGGGGTTGGGTTCAATACCACGGACGCTGATGATGTAGCCCAGGAGTATGCCAAATGGAACTCTAAAGATGCACTTTGAAGGATTCAACTTCCATCGGTATCTTTTTAGGTTGGCGAACGTTTCTTGGAGGTCGGCGATAAGATTGTCGGCGATCTTGGATTTGACGACCACATCATCGATGTAAGCTTCGCTGTTGCGGCCTATCTATTGATCAAGGCACATCTAGATGGCCCTTTGATAGGTCACCCCAGCGTTCTTGAGTCCGAAGGACATGGTGGTATAGCAATATGCATCGAAAGGCGTGATGAATGATGTTTTGATCTGGTCATCCTCTTTGAGAGATATCTGGTGACAGCCAGAGTAACAGTCGAGGAAGGAGAGGAGTTCGCAGCCAGCGATGGAGTCTACAACCTCATCTATCCGAGGCAGACCAAAGGGGTCTTTAGGGCAATGTTTGTTGAGATCAACATAATCAACGCACATTCTCCATTCTTTATTCTTTTTTGAACTAGAACTGGATTTGCTAACCACTCAGGATGATACACTTCTTTAATAAATCCAGCATCTAGGAGCCATTTTATTTCTACCCTAATAGCCTCCTTCTTGTCTAGAGCAAATCATCAGAGTTTCTGCTTGATTAGTTTGGCGGTCGGCGAGACATTCAAGGAGTGCTCGATCTTCTCCTGTGGTACCCATGACATATCTGCAGGTTTCCAAGCAAACACATTGATGTTGGCATGTAGGAAGGAGACGAGCACGGTTTCCTATTTGGGGTCAAGATGAGCCCCAATCTTGATGGTCTTGGTGGGGTCGTTGAGGCCGAGGCCAACCTCCTTTGTTTCTTTGGATTTGGTGGATGCACGTGGAGGCTCCAGCGCTAGGATCTCTAGGCCATTGGTGGGCACTGTCTTGGTGTCGAAGACCATGCTAGCCATCTAGATGGAGAGGTCGGTGGCTTTGGCAAGGGCGAGACTCTCTATTTCATAGGCATATGTGATAGAGAGGTTGCCCCAGAGAGCCAGAACTCCAGCAGGTGAAGGCATCTTTAGTACTAGATAGGCGTAGTGTGGTATGGACATGAACTTGGCCAGAGCTAGCTGACCAAGTATGGTGTGGTAGGTGGTGTTGAAGTCAACGATGTAGAAGTTGATGTGCTCAACGTGAAAATTGCTAGCCGTGCCGAACTATACTAGAAGAGTCATCTCTCCTAATGGTTTGGATGGCCTGCTAGGTACCACACCCCAGAAGGAGGAGTCGGAGGGAGTGAGGTCTTATATTCTAAGGCCCAACTCCTTCAGGGCTCTAGTGAAGTGGAGGTTCTGAGCGCTTTGTCATCGATGAGTACTTTCCTAAAGAGTACCTTCTTGATGGTGGCATCGAGGATGAGGGGGAAATGCCCTGTGTAAGGGATGTCTGCCCGCTGGTCAGCCCTACTGAAGGTGATGGGGCCCTTAGACCAAGGGTGATAGCTAGGGTTGGCGATGGCGTCTTCTGTGTTGACGGCGAGCGCTCGGCAGGCGGTGAGCTTTCGATCTCTTCTGCTCTCGGTGGCGGCAAGGTCCCTAGAGATAGTGGTGACCATCTTGTCATGATCCTGGAAGGCATTGTTGTTGTCCCCAGGTAGTCGGTGACCTCTAGCTTCGTCGTCGTTGTCGTTGTCCTTCTTTTTGGCCTAGAACTCCTTGCCTAAACCAAGGCAGTCCTTCATGTTGTACTTGTTGTTCTTGTGGAGGGGGCATGGGCCTTCGAGGATCTTCTTGTACTGCTCGTCATAGTTGCGCTTGGTGTGAGGTTTGTCAACAGCGGCGATGATGTGCTTTGGTCGACGGCGGTGATATTGACCAGCTTTTGACCCTTCCGGCCGATCACGACCACTGTCCTGATGGTGGCCGCGATCGTCGTAGTAGCAGTCATTGTGGCATCATTCATTAGGGTGCTCATCGCTGCGGTGAGTTGGGTGGTGATTGCATGCATCCTTGTTGAAGCGAACTTTGGCCTCTTTAGCATCGGTGTACTGATCAGCGATCATGATCATCTCGCTAATCCCCTTAGGCAGCTTACGATTAAACTTGGAGCGGAGGTCATGGTGATGGAGTCCTCAGATGAAGGCTTTGATGACTTCCTGCTTCCGTGATGTTGGGAATAGAGTTCCTCATCTTGGAAAAACGTCTAATGTAGCAACGTAGGAGCTCAGACGATTTCTGATAGATGTAATTCAAATCATGGTTGGTGCCCGGATGAGTACACGTAGCCATGTAGTTTTTAGTGAAGACCTTCTTCAGCTATTCCTAGGATCCAATGGAGTCCAGGGCAAGGCTTGTGAGCCAGTTCATCGCAGTTGGCGTGAGCATGATGGGAAGATAGTTTGCCATGACACTGGTATCTCCCCTAGCGGCATGCACGATGGTGGCATAAGCTTGTAGCCATTGTGTAAGGTTCATCCACCCCTCATAGGGCTTGATCCACGTGATCTTGAAACCACGAGGCAACTAGAGTGTTCGGAGTACCCTTGTGAATGGTCGAGGCCCTTTAGGATCATCACCATCGTGATCTGCGGTGTTGCTGGCATTGAGTGGTTGGAGGGCTATGTCCAAATTACCAAACTCTTGCTCATATTCTTGATACCATCATACTTCCTCTTCATGGTGAGAGAAACAGTGCCCGTCGATATGATGTCACATGTCTCAGAGATTGTTGATGTGCGCTCAGACATCTTGGTTGACTTCTTGGTCATGTTGGCGAGGGTAGTCGATGCGGTTCCCCCTAGCTCCCCCCTAGAGGGGTTGTCATCATCACATTGTTGATCGGCAAAATGGCTTCTGCTAGGGCGATGATTGGATCTTGGCACGTCAGATCGGTGAATCGAGCCCATCGAGTTGGAAGGTGTCTGATCCTAGCGGATCTCGTTGACCTGGCAGTGTGCAACTTTGAGCATTGCGGCGACCTTGGCGACTTCTGGTGTTTGCTTGAGCCAAATGAGCTCATTAGCAGCCATGGCCAAGTTGGTGCTTGGGGTCTTATAGACATCATGGCTGTTGACCTAGATGAATTCTTCATCGAGGTTGCGTTGGAGTGGGTGTGGCCTCCCTTGCGAGTTGACCTGTTCATTGCGAGTAGACTCGGCTAGCACACTGGCGGCCTCATTTGCTTAGCGTTGTGCATGGTTGGCGTTCCTATTGACACGAGCAGCGTGGTCCTTGTCGGTTTCCCCATCCCATGGAGGGCTATCGACGCTGACATTGGAAATCCCGCCTCTTCGAAAGGGTGGGAAAGGAGGTTGAACAGCGGCAGTTTCGGCGATAGTCTCCGTCGAGCCTTAGGACTCAGAGTCTGGGTTTTCCTCCAGGACTGGTTTGGAGGGATGCTTTGGGACATCGGCTGATTTGTAGCATGTTGACAGTCGGCGAGAGCTGGTCAGTGATCTGGTCGATGAGAGGATACATGTCTCCCACCTAGTTGGTGAATTTGCCCCTTAGGGCATCTTTGTAGGAGGCGGCGATGCTGGTGAGCCCAAAGGGTAGGGCCATAACCCCTGGAGTTTCTTGATCAGCCACCGATGGATCTAAATCAGAGGATGGCCAATGCTGAACCAGAGTGGTCAGAGCCAATTCTATGATGGAGAGGCAGTCGGTGAGCTTATGGACAACCTAATCGCTGGATGCGATCATATCGTCATTGCTGATCTGCTTCCTCAGGTAGCGGGTGGTGAATCATTGATGAAGATGACCTCGGAGGCAGTTTCAAAATCGGATCTATAGTCACAAGTGCTGGGATGGTCGACGTAGAATCGATTTGCACCAGCTCGATGATCTCTCCATCTCCGTCAGCGTTGATGATCTAGGAGATCGATCCGACCGTGAAGATCTAGACGGGCTGCGGGGAGGACGAAGAGCCTACAAAATGTACCATCTTGTTTGACATGGAAACAACACGCACACCCCTACCTAGTGCACCAACTATCGACAGAATATCATCGGTAGTCCTCCATAGGGTATTCCATGAAGGTAGATTGATCGGCAGAGATACGTGTAATCGAGAACAAGAAGGCAATAGAGACACAAGAGTTAGACATGTTTGGGTCATCAGCGCTATGTAATACCATACTCCTGTGGTCTTTTGGTTTGTATTGGCGATCGTATGATCTTGTGTGCCTTTTGAGGGGATCCCTGCCCGCCTTATATAGTTTAGGGGGTAGGGTTACAAGTCGGTTAGATCTAGGAGATAACCGGAAAGTAATAACAGATTACATGAATCAAGGGATCGAACATATCCTAATAGATCTCATAGTATCTTTAGGATATCTTCCCGATGTCTTGCGGGTGAGACCACCCCTGGGGGCGCAGCCCATGTAGTCTGTCGTGGGTATCCAGGGTCATACCCCCCATAGGAGTTGGGGAACGGACCTGGGCAATTCTAGGTTTTTTTTCCAAATGGACGGTCCAGATTGATCGGCAGTGAGAACAGACGGCACAGGACAAGGTAAATAGTATCCATATTAAGCTGGCCATTGCCACACTAATCCAACGCTATAATACAACTATTGTCAGCTGTTGAATTGCTATTAGATTCTCCTAGAAACAATTGGAACCGTACATGACAGTTTTTACTTTTCATTCATATATATACATAAAAAGAAAAAACATTCATCGAGTAGCAATATCTCCTAGAATATAGCAAGAATCAAAGATAGGTAGCAAGAACTACAGTAGAAAGCATAATATTTCAAAGAACTTTTTTGATTGATTCATTGCATATACAAATAAATATAATTTGGATGAGTATATGATTGTAAACATAATAACAAACCTAAACTATTATAACTACTTATACTAACTATAAACTACTTAATCTAAATATGATTGCCTCGCTCGCTTAGGAGGAGGCGAGCCAAAGTTAGAGTTGGAGTCGTCGTCGTCGGACTCAGAGTCGTCAGCATCATCGGTGTCGGTCCTCGTCCTCCTCCTCTGGGTCCTCCTTCTCGAAGCTCCACGGAGGACTATAATCAGAAGGCATTCCAGTCATTGGAGGAGACGTCCTCCTCGGAGGACTGGTGGGCTAGCAAGTCATCCTCGCTAAACGACGGTCTGCTTGAAAACTTGATGGGGCTGTCCGACATTTTCTTTGTAGATTGGAAGACAAGGGGGATGATGGATGAAGAAGAGGGGTGGTTTTAGAGGGCACCGGGCTAGAAGAATTTGTAGAGCAGTGGGTATGGCTCTTTGGTTTTAGGAGGCGGAAGTAATGGTGATTTGACAGGCCTTGGAAGTTGAGGCCATTCAACACTCACGCTGAATTTTTACCGCCGGTTGAACAAACGCTAGTTTTAGACTGTCCGCCAAAACGCATATCCCAGTCGACCCCGCTTTTCATGCGATGGAGGAAATGCTACCCCAATACCACTACCGCATCTACCGTTAACCCATCGGTGGTAGTAGTTTCAACTGCCGGTTTCCTCCCTTAGGAGGCCTCACTATCGGTCAACCGCCGGTGGATGTATCACACCGTCGCTTCTATCGCTACGGCAGTGAAAGTGGCGATAGTGATAAATCAATCTATAGTAGTATGGATCCTTTTGTAGACAGAGTAGTATGGCGTAAATTCCTTGCACTTGGTGAAGATGATGTATTATTTTATTATTGAGTGATGATATAGCACTTAGTGAGTATGCACGCGGATAGCTTACATGTAGAGATTAAAAGTTAGTAGGGTTTGATTTTATAAGAGATATAGATACATATAGATGCCACACAATTGTATCTTCCTTCTGTTTAACCAGTCATTTTATCTCATTTAATTGGTTGTTTAGCCCATTTAATTAAATGTCCTTTTAGACAAATAATGGCTAAATGGTAGGTCAGTTACTGTTTAATGTTTAGGAAAACACCGGTGACATCAAATAAGCGTAATTTTTTGGGTACCATTATGAAAATATGGTTAGGTTTCACAGAATATTACAGAGATTATAACATTTATTTAGTTTTGAGGAGAGAGAATGTGGTGAATGTCTCTTTATCCCTTGTCTTCCTGTCTTTACTTGGAACTGCAGCACACACTCTCCATGATCAACCGCTCGATCGACATGTCCATCCTATTTCCGTGTCTCTTTCGCTCCCTCTAGCAATTGGCATCGTTGCTCCTTAACTAATCCAATCGCCAAAATAGTATAAAATGACAACTTTCATGCCTTACACCATAACTGTAGGGCTTAATCTAATATGCACCACAAGTTTTGTGTCACAACATATTTTGCGGGGAATATGGATAATTCAATGCACAAATACCGTAAATATCAAGAGCAACAATAACCCATGGCCATAAGTCCAAGGATTAGTGATACATAAACAAGAGCTCATTTGGACATGAACAAATGTGACTTTGTACATAGTGAAATACTTGATCAAATCACATAGTTGCCTCTACCATGTCGAAGAGCTCATCGAGGCGAATGAAACAGCCTTTTGGTTCATCCAACTTAAAGTTCAGACGCAAAAGTTACGTCTTTCGGAAGATTGCAGCATGTGCTTACACAGGAGAAGAGTCAGCCGATCCAATCATAGGTCAGCGAACCCAAACCTAAGGCAAATGACTATTCAAATTTTCCAAGGCTTCCTTACTCATCATAGGTTTTAAGAAAAGGCTGGGCATAGCAAATGCATTAGGCCTTGTTTGCATAATCCCTTCCCAAAACGAATTGGAGGGGATTGAAAGGGGTTGAGGATGATTTTAAACTTGTAGGGGGGTTTAATAATCCCCCTCAACCTCCTTAGTTCTCCTCCAATCCCCACCAAAACCAAACAAACCCTAGCCATGAGTTTCTCACCTACTTGTACAAACGATCATTTCAAGACAGTGAACAACCATCTCAAACTAAAAACTACCTGCACAAATGATATGGACTTGACTATACAAATGGTTTCATGATACTAATTACCATTTTTACTATTATAGTACAATATAGGATAAAGTCTAATTTCTCACCCTCAAACTTGCACGGTAGTTTGATTTTCAACCTTGAGCTATGAAATCGAGTGACACACGCTCCTCCAACTGTCAAAAACGGATAAATTTGGTCATTTGCATGGTTTTAAAGGTGGTTTCTATTTTATTATTATTATATTAATAATCCAGTTTGGTCTCTAGAAATTCATAATTAATTTATTCAAATCATAAAAAATGGAATTAGTTTCAGTTTTCTTCTAAAAATGTCATATGTCTGTTGGTGCTATATTTACGGTTATTCAGATCTTACTTGTTTTAAATAAATATTGAGTGCATGACGAGCAATAAAGCTATAGAAACAAAAATAAACCACTTTTAAATACCTATATATAGATCTTAAACAAGTAGAGAATATTTTTAGAAAAAAATTGGTACTAGTTTCATACTTTTCTAATGTAAAATAAATTATTTATGAATTTTTAGATAGTAAGTCAAATTATTATTATTTTACAAAATAGAAAATCACCTTTAAAATCCGGCACGAGAACCAAATTTGTCCGGTTTTGATAATCGGAGAGTATTTGTTATCCATTTTCATATTTAAGGTTGAAAATCATACTACCGCGTAAATTTGTAGGTAAAAAAAGGACTTTACCCCACAACATAAAGGAGTCCCTTGTTCCTTGTACATGTACTCTTTTTTTGAATTTTCCTTGTACATGTACTGGTACGATTAAGCCCCACCAATTGTTTCCTTGTACATGTAGTGGCTACCTTGAATAGCAAGCTCACCAAGACCAGGGATAAGGTTCACAAGTTACCTTGGAGTAGTGCAGCTCGTCCTAGTCCCCTACACAATTGGAGCTTAAGTCGGAGATATACATGAGACTGTTGCATGTGGTGGTCTTAGGGCTTCTCCAGTGGATGCATGGACCAACGTGGGATGCCCAAATATGGTCATCAGCATTGGAACGCCTACTCATATCACGGAGAAGAGAATAAATTCGTACTTGAGAGTCAACCATTGACGAATAAAAAGGATTGATCCTAGTATACTCGCTATCAAAATCACAACTTATCACTGTTGAGGACTTGAGGTAGCAGCGAACGTAGATCTGAGCACGATGGAGGAACTAGAGGTGAGAATGCACAACCAGTGAAGAGAGTAGATGATCTTGAGCTAGGGGTGTCTGACCTGAGGCAGTTGGAGCAAGCACAGATCTGGCGTGATGGCATGGTGGATCCTAACTTGGCTGTAGATCTAGAAGGGTGTGGTGGATCTCAAGCTTTGGTTGAGGTTCCGAAAGCAAGCGCCAAAATGACAACAATTGTGTGGAGTGGCAACGAAAGCAGGCAAAAGTGGTGTAACAATGTAAAGGTTAGGGAGTTGTGAATCACCTTTAAAAAAACAAATATGTGTGGCCCTGCTTTTGGCCTAGGAGTTGACTCCAACTTATTATGATTATATGGATGCCTCACTCTTTCAATGAATCGACTCACCACTGTTGATATACCCTAGTAATATTATGAGTGCCGTGGTATGTCATGACTAAGTGTCACGTCTGCTATGTACATACTAATCTGTTACACAACTGTAACACTAGTAAAAGTGAGTTGAGATTTTTTTAGTTACTTAGGCTTCTAGGCTAAGCATGTATATACAAATAATGGACAACATGAAAACAAACTCAGGATAGGAGATTTGCCCATGATCTCAGTGTACTTTAAAGTCTTAAATATTCAACTTTTGTAATGGTATTTGTGTATTCAAGAAGATCACTATATTCATGACCTTGGAAAGTGAAGATTATCATTACCTATTATTGGTAAGTGTTGCTTCTCGATTACCTCTTATTCAAACTTGCTCCCTAGCCTGGTCGGAGGTTGTACCGCTTAACAAAATATTTTTTAGTGAAACACCAGCCCAATAAAAAAATTCATTGCTTCATTAAAGAAAAACTCAATATTTTTTATTAGGGCTCTTAGATATACAACTATTTCTGGAATAATGGAGCACTACCAGTTTCTAAAAAATATATTTTATAACTTGAACATCTGAGTTGTGAAAATTAATGAATAAGATTTTCTGAATATTGTGCTCTCTACAATTTGATGAAAAACGGATCACGTTTTTCAAGTCTGAACTCTGAAGTTTAAATGTAGAATACTATTATTCCTAATCTACAGGCGCAATTGGGGAAAAAATGTAGAGAACACTATAAGGTTGCTTGGCTTCTATGAATGAATTGAAGGAACGGATGTTTGACAGAGTATGACGAATTGAAATCCACAGTACAACAGTATCCAAGCGTTAAGTTCAATTAACGTGCCTAGTTTTTTTTTTATAATATTGGGGTTACTTTTTTTAGCGATGAAGGTAAATGCTACTTTTGCTGAAACAAATCAGAGCCTAAAATCAGTTTTATGTCCAGTGACGTTCATTATAGCGTGGAAGGGCAATGCCAATTGGTAAAGTTCCCTTCTTGGAACAAAAAAAAAAAAGAAAGGAAGACCAGCTGCCTCGAATTTATTACTCTTCCAGCAGTTGCAATGAGTAGCTTTCAAAGAAAAAGCTAATGAAATATATTATCAGAACTCGTGCAATTCTTTCTTGGCAAAGGATGATGCAGCACTAATCTGCCACGGCTTTGGAATGTGGACCTGGATGTGTTTCTGCATCAAACACGGCATCTATCAGGTCAATATTTTTCAGACAGCAGAAAAAGTTGGGCCGAGCAAGCTGCATATGAATACTGGAAAGAGTTTCAGCAATGTTGTTTAGTTGGGCCTACCGCAAAATACTGAAACTGGGAACATACTGTTTCTCTCATGTGGTGGTTAGAAGTTAGAACTCTAAAACAGCACCTATAACAATAGGATGGAACAAGTCAGGACTGGTTAATGTGAGCAAAGAAACAAAGATAAATCAAGTCTAGCAAACATTAAGATGTCCACCTCAAGAATGTACCTGAAAAGCCTACTCATTTCAGGACCCCACATTGTTCAAAGGATGACCCACATACATGGAAACAAGAAGAAGATAGGATCAGCAGCTAGACAGTGAGATTTCGCCTGTTGTGCCACTGCACTGTGGGAATGATTGACTTATTTCTCGAGATTTGTGGCTCGGCGGCTTTCGCTCAGCTCATGGACTGCGAAATGATAGACGCCTCTTTGAGATGTCCCTTTCTATTTATACACAAGGCCAAGCATTAGTGAGAAGCCGGAAAAAGAACCCCTTTTTGCTTTCTGAAGAAGGTTCAGTAATCATGAGAGCTTGTGCCACCTTACTTTCGTGGTTGTTGGGTTTTTGATGCTATCATGCTCCCAGCTAACCATTGTCACCTACTAAGGCTGATTATAAATGGTTCATTCAGTGCTAAGAAGCGGACAACATGTTTTAATTGATCATGTAAGCAAATGCCTACAAATAACTGTATATGCGGTTGAAATTTAAAATTTTATTGACAACATATCGGTGTGTTACAATGTATAACTTATTGCACGATCACCTTGTGGCTTGGAGATTTATATAACGGTCACATAATATGTTCTAATATATTGGAATCAGACTGTATACGACCCCTGTACACACAAATGCATGTGTCCTAACTTATATGAGCATAGATCATGTGTCCAGGTCAAATACAGATCAGGAGAGATACGATGACAGTTTGGGAAGTAAAAAAAGCAGGACAGAAGAATCCCTTCGCTCTTTAAATATTCTTCAAACTTTACTGCTATCCTCCGTTACTCAAAACAAATATAACGATAGACATCTCTCCTGGTTGATAAAAAAATAAGTTACTTAAAAGTCAAAACAAATATAATAATTAATTTTCAAATTATTATTTCGGTGTTGTTCAAAGTGTACATTTAAAGGCAAAATTGTATCTTCTTTTTATAATTGACTATAAGGCTCTAATATACTAGCATTGAGGCAATGAATTGAATGTAGTTTATTTAGTTAGGTTCCTTATAATAGAACCTAGAGGTATATGCATCGTAGGCCCTTGAACTTGTCGCGTGGTGCCACTTAGGTCCACAAACTCTCAAATCGTACTTCTAGCACTCTAATATTGTTTAAGTATGCCACTTAGGTTCATAACTCATCAGATCAAGGTTTTTGCCGACGTGGCGTCCACAGAGCGCACGTGAGCTGCGCGTGAGCCTGGTTTGGAGCGTGCAAATAAGCAGAGAGGCCCCCAGTTCTTTTCATATCCTCCATTTCCCTCTCGATTCATCGTCAGACATACGTAAGCGTCAGTAATGGTGGCGCAGCAATGCTCGGTGGTCCTCCCTGTGCGCGCGCTCGACGGCCGCGCTACGTCTGTGCGCCTGCCCGCCACAGCCTCCGTGCGGGACCTCAAGGCAGCGTTGCGTGTCTGCTTCCCGCCCGCGTAGGCTGCCCCGGCCTTCCACCTCTTCCTCCTTGGCGGCAAGCTCCTCCTGGACGCCAAGCTCGCCAACCTCTCACTCGCCCGGGGCGAGTTCGTCTCCCTCATCCCCTTCACCGCCAAGCTCGCCGCATCGCCGATGGCGACCGCCAATTTGAACCCACACGTCGGCCCCTCTGTGTTCCCCATGGCCAAAAGGAGTAAGTTTTCTTCGTCTTCGATGTGGCATGGGGAGGATGTGTACACCAAGATCGCCAGGGTGCCCGTCCACGACCCGGCCTCGCCGTCCTTCTACTGCCACGACGTGGAGCCACTGGACCCTACTCGGATGGTGGAGCACCTCAAGCAGGGGCTCGAGAAGCACGGCCAGATCAGGCACGTCCAGGAGATCCCCGGCAGCGAGGCATCCTTTTGCCCGCTCCCGTCTCACCTCTCGCAGCCCACCAAGGAGGCGCTCAGGGCCATCGGAGTGACGAGGCTGTATAGCCACCAGGCCCAGGCCATCGCCTCCGCCGCTTCTGCATCCGGCAAGAGCAAGCACGTGGTGGTGTCCACCTCCACGGCCAGCGGCAAGTCGCTGTGCTACAACATGCCCGTGCTAGAGTCCATCTCGTGTCCCGCTGCGGCGTCGTGCGCGCTCTACATCTTCCCAACCATGGCGCTGGCGCAGGACCAGCTCAAGATGCTATGGGGGATGGTGAAGGGAGCCAGCGACCTCGGCGACATCATCAACATCTACGATGGCGACACCTCGATGAAACACCGCGCAAGGATCAGGGACGGCGTGAGGCTACTCATCAGCAACCCAGACATGCTGCACATCTCGATCCTACCGTGCCACGCGTAGTTCCGACGGATCCTATCCAACCTCGAGTACATCGTCATCGACGAGGCTCACTCCTACAAGGGCGCCTTCGGCTGCCACACTACGCTCATCCTCCGGCAACTGAAGCGCGTGTGCGCGGACATCTACGGGAGACACCTAACCTTCATATCCTGCACGGCGACACTGGCGAACCCCCGAGAGCATGTCACGGAGCTCGTTGGCCTGGACGCTGATGACGTTGAGCTCGTGCAGAACGACGGCAGCCCTTACGGGCCCAAGCACTTCCTCCTGTGGAACCTGTCGATGTCAAGGCAAGGGAGGTGCCTGAGCACAGCGCAGGAGGTCTCCCACCTCTTCGCCGAGATGGTCCAGCACGGGCTCCGGTGCATCGCCTTCTACAAGACGAGGAAGCTCTATGAGGCCGTGCTGGCGCGCGCATAAGATCCTCAAGGAGACCTCGGCGGAGCTCGTGGACACCATCTGCGTGTACCGCGGTGGGTACCATCGCCGAGAACCGGAGGAGGATCGAGGCCAGCCTCTTCGGTGGAACACTCCGTAGCATGGCGGCGACGAACGCTCTCGAGCTTGGGATCAACATCGGTGGCATCGACGCGACGCTGCACCTCAGGTGCCCCGGGAGCATGGCGAGCCTGTGGCAACATGCCGGGTGTTCTAGGCGGAGGTCAAAGCCGTCCATCGCCATCTATGTCGGCCTTGACGACGCGCTGGACCAGTACTTCATGAGCTTCCCGCACAAGCTGTTCGGCAAGCCGGTGGAGCACTGCCACATCGACTCTCGCAACCGCAAGGTCCTAGGGTAGCACCTCGCCTACGCCGCTTTCGAGAAGCCACTGTGCCCAAAGCACGACGCTAGGCACTTTGGTCCCGACATGGACGGTGCCATGGTGACCCTGAGAGATTAGGGTCACCTGACGAACACGAACATGAATAGTTCCGATTAGTCAGGCATGTGGAAGTACATCGGGCCTGACAAGAACCCTGCTCACGCGGTGAGCATATGAGCGATCGAGCACGATAGGTACAAGGTGGTGGACAAGTAGGGCTACCGGGTGCTGGAGGAGATCGAGGAGAGCAAGGCTTTCTTCTAGGTGCACGAAGGCGCCATGTACATGCACCAGGGCGTTAGCTACTTGGTCGAGCAGCTAGATCTGTCAACGAGGATGGCATACTGCCGAGCAACAGCTGATCTCAAGTACTACACCAGAGTTCATGACGTCACCGAGATCAACATCCTCCAAGACGACGGCCATGGCGATGGAACTGCTAGTGATGAAACTACATCATCATCATCATCGCCTAGGCTGGGGTTCGACGGCGGCGTGCACGCGGCGTCGCACGCGCTGCTCAGCGTCTTGCCGCTACGCATGATGTGCGCCGCCTCCAACCTCGGGACGCAGTGCGCTGCCACCGCGGTGCGCGGTGTAACAACCCAAAAATCCATACACCAAAAATACCAACCACAAAATTTTTGTTTAACCCTATGTGATGTTGAGTGACACATGTAGAAGCCCAACCCTAGTTTTGGATTGGATGTAACCCAACTAGGTTAAGATCATAAGCATAGTTTGGTTTTATACCACATGTGTAATTAAATTCCTAAATAAATAAATCATGCATGCATCCTTAGACCCACTTGTGATTTGGATTCTTTTGCCTTATGTGATGTTTAACTAACTTACTTAATATTTATGATAAACCCTAACCAAATTGGCAACAAATAAAAGAGGAAGGAAAGAAGAGGGAGCAGCAGTAGCCTAGGCTTGCTCGGGCTTGCGAACTGGCCCAGCTAGCTCAGCCGAGCCTCGCCTGCCCATCCACGCGCGTAGCTCATGAAGCCGGCCCAACATCGCCGCCCGCACGCGCATAGCCGCTAACAAGCCGAGCCCGCTCATCAGTCATCATGTGCAGCACACAACCACATTACGCCAAGCGCCTGACGACCCAACCCCTCTTGTTAGCACAGTAGCATCTTCTTCCTCCCCACGCCAACCTCTCCCACGCGATCGGGAGCCGACCAACGTGGCAGGCGTGGGCCTAGGGTCACGCAAATCGCATGACCTTGTTCCCCCTTGCGCCGCCCCTACGCAACCGCACGAGAGCCGTCAGATGCGTTGCACGTATCACCACCGCCCGATCCACCATTGGAGCCCTTGGAGCTCGGCTATAAAAGCCAACGACCATGACCCCTAACCCTCAGCCCGTTCGCCGCCACCGCTGGTGGCACAGCACCACATAGCGTCAAGCCGAGAGAGAGGGAGGAGGGAGAAGCAAGGAGGAGAAGGAAGTCGTAGCAGGGAGGACCTCGCCAGAGCCAGGAGCGCCGCCCCGATCAGCTACAGCGACGTAGCTGCTCGGCACAGCACTGCATCGCCTCATCATGGCCTCGCCTCACCACTGCACCGCCATCCTACCACCACGAACCCTATGGTGAGCCATCTTGCTGAGACCACCTCCCTAGCCAAATGGAACGTGTACCGCCAGGATCGAAACCTTGCTGAAGCTTCGAGCTCTGGCCTAGCCCAACTGGTTAGCTAGGGAGACTGCCATGGCCATGCTTGCGGAGACCCAGGACGCGCTGTGCGCGCTGCCATCAGCCAAAAGGAGGACCCCAGCCATGACATTGTACATCGGAGCAGGAGCGCACATGCACGGACATGCTCACCATGGCCGAGAGCACAACCATGGTGAGACCACCACGTCCTCTACGTTGCAAAAAAGGCGACGTTGACACCTGACTGGCTCCGCCATGTCAAGAGACACACCGCGCTCACCTTAGCCAAGGAAGAAGCCCACCAGAGCCCTGCATTGCCGCACCGCACCTCATCGGAGCGCCACCGCCTCTGCTTTGCCCCCATCACCATGACTGGAGCCACTAGGAGTACTAGGAGCTCCTCCAACACGCTCACCATGGCCATAGAAGCACCGTAAAGCTCACACACTCCTCCAACTGGGCTCTTGCTACCACTGCAGCCCTGTCCATGCACACCGACGAACCCACGCCGCCGTTCACCATGGCCGGGACCCTATGAAGCCCCAGCCGCCTTGACCCCACCGCTGCACTCACCAAGGCATGGGGAAACTATTGCCTACACTAATCGGATGCTAGCGCCATCATGGGAGCTCATCGGTGACCTCACCGCCGGTGGAAGCCCCGTTAGGGAAGAGAAGGGGATTTTCCCATCACCGAGCTCCAACCACGACCTCGCCGACCACGACCATGCCGACCATGTCCCAAGCAGCTCCACCGAGCAGCTCCGACTGTGACCTAGCTGACCATGACCACACCGACCATAACCCGAGCAGCTCCGCCGAGCAGCTCCGACCATGACCTCGCCGACCACGACCACGCCGACCACGTCCCGAGCAGCTCCGCCGAGCTCTGACCACGACCACGTCGTGCACGTGAACCAAACCCTAGAAAGGAGTAAGTGGACCAAGTCTTTCATAGACTGGCTCTACGGTCTATGGACCAACACAGGCGGGTTCACCATGAACCACGCCTCACCTGTGCACGTGGATCACGACCCGTTAGTGGCCTAGTAAGACGACATGGCCACACCAGCGCATGCCACGTGGCAGGCCAAAGCCTAGCCCATATCCAGGCCCAACCAGCCTAGTTGAGGCCCGGCTTGTATTGGCCATGGACTGGTCAACACTGACTGTTGACCAGGGCCACTTGTCAGTGACGGTGATCTGTTGATCGTTGACTCGCCCGATTTGCTTGACGATGACTTAGACCGGACCCTCAAGTCAGCGACACAAAGCCGCTGGACCCACTTGTCATTGAGTGACGTCATGCTGATGTCATGATGACATCATCAGGACCCCACCTGTCAGTACTAGAACCGAGACGATGACGTCATGCTAACGTCAGCATGCCACATGGACTAATAGGAGCGTGACACGTGTTAGCACGATATTAATTCAGCCTTTTCCCATTTTTAGAAATGATTGAAACTTCGGAAATTCATAACTAATTCATACGACCTCAGAAAAATACAAAACCAAGACCAAAATTCATCTAAAATCAAACTTTACGCAATGAACCCTTGTTTGAGTGCATTTGGCTCTTTTGAATTTTCATTGCTTCTTTGTGCTATTCTATAGACGTCGCTAACGCGACTATAATGCGATCGTTTGCAGACTCGGAGGAGAACCAGACGGACGAGGACTGAGAGTACCATGACGAGTACAGAGATGACTACACTGAAGGTGCCACATCCCACCCAATCTCGTAGCACCTATTTATGCATGGCTAATGTAGAACTGCTATTGCTTCACTTTACTGTTATAATCATACTATGATAGGACTTGCATGGTAGTATGCTTACTTGATGGCCTTCACCTTGACGCAACCTTACCCCAGCATACCCTGCTATTAGGCTAGATACACGCTTACTACTATATTTCATTGCTTATACTTCTACTATGCTTATACTACATTAAGGCGTGGTGGAAACTGGTGTTATTTGGACTATGGGGAGAGTGCTGCATGTGTGACTTAGGTGTGTGTGGAGGGTGAGGGTTGTGTCGACCAAGTTAGAGTATATGATAAGCCTAGGGCAAGTCTTGCCATGTGGTGCTACCTGGGCACTTGGATATGGAATACCTGTGGTGGGTAAATGGTAATTGGAGGTGTCCTTAGGTGTGAACCTCAAAGAGGTGGAGCCCAGGGTAGAGGTGCTGTGGTGGCATGTAAAATGGAAACCCTGATGAAGACATTCTGGCTTGGTTAATCCCTAAGGACTTACTGGTACTCAGACTCACTAGGAATCCTTTACATCCCACTCACCCTATATGGTGTGGGACGGTTGGACTACTTGGTAGAACAATGCCACTACTGCTAGGTGAACCTGTGCAAGGAGGTACGGGGCACGCGGTTTCCCCCACACCCTTCTGAGACTTTAGGAGGCCTTGTGGACCTAGCTCTTGACATCCGGAGGTCCCTGGCTCTGTCTACGACTCACAGTATCAGCCATCCCAGACTAGACTTGGGATGTTCTAGGGCTGAGAGGTAGGGTGGCATCGTTCTAGGCTAGCAAGCGGCCGGAATCTGCCTAGACGGGGCACTGTTGAGGATGGCTATCTTGTGGGTATGTAAAACCTCTGCAGAGTGTTTGGTTGATCGATCGATACATATGCCGACTTGTCGGCTATGGACCTTTCCTGGGTTTCGCTTAAACTAGATAGTGAGATGAGTCCTTCTCTTCTTCCCCCGTGAGAGAGTGTCGGACGTAGCCAGGGGCTACGGGCCTTGAGGTAGTGCCGAGAGGGAGTTGGCCTGTTGACTGAGCGATGGTATGGTGATAGGGTGGAGATGGTGGTATATCGATCCCAGGATCGAAACCTATCTCTGGAAAGGGAATGGGGTGGAATGTGTGTGGGAATGGTGTTAAAAACTTGACCAACTATTATTATATACTTGACATGCTAATACATAGGAAACCCTAGCCTTATAGGTTCCTTTTGATTATATCCAACTTGCATCCAATTTCCACAAAGCAATGCTCATAGGGTGGGAGTGGCCAGTACAAATCGTACTAATAAATTTTGGCACACAGGTTCTGCTGAGGAGTATAGCTCTGAGGAGTTTGATGGTTGAGGTATTCGTGCCTACGCTCAAGTTTGGCGATCTTATCTTCAAGCTGTTTTGAATGAATGCTACTTTTGATTCTGCCAATGTGGCGATGTAATAAATTATGTAATTCTACACTATTTGTACTCTGATATTATCGTTGTATGGATGTGGTATTTGACTGGAAATTTGGGTAATATGATCTACAACGGTCTTGTTACACTTTGACTCTATGGATTTCCCTTCACGGAAATCAGGTCATTTCACATGGGAGCTAGAGCGGGAGCGGAGCTCTGGGTGATGGTGGTGACAGGGCACCTGGGGTCCTGCTGCTGTACGACAAGCACCCCGGTGGCATCGGCTCGGCGGCATAGGTGGAGCACCTCTTTGGTGAGCTACTGGTCGCGGCCCTGCAGCTGGTCTCGATGTGCGGCTGCGTCGGCACAAATGGCTGCCCGAGCTACATGCAGAAAAGAACTAGGGGCCTCTCTTCTTATTTGCACGCCCCAAACCAGGCTCACGTGCAGCTCATGTGCGCTCTGTGGACGCCACATTGGCAAAAACCTTGATCTGATGAGTTATTGACCTAAGTGGCATACTTAAACAACATTAGGGTGCCAGAAGTACGATTTGAGAGTTTGTGGACCTAAGTGGCACCACGCGACAAGTTCAAGGGCCTACGATGCATATACCTCTAGAACCTATTTAGCCAAATTCAAATCCTCGACTTGCTAGGAGTTCTCGGTGATGTGACCAGAGATTAAAAAAATATTAGCATTGAGGTATTGTCCATCTACCGTAACCTATTACTAGTCCTAGCTGTACAATGACCTTGTTGATGAGATCCGATTAAAGAGCAAATAGGCTTGTTGACAACCAAAATTGTCCATTCTATGAAATTGTCAAAATATGGAGCGAACTTCACCATTGCATTTCTCTCATTAAGATGGTAAAAAAACATATATGGAACGTCTATTTTGGAGTCTGGATGAAGGAGTTGTTCCCTCAAGAAAATCTTACCCTACCAAAACTTCTGACCCCTTGATTTTGCATGGAGGTTTTGAGTCTGTGTGAAAATCAGAACTTCTGACCCCTATCAGAACTTCTGATTTTCACCTAAAAGTGCTAGCTTTGTGTGGAAATCAGAACTTCTGAGCCCATCAGAACTTCTGAAGTTCGCCTGGATGTGCTAGCTTTACATGAAAATCAGAACTTTTGACCCTGTCAGAACTTCTGATTTTCGCAGTCCAAATCAAGGAGAGTCCAAACTCAATTTCAACTATTCCAAACACATGGGAAACTTAGAGATTAAGTCTTGGAGAGGTTTCCTACGGGGATAAGACCACCTCCCTCTCTATATATGAGAGGATCATGACCGATTGAGTTCCCATCTATCCAATCATCATACAAACCAATATATCAACTCCTTTTGCCATAATTCCCCTTTCTCAACCTCTCTTGCTGTTCGTTGAGTTTCTTGGCAGAGATTCAATGGCATACTCAATGGCCTTGCTGGTCCTAGGAGATCCTCCACGTGCTCCTCCCCAACGGGTCTTCCTAGGAGAAGTTTGGGAGCTTTTCCGGCCGAGAACAGGCCCTACATCGGTCTTATCGGTCTCTAGATCGGTTTGATCAATTACGCCATGTTCTTGCTGCATTGCAGGTTGTGTGAAACCTCTTTGGGCATCCAAGGCCCTGCTAGTGTGTTGGCTTGGGGTCATCTTCAACGTCAACATACTTTTGGCGACTCCGCTGGGGAGAGCAAAGCAAATCAAGAATCAATCTACTAGCAACATGGGAGGCAACGATGGTACTGCCACCGATGTGGGTGACAAGACCATCCCTTCAATGAGGCTAACATGATCTTTCCTCAAAATATGGATGAGCTTCTAGACGAGTTACGCCAGAAGCCACAAGCCAAGCTCAATGCCGATGTCAAGGCTTTTTTGGAGAGCTGCACCAAGAATCAGCATGACAAGGTTACTCAATTCTGTGAACCCGCCTATGGAGATGCTACTACTTCCACATCTTCAGGCGCCAGGGAGAAGGGAGATGGAAAAGCTAAGTATGATGAGGAGGTAAATATTGATGCTTATCCTACTCATGCCAATTTTGCTCAGATGTTGATAGATGAAAAGAAATTGCATAATAATAATCTTCAGCGTATTTCTAATCTACTTCAAGCACGTATGGATAAGTTAGAGGGCAAGACAACCGATTGTGATCAATCGGGTGCCGTGCAACAACCTCAATTTGGTATGCCTTTGAATTTTTATGAAAATCAAACCTCTCATGCTTTCGCTAGCCAATTTCAATCGGCCCCTTCGGCATCTGAAACTGATAAGGCCGGTCAACCTGGTGCTAGCACATCTACACGTACAGGTACTGGTGCACAAAGTTTGGGTCGAGCACTTTGAACCGATTATGGATCATCAACAAATAGAGCTTCGATGGGGCATAATATTTTACCAAACCCACCATAGTTACCTAGTCAAATTTCTACATTTAATGTTACTCCTAATGCTCCTACTACCGATTTTGATGATGCTTTGAACCGGTTTAAGGATGAACTAGCTAAATCTCTTGAAAATAGTTTAGGAGTGCAACTTAAATATAGTAGGAATACTTATCAAAAGCCGTACCCTTCTACTTATGATTTCATGAAAGCACATGAAGGGTGGAGGGTACCTGATTTTTAGAAATTTAGTGGTGATGATAGTAAATCGACCATGGAGCATATTAGGATGTTTCTTGCACAATTGGATGAAGCTAGTGCTTATGATTTTATGAAAGTTTGTAATTTTCCTTTATCTCTTACTGACATAGCTTTTGCATGGTTTACTTCATTACTGTCTTGTTCTATTGGTTTATGGTCTGAATTAGAAGAGAAATTTCATAATCACTTTTATAGTGGTGCTCATGAAACAAGATTGTCTCACCTTGCATCAGTTCATCAAGGGTGTGATGAGTCCATCCATGATTTTTTCAAATGATTTGGAGAGATTAAGAACCGATGTTTCCATTTAAATATTTCTGAAAGAGATTTAACTAATTTATGCTTTGTTGGTTTACATTCTAGTATTAGAGAAAAGCTTGAGCATTATGAGTTTCACAATGTTAATCAACTTATGCAAAAGGCCGTTTCAATTGAATCACGCCTTAAAGAGTCTTGTGATGCTTATAAATCTCATCGTTAGAATGTGCATTTTGTTGGTGACTGTTCTGATGATTCTGATGATGATAATAAAGAATGTTTAGCTGCTGAAATTAAATGGCCAGTAGAGAATAAATTGGTTACTTGTCCTCTCAAGCCGATTCATAAAAATCAGAATGAGGAAATAAAATTTACTTTTGATTTCTCTAAATGTGACCGAATCTTTGATGAATTGTTGAAATTTGGTTATATTAGAATCAATTATACATTGCCTTCAGTTGATGAGTTAAAGAGAAGGGCTTATTGCAAATATCATAATTCTTTTCCTCATGCCACTAATGATTGCAATGTTTTTCGTCGGCAGGTCCAATCGGCCCTTAATGAGGGACGATTGATTCTTACTAAAATGCAAGTTGATAAGACTCCTTTTTCCATGCACATGGTTGAAGCAGGGGCACCCACTGTTTTGATTCGTTCAGAGCAAGCCGATAAAGCCTAAGGCAAGAACATGATTATTGGCGAACCACGTGTAGAACCGAATGTTGAAACGAATTTGGGACACAAAGTGGTGCTTGAGAAGGATGATGAAGGCAAGAACAAGTTAAAGATCACCGCTGGATCAACATAATATTAAAGAAGGCAATAGTGGTATGAAACAACGACAGCACAATAGAGGACGACTAGACCGACTCTACCAGTTGGCCAAGCCAACTCTAGCACACAGCAGGGCTAGTCGGCTTAGTCGACTCAGGGAGTTGGCTGCCACCACCTCTACCAAGTCGGCTGAGCCGACTACGCCAGCCAGCTTAGCCGACTCCCCTAGTTCCAACAGCTTCGGCGCCTCCAGTGTTCATGCTTTGCGCACATTTGTTCCTCAATGATCGGAGATTGGCACCTAGAAGACCAATGAGAAGAAGAACCAGGGAGAGTTCATGAAGAAGCAGTGCACCTTTGACAGACTCATGACCAAGTATAAGCAACAAAAGGCCGATTCCCAGAATTGGTCATTCAAAGAAAGAGGGTCTACTCTGCTAAGCAGGAAGATGACAAGATCAAGCAATTGGCGGTGGTGCAACCAATAGCTCTGTCTCAGAGAGTTGTTCCTCGTGTATCTCGTTGGGGTCCCCTGATTCCGCTAGTCAAATCTGAAGGACCTCTGTGTTTAGCCGATTGAATAATGGTCAGTCGAGCTCCAGTGGTGCAAGTCAAGATCGCGTGATTATTTTTAGGACTCTAACTCCATACGAATTAGGAAAGACACTAATGCAGCAAGTCTATGTGCCTAAGAAGGTTGAGGTTCCCGTTGTTTCCCACCAAGAGCTAGGCCTCAATCGACCGTCACAATTAGCTCCATGGAAGCTCCTATCATTAATCATGATGGGCCAATTATAATTGAAGAAATTACAGTATCTAAGCAAGATGAAGCTCCCAAAGATGTTGCTAGAATTGAAGAAAAGAAGTGCTCCGAAGGAGATTCTAAGTAACCCATATGGTGTCCTCGTGGGTTTAATAAAACTCAAAGGCGTAAGTTGTAGCGTGCCCGACAAAAGCAACAGAAGAAGGAGAAGCTTGCCAAGATGGAGGGTCAAATTCTCAACCCTGTACACGTCGAAAATCCTTTGGAAGATCATAACACTGCTACTGTTGTTGGCTAGATGGCTCAGCCAACTTCAGAGTCGACTAAGCCGACTCATGTGCTGAGTCAGTCAGCTAAGTCAACTTTGGCTGCCCCTGCTGCCCGGGATGTGCCAGAGTTAGCTAAGAGGACTTCCCTTGCTAATGCTACTTTGGGAAGCCCAGAGTTGGCTAATCCAACTTTGGATTTGGCTAAGTCAACTCCTGCTGTCCCGAGTGCCTTCGAGGTGTCCTCCGATGATTTTGCTACTATTTGTTGCTACCCTGGTTGGCATGGAGGTCCCTAAGGTTCCCTATGAGGAGATGGTTGACTATGAGGCCACCCCTAAATGAGGGGAGATCAATGTGGTTGTTTTGTCTGCCAATTACTATATCATAGCAGATGACTCTATAGTGGCAGAATTTAACTTCACAACGATGAGCGTTGTATTTTAGAAGCTAGATGACTCTGTCAACCATCTCAAGCTTCTACATGTGAAGGGCCATATCAATGGTACCCTTGTCCATAGCATGTTGGTGGACAATGGTTGAGGCACCGTCATGATCCGAGGCTTCGTTAGAAACAACTTGAGCTGCTCAAAAGCTGTATCAGCCTTTTCCGACTAGGAGAAGCGCTCAGAGGCCTTAAGTAGTTTGAAGAATGGTAGTCCCTTCTCACTAAGGCATGACATAAAGCGACTGAGAGCATCCATGCACCCTATGAGCTTCTATATATCCTTTACGCAAGTTGGCCGTTTCATATTGGTGATGGCGGAGACCTTGTCGGGGTTGGGTTCGATACCACGGACACTGATGATGTAGCCCAGGAGTGTGCCAAATGGAACTCTAAAGATGCACTTTGAAGGATTCAACTTCCATCGGTATCTTTTCAGGTTGGCGAACGTTTCTTCGAGGTCGACGATAAGATTGTCGGCGGTCTTGGATTTGACGACCACATCGTCGATGTAAGCTTCGATGTTGTGGCCTATCTGTTGATCGAGGCACATCTAGATGGCCCTTTGATAGGTCACCCTGGTGTTCTTGAGTTCGAAGGACATAGTGGTATAACAATATGCATCAAAAGGCATGATGAATGATGTTTTGATCTAGTCGTCCTCTTTGAGAGATATCTGGTGATAGCCGGAGTAATAGTCAAGTAAGGAGAGGAGTTCACAACCAGCGGTGGAGTCTATAACCTCGTCTATCTGAGGCAGACCGAAGGGGTCTTTAGGGCAGTGTTTGTTGAGATTAGTGTAATCAACGCACATTCTCCATTCTTTATTCTTTTTTGAACTAGAACTAGATTTGCTAACCACTCAGGATGATACACTTTTTTAATAAATCCGGCATCTAGGAGCCATTTTATTTCTCCTCTAATAGCCTCCTTCTTGTCTAGAGCAAATCATTGGAGTTTCTGCTTGATCGGTATGGCGGTCGGCGAGACATTCAAGGAGTGCTCGATCTTCTCCCGTGGTACCCATGACATATCTGCAGGTTTCCAAGCAAACACATCGGTGCTAGCACTTAGGAAGGAGATGAGTGCGCTTTCCTATTTGGGGTCGAGATGAGCCCCAATCTTGATGGTCTTGGTGGGGTCATCGAGGCCGAGGCCAACCTCCTTTTTTTCTTTGGATTTGGCGGATGCATGTGGAGGCTCTAGCGCTGGGATCTCTAGGCCGTTGGTGGGCACCATCTTGGTGTCAATGACCATGCTAGCCATCTAGATGGAGAGGTCGGTGCCTTTGGCAAGGGCGAGACTCTTTGTTTCATAGGCATATGCGACAGAGAGGTTGCCCCATAGAGCCAAAACTCCAGCAGGTGAAGGCATCTTTAGTACCAGATAGGCATAGTGTGGTATGGACATGAACTTGGCTAGAGCTGGCCGACCAAGTATGGCGTGGTAGGTGGTGTTGAAGTCGGCGATGTAGAAGTTGATGTGCTCAACGCGAAAATTGCCAGCGGTGCCAAACTGTACTGGAAGAGTCATCTCTCCCAATAGTTTGGATGCCCTGCCAGGTACCACACCCCAGAAGGAGGAGTCAGAGGGAGTGAGGTCTTCTATTCCGAGGCCCAGCTCCTTCAGGGCTCCGGCGAAGAGGAGGTTCTGAGCGCTTCACCGTCGATGAGTACTTTCCTAAAGAGTACCTTCTTGACGGTGGCATTGAGGATGAGGGGGAAACACCCTATGTAAGGGATGTCTGCCCACTGGTCGGCCCTACTGAAGGTGGTGGGGCCCTTAGACCAAGGCTGATAGCTAGGGTTGGCGATGGCGTCTTCTATGTTGACGGCGAGCACTCGACGGGCGGTGAGCTTTCGATCTCTTCTGCTCTCAGCTATGGCAAGGCCCCTAGAGATAGGGGTGACCACCTTGTCATGATCCTAGAAGGCGTTGTTGTTGTCCCCAGGTGGTTGGTGACCTCTAGCTTCGTCGTCGTTGTCGTCGTCCATCTTTTTGGCCTAGAACTCCTTGGCCAAACCAAGGTAGTCCTTCATGCTGTGCTTGTTGTTCTTGTGGAGGGGGAACAAGCCTTCGAGGATCTTCTTGTACTACTCGTTGTAGTTGCGCTTGGCGCGAGGTTTGTCAACAGTGGCGATGATGTGCTCTGGTGGACAATGGCGATATTGACAAGCTTTTGACCCTTTCGGCCGATCACGACCACTATCCTGATGGTGGCCATGATCTTCGTAGCGGCGGTCATTGTGGTGTCGTTCATCGGGGCGCTCGGTGCCGCGGTGAGTTGGGTGGTGATTGCCTACATCCTTGTTGAAGCGAACTTTGTCCTCTTTGGCATCGGCGTACTGATCAGCGGTCGTGATCATCTCGCTAATCCCCTTTGGCGGCTTATGATTAAACTTGGAGCGGAGGTCATGGTGATGGAGTCCTTAGATGAAGGCTTTGATGACTTCCGCTTCTGTGATGTTGGGAATAGAGTTTCTCATCTTGGAAAAACGTCTAATGTAGCAATGGAGGAGCTTGGACGGTTTCTGATAGATGCAATTCAAATCATGCTTGGTGCCCGGATGAGTACACGTAGCCATGTAGTTTTTAGTGAAGACCTTCTTCAGCTGTTCCTAGGATCCAATGGAGTCTAGGGCGAGGCTTGTGAGCCAGTTCATCGTAGTTGGCATGAGCATGATAGGAAGATAGTTTGCCATGACACTGGTATCTCCCCTGGCGGCGCACACGGCGGTGGCATAAGCTTGTAGCCATTGTGTAAGGTTCATCCACCCCTCGTAGGGCTCGATCCATGTGATCTTGAAACCATGAGGCAACTGGAGTGTTCAGAGTGCCCTTGTGAATGGTCAGGGCCCTTTGGGATCATCACTGTCATGATCTACGGTGTTGCTGGCATTGAGTGGCTGGAGGGCTGCGTCCAAATTACCAAACTCTTGCTCGTATCCTTGACGCCATTGTACTTCCTCTTCATGGTGAGAGAAACGGCGCCCGTCGATATGACGTCACATGTCTCGGAGATTGTTGATGTGCGCTCAGACATCTTGGTTGACTTCTTGGTCGTGTTGGTGAGGGTAGTCGATGTGGTTCCCCCTAGCTCCCCCTAGAGGGTTGTCCATCATCACGTTGTTGATCGGCAAAATGGCTTCTGCTGGGGCGATGATTGGATCTTAGCGTGGTGGATCGGTGAATCGAGCCCATCGAGTAGGAAGGTGTCTGATCCTAGCAGATCTCATTGACCTGGCAGTGTGCAGCTTTGAGCATTGCGGCGACCTTGGCGACTTCTGGCGTTTGCTTGAGCCAGACGAGCTCATTGGCGGCCATGGCCAAGTTGGTGCTTGGGGTCTTGTAGACATCATGGCCGTTGACCTGGATGAATTTGTCATCGAGGTTGCATTGGAGTGGGCGTGGCCTCCCTTGCAAGTCGACCTGTTCGTTGCGAGCAGACTCGGCTAGTACACTGGCGGCCTCATTTGCTCAGCGCTGTGCATGGTTGGCGTTCCTATTGACACGAGCTACACGGTCCTCGTCGGTTTCCACATCCCATGGAGGGCTGTCGATGTTGACATTGAAAATCCTGCCTCTTCAGAAGGGTGGGAAATGAGGTTGAATGGCGGTAGTTTCGGCGATAGTCTCCATCAAGCCCTAGGACTCGGAGTCTGGGTTTTCCTCCAGGATGGTTTGGAGGGATGCTTTGGGACATCAGCCGATTTGTAGCATGTTGACAGTCGGCGAGAGCTGGTCGGTGATCTAGTCGATGAGAGGATAGATGTCTCCCACCTAGTTGGCGAATTTGCCCCTTAGGGCATCTTTGGAGGAGGTGGCGATGCTGGTGAGCCCAAAGGGTAGGGTCGTAACCCCTAGAGTTTTCTGATCAGCCACCAATGGATCTAAATCGGAGGATGGTCGATGCTGAACTAGAGTGGTTAGAGCCAATTCTACGATGGAGAGGCAGTCGGTGAGCTTCTAGACAACCTGATCATTGGATGCAATCATATTGTCGTTGCTAATCCGCTTCCTCGGGTAGCGGGTGGTGAATCGTTGATGAAGATTACCTCGGAGGCAGTTTTAAGATCGGATCTATAGTCACAAGTGTTGGGATGGTCGACGCAGAATCGATCTGCACTAGCTCGATGATCTCTCCATCTCCGTCAGCGTTCATGATCTAGGAGATCAATCCGACCGTGAAGATTTGGCCAGGCTACGGGGAGGACAAAGAGCCTGCAAAATGTACCATCTAGTTCGACATGGAAACAGCATGCACACCCCTACCTAGCACACCAACTATCGATAGAATATCATCGGTAGTCCTCCATGGGGTATTCCATGAAGGTAGATTGATCGACAGAGATGCGTGTTATCGAGAACAAGAAGGCAATAGAGACACAAGAGTTAGATAGGTTTGGGTCATCAGCATGATGTAATACCCTACTCCTGTGGTCTGTTGGTTTGTATTGGCGATTGTATGATCTTATGTGTCTTTTGAGGGGGTCCCTACCCGCCTTATATAGTCTGGGGGCAGGGTTACAAGTCGGTTAGATCTAGGAGATAACTAGAAAGTAATAACAGATTACATGAATCATGGGATCGAACGTATCCTAACAGATCTTGTAGTATCTTTAGGATATCTTCCCTGTGTCTTATGGGCGGGACCACCCCTAGGGGTGCAGCCCATGTAGTCTACCGTGGGTATCCAGGGTCGTACCCCCCATAGGAGTTGGGGAACGAACCGGGCAATTCTAGGTTTTTTTCCAAATGGACGGTCCAGATTGATCGACAGCGAGAACATACGGCATGGGACAAGGTAAACAGTATCCATATTAAGCCAGCCATTGCCACGCTAATCCAATGCTATAATACGACGATTGTCAGCTGTTGAATTGCTATTAGATTCTCCTAGAAACAATCGGAACCATACATGATAGTTTTTACTTCTCATTCATATATATACAGAAAAAGAAAAAAAACATTCATCGAGTAGCAATATCTCCTAGAATATAGTAAGGATCAAAGATAGGTAGCAAGAACTGCAGTAGAAAACATAATATTTCAAAGAACTTTTTTCATTGATTCATTGCATATACAAATAAATATAATTTGGACAAGTATATGATTGTAAACATAATAACAAACCTAAACTATTATAACTAGTTATACTAACTATAAACTACTTAATCTAAATATGATTGCCTCGCTCTCTTAGGAGGAGGTGAGCCGAAGTCAGAGTTGGAGTCGTCGTCGTCGGACTCGAAGTCGTTAGCATCATCGGTGTCGGTCCTCGTCCTCCTCCTCTGGGTCCTCCTTCTCAAAGCTCCACGGAGGACTATAATCAGAAGGCATCTAGTCATTGGAGGAGACATCCTCCTCAGAGGACTGGTGGGCTGGCAAGTCATCCTCGCTAGACGATGAGCTACTTGAAAACTTGATGGGGTTGTCCGACATTTTCTTTGTAGATTGGAAGACAAGGGGATGATGGATGAAGAAGAGGGGTGGTTTTAGAGGGCACCGGGCTTGAAGAATTTGTAGAGCAGTGGGTATGGCTCTTTGGTTTTAGGAGGCGGAAGTAATGGTGATTTGACGGCCTTGGAAGTTGAGGCCATTCAACACTCACGCTGAATTTTTACCGCCGGTTGACCAAACACTAGTTTTAGACCGTCCGCCAAAACGCATATCCTAGTCAGCCCCGCTTTTCATGCGATGGAGGAAATGCTACCCCAATACCACTACCACATCTACCGTTAACCCATCGGTGGTAGTAGTTTCAACTGCCACTTTCCTCCCTTAGGAGGCCTCACTATCGGTCAACCGACGGTGGATGTATCACATCGTCGCTTCTATCGCTACGGCAGTGAAAGTGGCGATAGTGATAAATCAATCTATAGTAGTATGTATCCTTTTGTAGACAGAGTAGTATGGCGTACATTCCTTGCACTTGGTGAAGATGATGTAGTATTTTATTATTGAGTGATGATATAGCACTTAGTGAGTATGCACGCGGATAGCTTACATGTAGAGATTAAAAGTTAGTAGGGTTTGATTTTATAAGAGATATAGATACATATAGATGCCACACAATTGTATCTTCCTTCTATTTAACCTGTCATTTTATCTCATTTAATTGGTTGTTTAGCCCATTTAATTAAATGTCCTTTTAGCCAAATAATGGCTAAATGGTAGGTCAGTTACTGTTTAATGTTTAGGAAAACACCGGCGGCATCAAATAAGCGTGGTTTTAGCAATTTCACACAGTGAATGCCATATTTTTTTGGGTACCATTATGAAAATATGGTTAGGTTTCACAGAATATTATAGAGAATATAATATTTATTTAGTTTTGAGGAGAGAGAATGTGGTGAATGTCTCTTTATCCCTTGTCTTCCTGTCTTTACTTGGAACTGCAGTGCACACTCTCCGTGATCAACCGCTCGATCGACATGTCCATCCTATTTCCGTGTCTCTTTCGCTCCCTCTAGCAATTGGCATCGTTGCTCCTTAACTAATCCAATCGCCAAAATAGTATAAAATGACAACTTTCATGCCTTACACCATAACTGTAGGGCTTAATCTAATATGCACCACAAGTTTTGTGTCACAACATATTTTGCGGGGAATATGGATAATTCAATGCACAAATACAGTAAATATCAAGAGCAACAATAACCCATGGCCATAAGTCCAAGGATTAGTGATACATAAACAAGAGCTCATTTGGACATGAACAAATTTGACTTTGTACATAGTTAAATACTTGATCAAATCACATAGTTGCCTCTACCATGTCGAAGAGCTCATGGAGGCGAATGAAACAGCCTTTCGGTTCATCCAACTTAAAGTTCAGACGCAAAAGTTACGTCTTTCGGAAGATTGCAGCATGTGCTTACACAGGAGAAGAGCCGGTCGATCCAATCATAGGTCAGCGAACCCAAACCTAAGGCAAATGACTATCCAAATTTTCCAAGGCTTCCTTACTCATCATAGGTTTTAAGAAAAGGCTGGGCATAGCAAATGCATTAGGCCTTGTTTGCATAATCCCCTCCCAAAACGAATTGGAGGGGGTTGAAAGGGGTTGAGGATGATTTTAACTTGTAGGGGGGTTTAATAATCCCCCTCAACCTCCTTAGTTCTCCTCCAATCCCCACCAAAACCGAACAAACCCTAGCCATGAGTTTCTCACCTACGTGTACAAACGATCATTTCAAGACACTGAACAACCATCTCGAATTAAAAACTACCTGCACAAATGATACGGACTTGACTATACAAATGGTTTCATGATACTAATTACCATTTTTACTATTATAGTACAATATAGGATAAAGTCTAATTTCTCACCCTCAAACTTGCACGGTAGTTTGATTTTCAACCTTGAGCTATGAAATCAAGTGACACACGCCCCTCCAACTGTCAAAAACGGATAAATTTGGTCATTTGCATGGTTTTAAAGGTGGTTTCTATTTTATTATTATTATATTAATAATCCAGTTTGGTCTCTAGAAATTCATAATTAATTTATTCAAATCATAAAAAATGGAATTAGTTTCAGTTTTCTTCTAAAAATGTCATATGTCTGTTGGTGCTATATTTACGGTTATTCGGATCTTACTTGTTTTAAATAAATATTGAGTGCACGCCGAGCAATAAAGCTATAGAAACAAAAATAAACCACTTTTAAATACCTATATATAGATCATAAACAAGTAGAGAATATTTTTAGAAAAAAATTGGTTCTAGTTTCATACTTTTCTAATGTAAAATAAATTATTTATGAATTTTTAGATAGTAAGTCAAATTATTATTATGTTACAAAATAGAAAATCACCTTTAAAACCAGCACGAGAACCAAATTTGTCTGGTTTTGATAATCGGAGAGTATTTGTTATCCATTTTCATATTTAAGGTTGAAAATCAGATTACCGCGTAAATTTGTAGGTAAAAAAAGGACTTTACCCCACAACATAAAGGAGTCCCTTGTTCGTTGTACATGTACTCTTGTTTTGAATTTTCCTTGTACATGTACTGGTACGATTAATCCCCACCAATTGTTTCCTTGCACATGTAGTGGCTACCTTGAATAGCAAGCTCACCAAGACCAGGGATAAGGTTTACAAGTTACCTTGGAGTAGTGCAGCTCGTCCTAGTCCCCTACACAATTGGAGCTTAAGTCGGAGATATACTAGAAAACAGACCTTTCATCCCGCCTCTATTTTTGTCTTTAGTCCCGATATTTTTGTGTTCGGGACTAAAAGGACTATTAGTCCTGGTTGTATCCTCAAACAATGATACAAAGTTCCTGCCCCAAGTTTGTGGCGACGGCAGGCAACAATTAGTCCCGGTTATAGCCCAGAGCCGGGACTAAAGGTTATCCTTTAGCCCCAGCTGGACCTTCCAATCAGGAATAAATCTTTACTCCTGGCTTGAGACTCCAGCCGAGACTAAAGGATGACCTTTAGTCCCGGCTCTGGGCTATAACCGGGATAAAATCTTTCTTGATAAAATAATATAGTCGCGCTGGACAAAAAAATGGGACAGCCAGGCATTGAACCCATGACCTCATAGCAAAGGTCTAAACCGCAGCGCACTAGCTAGCCATCTGAACTAAGTCACTTTCTCGACAAGAAAGCACCCAAATATTTATTTAATAAGTGAAAAGACCCTTTAATTGATTATATTCTTTTGTTAACTATACTTTGAATTTTCTGGTCCATGTGCTTTCTAGTGCCTGATTGATCTCATAATTTTTATTAGGGTTTCAAATGCCCAATGTGAAGCCACCACCAAGTTCGAGATTTTTCTGAATTGGTTTGGTAATTTTTTCACTTTAATTGAATTTCCACGCGACTTCACCGATTAATTATATGTTGAACTGAGTCCACCTCCGAAAAGATCCGGAATGGTGCCAAACTTTGCCAAATGGTCTCTTGTGCCCTAGGAGACAAATATTTGTGGAGGTTGATGCAAAATTATATTGTTTTGAATATGTAATTCGCCATATTTTGTCTCACGCGGCACAAAGAAAAATGTAATAATAAAAATAATTATTAGAAAAACCTAAGATCTTGTGTGGGGCCATATTTTGGGTGTAAATGATTGCCAAAAAAATTTAAGCTATTTCAACATAGGCGGAGTCGACATGCTTCACAGAGGTATATAGAACCTTTCGTCGAACCCTATCTATACACCTAGGTTCTCTGGGATTCTGAGGTCCATGTGCTTTCTAGTGCCGGATTGGGTTGAAACTTTTTCTCAAGACTTCAAATGCCTTATGTGTAGCTACCACCAAGTTTGAGATTTTTCTTAGGTGGTTTGTTACTTTTTTCACTTTAATTGAATTTTTGCGCGAATTCACCGATTAATTATACATTGAACTGGGTCCACCCCCTAAATGATCCGGAATGGTGCCAAACTTTGCCAAATGGTCTATTGTGCCCTAGGAGACAAATATTTGTGGAGGTTGATGCAAAATTATATTGTTTTCAATATGTAATTCACCATATTTCATCTCATGTGGCACAAAGAAAAATGTAATAATAAAAATAATTATCAAAAAAATCTAAGATCTTGTGTGGGGCCATATTTTGGGTGTAAATGACTGCCAAAAAAATTTCAAGTCATTTCGACATAGGCAGAGTTGACGTGCTTCACAGAGGTATATAGAACCTTTCGTCGAACCTTATCTATACACCTAGGTTCTCTGGGACTCTAAAGTCCATTTGCTTTCCAGTGCCGGATTGGTCTCAAACTTTTTCTCAAGACTACAAATTCCCTGTGTGTAGCCACCACCAAGTTTGAGATTTTTCTGAGGTGGTTTGGTACTTTTTTAACTTTAATTGAATTTCCACCCGAACTCATCGATTAATTATACAATGATTAATGAAGAACCTAAAGATTTACGTTACAATTACGTGAAAACTAATTTCCTGTCGAAAACCAATAAATTTAATAATTTGAATTAAAGTCTACATTTTTGCATTAACGAAAATAGTGAGTATTAGGTGCATTGTGTTCAACATTTATAATAAAAAACACAATAGTTTAGGTCACATATTTTTTTTGTGCAGTAAATAAAAATAAAGTTTATTACTTTTTCTAAAAAAATTTATGCCTAGTATTGAATTTACTGCGCAAAAAATAAGACTTAAACATTTAGATACAAAACATATATAAAATAAACTGATTTGCTTAAAAATTGGCGGGAAATGAAAATGTAGCCCACCTTTAGTCCCGGCTCTTGCCACCAGCTGGGGCTAAAGGTGGGCTGCATTTGGCGGCTCGCCAAAAAATCCTTTAGTCCCGGCTCCTTCCAACAGCCCGAACTAAAGGTCCCCCCTTTAGTCCCGGCTGGTGGCAGGAGCCAGAACTAAAGGTGCTTTAGTCCCGGGCGGTGGATGGAGCCGGGACTAAAGGTCCCTCTCCTATATAACGCCGCCTCTCTTCTCTCTTCCTCCTCATCGATCGTCTTCGTCTTCAGCGCGTCCGCAGAGCTCCGCCGCCACCGATTCACCTCCTCGGCCACCCCCGACGCCGCCTTCCTCACCGGAGGGTACCCCGAGGCTCGCCCACCTCGCCGGAGTAGCCCCAACACCGCGCACCTCACCGAGGAGCCCCCGGCCGCCCCCGACGCCGCGCGCACGCCACGCCGCTGCCGATTTCGCCTTCCTGGCCACCCCCGACGCCGCCTTCCTCATAGGAGGGCACCCCGACGCCCGCCCACCTTGCCGGAGTAGCCCCGACGTCGCGCCCCTCAAGGAGGAGCCCCTAGCTGCCCCCGACGCCGCGCGCGCGCCACGCTGCCGCCAATTTCGCTTTCCCGGACCACCCTAGCCCGACGCCGCACCTTCTTCCTCACCGGAGGGCATCCCGATGCCCACCCACACCTCACCAGAGTAGCCTCGACGAAGCCACGCCCGGCCAGGAGCCCCCGTGCCTCGATCCAGCGCCGCTGTCCACCACCGCCCGTCGCCAACACTCCATTAATTCTAAACCGCCGGTATATATATATTATATTTATTATATTTATGAATTATATTGATGAAATGTGTATTAATGTATATATGTATGAAATTATGTATGTATGAAATGTGTATATATATATCAATTAATGTATATATGTATGAAATTAATGTGTGTATATATATATATATATATCAATTAATGTATACATGTATAATTTTTCCTTAGGAAAAAAAATCAATTGTGTTATATTGATGGAACTCGATCTGGAGAAAGGTCTTCTAGGCATCCGGGACTCGATGAGAAAAGAGCAAAAATAGTTCCAAGAGATGATAGATATTATTCAGAGGTAATTGCAGTCTCACTAGCAAAACTATTCTAGTCTCTTTGCATGTAAATTAATGGTCCAAATATTTTTTATGTTATTTGGTAGTTGTTGGGAAAAGGTCTGTCAGGAACACCATATGAAACGCAAAGTGCCACTGAAAGTAGTGCTATACAAAGTAAGTACTATATACCTACCTTAGTTCAATTTCCCTATGCCCGGATGATGACGAATCTTTTTCTCGTAAAGTGGGTTCTGCTGCAGCTCCAGGGGACCAATCTCTGTGGATACTATGTTTGCGAGTTCATGAGAGTGTGCTAAAAAAGAACTAGTCTAGAGCAAAAAAGGGTAAGTATACACATATATATATATATATATTCTTCATACATATATATATATATATATATATATATATATATATTCGTGATAGATACAATTTATTTATCATTATTCTTATATATACTAATATACTTTTTCTTTATCTCATATCTCAAATTGAAGACTCGATGGTTGAAGGAAAAAAAACCCTGGACACACCATCTCAAAGTAATCCAAGAGACAATAGGTGGATTTCTGAATGATCAGGTCTTAACTCCCGGCGGTGAGTTTTACTATGACCCAAATATGTGATGATGAAAGCCAAATTTCATATTGATCCAAAGAACATGTGATGATGAAATGTACAATTAATGCAAACTTTACATGTGACGATGAAATGTAATATTATGTTTTAGTTTACTTTTACTTGTGTTGTTTGCGTGCATTGATCGAGCGAAAACTTTACAGTACACGCGCATATACGTATATTACTTTGCAGCGAATAATGCGTATTCGAAAACCAAATTAAAACAAAAAAAATCATCAATTGAAATAAGCAGAAAAAGAAAAAAAAGACCCTTTAGTCCCGGTTGGTAATACCAACCGGGAATAAAGGGGCCAGCCCAGGCACTGGCGTGGCTACCTTTTTAGTTCCGGTTGGTATCACCAACTGGGACTAAAGGTCCACTTCTATTTCCGGCTACTAACCCTTTATTCCCGAACTCCTATTCCCAGCTGTGTAACCGGGAATAAAGGGAGTTGGCAGCCGGGAATAGAAACCCTTTTTTTACTAGTGACATGAGACTGTTGCATGTGGTGGTCTTAGGGCTTCTCCAGTGGATGCATGGACCAACGTGGGATGCCCAAATATGGTCATCAGCATTGGAAAGCCTACTCATATCACGGAGAAGAGAATAAATTCGTACTTGAGAGTCAACCATTGACGAATAAAAAGGATTGATCCTAGTATACTCGCTATCAAAATCACAACTTATCACTGTTGAGGACTTGAGGTAGCAGCGAACGTAGATCTGAGCACGATGGAGGAACTAGAGGCGAGAATGCACAACCAGTGAAGAGAGTAGAGGATCTTGAGCTAGGGGTGTCTGACCTGAGGCAGTTGGAGCAAGCACAGATCTGGCGTGATGGCATGGTGGATCCTAACTTGGCTGTAGATCTAGAAGGGTGTGGTGGATCTCAAGCTTTGGTTGAGGTTCCGAAAGCAAGCGCCAAAATGACAACAATTGTGTGGAGTGGCAACAAAAGCAAGCGTAAGTGGTGTAACAATGTAAAGGTTAGGGAGTTGTGAATCACCTTTAAGAAAACAAATATGTGTGGCCCTGCTTTTGGCCTAGGAGTTGACTCCAACTTATTATGATTATATGGATGCCTCACTCTTCAATGAATCGACTCACCACTATTGATATACCCTAGTAATATTATGAGTGCCGTGGTATGTCATGACTAAGTGTCACGTCTGCTATGTACATACTAATCTGTTACACAACTGTAACACTAGTAAAAGTGAGTTGAGATTTTTTTGAGTTACTTAGGCTTCTAGGCTAAGCATGTATATACAAATAATGGACAACATGAAAACAAGCTCAGGATAGGAGATTTGCACACGATCTCAGTGTACTTTAAAGTCTTAAATATTCAACTTTGTAATGGTATTTGTGTATTCAAGAAGATCACTATATTCATGACCTTGGAAAGTGAAGATTATCATTACCTATTATTGGTAAGTGTTGCTTCTCGATTACCTCTTATTCAAACTTGCACCCTAGCCTGGTCGGACGTTGTACCGCTTAACAAAATATTTTTTAGTGAAACACCAGCCCAATAAAAAAATTCATTGCTTCATTAATGAAAAACTCAATATTTTTTACTAGGGCTCTTAGATATACAACTATTTCTGGAATAATGGAGCACTACCAGTTTCTAAAAAAATATATTTTATAACTTGAACATCTGAGTTGTGAAAATTAATGAATAAGATTTTCTGAATATTGTGCTCTCTACAATTTGATGAAAAACGGATCACGTTTTTCAAGTCTGAACTCTGAAGTTTAAATGTAGAATACTATTATTCCTAATTTACAGGCGCAATTGGGGAAAAAATGTAGAGAACACTATAAGGTTGCTTGGCTTCTATGAATGAATTGAAGGAACGGATGTTTGACAGAGTATGACGAATTGAAATCCACAGTACAACAGTATCCAAGCGTTAAGTTCAATTAACGTGCCTAGTTTTTTTTTTATAATATTGGGGTTACTTTTTTTAGCGATGAAGGTAAATGCTACTTTTGCTGAAACAAATCAGAGCCTAAAATCAGTTTTATGTCCAGTGACGTTCATTATAGCGTGGAAGGGCAATGCCAATTGGTAAAGTTCCCTTCTTGGAACCAAAAAAAAAAAAGGAAGATCAGCTGCCTCGAATTTATTACTCTTCCAGCAGTTGCAATGAGTAGCTTTCAAAGAAAAAGCTAATGAAATATATTATCAGAACTCGTGCAATTCTTTCTTGGCAAAGGATGATGCAGCACTAATCTGCCACGGCTTTGGAATGTGGACCTGGATGTGTTTCTGCATCAAACACGGCATCTATCAGGTCAGTATTTTTCAGACAGCAGAAAAAGTTGGGCCGAGCAAGCTGCATATGAATACTGGAAAGAGTTTCAGCAATGTTGTTTAGTTGGGCCTACCGCAAAATACTGAAACTGGGAACATACTGTTTCTCTCATGTGGTGGTTAGAAGTTAGAACTCTAAAACAGCACCTATAACAATAGGATGGAACAAGTCAGGACTGGTTAATGTGAGCAAAGAAACAAAGATAAAATCAAGTCTAGCAAGCATTAAGATGTCCACCTCAAGAATGTACCTGAAAAGCCTACTCATTTCAGGACCCCACATTGTTCAAAGGATGACCCACATACATGGAAACAAGAAGAAGATAGGATCAGCAGCTAGACAGTGAGATTTCGCCTGTTGTGCCACTGCACTGTGGGAATGATTGACTTATTTCTCGAGATTTGTGTCTTGGCGGCTTTCGCTCAGCTCATGGACTGCGAAATGATAGACGCCTCTTTGAGATGTCCCTTTCTATTTATACACAAGGCCAAGCATTAGTGAGAAGCCGGAAAAAGAACCCTTTTTTTCTTTCTGAAGAAGGTTCAGTAATCATGAGAGCTTGTGCCACCTTACTTTCGTGGTTGTTGGGTTTTTGATGCTATCATGCTCCCAGCTAACCATTGTCACCAACTATGGCTGATTATAAATGGTTCATTCAGTGCTAAGAAGGGGACAACATGTTTTAATTGATCATGTAAGCAAATGCCTACAAATAACTGTATATGCGGTTGAAATTTAAAATTTTATTGACAACATATCGGTTTGTTACAATGTATAACTTATTGCACGATCACCTTGTGGCTTGGAGATTTATATAACGGTCACATAATATGTTCTAATATATATTGGAATCATTTATATAACGGTCACATAATATGTTCTAATATATATTGGAATCAGACTGTATACGACCCCTGTACACACAAATGCATGTGTCCTAACTTATATGAGCATAGATATGAGCATAGATCATGTGCCCAGGTCAAATACAGATCAGGAGAGATACGATGATAGTTTGGGAAGTAAAAAAAGCCGGACAGAAGAATCCCTTCGCTCTTTAAATATTCTTCAAACTTTACTGCTATCCTCCGTTACTCAAAACAAATATAACGATAGACATCTCTCCTGGTTGATAAAAAAATAAGTTACTTAAAAGTCAAAACAAATATAATAATTAATTTTCAAATTATTATTTCGGTGTTGTTCAAAGTGTACATTTAAAGGCAAAATTGTATCTCCTTTTTATAATTGACTATAAGGCTCTAATATACTAGCATTGAGGCAATGAATTGAATGTAGTTTATTTAGTTAGGTTCCTTATAATAGAACCTAGAGGTATATGCATCGTAGGTCCTTAAACTTGTCGCGTGGTGCCACTTAGGTCCACAAACTTTCAAATTGTACTTCTGACACCCTAATGTTGTTTAAGTATGCCACTTAGGTCCATAACTCATCAGATCAAGGTTTTTGCTGACGTGGCGTTCACAGAACGCACGTGAGCTGCGCGTGAGCCTGGTTTGGGGCGTGCAAATAAGCAGAGAGGCCCCCTAGTTCTTTTCATATCCTCCATTTCCCTCTCAATTCATCGTCAGACATATGTAGCGTCGGTAATGGTGGTGCAGCAACGCTCAGTGGTCCTCCATGTGCGCGCGCTCGACGGCCGCGCTACGTATGTGCGCCTGCCCGCCACGGCCTCCGTGCAGGACCTCAAGGCAGCGCTGCGTGTCTGCTTACCGCCCGTGTAGGCTGCCCTGGCCTTCCACCTCTTCCTCCTCAGCGGCAAGCCCCTCCTGGACGCCAAGCTCGCCAACCTCTCACTCGCCCGGGGCGAGTTCGTCTCCCTCATCCCCTTCACTGCCAAGCTCGACACGCCACCGACGGCGAGCGCCAATCCGAACCCACGCGTCGGCACCTGTTCCGCCGCTCTCCGCTCGCCTGATAAGCTCCCTCCTGTTGCCCTCTCCTTCCTCTGTTTTCTCATCACCGCCGCCCAGTTTTGCTCGCCGGCAAAAATTCAGCATCGATAAAGCTCCACCGTCCAATAGCTCTCTCCACCAGCTTCGCCTTGCCCCTGCGCCTCGATTGAGCCTAGCCTAGCTACTGCTACCGGCTGGGATCGCCTGTAAGCCCTATTTTCGCCATGGCCGAGCCGCCATGGCCGCCGAGCTCCCCCTCGACGTTCCTAGTCATCTCGGACTGCTTTCTCTCCTCCTTCGTTGCTGTTTAGTACTCCTTTTGACATCACGAGTTTTGAACGATTACAGGTTGATCGTTTAACCCACAGAGTTCGCCGGGACACCGCCGCGACGCCGGTGTGAGCCGCTGTGACTGTCGTCGTCGTCTGTAGAAGCCTCCAATGCATCTCGGCTTCATCTAGTTATCCGCTCAAGTCATGGTGAGCCTCTTCGTGCCAAATCCAGCTCCATCTTGATCAGTTTTGCGCCATAGTTGCCATTCCATCGTTGCGCCGCCACGGTCAGCTGTGTGCGCCGCTGGTTGCCGTGGGCAGGCCGGTCGGGGTCATCCTAGGCCACGCCAAGTCCACCTATCAGTGCGGCTGAGTCTAGCGATGATCTTGCGCCACCTCACCGCCATCTCTACTGCCTTAATCGGCCGGCAACGTCGCCGCCGTGTTTCCTTGCGCCGCTCGGCTCGGGGAAGAAGACAATAGACCTGTCGTGTCAATTAGAGAAAGGGCAGGGTGTTGAATGAAAAGTCAGTGACTTATTTGAATTGTGTCACAGAGTGTTGAAGTACCGTGGGTTAATTTCAAGAAAACCCGAGGGCCTTTTTGCGAAACTGTCATGTTAGCTGAGGCAGGCCGCCGTGGGCCGGCCTGTTGCTTCTCTGGGCCGACTTGGGCCAAAAGGGCACCCGAGGCCTGTTTTCCTTTTTAGATGTGTTTTATTAATTTAATTAATGTACTGATTTTGTTTAATTCATAATTAAATAATATGATGAGATAAAATTATGAAAATATTTGTGTGACCTCTCTGAGATGTGAACTATTTAGGAAAAAATATTAAATGTTACTTTTCAGTACATTTTGAGTGTGATAAAAATTGCTCAAATTAATTAATAAATGGGATTCCATTATTTTTCTAGGCTTAGATAATTATCCAAAAATTATGAAAATTGTTTTTCCACTTAGTTATCATGTGATGAGCATTCCCAAAAATTTGGAGCTCATTTGGAAAAAGTTGATTTATATCATAATGTTGAATTAATTAATTAATTAAAACAAATAGTAAACCTTAATGACTTAGGTTTTGTTTGAATTTGGGATTGAGTGATGACCTTGGGTCATTAGCATAAAATGATCCTTGACACTTTAAGTAAGTGTTTGAGTTTATGATCAAGTTGTGATTAAGAAATGTTAATTAGTATAACCTCACTAAAGTCATTAGTGTAATCTAAGTAAACCATAGAGAAGGTTTAATTAGTTGTTAGTTTGTAACTATACCATGAAGGAAAGTTGTATTCAAGTTATTAACTTTTGCATCTATCGTCAAGCATCATGTTTATATCTCGCATCATATTAAACATGACATTGTTACTACGTGTAGTGAATGAAAGTGAGAACTTGGTAGTCAACCAAGTTGTTGAGGAAGTCAACCCACCGGTTGAGGTCGGGTTTGATATCTATGGAACATCTCTAGAACTTGACTTTTCCGACAATCAAGGCAAGCCCCGGGTGCATTTAAACCTACCTTGTGTTTTACAAAATTATATCACTTTTGTTTTTAAATACTGCATTAAGTGATTAGGAGTTGAGTGGAAACCTAATTGGTGCATTACCAACCTTGTTTTTCTATATCAACCTTGTTACCAGTTTTAATTTGAGAATGCCTAATTATGCTTAGCCATGCTTAGACCGATAAAGGTCGGGTGATTACCTGTCACCTGTGAGATATAAATGGATTTTTGGTTACGATTGATTATTTATGTTATCATGAGATATAATCATGTGGAGTAATAAATCTAGACCGAGCGGACTCGGTGTATGAGAGCCACAAGACATGGATGTCTTATGAGCGGGTTCTTTCCGCCTGTGTCGATTAAGAACCGTCCGTTGTTGAATTGCATGAGGTGAGACTTTATAGTACTGGCCACATACTCCGGTAAGCCTAGACTCGGCTATTTTATTATGAGAATGGCTACTCGCGCACTAGGAGTGGAGAGATGGCGAGAGTAGCGTGTACCCATGTGGCAATGGGCTGGATTGGTGGAGTACTGTGCTCTTGGGTGGCGCAGACCCATTCTTGTTTTAGAAAATCTAAGGGTAGGTTGGTATATGTAGGTCATGGACCTGCATATGTCGTGTGGTTGGGAATCCCCAGCTAGGTTATAATTGGTTCGAATCATCATTGCTCCTCGGTTATGGAGACTCAACTCACTGTTCATCATCGTAGTTAACAAATGAAACTTGAGTAGGATTTGAGAAAGAGTTTGATATGAAGTTCATGATCTCAATATGGATCATGTTAGCTTTATATATGATCCGTATGAAGAATTAAATGTTGAAAGAAAGAATCTTGTTAGAGAGCTTTTACGCAAAAGAACTTTGATTCTTGCTAAAGCCTTACCTTGAATCCCCGAGCCTGCATTCCTGAGTCTTCTCCGTTTTTACATTGGTTAAGTCTTGTTGAGTACTTTTGTACTCAGGGTTCTTTAACCCTTGTTGCAGGTGAGCCTCATGAGCAGGTCTGCCTTGGACCGTGCTGTATGATGGTTGTTCAAATCAAAGATGACAAGTAAATGTGTGGCCCTTGGGTAGGGCACTTTAATTGTGTGTTTTGTTTTATGTTACTTAGGCTACTCCACTACTATGGTTTGTAATAATAATCGTACTTGGTTTGTGAAATAACTATTTTGTAACTAAGTTATTGTAAGACTTTCGCTATTTTACCCTAATGTAAATTAATGAATAAACTATTGTAATACTGCAATGACTCTGTAATGGATCCTGCTCGAAAGAAATCATGGATGATTCGGGTTTCCTGAGGACACCCGACAGGCTTCTTAAGTTACCGGGAACATATGCATAGTCGTCAGAAGTAATTGGATAATGATAGGTGCATGTGGGCCCTATAATTTAGGAGGTTCTGCCACACCGTTCTACGCGCAGTTCTGGTGGATCCTGTCCAACCTCGATTATGTCGTCACCGACGAGGCTCACTCCTACAGGGGTGCCTTCGGCTGCCACACTACGCTCATCCTCCGGTGGCTAAAGCGCGTGTGCGTGGACGTCTATGGGAGCCACCTAACCTTCATATCCTGCATGGCGACACTAGTGAACCCCCGGGGGCATGTCACGGAGCTCGTCGGCCTAGACGCTGACGATGTCGAGCTCGTGCAGAACGACGGCAGCCCTTGCTGGCCCAAGCACTTCCTCCTATGGAACCCATCAGTGTCAAGGCAAGGGAGGTGCTCGAGCACAGCGTAGGAGGTCTCCCACCTCTTCGCTGAGATGGTCTAGCATGGGCTCTAGTGCATCACCTTCTGCAAGATGAGGAAGCTCTATGAGGTCGTGCTAGCGCGCATGAGATCCTCGAGGAGACCTTGACGGAGCTTGCGGACACCATCTGCATGTACCATGGTGGGTATGTCGCTGAGGACCGAAGGAGGATCAAGGCCAACCTCTTTGGCAGGACGCTCCGCGGCATGGCGGCGATGAACGCTGTTGAGCTTGGGATCGACGTTGGCGGCATTGACGCGGCACTACACCTCGAGTTCCCCGAGAGCATGGCAAGCCTGTGGAAACATGCCAGGCATTCCAGGCGGAGGTCAAAGCCGTCCATCACCATCTATGTCGGCCTCGACGACGCGCTAGACCAGTACTTCATGAGCTTCCCACACAAGCTGTTCGGTAAGCCGGTGGAGCACTGCCACATCGACTCTCGCAACTGCAAGGTCCTAGGGCAGCACCTCGCCTACGCTGCTTTCGAGAAGCTGCTGTGCCCGAAGCACGATGCTAGGCACTTTGGTCCTGGCATGGATGGTGCCATGGTGACCCTGAGAGATCAGGGTCACCTGATGAACACGAACACGAACATGAACAGTTCTGATCAGTCAGGCGTGTGGAAGTATGTCGTGCCTAACAAGAACCCTGCTCGCGTGGTGAGCATATGAGCGATCGAGCACGATAGGTACAAGGTGGTGGACAAGTAGGGCTACCGGGTGTTGGAGGAGATTGAGGAGAGCAAGGCTTTCTTCCAGGTGCACGAAGGCACCATGTACATGCACTAGGGCGTCAGCTACTTGGTTGAGCAGCTGGATCTATCAATGAGGACGGCATACTACCGAGCAGCAGCTAATCTCAAGTACTACACCAGAGTTTGTGACATCATCGAGATCAACATCCTCCAAGATGACGGCCATGGCGATGGAATTACCGGTGATGAAACTGCATCATCATCATCATCGCCAAGGCTGGGGTTCGACGGTGGCATGCACGCAGCGTCGCATGCGCTGCTCAGTGTCCTACCGCTGTGCATGATGTGCACCGCTTCCGACCTCGAGACGCGGTGCGCCGCCGCCGTAGCATGTGGGAGTGGAGCTCCGGGTGATGGTGGTGATAGGGTGCTTGGGGTCCTGCTGCTATACGACAAGCACCCCGGCGACATCGGCCTGGCGGCGCAGGTGGAGCACCGCTTCGGTGAGCTGCTGGTCATGGCCCTACAGCTGGTCTTGGTGTGCGGCTACGTCGGTGTGGATGGCTGCCTGAGCTATGTGCAGAAAAGAACTAGGGGCCTCTCTGCTTATTTGCACGCCCCAACCCAGGCTCACGCGTAGCTCATGTGCGCTTTGTGGACGCCACATCGGCAAAAACCTTGATCTGATGAGTTATGGACCTAAGTGGCATACTTAAACAACATTAGGGTGCCAGAAGTACGATTTGAGAGTTTGTGGACCTAAGTGGCACCACACGACAAGTTTAAGGGCCTACGATGCATATACCTCTAGAACCTATTTAGCCAAATTCAAATCCTCGACTTGCTAGGAGTTCTCGGTGATGTGACCGGAGATTAAAAAACATTAGCATTAAGGTATTGTCCATCTACCATAACCTACTACTAGTACTAGCTGTACAATGACCATGTTGACAAGATCCGATGAAAGAGCAAATAGGCTTGTTGACAACCAAAATTGTCCATTCTATGAAATTGTCAAAATATGGAGCGAACTTCACCATTGCATTTCTCTCATTAAGACGGTAAAAAAACATATATGGAATGTGTATTTTGGAGTTTGGATGAAGGAGTTGTTCCCTCAAGAAAATCTTACCCTACCAGAACTTCTGACCCCTTGATTTTGCATGGAGGTTCTGAGTCTGTGCGAAAATCAGAACTTCTGACCCCCTATCAGAACTTATGATTTTCACCTAAAAGTGCTGGCTTTGTGTGGAAATCAAAACTTTTGAGCCCATCAGAACTTCTGATGTTCGCCTGGATGTGCCAGCTTTACACGAAAATCAAAACTTCTAACCCTATCAGAACTTCTGTTTTTCGCAGTCCGAATCAAGGAGAGTCCAAACTCGATTTCAACTCTTCCAAACTCATGGGAAACTTAGATATTAAGTCTTGGAGAGGTTTTCTATTGGGATAAGACCACCTCCCTCTATATATATGAGAGGATCATGGCCAATTGAGTTCCCATCTATCCAATCATCATACAAACCAATCTATCAACTCCTTTTTCCCTAATTCCCCTCTCTCAACCTCTCTTGCTGTTCATTGAGTTTCCTGGCAGAGATTCAGTGGCATCCTCGATGGCCTTGCTGGTCCTAGGAGATCCTCCATGTGGTCCTCTCTGATGGGTCTTCCCAAGAGAAGTTCGGGAGCTTTTCCGGCCAAGAACAGGCTCTACATCGGTCTTATCGGTCTCTAGATTGGTTTGATCGACTACGCCATGTTCTTGCTGCGTTGCCGATTCTGTGAAACCTCTTTGGGCATCCAAGGCCCTACTGGTGTGTTGGCTTGGGGTCATCTTCAACGTCAACATACTTTTGGTGACTCCACTGGGGAGAGCAAAGCAAATCAAGAATCAATCTACTAGCAACATGGGATGCAACGATGGTACTGCCACCGATGTGGGTGACAAGACCATCCCTTCAATGAGGCTAACATGATCTTTCCTCAAAATATGGATGAGCTTCTAGATGAGTTACGCCAGAAGCCACAAGCCAAGCTCGATGCCGATGTCAAGGCTTTTTTGGATAGCTGCACCAAGAATCAGCACGACAAGGTTACTCAATTCCATGAACCCACCTATGGCGATGCTACTACTTCCACATCTTCAGGCGCCAGGGAGAAGGGAGATGGAAAAGCTAAGTATGATGAGGAGGTAAATACCGATGCTTATCCTACTCATGCCAATTTTGCTCAGATGTTGATAGATGAAAAGAAATTGCATAATAATAATCTTCAGCATCTTTCTAATCTACTTCAAGCACGTATGGATAAGTTAGAGGGCAAGACAACCGATTGTGATCAATCGGGTGCCGTGCAACAACCTCAATTTGTTATGCCTTTGATTTTTTATGAAAATCAAACCTCTCAGGCTTTCGCTAGCCAATTTCAATTGGCCCCTTCAGCATCTGAAACCGATAAGGCCGGTCAACCTAGTGCTAGCACATCTACACGTACAGGTACTAGTGCACAAAGTTTGGGTCGAGCATTTTGAACTGATTATGGATCATCAACAAATAGAGCTTCAGTGGGGCATAATATTTTACCAAACCCACCATAGTCACCTAGTCAAATTCCTACATTTAATGTTACTCCTAATGCTCCTACTACCGATTTTGATGATGCTTTGAATCGGTTTGAGGATGAACTAGCTAAATCTCTTGAAATAGTTTAGGAGTGCAACTTAAATCTAGTAGGAATACTTATCAAAAGTCGTACCCTTCTACTTATGATTTCATGAAAGCAACTAAAGGGTGGAGGGTACCTAATTTTTAGAAATTTTGTGGTGACGATAGTAAATCGACCATGGAGCATATTAGCATGTTTCTTGCACAATTGGATGAAGCTAGTGCTTATGATTTTATGAAAGTTTGTAATTTTCCTTTATCTCTTACTAACATAGCTTTTGCATGGTTTACTTCATTACTATCTTGTTCTATTGGTTTATGGTCTGAATTAGAAGAGAAATTTCATAATCACTTTTATAGCGGTGCTCATGAAACTAGATTGTCTCACCTTGCATCGGTTCGTCAAGGGCGTGATGAGTCCATCCATGATTTTTTCAAACAATTTAGAGAGATTAAGAACCGATGTTTCCATTTAAATATATCTAAAAGAGATTTAACTGATTTATGCTTTGCCAGTTTATGTTCTAGTATTAGAGAAAAGCTTGAGCATTATGAATTTCACAATGTTAATCAACTTATGCAAAAGGCCATTTCAATTGAATCATGCCTTAAAGAGTCTTGTGATGCTTATAAATCTCATCGTCAGAATGTGCATTTTGTTGGTGACTGTTTCAATGATTCTGATGATGATAATAAAGAATGTTTAGCTACTGAAATTAAATGGCCAGCAGAGAATAAATTGGTTACTTGTCCTCTCAAGCCGATTCATAAAAATTAGAATGAGGAAATGAAATTTACTTTCGATTTCTCTAAATGTGACCGAATCTTTGATGAATTGTTGAAATTCGGTTATATTAGAATCAATTATACATTGCCTTCAGCTGATGAGTTAAAGAGAAGGGCTTATTGCAAATATCATAATTCTTTTTCTCATGCCACTAATGATTGCAATGTTTTTTGTCGGTAGGTCCAATCGGCCCTTAATGAGGGACGATTGATTCTTACTAAAATGCAAGTTGATAAGACCCCTTTTTCCATGCACATGGTTGAAGTAGGGGCGCCCGCTGTTTTGATTCGTTCAGAGCAAGCCAATAAAGCCCAAGGCAAGAACATGATTATTGGCGAACCACGTGTAGCACCGAATGTTGAAATGAATTCAGGACGCAAAGTGGTGCTTGAGAAGGATGATGAAGGCAAGAACAAGTTGAAGATCACCGCTGGGTCAACATAATATTTAAGAAGGAAACAGTGTTATGAAACAATGACAGCACAATAGAGGCCAGCTAGGCTGACTCGACCAGTTGGCCAAGCCAACTCTAGCACACAGTAGGGCCAGTCGGCTTAGCCGACTTAGGGAGTCGACTGCCACCACCTCCGCCAAGTCGGCTGAGCCGATTGCACCAGCCAGCTTAGCTAACTCCCCTAGTTCCAACAGCTCCGGCGCCTCCAGTGTTCATGCTTTGCACACATTTGTTCCTCAATGATCAGAGATTGGCACCTGGAAGACCAATGAGAAGAAGAACCAGGGAGAGTTCGTGAGGAAGCAATGCACCTTTGACAGGCTCATGACCAAGTATAAGCAACAAAAGGCTGATTCCTAAAATCGGCCGTTCAAAGAAAGAGGGTCTACTCTGCTAAGCAGGAAGATGACAAGATCAAGCAATTGGCGGTGGTGCAACCAATAGCTCTCTCTCAGAGAGTTGTTCCTCGTGTATCTCATTGGGGTCCCCTGATTCTGCTGGTCAAATCTGAAGGACCTCCATGTTTAGATGATTGAATAATGGTCAGTCGAGCTCCAGTGGTGCAAGTCAAGATCGCATGATTATTTTCAAGACTCTAACTCCATACGAATCAGGAAAGACACCAATGCAGCAAGTTTATGTGCCTAAGAAGGTTGAGGTTCTCGTTGTTTCCCACCAAGAGCTAGGCCTCAATCGACCATCACAATTGGCTCCATGGAAGCTCCTATCATTAATCATGATGGGCCGATTGTAATTGAAGAAATTACAGTATCTAAGCAAGATGAAGCTCCTAAAGATGTTGCTGGAATTGAAGAAAAGAAGTGCTCCGAAGGAGATTCTAAGTATCAACAACCCATATGGTGTCCTCATGGGTTGAATAAAACTCAAAGGCGTAAGTTGTAGCATGCCCGACATAAGCAACAGAAGAGGGAGAAGCTTGCCAAGATGGAGGGTGAAATTCTCAACCCTGTACATGTCAAAAATCCTTTGGAAGATCAGAACATCGCTACTGCTGTTGGCTAGATGGCTCAGCCGACTTCAGAGTCAACTAAGCCAACTCATGTGCTAAGTCAGTCAGCTAAGTCAACTTTGGCTACCCCTACTGCCCGGGATGTGCCAGAGTTAGCTAAGCTAACTTCCCTTGCTAATGCTGCTTTGGGAAGCCCAGAGTCGGCTAAGCCGACTTCGGAGTTGGCTAAGCCAACTCCTGCTATCCCAGGTGCCATCGAGGTGTCCTCCGATGATTTTGCTACTACTATTGCTACCCTAGTTAGCATGGAGGTCCCTGAGGTTCCCTATGAGGAGATGGTTGACTATGAGGCCACCCCGGAACAAGGGGAGATCAATGTGGTTGTTTTGTCTACCGATTACTACATCGTAGCAGATGACTCTATGGCAGCAGAATTTAACTTCACAATGAAGAGCGCTGTATTTCAGAAGCCAGATGACTCTATCAACCATCTCAAGCTTCTACATGTGAAGGGCCATATCAATGGTACCCCAGTCCATAGCATGTTGGTGGACAATGGTTGAGGCACCATCATGATCCGAGGCTTCGTTAGAAACAACTTGAGCTGCTCAAAAGCTGTATTAGCCTCTTCCAACCAGGAGAAGCGTTCGAAGGCCTTAAGTAGTTTGAAGAATGGTAGTCCCTTCTCACCGAGGCATGATATAAAGCGACTGAGAGCATCCATGCAGCCCGTGAGCTTCTGTATATCCTTTATGCAGGTTGGCCGTTTCATATTGGTGATGGTGGAGACCTTGTCGGGGTTGGGTTCAATACCACGGACGCTGATGATGTAGCCCAGGAGTATGCCAAATGGAACTCTAAAGATGCACTTTGAAGGATTCAACTTCCATCGGTATCTTTTTAGGTTGGCGAACGTTTCTTGGAGGTCGGCGATAAGATTGTCGGCGATCTTGGATTTGACGACCACATCATCGATGTAAGCTTCGCTGTTGTGGCCTATCTGTTGATCGAGGCACATCTAGATGGCCCTTTGATAGGTCACTCCAGCGTTCTTGAGTCCGAAGGACATGGTGGTATAGCAATATGCATCGAAAGGCGTGATGAATGATGTTTTGATCTGGTCATCCTCTTTGAGAGATATCTGGTGATAGCCGGAGTAATAGTCGAGGAAGGAGAGGAGTTCGCAGCCAGCAGTGGAGTCTACAACCTCATCTATCCGAGGCAGACCGAAGGGGTCTTTAGGGCAATGTTTGTTGAGATCAACATAATCAACGCACATTCTCCATTCTTTATTCTTTTTTTGAACTAGAACTGGATTTGCTAACCACTTAGGATGATACACTTCTTTAATAAATCCAGCATCTAGGAGCCATTTTATTTCTACCCTAATAGCCTCCTTCTTGTCTGGAGCAAATCATCAGAGTTTCTGCTTGATTAGTTTGGCGGTCGGCGAGACATTCAAGGAGTGCTCGATCTTCTCCTGTGGTACCCATGACATATCTGTAGGTTTCCAAGCAAACACATTGATGTTGGCATGTAGGAAGGAGACGAGTGCGCTTTCCTATTTGGGGTCAAGATGAGCCCCAATCTTGATGGTCTTGGTGGGGTCATCGAGGCCGAGGCCAACCCCCTTTGTTTCTTTGGATTTGGCGGATGCACGTGGAGGCTCCAGCGCTAGGATCTCTAGGCCATTGGCGGGCACTGTCTTGGTGTTGAAGACCATGCTAGCCATCTAGATGGAGAGGTCGGTGGCTTTGGCAAGGGCGAGACTCTCTATTTCATAGGCATATGTGATAGAGAGGTTGCCCCATAGAGCCAGAACTCCAGCAGGTGAAGGCATCTTTAGTACTAGATAGGCGTAGTGTGGTATGGACATGAACTTGGCTAGAGCTAGCCGACCAAGTATGGTGTGGTAGGTGGTGTTGAAGTCAACGATGTAGAAGTTGATGTGCTCAACGCGAAAATTGCTAGCCGTGCCGAACTATACTAGAAGAGTCATCTCTCCCAATGGTTTGGATGGCCTGCTAGGTACCACACCCCAGAAGGAGGAGTCGGAGAGAGTGAGGTCTTATATTCTGAGGCCCAACTCCTTCAGGGCTCTAGCGAAGAGGAGGTTCTGAGCGCTTCGTCCTCGATGAGTACTTTCCTAAAGAGTACCTTCTTGATGGTGGCATCGAGGATGAGGGGGAAATGCCCTGTGTAAGGGATGTCTGCCCACTGGTCAGCCCTACTGAAGGTGATGGGGCCCTTAGACCAAGGGTGATAGCTAGGGTTGGCGATGGCGTCTTCTGTGTTGACGGTGAGCGCTCAGCAGGCGGTGAGCTTTCAATCTCTTCTGCTCTCGGTGGCGGCAAGGTCCCTAGAGATAGTGGTGACCACCTTGTCATGATCCTGGAAGGCGTTGTTGTTGTCCCTAGGTAGTCGGTGACCTCTGGCTTCATCATTGTTGTCGTCGTCCTTCTTTTTGGCCTAGAACTCCTTGCCCAAACCAAGGCAGTCCTTCATGTTGTACTTGTTGTTCTTGTGGAGGGGGCATGGGCCTTCGAGGATCTTCTTGTACTGCTCATCATAGTTGCGCTTGGCGTGAGGTTTGTCAACAGCGGCGATGATGTGCTTTGGTCGACGGCGGTGATATTGACCAGCTTTCGACCCTTCCGGCCAATCACGACCACTGTCCTGATGGTGGCCACGATCGTCATAGCAGCAGTCATTGTGGCATCGTTCATCAGGGTGCTCATCGCCGCGGTGAGTTGGGTGGTGATTGCATGCATCCTTGTTGAAGCAAACTTTGGCCTCTTTAGCATCAGCGTACTGACCGGCGATCATGATCATCTCGCTAATCCCCTTAGGCAGCTTACGATTAAACTTGGAGCGGAGGTCACGGTGATGGAGTCCTCAGATGAAGGCTTTGATGACTTCCACTTCCGTGATGTTGGGAATAGAGTTCCTCATCTTGGAAAAACGTCTAATGTAGCAACGTAGGAGCTCGGACGATTTCTGATAGATGCAATTCAAATCATGGTTGGTGCCCGGATGAGTACACGTAGCCATGTAGTTTTTAGTGAAGACCTTCTTCAGCTATTCCTAGGATCCAATGGAGTCCAGGGCAAGGCTTGTGAGCCAGTTCATCGCAGTTGGCGTGAGCATGATGGGAAGATAGTTTGCCATGACACTGGTATCTCCCCTGGCGGCATGCACAATGGTGGCATAAGCTTGTAGCCATTGTGTAAGGTTCATCCACCCCTCATAGGGCTCGATCCACGTGATCTTGAAACCATGAGGCAACTAGAGTGTTCGGAGTGCCCTTGTGAATGGTCGAGGCCCTTTGGGATCATCACCATCGTGATCTGTGGTGTTGCTGGCATTGAGTGGCTGGAGGGCTATGTCCAAATTACCAAACTCTTGCTCGTATTCTTGATGCCATCATACTTCCTCTTCATGGTGAGAGAAACAGCGCCCGTCGATATGATGTCACATGTCTCAGAGATTGTTGGTGTGCGCTCGGACATCTTGGTTGACTTCTTGGTCGTGTTGGTGAGGGTAGTCGATGCGGTTCCCCCTAGCTCCCCCCTAGAGGGGTTGTCATCATCACATTGTTGATCGGCAAAATGGCTTCTGCTAGGGCGATGATTGGATCTTGGCACGTCGGATCGATGAATCGAGCCCATCAAGTAGGAAGGTGTCTGATCCTGGCAGATCTCGTTGACCTGGCAGTGTGCAACTTTGAGCATTGCGGCGACCTTGGCGACTTCTGGTGTTTGCTTGAGCCAGATGAGCTCATTGGCGGCCATGGCCAAGTTGGTGCTTGGGGTCTTGTAGACATCATGGCCGTTGACCTAGATGAATTCTTCATCGAGGTTGCGTTGGAGTGGGTGTGGCCTCCCTTGTGAGTCGACCTGTTCATTGCGAGCAGACTCGGCTAGCACACTGGCGGCCTCATTTGCTTAGCGTTGTGCATGGTTGGCGTTCCTATTGACACAAGCGGCGTGGTCCTCGTCGGTTTCCCCATCCCATGGAGGGCTATCGACGCTGACATTGGAAATCCCGCCTCTTCAAAAGGGTGGGAAAGGAGGTTGAACGGCGGCAGTTTTGGCGATAGTCTCCGTCGAGCCTTAGGACTCAAAGTCTGGGTTTTCCTCCAGGATGGTTTGGAGGGATGCTTTGGGACATCAGCTGATTTGTAGCATGTTGATAGTTGGCGAGAGCTGGTCAGTGATCTGGTCGATGAGAGGATACATGTCTCCCACCTAGTTGGCGAATTTGCTCCTTAGGGCATCTTTGTAGGAGGCGGCGATGTTGGTGAGCCCAAAGGGTAGGGCCGTAACCCCTGGAGTTTCTTGATCGGCCACCGATGGATCTAAATCGGAGGATGGCCAATGCTGAACCAGAGTGGTCAGAGCCAATTCTATGATGGAGAGGCAGTCGGTGAGCTTATGGACAACCTGATCGCTGGATGCGATCATATCGTCATTGCTGATCCGCTTCCTCAGGTAGCGGGTGGTGAATCGTTGATGAAGATGACCTCGGAGGCAGTTTCAAAATCAGATCTATAGTCACAAGTGCTGGGATGGTCGACGTAGAATCGATTTGCACCAGCTCGATGATCTCTCCGTCTCCGTCGGTGTTGATGATCTAGGAGATCGATCCGACCGTGAAGATCTGGACGGGCTGTGGGGAGGACGAAGAGCCTACAAAATGTACCATCTTGTTTGACATGGAAACAACACGCACACCCCTACCTAGTGCACCAACTATCGACAGAATATCATCGGTAGTCCTCCATGGGGTATTCCATGAAGGTAGATTGATCGGCAGAGATACGTGTAATCGAGAACAAGAAGACAATAGAGACAAAGAGTTAGACATGTTTGGGTCATCAGCGCTATGTAATACCATACTCCTGTGGTCTTTTGGTTTGTATTGGCGATCGTATGATCTTGTGTGCCTTTTGAGGGGGTCCCTGCCCGCCTTATATAGTCTGGGGGGCAGGGTTACAAGTCGGTTAGATCTAGGAGATAACCGGAAAGTAATAACAGATTACATGAATCATGGGATCGAACGTATCCTAATAGATCTCATAGTATCTTTAGGATATCTTCCCAATGTCTTGTGGGTGAGACCACCCCTGGGGGCGCAGCCCATGTAGTCTGTCGTGGGTATCCAGGGTCATACCCCCCATAGGAGTTGGGGAACGGACCGGGCAATTCTAGGTTTTTTTTCCAAATGGACGGTCCAGATTGATCGGCAGTGAGAACAGACGGCACGGGACAAGGTAAATAGTATCCATATTAAGCTGGCCATTGCCACACTAATCCAACGCTATAATACAACGATTGTCAGCTGTTGAATTGCTATTAGATTCTCCTAGAAACAATTGGAACCGTACATGACAGTTTTTACTTTTCATTCATATATATACAGAAAAAGAAAAAACATTCATCGAGTAGCAATATCTCCTAGAATATAGCAAGAATCAAAGATAGGTAGCAAGAACTACAGTAGAAAGCATAATATTTCAAAGAACTTTTTTGATCGATTCATTGCATATACAAATAAATATAATTTGGATGAGTATATGATTGTAAACATAATAACAAACCTAAACTATTATAACTACTTATACTAACTATAAACTACTTAATCTAAATATGATTGCCTCGCTCACTTAGGAGGAGGCGAGCCAAAGTTAGAGTTGGAGTCGTCATCGTCGGACTCAGAGTTGTCAGCATCATCGGTGTCGTCCTCGTCCTCCTCCTCTGGGTCCTCCTTCTCGAAGCTCCACGGAGGACTATAATCAGAAGGCATCCAGTCATTGGAGGAGACGTCCTCCTCGGAGGACTGGTGGGCTAGCAAGTCATCCTCGCTAAAACGACGGTCTGCTTGAAAACTTGATGGGGCTGTCCGACATTTTCTTTGTAGATTGGAAGACAAGGGGGATGATGGATGAAGAAGAGGGGTGGTTTTAGAGGGCACCGGGCTAGAAGAATTTGTAGAGCAGTGGGTATGGCTCTTTGGTTTTAGGAGGCGGAAGTAATGGTGATTTGACGGCCTTGGAAGTTGAGGCCATTCAACACTCACGCTGAATTTTTACCGCCGGTTGAACAAACGCTAGTTTTAGACTGTCCGCCAAAACGCATATCCCAGTCGACCCCGCTTTTCATGCGATGGAGGAAATGCTACCCCAATACCACTACCGCATCTACCGTTAATCCATTGGTGGTAGTAGTTTCAACTGCCGGTTTCCTCCCTTAGGAGGCCTCACTATCGGTCAACCGCCGGTGGATGTATCACACCGTCGCTTCTATCGCTACGGCAGTGAAAGTGGCGATAGTGATAAATCAATCTATAGTAGTATGGATCCTTTTGTAGACATAGTAGTATGGCGTAAATTCCTTGCACTTGGTGAAGATGATGTATTATTTTATTATTGAGTGATGATATAGCACTTAGTGAGTATGCACGCGGATAGCTTACATGTAGAGATTAAAAGTTAGTAGGGTTTGATTTTATAAGAGATATAGATACATATAGATGCCACACAATTGTATCTTCCTTCTGTTTAACCAGTCATTTTATCTCATTTAATTGGTTGTTTAGCCCATTTAATTAAATGTCCTTTTAGACAAATAATGGCTAAATGGTAGGTCAGTTACTGTTTAATGTTTAGGAAAACACCGGTGACATCAAATAAGCGTAATTTTTTGGGTACCATTATGAAAATATGGTTAGGTTTCACAGAATATTACAGAGATTATAACATTTATTTAGTTTTGAGGAGAGAGAATGTGGTGAATGTCTCTTTATCCCTTGTCTTCCTGTCTTTACTTGGAACTGCAGCACACAGTCTCCATGATCAACCGCTCGATCGACATGTCCATCCTATTTCCGTGTCTCTTTCGCTCCCTCTAGCAATTGGCATCGTTGCTCCTTAACTAATCCAATCGCCAAAATAGTATAAAATGACAACTTTCATGCCTTACACCATAACTGTAGGGCTTAATCTAATATGCACCACAAGTTTTGTGTCACAACATATTTTGCGGGGAATATGGATAATTCAATGCACAAATACCGTAAATATCAAGAGCAACAATAACCCATGGCCATAAGTCCAAGGATTAGTGATACATAAACAAGAGCTCATTTGGACATGAACAAATGTGACTTTGTACATAGTGAAATACTTGATCAAATCACATAGTTGCCTCTACCATGTCGAAGAGCTCATCGAGGCGAATGAAACAGCCTTTTGGTTCATCCAACTTAAAGTTCAGACGCAAAAGTTACGTCTTTCGGAAGATTGCAGCATGTGCTTACACAGGAGAAGAGTCAGCCGATCCAATCATAGGTCAGCGAACCCAAACCTAAGGCAAATGACTATTCAAATTTTCCAAGGCTTCCTTACTCATCATAGGTTTTAAGAAAAGGCTGGGCATAGCAAATGCATTAGGCCTTGTTTGCATAATCCCTTCCCAAAACGAATTGGAGGGGATTGAAAGGGGTTGAGGATGATTTAAACTTGTAGGGGGTTTAATAATCCCCCTCAACCTCCTTAGTTCTCCTCCAATCCCCACCAAAACCAAACAAACCCTAGCCATGAGTTTCTCACCTACTTGTACAAACGATCATTTCAAGACAGTGAACAACCATCTCAAACTAAAAACTACCTGCACAAATGATATGGACTTGACTATACAAATGGTTTCATGATACTAATTACCATTTTTACTATTATAGTACAATATAGGATAAAGTCTAATTTCTCACCCTCAAACTTGCACGGTAGTTTGATTTTCAACCTTGAGCTATGAAATCGAGTGACACACGCTCCTCCAACTGTCAAAAACGGATAAATTTGGTCATTTGCATGGTTTTAAAGGTGGTTTCTATTTTATTATTATTATATTAATAATCCAGTTTGGTCTCTAGAAATTCATAATTAATTTATTCAAATCATAAAAAATGGAATTAGTTTCAGTTTTCTTCTAAAAATGTCATATGTCTGTTGGTGCTATATTTACGGTTATTCAGATCTTACTTGTTTTAAATAAATATTGAGTGCATGACGAGCAATAAAGCTATAGAAACAAAAATAAACCACTTTTAAATACCTATATATAGATCTTAAACAAGTAGAGAGTATTTTTAGAAAAAATTGGTACTAGTTTCATACTTTTCTAATGTAAAATAAATTATTTATGAATTTTTAGATAGTAAGTCAAATTATTATTATTTTACAAAATAGAAAATCACCTTTAAAACCGGCACGAGAACCAAATTTGTCCGGTTTTGATAATCGGAGAGTATTTGTTATCCATTTTCATATTTAAGGTTGAAAATCATACTACCGCGTAAATTTGTAGGTAAAAAAAGGACTTTACCCCACAACATAAAGGAGTCCCTTGTTCCTTGTACATGTACTCTTTTTTTGAATTTTCCTTGTACATGTACTGGTACGATTAAGCCCCACCAATTGTTTCCTTGTACATGTAGTGGCTACCTTGAATAGCAAGCTCACCAAGACCAGGGATAAGGTTCACAAGTTACCTTGGAGTAGTGCAGCTCGTCCTAGTCCCCTACACAATTGGAGCTTAAGTCGGAGATATACATGAGACTGTTGCATGTGGTGGTCTTAGGGCTTCTCCAGTGGATGCATGGACCAACGTGGGATGCCCAAATATGGTCATCAGCATTGGAACGCCTACTCATATCACGGAGAAGAGAATAAATTCGTACTTGAGAGTCAACCATTGACGAATAAAAAGGATTGATCCTAGTATACTCGCTATCAAAATCACAACTTATCACTGTTGAGGACTTGAGGTAGCAGCGAACGTAGATCTGAGCACGATGGAGGAACTAGAGGTGAGAATGCACAACCAGTGAAGAGAGTAGATGATCTTGAGCTAGGGGTGTCTGACCTGAGGCAGTTGGAGCAAGCACAGATCTGGCGTGATGGCATGGTGGATCCTAACTTGGCTGTAGATCTAGAAGGGTGTGGTGGATCTCAAGCTTTGGTTGAGGTTCCGAAAGCAAGCGCCAAAATGACAACAATTGTGTGGAGTGGCAACGAAAGCAGGCAAAAGTGGTGTAACAATGTAAAGGTTAGGGAGTTGTGAATCACCTTTAAAAAAACAAATATGTGTGGCCCTGCTTTTGGCCTAGGAGTTGACTCCAACTTATTATGATTATATGGATGCCTCACTCTTTCAATGAATCGACTCACCACTGTTGATATACCCTAGTAATATTATGAGTGCCGTGGTATGTCATGACTAAGTGTCACGTCTGCTATGTACATACTAATCTGTTACACAACTGTAACACTAGTAAAAGTGAGTTGAGATTTTTTTAGTTACTTAGGCTTCTAGGCTAAGCATGTATATACAAATAATGGACAACATGAAAACAAACTCAGGAAAGGAGATTTGCCCATGATCTCAGTGTACTTTAAAGTCTTAAATATTCAACTTTTGTAATGGTATTTGTGTATTCAAGAAGATCACTATATTCATGACCTTGGAAAGTGAAGATTATCATTACCTATTATTGGTAAGTGTTGCTTCTCGATTACCTCTTATTCAAACTTGCTCCCTAGCCTGGTCGGAGGTTGTACCGCTTAACAAAATATTTTTTAGTGAAACACCAGCCCAATAAAAAAATTCATTGCTTCATTAAAGAAAAACTCAATATTTTTTATTAGGGCTCTTAGATATACAACTATTTCTGGAATAATGGAGCACTACCAGTTTCTAAAAAATATATTTTATAACTTGAACATTTGAGTTGTGAAAATTAATGAATAAGATTTTCTGAATATTGTGCTCTCTACAATTTGATGAAAAACGGATCACGTTTTTCAAGTCTGAACTCTGAAGTTTAAATGTAGAATACTATTATTCCTAATCTACAGGCGCAATTGGGGAAAAATGTAGAGAACACTATAAGGTTGCTTGGCTTCTATGAATGAATTGAAGGAACGGATGTTTGACAGAGTATGACGAATTGAAATCCACAGTACAACAGTATCCAAGCGTTAAGTTCAATTAATGTGCCTAGTTTTTTTTATAATATTGGGGTTACTTTTTTTAGCGATGAAGGTAAATGCTACTTTTGCTGAAACAAATCAGAGCCTAAAATCAGTTTTATGTCCAGTGACGTTCATTATAGCGTGGAAGGGCAATGCCAATTGGTAAAGTTCCCTTCTTGGAACAAAAAAAAAAAAGGAAGATCAGCTGCCTCGAATTTATTACTCTTCCAGCAGTTGCAATGAGTAGCTTTCAAAGAAAAAGCTAATGAAATATATTATCAGAACTCGTGCAATTCTTTCTTGGCAAAGGATGATGCAGCACTAATCTGCCACGGCTTTGGAATGTGGACCTGGATGTGTTTCTGCATCAAACACGGCATCTATCAGGTCAATATTTTTCAGACAGCAGAAAAAGTTGGGCCGAGCAAGCTGCATATGAATACTGGAAAGAGTTTCAGCAATGTTGTTTAGTTGGGCCTACCGCAAAATACTGAAACTGGGAACATACTGTTTCTCTCATGTGGTGGTTAGAAGTTAGAACTCTAAAACAGCACCTATAACAATAGGATGGAACAAGTCAGGACTGGTTAATGTGAGCAAAGAAACAAAGATAAAATCAAGTCTAGCAAACATTAAGATGTCCACCTCAAAAATGTACCTGAAAAGCCTACTCATTTCAGGACCCCACATTGTTCAAAGGATGACCCACATACATGGAAACAAGAGGAAGATAGGAACAGCAGCTAGACAGTGAGATTTCGCCTGTTGTGCCACTGCACTGTGGGAATGATTGACTTATTTCTCGAGATTTGTGGCTTGGCGGCTTTCGCTCAGCTCATGGACTGCGAAATGATAGACGCCTCTTTGAGATGTCCCTTTCTATTTATACACAAGGCCAAGCATTAGTGAGAAGCCAGAAAAAGAACCCCTTTTTGCTTTCTGAAGAAGGTTCAGTAATCATGAGAGCTTGTGCCACCTTACTTTCGTGGTTGTTGGGTTTTTGATGCTATCATGCTCCCAGCTAACCATTGTCACCTACTAAGGCTGATTATAAATGGTTCATTCAGTGCTAAGAAGCGGACAACATGGTTTAATTGATCATGTAGGCAAATGCCTACAAATAACTGTATATGCGGTTGAAATTTAAAATTTTATTGACAACATATCGGTGTGTTACAATGTATAACTTATTGCACGATCACCTTGTGGCTTGGAGATTTATATAACGGTCACATAATATGTTCTAATATATATTGGAATCAGACTGTATACGACCCCTGTATACACAAATGCACGTGTCCTAACTTATATGAGCATAGATCATGTGTCCAGGTCAAATACAGATCAGGAGAGATACGATGGCAGTTTGGGAAGTAAAAAAAGCAGGACAGAAGAATCCCTTCGCTCTTTAAATATTCTTCAAATTTTACTGCTATCCTGCGTTACTCAAAACAAATATAACGATAGACATCTCTCCTGGTTGATCAAAAGAATAAGTTACTTAAAAGTCAAAACAAATATAATAATTAATTTTCAAATTATTATTTCGGTGTTGTTCAAAGTGTACATTTAAAGGCAAAATTGTATCTTCTTTTTATAATTGACTATAAGGCTCTAATATACTAGCATTGAGGCAATGAATTGAATGTAGTTTATTTAGTTAGGTTCCTTATAATAGAACCTATTTAGCCGAATTCAAATCCTCGACTTGCCAGGAGTTCACGGTGATGTGACCGGAGATTAAAAAACATTAGCATTGAGGTATTGTCCATCTACCGTAACCTATTACTAGTCCTAGCTGTACAATGACCCTGTTGACGAGATCCGATTAAAAAGCAAATAGGCTTGTTGACAACCAAAATTGTCCATTCTATGAAATTGTTAAAATGTGGAGAGAACTTCATCATTGTGTTCCTCTCATCGAGACGGTCAAAAATATGTATGGAACGTCTAATTCAGAGTCTGGATGAAGGAGTTGTTCCCTCAAGAAAATCTCACCCTACCAGAACTTCTGACCCCCTGATTTTCGCATGGAGGTTCTGAGTCTGTGCGAAAATAAGAACTTCTGACCCCCTATCAGAACTTCTAATTTTCACCTAGAAGTGCTGGCTTTGTGCGGAAATCAGAACTTCTAACCCCCATCAGAACTTTTGATGTTCGCCTGGAGGTGCTGGCATTGCACGAAAATCAGAACTTCTGACCCCTGTCAGAACTTCTGATTTTCGCAGTCCGAAACAGGGAGAGTCCAAACTCGATTCCAACTCTTCCAAACTCATGGGAAACTTGGAGATTAAGTTTTGGAGAGGTTTCCTAAGACCACCTCCCTCTATATATATGGGAGGATCATGGCCGATTGAGTTCCCATCAATCCAATCGTCATACAAACCAATCTATCAACTCCTTTTGCCCTAATTCCCCTCTCTCAACCCCTCTTGCTGTTCGTTGAGTTTCCTGGCGAGATTCAGTGGCATCCTCGGTGGCCTTGCTAGTCCTAGGAGATCCTCCACGTGCTCCTCCCCGACGGGTCTTCCCGGGAGAAGTTAGAGAGCTTTTCCGGCCGAGAACAGGCTCTACATCGGTCTTGTCGGTCTCTAGATCGGTTTGATCGATTACACCACGTTCTTGCTGCGTTGCAAGTTGTGTGCAACCTCTTTGGGCGTCCAAAGCCCTGCTGGTGTGTTGGCTTGGGGTCATCTTCAATGTCAACATACTTTTGGTGACTCCGTTGGGGAGAGCAAAGCGAATCAAGAATCAATCTACTAGCAACATGGGAGGCAACGATGGTACTGCCACCGACATGGGTGACAAGACCATCCCTTCAATGAGGCTAACATGATCTTTCCTCAAAATATGGATGAGCTTCCAGATGAGTTACGCCAGAAGCTGCAAGCCAAGCTCGATGCCGATGTCAAGGCTTTTTTGGAGAGCTGCACCAAGAATCGGCATGACAAGGTTACTCAATTCCGTGAACCTGCCTATGGCGATGCTACTACTTCCACTTCTTCAGGCGCCAGGGATAAGGGAGATGGAAAAGCTAAGTATGATGAGGAGGTAAATACTGATGCTTATCCTACTCATGCCAATTTTGCTCATATGTTGATAGATGAAAGGAAATTGCATAATAATAATCTTCAGCATCTTTCTAATCTACTTCAAGCATGTATGGATAAGTTTGAGGGCAAGACAACCGATTGTGATCAATCGGGTGCCATGCAACAACCTCAATTTGGTACGCCTTTGAATTTTTATGAAAAGCAAACCTCTCATGCTTTTGCTAGCCAATTTCAATTGGCCCCTTCGGCATCTGAAACCGATAAGGCCGGTCAACCTAGTGCTAGCACATCTACACGTACAGGTACTGGTGCACAAAGTTTGGGTTGAGCTCTTCGAACTGATTATGGAGCATCAACAAATAGAGCTTCAGCGGAGCATAATATTTTACCAAACCCACTGTAGTCACCTAGTCAAATTCCTACATTTAATGTTACTCCTAATGCTCCTACTAGCGATTTTGATGATGCTTTGAATCGGTTTAAGGATGAACTAGCTAAATCTCTTGAAAATAGTTTAGGAGTGCAACTTAAATCTAGTAGGAATACTTATCAAAAGTCATACCCTTCTACTTATGATTTCATGAAAGCACCTGATGGGTGAATGGTACCTGACTTTCAAAAATTTAGTGGTGATGATAGTAAATCGACCATGGAACATATTAGCATGTTTCTTGCAGAATTAGGTGAAGCTAGTTGAAAGGTCCTGATGGCTAGAAGGGGGGTGAATAGCCTAATAAAATTTCTACAACAACACTTAACAAAATGGTTCGACCATTATGAGGCGAAGCAAGTGTTGCGCTAGCCTACTCAAAAAGCAAGCCACTTACCACAATTCTAGTTAGATGGTATCTATCCACACAATAGCTATGACACTACCCTATGTTAGTGTGCTCTCAAAGGCTAACTAAAGAGCCACACCAACCAAGCAAGGAAGCTCTCACAACTAGCTACACTAAAGAGCTTGACAACTAGATTGTGGTAATGTAATAAGAGTGATCAAGAAGGTTATACCACCGAGTAGATGAAGGAACCAATCAATCACAAGGATGAATAACGATGAAGACCAATCACCTTGGAATCAATGATGAACACAATGATTTTTATCGAGGTTTACTTGCTTGCTGGCAAGCTAGTCCTTGTTCTGGCAATTCACTCACTTGGAGGTTCACGCGCTAATTGGCTTCACATGCCAAACCCTCAATAGGGTGCCGCACAACCAACACAAGATGAGGATCACACAAGCCATGAGCAATCCACTAGAGTACCTTTTGGCTCTCCACCGAGGAAAGGTCAAGAACCCCTCACAATCACCACGATCGGAGTCGAAGAGAATCACCACCCTCCGCTCAACGATCCTTGCTGCTCCAAGCCATCTAGGTGGCGGCAACCACCAAGAGTAACAAGCGAAATCCACAGCAAAACACGAACACCAAGTGCCTCTAGATGCAATCACTCAAGCAATGCACTTAGATTCACTCCCAATCTCACAAAGATGGTGAATCAATGATGGAGATGATTGGGAGGGCTTTGGCTAAGCTCACAAGGTTGCTATGTTAATGAAAATGGCCAAAGGTGTGAGCTTCAACCGGCCATGGGGCTTAAATAGAAACCCTCATGAAATAGAGCCGTTGTACCCCTTCACTGGGCACAACGCGGGGTGACCGGACGCTCTGATCAGATCGACCGGACGCTGGCCCTCAGCGTACGGTCACGTGATTCACACCACGTGTCCCCCACTTCAAATACTATTCGTCAGATTTCAACGGTCATCAGCTGACCGGACGCAGCGCACTAACTGACCGGACGCTCAGCCTCCAGCGTTCGGTCATTTCCAGTAAGGTTCTAGAAATGATTTTCTTTGACCGGACGCATCTGGTCATGCTTGACCAGACCCTGACAGTGTCCGGTCACACAGTGACTTTCTTCTACGCTGTCCGACAACAGGACCAGACCCTGGACCTCAGCATCCGGTCAGTCCAAGGCTCAGCGTCCGGTCGTTTGACCGATGCCAGCGTCTTTGCTGCCACATTTGACCGGACACGCCGGTCCCTCTCAGACCAGCGTCCGGTCACTCAGTGACCAGCAAGACTTACTCCTTTTCACATCTAACTTCTTCACCCTTGCTCAAATGTTCCAACCACCAAGTGTATCACCTTGTGCACATGTGTTAGCATATTTTCACAAACATTTTCAAAGGTATTAGCATTCCACTAGATCCTAAATGCATATGCAATGAGTTAGAGCATCTAGTGGCACTTTGACAACCGCATTTCGATACGAGTTTCACCCCTCTTAATAGTACGGCGATCAAACCTAAATGTGATCACACTCTCTATGTGTCTTGATCACCAAAACAAATAGCTCCTATGGTTTATACCTTTGCCTTGAGCTTTTTGTTTTTCTCTTTCTTCTTTCCAAGTCCAAGCACTTGATCATCATCATGGCATCATCATCATCATGCTATGATCTTCATTTGCTTCACCACTTGGAGTGTGCTACCTATCTCATGATCACTTGATAAACTAGGTTAGCACTTAGGGTTTCATCAATTTACCAAAACCAAACTAGAGCTTTCAATCTCTCCCTTTTTGGTAATTGATGACAACCCTTTCACAAAGATATGAATTGAAATTCAATTGAATCCATGTTGCTTGCCCAAGCATTTTTACCATTTGTAAAAGGATATGGACAAGTTTCATGAACCCCATAAGGTAGCAATTGCTCCTCCTACATATGTGCTAAGAGTTTGGATTGAAGCTTGCACATATGCTTAGATAGAAAATATAGGAGACAATGTCTACCGAATGATGCTAAGGTATAAAGATACCACTTGTAAAATAACTTACTTGGAAATGAGAATTATCTAGTGATTTCATTTCATCATTCAATCTTACAACTAGCATACATCACACAAGCATGGATGTTGAAATTTAAAACTCGTGCCATGCAAGCAAACATATGAAATGCACATTCAAAATGCACCACACAAGTTCATGAGCTTGCTCCCCCTACTTGTGTGCTCAAAAATTTTAATTGATTCCTTTCCTTTGTCATATCTCTCCCCCTATGTCAAACACTCCCCCTTTGTTGTCGTTTCACCATCTTAGTACACTAATATATCTTTGTGCACTATTTCTCTCCCTTTGTCATCAATGACCACAAAGGTTTAATATATAGATAGGTAGAGATTATCAATGTCAATCAATGGGGTGAGGATCATTTTCCCAAATTTGGTCTAATCTAGATCATTTACCAAAGATATTTAACTCGGTTTGATCCAAGGACAGGCTTCTTCACACCTCCAAATAAGGGTTATCTTGTACCATGTTGAGTTAAACACTTAGAGCTCATTTTCTAGATCAAACACTAGGTTTACAAGCCCATAAACATGTCATATGCTACCACTAGATCAAGTCAAGCATAGAAGCAATAGTGATACCATATAAACATCAAAATCATTTGATTTTCATGAATGAGCCTAATAAAATGGAGAGATGACTAGATGCACTAAACATGTCCTTAGAAAGGATGTATGTCATGCCAATCATCTTTTACCTTGGATTGCTCTAAGGAGAGGCATGTCATATGAGTGGGAATGCATCAACACATATTTGAGAAATCCAATATGTTCAACTCATTCCTTAGCTTGCAAAACATTTTCTCATCCAATGGCTTGGTGAATATATCAGCAAGTTGATCTTCGTGCCTACACTCTTAATGCAAATGTCCCCTTTTTGTTGGTGATCTCTTATGAAATGGTGGTGGACATCAATATGCTTTGTTCTTGCATGTTGAATCGGATTGTCGGTTAACTTGATTGCACTCTCATTGTCACATAGCAATGGCACTTTCTTGAACTTGATTCCAAAGTCACTCAAAGTGGCCTTCATCCAAAGTATTTGTGCACAACAACTACCGGCGGATATGTATTCGGCTTTGGCGGTTGATAATGCAACACTATTTTGCTTCTTTGATGACCATGAAACAAGTGATCTTCCCAACAATTGACATGTGCCCGAGGTGCTCTTCCTTTCAACCTTGCAACCCGCATAATCCGAGTCAGAGTAACCAACTAGCTCAAACTTTGCTCCTTTGGGATACCACAAACCAACATTTGTTGTATGCTTCAAGTACCTCAATATTCTCTTTGTAGCCTTTAAATGACTTTCTCTTGGTGAGGCTTGAAATCTTGCACACATGCATACACTAAACATGACATCCGGCCTTGATGCGGTCACATAGAGTAGGCTTCCAATCATAGACCAATACAATTTTTGATCCACCATATTGCCGCTTGCATCACTATCCAAGTTGCCATTTGTTCCCATTGGTGTGCTAATGACTTTACTATCACTCATGCCAAACTTTTTGATCATGTCCTTGATATACTTGCCTTGACTCACAAATGTACCATTCTTCAATTGCTTGATTTGAAGATCAAGGAAGTAACTCAATTCTCCAATCATGGACATGTCAAACTCATTAGCCATCATCTTTCCAAACTCATCACAAAAATCTTGATTGGTTGATCCAAATATGATGTCATCAACATAGATTTGCAACACAAACAAGTCTTTTCCAATCTTCTTGATGAAAAGAGTAGTGTCAACCTTGCCCATTGTGAACCCTTTAGAGAGTAAGAAATCCCTTAATCTCTCATACCATGCTCTAGGTGCTTGTTTCAATCCATACAAAGCCTTCTTCAACTTGTATACATGGTTGGGCTTCTTGTCATCTTCAAAACCAGGAGGTTGCTCAACATATACTTCTTCATTGATGTAGCCATTTAGAAATGCACTCTTAACATCCATTTGATAGAGCTTGATGTTGTGGGCACAAGCATAGGCTAGTAAGATTCTAATTGCTTCCAATCTAGCAACCGAGGCATATGTTTCTCCAAAGTCAAGACCTTCAACTTGTGTATATCCTTGTGCTACCAATCTTGCTTTGTTCCTTACTACTATCCCATCTTGATCTTGCTTGTTTCTAAAGACCCATTTGGTTCCAATCACATTGTGTCCCTTTGGTCTTTCTACCAACTCCCATACTTGATTTCTTGTGAAGTTATTCAATTCTTCATGCATAGCATTTACCCAATCAACATCCTTCAATGCTTCATCTATCTTCTTTGGTTCAATGGATGACACAAATGAGAAATGCTCACAAAATGAAGCCAATATTGATCTTGTTTGTACACCTCTAGAAATATCACCAATGATAGTGTCCAATGGATGATCCCTTGCAACATTGGTTGGTTGGAGTATTGGAACTTGATTGTTTGCACTTGCTTGATCATTGGATTGAGATGATGTACTAGCCACTTGATCTTGTTCATTATCATGAGAGCTTACTTGAGTTGTATCATCTTGCACATTTGAGTTAGAGAGCACTTGCACTTGATCATCTTCATCATCATTCACTTGCCTAGGCCTCAATTCACCAATATCCATGTTCTTCATGGCATTTGAAAGCTGAATGCCTCTAACATGTTCCAAGTTCTCATTCTCTACTTGTGAACCCTTGGTTTCATCAAATTCAATATCATGAATGTAGCACCTGGTTTTAAAGACAAAACCAGATACACACTATATGTGAGCCCAGGAAGTCAAATCTCACATATAGCCACAAATAAGGGTAATATCAAAAGACAATACTTATTACATAACGTATTAGTAAAAGAAAAGTACCCTCAGAGTATAGACAGCGGAAAGTAGACTCTGATCTTCTGGCGAAGACTCCAAATCCACAGGGACGACTGACTGGTTGACCACAAGCCGAACTCCTCCAAACCAGCAATCTGGTACCCATCCAAGATTTTTATCCAATATATAGAAAAAATAAAGCAAGCGTAAGTACATGTCGTACTTAACAATTATATCATGGGGTTCATGAGGCTCAAAAAGGCTGACACTAGTTTAACTGTGATTAGCTTTAATAGATCATCTTTTTTAAGCAGTTGGGTGGCAAAGAATTTATCATTCCCATAAACACATGATCAGGTAAACATGATAATGTATAGCATAAACAATCAATTATTAGCATCATCATTATCCATTAGTGATCATCTCTATTCCATAAGGGTCCAATGCCGCTCATGTCCGTGAGCACGACTGTTATAACAGTTTTATACTCTGCAGAGTTTGTACACGTTCACTGTGAGTTGTGATTTACCCTTTCGCCCGAGGTAGCTATTCTCTTGACCCTCTTCCAAGGAAGGTCGGCAGGGTTCACTATGAAGCCTTTCAAAAGATTCGTCTAACAAGTTAGGGCCGCTAGGCGTATGTGGCCCATCTCTAGGAGTGGCACGCGTGGGCATCGCAGCACGGTACACACTTCCCAGCAGCAAAGGAAACATACCCTACGCCTCAAAGGCAACCACTAACAAGCTAGAAAAGATCCTCATACTGAGCTAAAGCCAGAGCCATATGGCCCTCACAGCTGTACTGTAAGTCCCGGATGATCGCTTACAGATAAGTCCATAGGGAGATGAATCTAAAGCATATAAACACTCCAGCCCCCTGTGTCCATGTTACTAAAAAGTCATGTTTTAATGTTTATTGCATATACCATTAGTCAAGTTACAAGATCATGGTTTTGATTAAGCACTAGCAAAAACTATCCCATGCAATATCCCAAAGGTTTCAAGGTACAAGATATCAAATATCTAGGATATCCTTATTGGCATCAAGGTAGACACATGCAATATGAATTAAGTGTTTTAAATGTGAATAGGTAACAAGGATAATCCCATGCTATACTTGCCTTACACACTGATCCTTTGGTAAGCTTTATTCTTCGATGTCTTTCTTCTTCTTCTTGATCATCACGTGTATCTCACCGACTGGACAATCGTAGAACACCACAAACATCCATACACATACATGCATAGCATACAGTTACATCTATATCAGAATAGTACACCAATCATAGAAAAATAAGTAAAAGAGATTGAAATACGATTCTACGTATCGCTATGATCACACAGTCACGAGAAGCACGCTAATCGAAGCTACGGTTGAAAAGTTACAACTACCGAGAGATTTGCCTAATACGTGGAAAAGAAAACTATAGGCTTCGTTTATGTTAACTATATGAATTCATATACAAAAGATATTTTATAAATAATATGGATTGAATTAAGTCAATTTTAAATTTGAATTATAAAACAAAAGTAAAACAAATCATATTTTATGTATAAAACCTAGTTGCATAATCATTAATCAAGATATGATTTAAACCATGTTATTTCAGAAATATCAATATAGTAAACACTATTACTAATGCGTAAATCTCATCGTTATGAAACAAACACAATTTGAACGAACTATTTCAGAGTTAAAATGAATAAGTTATGATTTAAACAAGTTTTCCTTTAATTAAATAATAGATTGAATCTACCCATGAATTTTAGATATTGAAAACATGCCTAACAGTTGTATAAACATATAGAAAATGTAAATACGATCCTAACGTAATTCAAACGGGTCAAATTGGACTTAAAACACAAAAGTTACGCATGAAATAAGGTTCAGTGGCATTTCTGTAAATAACTCGAACTCATTTTTGAATTAAAACAATTAAAATTCTGAATTTAAATGCATTTTGGACTGGGCATACTATTTCTAGAAAACACAGGGTCTAAAGTGAATAAAAACAGGGCCTAAAAGAAATTATTTTGAACTGAGTTGGATTGCGGGTTCATTATAGGGAAACGCGGGGGCTAAATTGCAAACCGTGCAAGGCTTGACTGCGGTTTGACTCATGGCTGCTAACTGGGTGACACGCGGTAGCACAGGATTGGTCCGGTGCACCATGTGGCATGGGTGTGTGCACTGACGCAGCGCCGTGGACCTAGTCTATGGCCACGGTGGACCGGTTATGTAACGAAGAGGTATGGGCCAATCACAGTCGTTCAACACAGATCTGATGGTGCGAAGTGAATGGGAGCAGCGGGTCACCAGGGAAGATGCACATGGCGGCGGCGCCATGGCCGACGGCGAGCCAAGCTTGGCGGCGGGCGTCAGAGGGGGCATTCTGGACCTCCCCGGAGCAAACCAATCCTACCGAGATGATCTACAAGCGCTCACGAACACGTTGGGGGCACTACCGAGGCGAGGGAACACGGCGGGGTACCGAGCCCATGGAGGCGCCATGGCTGGTGGGTCGGCAACTCGCTGCTACGGCGTTTAAGGGCACAATACGATGAACGGGAGGCATGGAAAGATGAAGAAGCTCACTGCGAATCGTTAGGAAGGGAGCTTGGCATCCAGGAAGGCTCCGAGGGCACGGGTCGTCGACGGCGGCAATCTAAGGAGAGAGAGAGGGCGCGGGTGAGATGGAATCAAAGCAAATCAGGGCTAAAACGGTGAATTGACGATACCTAAGGCTTCGGGGGAACACAACGGAGCTTCAAGGCGCATTAGCGACGAGGTTTGGGCACCGGAGCAGCAACTACGGTGCGGCGGTGGCGAGCTTCGAGCGCAGCCGGGAAAAGGGAGAAGGAGAGGGGGTCCGGCTTGGGCTTTATAGGAGGGATGGGGCGCAGAAAAAGGAAAGGCGAGCAGGGATGCAGTGATTTGCTGCCTTCCTTGCATGCGCGGAGGACCGGCGGCTTGCCGAGTTTGGCCGCGCCATCGTCGGGCGAAGAATGGGAAGGCTTCGAGCACACCAGGGAAGAAAAGGAAAGGGAGATGCGACGCTGTTGGGTGGGAGCAGCGGCGCAGTGAGAGGGAGAAGGGCAAAGCACGTGCAGCGCTGTGGGCATGGGGTGGCTGACGTGCGGGCCAGCTGCGCAGCGAGAGAAAGGGGAGCGGAGCAGTGGGCGCTGAAGGCCGAAGCGGAGCGGCCAGCGCGGGATGGGCCACGCGAACGCGCGCGTGAAGCGGGCCGCCTAGCTGGGCTGGTGCGCGGGCGTGGAGTGGAGCAGTGGGCTGCGCGGGCGAGGCAGCATGCCAGGCGCAGGAGGAAAAAGGAAGAGGGCTGGGTGGGCCGCCGAGCGGGCCAAGCGCGTGAGGGAGGGGAGAAAGGCTGGGCCGATTCCCTAGAGCTGGGCTGAAAAGGAAAGAAGGGATATTTTTCCAATTCAAAATCTTTTTCCTATTTAGTTTTCAAAGCCAATTCAAATGTAAACTAAATTCAAATTCAAATAGAGTTTTGAACATACTTTTCATCTCAAATATAAATGAGCAATTTTGGTAAGTTTCCAAAAATAAACTTTTTAAGTTCTTACATTTTCCAATTCCTTTTCTTTTTCTAATCTTCCAATTCTAAGCTAAATTCAAATCCAATTTGAGTATGGTTTCAAATATACTTTCCCATTCAATAAAAATGGACAATTCTATTAGGCTTTCCAAGATAAACTTTACAACTTTAAAAATACTTTTATTTTCTAATTTTCTTTTCTTTCTTTTCTTTTATTTCAAAGCCATTTTCAAACTCTTTTCAAAAGCATTTTAACCATTTTGACTTTTAAATCAAAACCACTCAACCAATAAAATCAAATGCAATGGCATGTATGCTCAAACATGTTGCTACCTTATGATGTATTTTAAATTAATGAAAAATTTTATTTCCTATATTTCATGTGCACAAAATTCATAAATAAATCATTTTAACTCTATTTCAAAAGAGGCAATTTTTAGGGTGTTACAATGAACTTTCTCAAGAGTACCACTATTCAAATTCCAAACTCTATATGCTTTGCTTGTAGTGGAATAACCAAGTAGGAATCCTTCATCACATTTCTTGTCAAACTTGCCCAATCTAGTGCCTTTCTTCAAGATATAGCATTTACAACCAAAGACCCAAAAATATGCAATATTGGGCTTTCTACCATTCAAAAGCTCATATGGTGTCTTCTCTTTCAATGGGTGACAATAGAGACGGTTGCTACAATAGCAAGTCGTGTTGATAGCTTTGGCCCAAAAAGATTGACTCACATTGTACTCACTAAGCATAGACCTTGCCATATCAATAAGTGTTCTATTCTTCCTCTCAACAAGGCCATTTGATTGTGGAGTGTACTTGGCCGAGAATTGATGTCTAATTCCAAATTCATCACATAAATCATCAATTCTAGTGTTCTTGAACTCACTACCATTGTCACTTCTCACTCTCTTGATGGTTGTTTCAAACTCATTGTGAATGCCCTTGACAAATGATTTGAATGTTGCAAACACATCACTTTTATCCAATAGAAAGAATACCCAAGTGTATCTAGTATAATCATCCACTATCACAAAGCTATATTTGTTACCACCGATGCTAGTGTATTGTGTTGGCCCAAACAAATCCATATGCAATAACTCAAATGCTTTACTAGTGCTCATCATGCTTTTCTTAGGATGGGTGTTTCCAACTTGTTTGCTGGCTTGACAAGAGCTACAAAGTTTATCCTTCTCAAACACAACATCTTTCAAGCCTCTAACCAAGTCATGCTTAACCAATCTATTCAATTATTTCATTCCAACATGACCAAGCCTTCTATGCCATAACCAACCCATGCTAGACTTAGTGAACAAGCATGTTGATAATCTAGCTTCACTAGCATTGAAATCAACCAAGTATAGATTCTCATATCTAAAGCCTTTGAAGATCAAGTTAGAGCCATCTACACTTATGATCTCTACATCATCTACCCCAAATATGCATTTGAATCCAAGATCACACAATTGAGCCACGGATAGCAAATTGAAGTTCAAGCTCTCTACTAGCAACACATTGGATATGCTCATGTCATTGGATATTGCAATCTTACCAAGCCCTTTGACCTTGCCTTTGCCATTATCACCAAATGTGATACTATCATAACCATCATTGCCATTGGTGTTGATTGAGTTGAACATTCTTGCATCACTGGTCATGTGTTGAGTTCACCCACTATCAAGAACCCAATGCCTTCCTCCGGCTTTATAATTGACCTACAAAAGAAGATCAAATCTTTTTAGGTACCCAAACTTGCTTGGGTCCTTGAAGGTTAGTCACTAAGCTCCTTGGTACCCAAATAGCTTTCTTCTTTGAGCCCATCCATGGTTTACCAATAAACTTAGCCTTCACACCATTAGTACCCTTAGTAAGCATATAGCATGAATCAAGCTTTATGAAGGATACATTAGCATTTTTGCTCTTGTTGGTACCCTTAGTAAGCATATAGCATGAATCAGCGTCCGGTCACACAGTGACTTTCTTCTGTGCTGTCCGACAATAGGACCAGACCCTAGACCTTAGCGTCCGGTCAGTCCAAGACTCAGTGTCTGGTCATTTGACCGACGCCAGCGTCTTTGCTGCCACACTTGACCAGATGCGCCGGTCCCTCTGAGACTAGCGTCCGGTCACTCAGTGACCAGCAAGACTTACTCCTTTTCACCTCTAACTTCTTTACCCTTGCTCAAATGTTCTAACCACCAAGTGTATCACCTTGTGCACATGTGTTAGCATATTTTCACAAACATTTTCATAGGTGTTAGCATTCCACTAGATCCTAAATGCATATGCAATGAGTTAGAGCATCTAGTGGCACTTTGACAATCGCATTTCGATACGAGTTTCACCCCTCTTAATAGTACAGCTATCAAACCTAAATGTGATCACACTCTCTATGTGTCTTGATCACCAAAACAAAATAGCTCCTATGGTTTATACCTTTGCCTTGAGCTTTTTGTTTTTCTCTTTCTTCTTTCCATGTCCAAACACTTGATCATCATCATGGCATCATCATCATCATGCTATGATCTTCATTTGCTTCACCACTTGGAGTGTGCTACCTATCTCATGATCACTTGATAAACTAGGTTAGCACATAGGGTTTCATCAATTTACCAAAACCAAACTAGAGCTTTCACTAGTGCTTATGATTTTATGAAAGTTTGTAATTTTCCTTTATCTCTTACTGACACAGCTTTTGCATGGTTTACTTCATTACTATCTTGTTCTATTGGTTTATGGGCTGAATTAGAAGAGAAATTTCATAATCACTTTGATAGCGGTGCTCATGAAACTAGATTGTCTCACCTTGCATCGGTTCGTCAAGGGCGTGATGTGTCCATCCATGATTTTTTCAAATGATTTAGAGAGATTAAGAACTAATGTTTCCATTTAAATATTTCTGAAAGAGATTTAACTGATTTTGCCGGTTTACGTTCTAGTATTAGAGAAAAGCTTAAGCACTATGAGTTTCACAATGTTAATCAACTTGTGCAAAGGCCGTTTCAATTGAATCACACCTTAAAGAGTCTCGTGATGTTTATAAATCTCATTGTCAAAATGTGCATTTTGTTGGTGACTATTCCGATGATTCTAATGATGATAATAAAGAATGTTTAGCTACTAAAATTAAATGGCCAGTAGAGAATAAATTGGTTACTTGTCCTCTAAGCCGATTCATAAAAATCGGAATGAGGAAATGAAATTTACTTTTGATTTCTCTAAATGTGGTCGAATCTTTGATGAATTGTTGAAATTTGGTTATATTAGAATCAATTATACATTGCCTTCAGCTGATAAGTTAAGGAGAAGGGCTTATTGCAAATATCATAATTCTTTTTCTTATGCCAGTAATGATTGCAATGTTTTTTGTTGGTAGGTCCAATCGGCCCTTAATGAGGGATGATTGATTCTTACTAAAATGCAAGTTGATAAGACCCCTTTTCCCATGCACATGGTTGAAGCAGGGGTGCTCGCTATTTTGATTCATCCAGAGCAAGCCGATAAAGCCCAAGGCAAGAACATGATTATCGGCGAACCACATGTAGCACCAAATGTCGAAACGAATTCAGGAGGCAAAGTGGTGCTTGAGAAGGATGATGTAGGCAAGAACAAGTTGAAGATCACCGCTAGATCAACACAATATTTGAGAAGACAATGGTGGTACAAAACAACAACAACACAATAGAGGCCGGCTAGCCCGACTCCACCAGTTGGTCAAGCTGACTTTAGCACACAGCAAGGCTAGTCGGCTCAGTCGACTTAGGGAGTCGGCTACCACCACCTCAGCCAAGTCAGCTAAGCCAACTGTGCCAGCTAGCTTAGCCAACTCCCCTGGTTCCAACAGCTTTGGCGCCTCTAGTGTTCATGCTTTGCGCACATTTATTCCATAGCGACCAGAGATTGGCACCTAGAAGACCAATGAGAAGAAGAACCAGGGAGAGTTCATGAAGAAGCAATGCACCTTTGATAGGCTCATGACCAAGTATAAGCAACAAAAGGTTGATTCCTAGAATTGGCTATTAAAAGAAAGTGGGTCTACTCTGCCTAAGCGAGAAGATGACAAGATCAAGCAATTGGTGGTGGTGCAACCAATAGCTTCGTCTCAGAGAGTTGTTCCTCATGTATCTCATTGGGGTCCCCTGATTCTGCCTCTGGTTATGCCATAATGGGGTCCCTATGGGGTTTGGGTGTCCTATCCGCCAGCTATGCCTATGTATAGTCAACAAAGGTGGGGAGAGCATGCTGATCAAATCTCAAGGACCTCCATGTTTAGCCGATTGAATAATGGTCAGCCGAGCTCCGGTGGTGCAAGTCAAGATCGCGTGATTATTTTTAGGACTCTAACTCCATAGGAATCAGGAAAGGCACCAATGTAGCAAGCCTATGTGCCTAAGAAGGTTGGGGTTCCCATTGTTTCCCTACCAAGAGCTAGGCCTTAATCGATCATCACAATTGGCTCCATGGAAGCTCCTGTCATTAATCATGATGGGCTTATTGTAATTGAAGAAATTCTAGTATCTAAGCAAGATGAAGCTCCCAAAGATGTTGCTGGAATTGAAGAAAAGAAGCGCTCCGAAGGAGATTCTAAGTATCGGCAACCCATATGGTGTCCTCGTGGGTTGAATAAAACTCAAAGGTGTAAGTTGCAGCGTGCCCGATATAAGCAACAAAAGAGGGAGAACCTTGCCAAGATGGAGGGTGAAATTCTCAACCCCATACATGTCAAAAATCCTTCGGAAGATCAGAACACCGCTACTGTTGTTGGCCAGTTGGCTCAGCCGACTTCAGAGTTGACTAAGCCGACTCCTGTGCTGAGTCAGTCGGCTAAGCCTACTTTGGCTACCTCTATCGCCCTAGATGTGCCAGAGTTAGCTAAGTCGACTCACGAGTTGGCTAAGCCGACTTCCCTTGCTAATGCTACTCTAGGAAGCCTAGAGTCGGCTAAGCCAACTTCAGAGTTGGTTGAGCTAACTCCTAGTGTCCCGGGTGCCTTTGAGGTGTCCTCCGATGATTTCGCTACTACTGTTGCTTCCCTAGTTGGCATGGAGGTCCCTGAGGTTCCCTATGAGGAGATGGTTGACTATGAGGTCACCCCAAAATGAGGGGAGATCAATGTGGTTGTTTTGTTTGCCGATTAGTACATCGTAGCAGATGATTCTACGATGGTAGAATTTAACTTCGCAACAGAGAGCGCTGTATTTTAGAAGCCAAATGACTCCATCAACCATCTCAAGCTTCTACATGTGAAGGGCCATATCAATGGTACACCAGTCCATAGCATGTTGGTGGACAATGGGGCAATAGTGAACTTGATGCCATATCCGCTTTACAAGAAGCTCGGTGGCACTGATGAGGAGCTAATCAAGGTCAACATGACGATCAGCGGTGTTGGAGGAGGTGCTCCCATCCCAGCTAGAGGAGTTGCTAACATGGAGCTCACCATTGGAAGCAAGACTTTGGCTACAACATTCTTTGTCACCGATGTGCAAGGTAGCTATAATTTGATTCTTGGGTGTGATTGGATTCATGCCAATCGCTGCGTGCCATCTAGCTTGCACCAATTTCTTATACAATGGGTGGGAGATGCTATTGAGGTTGTGCATTTAGATTTATCGGCTGATGTTGCTACAGTTGATGCTCCTACGTTTGGGGGGCATGATGCTATTGCTTGCTTGTCTAGTAGAGACCTTTCTAGCTTTTAATTTATTAGTGTTACCAGGCAAGGTTTTGTTCTTGTGTCCTTGAAGCCGATTGATAATCGACTCAATATCATCATTATTGTAATGGATGCCAACGTTGAATGGTTAAAATATCGTGTTGAACAATATCAGGCTAATAAGATCGATGCCTGTGAAGCTATTGATGATTTTGATGAGCTCGATAAGTTGGGCCAAGGTTTTATGTTGACCAACCCTTTGGAACAAGTTGATATTGAGGATGGCTCTGTGCCCCGACTGATGTTTATTAATCAAAACTTGGAAGTTGATTACAAAGTTGAGTTAATCGCGCTTCTCAAGGAATATGTTGATTGTTTTGCATGGGATTATATAGAGATGCTTGGATTGAGTCAAGAGCTTGTTGAGCATCGGCTCCCCATTAAGAAAGGATTCAGGCATTTCAAGCAAAACCCCCGCCGATTTAATTCTACAATTTATGATAGGATTAAAGAAGAGATTAATTGGCTATTGCAAGCGGGGTTTATTCAGCTAGGTAGGTATGCAGAGTGGGTCTCTAATATTGTGCCTATTGAGAAGAAGGATTCTAGGAAGATCAAAATCTATATTGATTTTAGAGATCTGAATAGAGCTACTCCAAAAGATGAATATTCTATGCCTATAGCCGATATGCTTATCAATGATGCCTTAGGACACTGGGTTATTAGCTTTCTTGATGGTAATGCTAGTTATAATCAAATTTTCATGGCCAAGGAAGACATGTCTAAGACAACCTTCATATGTCTTGGGTTTGTTGGTCTCTTTGAGTGGGCTGTGATGACGTTTGGGCTAACGAATGCAGGTGCTACTTATCAAAGAGCTATAAATTTGAGTTTCCATGATCTAATTGGGGTGATTATGTTGGTATACATTGATGATATTGTGATTAAATCGGCTACCCATAAATCTCATTTGGCCGATTTGCATCTTGCTTTTGAGAGGATGTGCCGCTATGGATTGAAGATGAACCCACTCAAATGTGCTTTTGGAGTATCGGTTGGAAAGTTCTTAGGCTTTATTATTCATGATAAAGGCATAGAGGTTGATCCGAAGAGGATAGAGATGATCAAGAATGTTTAGGCGCCTGCATGCAAGAGGGATTTGCAAAAGTTCTTAGGGAAGGTGAACTACTTGAGAAGATTTATTACTAACTTGTTCGGGAAAATTATTCCTTTCACCCCATATTGAAGCTGAAGGATGAATCTGAATTCACTTGGGGGCAAAGCAACAAGAGGCATTTGAGAAAATAAAGGAATATTTGTCAACACCACCAGTTCTTCGTGCACCTAGAAGAGGAGTTCCTTTCAAATTAAATATTGCTGTCGAAGAGAAGATAATTGGGGCTATTTTTCTAACACCCCTGGTGCTACGAGCTTGCTTAGCACCAAGATTTAGGTATGAGAGGGATTAGCCAAACAAGTTTTCGGGTTTTAAAAAATTATAACACACATGAAATGATAAACAAATTCTATGTGACTCATTTTTGTGGTTGGAAAAAATCAAAATAAATACTGTTAACTAGTGCTCTTGGGAGCTCAAAAGTCAAATTTGACGTTAAGATAAGCCCTTTTCGTTAAGTCATCAAACACTTGAACTATTGTTTATAATACCATTTTTGGAGAATTATATTGAGCAAAATAGTTAAATGGTGCTTAAATATTTTTCTCCTATGGGTTAGTATAAGGTATGGACTATTGCATGAAATACTTGTTGGTAGTAGTTAATAGGGTTTAGGCCTTTTGAAAATTGTAATAAAAGTGTTAATGGCTGTTAGTTTGAACTGAACCTTAACTTTTCTAAGTATGGGAAAAGTAGTAAGACAATGCTATTTTGATATTTAATTACTAACAAAAATATTTAAACACTAGCTGCATGTTTTGGTATTGTTGATTGCATCAAAGTGAGTACTTGAGTATGGCATAGGTCGAAGTTGTATTGGATGTCACATTACCTGCTCTAAATTTGCCCAAACCTCCTTAGAACGCACTGTGACCATGATTTGGTGCTCGGTTTGTGAACCGGCGTTTAGCATTACAAACTCATGTTGGCACCTCTCTATCTACCTCTCTGGTTGCTCCCTATCCATGATGATTGCTTCGCTAGCTAGCTGGTAGTGTTGACCTTAGGTTCATAGAATTGGTTGAGCCTTCATCGAATCAGTGAGTAGTTTTTGGCCCGCTTTAAAAAGTGTGTGTGGCATCGTTCCTAGTTTCTTGACCTGAGGCCGCGGTCACCACACGCATGAGTGTGCTACCAGTGATGAGCTCAGGCCATCGCCGAGTGGCTGTCGCTGGTCAGTCCGCATGTCATTGTCGTGTGTCGCTTCGTGCCACACAACACCTTCGCCTCGCCATAGCCGAGTCCCGCACGCTAGCCTTGGTGGTTGCTCGGTTGTGCGCTAGGCTAGGCTTGGTCACTACCGCCCCACGCCGTGTGCACGTACTGCCAAGTCGCACACATGACTGCACTCTGCCTTCCCTATCACCTTGCCTCACCTTGTAGCGCGCGTTCATAGCCGCTCACCTCACCTACCCTGCTCCTGCTCGTACTACCTCCTACCGCATCGCGATGCCACGCTGCCATGTACACATGGCTGCACAGGCACCCCTAGGATCCACCCAAGCATTAACCACATGACCCTTGCCCTCGCTAGTGAGGTTGTGTCCTCGTGCTGCCATGCCTTGTCGGGTCTTGGCCGAGTCACCTCCACCGGGGCCACACCCTATGATGTGGTGGTGGCAGTGCAATGCTCTCCTCTCCCCTTCATAATCACCAACTCAAGCCCTCCCAGTCCAATTCCTCGCACCGGTGGGTAGCTTAGCAAGTTAGCTAGGTGTCACATTCTATTCAAGCCTTGACTTGGCTGGCCACGGTAAATTTTGGTTTCTCCTCACCGTCGGTCATGTGTGCCTCCATGACCAGAGGGTTGGGGGTAAGGCCCGTAGGAGTGGTAACAGTTCAATTACTCGTAACCCTGAACTCGCCTTGACTCCCTCTATCCGGTACTCACACTATTTTGGCCAGGGCACTCATCGACGACGTGGTGACGCATCGGTGTCCTGCTTGGGGTGTCGCCATCATGCCCAGGTGCACTTGGCTAGACCACCTCAGCTTTTCCTTGCCTCAACCATCATCGTAGCATGAATTCCGGTGAGCTACTAGTGCTTATCCACTATCTCTACCACCATGATAGAATCTTAGGCCATCGGAACAGTCGTGCCACCGCCGTGGATAGCTGCTCACCACTACAGCCTGTGATAGTGCGCCTCCAAGTCCCTAACTACCACCCATCCTTGTGTGTTTAGCTATAGATGGTGGTCGGCCCTTTACTTCCATCGTAGCACGCCTAGGTTGCCCAGCGTAACCACCTTATGCCGTCGGGCGCCGCACCAACGCGCGTGGCGATCCCCAGGGACCTCCCTGTGGTAAAGGTGAAAACATCCAAGGGTTTGATTGCAAGATTACTGATGGTAGGAATAGTACGCATAGTAGTCACGTTATTATCTAAAAGAACGTGGGCTTTTCTGCAAAGCCATCGTCGCGTGCGGGCCTCCCGACCTTTGGCCATGTTGGGCCATCGTGACCTGCGCGAGGCCACGCCCACGCTGGGCCACTGGGCTGCCGGGCCAGAACGGGTTGCTACTAGCCCTTTTCTTTTTCTATTGATTTTTTAATTTAGTTTCTAAGGTAAACTTGTAAATTTAGTATAAAATTGTGTAGTTAACCAAAAATTGTGAAACCAATTTTGTTCAGGTCCTAAAATCATGATCTATCTGCTAGTATATTTTGTTCACATAGTTTTATAATATTCTAAGATATAAACTTGTTAGAATTTTTTGATAAATTGGTAATAGTGTTGGCTTTGAAACTTTCACAGTAAATTCTTAACATTATTAGGTGCTCACTATAATTTTTGTAGCTCCATAATAATTAGTTTGCTAAGGTAGCTAAATTAGCCCTAGTTCAAAAATATATATTTAATCAATAAAATGTCGAAACACCTTGGGATTTTAAAACTAGAACATTTTCCAGAAAGCAACACCTTATTCGACAACATGGATACGTTGCCTAGCACGTTAGTTATTAGAGCTATCTCGTTAGCTTGCGAGGTGTAATCGTATTTCTAAGAGTTTCGGTTGCCGTTGATTATTTATGTCTCTACGTTGCATCCACATATATCATAATAGGAACAATGATGGATCGTGGTAGTGATCAGAGTAGCAGAAAGGATGATGCCTTGATGATCGTGTAACCATGATGGAATGCTAACTTTTGGTTATATCTTACCCAGGCATGCCCCGGTGCATAACCCCTATTATTCTACACTTTATTTTATGTTTATGCATTAAGTTTTAAGGAGTTGAATGAAACCACTTCCATATATATATATATATATATCCTTATCCTACGAGTCCTACTAGAATGTTAGGATCATGTAGATTGTTATGCTATAGGATCCGGTAGAAGTCGAATGATTACCTGTCACTCGCAAGAGATAGGAAAGATATTATTTTTGTTATTATATTACTATCACATGGAATATATATGGAGGATAATTAGAGACTAGGCAGAATGGTACTTCAGATCTGGACTTGGTTATACATTCAAGCGAGGCTCGGATTGCACTTGTTCCTCCTGTGTTGATTAAGGACCATCCGTTGCTGTGGATGCTAGTTAGGTCACAGACTTATTATCCTGAGCACATACTTGCTTATGGGAGCAGGAAGGCTTGTTATGCTCTTGTCGTGGGTTCTGGCTCTTTTCGAACCGACTGATTGGAGGCGGGGAAAGGTGAAGGTCTAAGCACCATACTGAGACTGGGTCTCAAGTGTGGGGGCTTGGAGTCCAAGTTTGGATGGGGATCTGGACCCCTTGACAAGAGTGGAATGGGTTGGTATTATTTGTGCCAAGGGTACAAATGGGGCGCGTGTTTTGGGGTACCAGCTGGGATACATTGGTTCACAAATCACTATTTCTATGAGACGGTATGACTTGGCTAGGTCTAGCACCGTAGTAAGAACTGGAATTTGAAAGGTGATAAAATGGTTCTGATTGCTTACCACCTACTTAAAAGTAGCATAGGTGCTTACATAGAATGGTTAGTTAATGAACTAATGATGACTGCTAATAAAATTGAATATAAGAACACACGTTTAGTAATGCTTCCGCAGATGCAATAACCCACAAGCTAAATAAGCCTTGATGTAACAGAACCGTCCAATTTATAAGAGCACAAGTACAATAGCAATCGCCGAAGCGATCAAACCGTCATACTTGAGTCCATATAAACCCGGTAGTCCGATGAAATCATGAGGGATCTCAAATAAACCAACATACAAACCAAGATCGTACATGATTCAACATAACCAGTCACATGTTACATCACAGTTCACAAATAGTTCACAATTTTCTCACATACATCAGAGTTCACATAGTTATTACAAACCAAGTTTAAATAGCGGAAGCAAAGTAGTTTAATATCAACATCACACTTAGTTCAAATACAGGCCAGTGCTATGGTCATTTCCATCAAAAGAAGAACAGAGGGGATAACTCAGGAGTACCATGCCCCATGGTTTAGTCCTCATCCATGGCAGGATGAAGGCAGTTCTTACAGTACCCATGGTACATCATGTCATCTACAATAAGAGAGAATAAACCCTGAGTATGAGAATGTACTTAGCTAGACTTACCCATCATAAACCAGAAATAATATGACACCGAGTATGCAAGGCTTTATCGGTAGAGTTAGCTTGACAATATTTTGCATAAAAGCTTAAGTAACATAACTTGGAGATTTAATATCTCTAGCATCAATTTGGATACCTATTCAATTAAGCATCTATAGATTAGCATATGTACTAGAGCAATCACTTGATTAAGCTAACAAGCATTAGTAACCATATCCGGTATAAGAATAATTTGAGCATCAACATAACCATCAAGTTTCCATTAAGTTACTCTATGTTGCCACTGCTCAGTCAAGTTTTCACTATCTGGCAGAGATAGCGATTCGAATCAATTCCTACCCAGCTGGGGAATTATTCAAACACAAACCCATACTCCCCCCATCGGGGTCGCATCGGATCTCCTTTGGTACAACTCAAGAACCAACTTCACAGGTTCGATCAGCACTGCACCCTCAGAGATCTACCAATCTGCTAGGAAGATCAAGACTCGAACCCATCCTTAGACTCATGCCATTGGCTCTCTACACATCCTTACTGCCTCTAGTGTGTGCACTTTCACTTACCTAGGCTCGGCCTGAATTGAGCTACTCGGCTTCGCGGTTGGAATGACTTATCCGGCCAACTAAGTGCTAGGCATGCGTTCAACATGACATGAGGACGTACAGTGAATCAGTCCTTAACCAACATAGACAGTGATAAATAGGCACCAAGACCTCCATGCCTTGTGCTTCTCTATCACAATCCCACCCGATCTCCTTTTTATTCATCAACACATGGTTATTTCCACGATAGCAATTATAGCCAACCATGATCAGTTATCTACCTATATGTTTCAGGTGACAGGAGACCACCTAACTTTTACTGGACTAAGCAAGGCTAAGCATATATTTGATCCTGGACCTACCAAGGATTCAAGATATATTTATCTGTACAAGGATAATATATGCAGCAAGTGGTTCCAATCAACTCTTATAAACTAATGCATTAAACATAAAGGACGTAAGTGATATTTGTAAAAACATAGGAGGCTTATAATGCTCTGGGGCTTGCCTTTCAGGAACAAGGAAGGATGGTGGTCAGGACACTCAGGGAGATCTTCTATGTTGACTCCTCCTTCCACCTGAACTTCCTGCTCCTGGCCTACATGCTGCTCCTCCTGATGCTCGGGTTTGAACTCAAGAAGCGTCACTCCTTTCTGGGAACCTATTGCATGCATATGCACAAATGAGTATCATGAATGCATAAGATATGAGATGATAAATTGCATATGCCTGATCATAGTTATCCGCAAGGTGTATTATAAGTTTAACATTCGTTGGCAAAGTAGATGTATAACTTTATTCTAATTGATCTTTAGTGAGTAGGTGCATATCTCTTCTATAATACAAGAAACATACACTCACCCAGTTCTAGTAACCTAATATAAAGTTGTTCATCATTAGTAAGAGGCCTAGAACCAGCAACTAACAACTAATCTCAATTAGCCTAAGCATCTACACAAGCATCACATAAGATAAACAACTACAATTGACTTAGTCATTTCCTGCTGTAAATAGCAGCTAATTATTTTGGCTATATCTGGAGTTCTACTCAACCAAATACTATGATCTAAGACTTTATGGAAAGCTTATAAAATTTCCTATAAGTTTCATTTAATCACCAAAAGGTCATTCAACCATTATCCTAGTCAAAATAGGTAAACTTCCTAGGTCTGTCCAGAAATTTCTAGAGAATAAGCATTTCTAGATACCAACTTCTAACAGCTATAACTCTCAAACCATTTAGCCTATTGCCATGAAAATTTGACACGAGCAAGATAAGTAAGTTATCTACAACTTTGTTATTGATGATATTCACAACAAACATCGTTTTACCCATGCAAATTTACTTCACAACCGAAACTATCCAAATAGTCACTAAAATTGAATTATAGAGCAATTAATATTTCACTGCATACAAGCAATCAAATTTGGGCACAACCAATGGTACCAACAGTTCATAGGCATCATATACACTCTAGAAAACATGATGGTCAAGTCCAAGTAAATTATTTAAATGCATTTATTAATTTATTTGGGCACTAAGGTGAAATAAGGAAAATATATCAAAGGTGCACCATAAATTCTAAGAAAATTACAGTCGCCTACTTATGTTCCTAGAAATCTACTGTACAAATTTCATGCCATTTGGATAAATATAGCCATCTCTACAAAAATGATAAGTTGCATAGGCTCATTTTAGCAAAAATAGTTTAGCCTAGTGAAAAGTGTTAAACAACAGATTTCATATTTTTCTTACATGTATACTAGTACCATAACACTATGTAAACATTTGCATGATCATTAGTTATGTATTTTTACCTCAATTATTTTCACTAGAAACTAGCAATTATTTAAGATTACATAGGAAGACCATATTCCAAGCATGCTTACTATAGGTTTAGTATTTTTCTTAGCTAGAGCATGTCAACACAAGATCAGTAAAATTGAAATCACAATTTTATCACTTTCCTAGCTCAAGTTATGCATTTTACAAGATTGAAAACATTTAAAAAGCATTTATTTAGCTCCATTTTATTCTCCCAAAAAATACCAGAAACAGTATATTTCATATTTTTATCAAATACTACACTTCAGGAGGAATCTAACAAAATTTGGTTCACTCAATTTGGACACTCCTAGCTCTAGATATGATTTTTTGAATTTAGTATTTAAATCTGTGAAAAGAAATAAGAAATTCAAAGCAAACACACAGACTGACAGATGGGGCCCGCGGTCAATGGGACCCATCCATCAGCGAGACTAGGACAGGGGACAGCACTGACCGGTGAGAACCCACTGACCGTGAGGTCTCTGGCAGTAGTGTCTTCACCGTTGCATTCCCCGTGATCCGCCACACCTAATGGTACCCCTCGTTGGACCAGCGGTGCACTAGAGCACCCTCGCCGGTGGCGATGGTGGATAGCAGAGGCAGCACGGTGGTATGCCAGCATTCTTCGGCCATGGTGTGCTCAGTTGAGGCATGTCACGGCTTCACGGTAACCTAACAAAGCTAGCTAGGGTGGGTTAGGGTTCTGACAAGGCGGCGGTGAGCTCTAACCGCGTGCATGTCCGCGCGACGGCGCACGGAGCATGGCGGTGCTCCCACTGTTCCAACTAGATGGCGGCGAGAGGTAGGTCTCTATCATGCCACATGCTAGGTCAATGGTTACTCAACCTAAGGCATGTGAGAGAGGATGGAGGTGATGGGCCAGCTCGACAATGGCGAGCTCGAGTGCCACGATGGCCTTGGATTATGCAGCAGTGCTGCATGCACGGTGAGCGAGCATAGTAGAGGCACATAGTGATGGCGACGGTGGCGTTGCTGTGTGCGTGGGTGGAAGAGAAGGCTAGCGAGAGCGAGAGAGTGGGAAATGAATGGAGCAGCGAGGTCGCCTCAGTCTTCACTCCGCTACGGCCTGACCGGCCAGGCCAACATCGGCGTATGGCCGCCATGTGGCATGCCTGGCTAGCCCCCGGTTAGCCACTGACGGTGTGGCGTCCGTAGCCATCAGGCCCGAATTCAGTGACTGACAGCGCAAGTTTAGCCACCTCTATCTCCTAATTCGTGGCGAGTTAGCAAAAACTCCATTACTAAAAGTTGTAGAGCTACTTGTAAACTCCAACTTTGCTTTAGGGAGTAACATATAATTTGCCATAGTTTTCAAATTGCAAAGCTTCAAAGTAGGGTACATTGAAACTGAAAATCATTTCACGACAATAAATTTTTCTAAGTTGAATACAATATTCTGTTGATTCTTGTGATCCCTATTTGACCATGTTAGGCATTGAATTAGCTCTTGACCCAAAAATAAAAGTTGTTACTCTAGTCAAGTACTACAACTTTGCTTTAGGGTTCACAACCATGCAAAGTCCCTAGGGTATAGTTCAACTTAGGTCAAACATGCAACTTGAAAATGGTAGATTACACTTGTCGGGGACCTAATACCAGGGTACCCCAGGAGGTGGAACCGATAACCACCAAACGTGAAAAACTTCTGGACGCATAAAGGCGTCATGTCATCCCTTGTTCGAGTAATAGGAGTTCGGTTCCGCCTCGCCAGACACCTTTGGGACGGGCTCGGTCTCGCCCGAGGGACGAGGGATAAACTCCGTCTCGCCCGATGCCTTGAGGGCGGGCTCGGTCTCGCCCGAGGGCTAAGGGATGAGTTCCGTCTCGCCCGATCCTGGAGGGGCAGGGTTAGCCTCACCCGACGCCTTTGTGGGATAACCCTGCCTCGCCCAAAGGCTCAAGGCTAAACTCCGTCTCGCCCGACGCCTATAGGGCGGGCTCGGTCTCGCCCGAAGGCTAAGGGATGGATTCCGCCTCGCCCGATCCTAGAGGGATAGGGTTAGTCTCGCCCAAGAGATAGGGATTGATCTCCGCCTCACCCGACGGCCCAGAACGAGCCTCGCCCTAATCGATATCTATCCCTCATAATGATGGGTACAGGACGAGACAAGACGTTCGGGTCAACCATGGCTCCAACGACCATACCCTGTGCCCTGGCAGGAAAAGGACTGCCAGGGAGCAATAGAACTGATGCTTTAGACCCTTCTGGGCACCGCTGAGCCCAAAAGGTATTACAGGTGCATGCATCTCACTCAGTAGAGTTGTAGGCGCCGCCTTCAGCTCTGGGACACGGAACCCAACGAAGATATACGACAACCGCTACGCTCCAAGAATGGATTTGCTATCTCCACGAACGACGGATACTCCATCACCGCGCTGTGGACCCGAGGGAGTGGGGTCCTCTTCCCGACCCCTTAGGTCCTCCCAGTCAGAGGGCCTTGGGCACGGCGCTACACCGGACCCCGACCCCGAATTCTCCCAACAAGAATCATGGGAACCAGAAGGCGTATGGAGCAAGGCTGGGGGGAGGCTCCTAAGTCAAAACCACTGTACTACAGCCCATACCCTGGGGGCAGCATGCTGTGACTAATCTGACATCCTACAGAGATATCGACAACATCGTAAGCACTTATCTTCCTTCGCACTCATCAGAATGGGGGACCTGACCAGGTAGACATGAGCCCCAAGGCTAAGTAGAGTACGCATCCTGGAGCCCTCACCCTTGTAAAGCCAGCCCCTTCATCTATAAAAGGGGATGCGCATCCTCCATCAAAGGGACGGAAAAAATAGGACCGAACAATAGAACGCACTCATACACACAAGCAGCTACGAAGCTCTCGACCACCTTTCAATCCTTCGATCAGAGACTTGGGACCAGTCCCTCTCTCGGCAGTTTGTATCCCTTACTACAGACCATTCACGGTGCTAATAACACAAGCAGCAACAAACTGGACGTAGGGACATTCCGCCCGAACCAGTATAAATCCTGTGTCCTTTAGCGCACCATCCGAGCCTAACGCGCATTACTATAAATTTACTTACCGGTGCTTGTACGAAACACCGACAGTTGGCGCGCCAGGTAGGGGCTTTGCGCGTTCCAAATCAGGTCTCGGATGGCCACCCACGCAATCACCTGGGCCCCGGGCGCACACGTGCGTTTCGGCGACCTGGATTTCATCATCACACTAGGAGGAGAGCTGGCACTGACTCACTCAGCCGCCCCATCTCCCCCTTCGATCAACCTCAGCCGTCTCAGGCTTGAGGGCCCACCGGGCAACTCTCGGGGAGTCTCGCCACCCAAGGAGACCTCTCACAACGCCACCATGTGTCCGGAAGGGTCCGTATGGAGCGCCCCGACAGCGTTTCCATTCAGTCTCCGCAACATTGCGGCAACCGCTGGCCGCCTTCTGGCGCTACGTGTGGTTCAACCACCCAGGGACATCGAGTTCATGGGAGCGATGGAGTGGGATACGGAGACCCTCTATGAGCTCCTCAACGAGGAGCTTGTATCGCTCTCCAGCTCAGATTCCAGTAGGGGGAGCCATCACCCTTCCCGGGAGTGCTACATGACGCAGACCCCCGAGGGTCACGTCGAAAGCGCCTCTAGGGAAGAGGCCACCCCTACAAACAATCCTGAGAGCAGATCCGAGGAAGAGGGGACAGCCCCATCTCACCTGAGGATGGAGCAGCTAAGGGCTCGTCAGCAAGAGATCGATGAGGCCGGGCAAGGGCTCGCACGGGAATACGCGGACATCAATCGCGAGATTGAACGCCGCAAAGACGGGGGGCGCGCGCGCGCCACAGCCCGCACCGTACATCAAAGGATCCTCACCGACGATGGGGCCTTTCCTCACTTTGCTCGAGCCAGCCAGAACATCGCCGCAGCAACCGCCTTGCTACATGGCCTCCCGGAGGCCGCGACGTCCGAGGATCGACACGCTTATCGGGAGATTCGCACGTTGCTCGAGCGTGCAGCCGCGCAGCAGGCGGAAAGTTCGTTGTCTCGACGACGCGAACCCAACACCAGCCAGCGCGCACCCTCAGTGCGTCCCACCAAGGACGCATCCGTACACCAAACACCGCCAGCCGGCGGGCAGCCTTCTGTCGTCCCTGTACATCAACGCCTCGGCCGTGGCCGCGACGTACGCAGCATAATCGACGCCCGGAGACGTGCCCACGGCGACGATGGAGAAGCAGCGCGCCGCGGCTATCATCCCTGACATGGCGGGCGCTACGACAGCAACGAGGACCGAAGCCCGAGCCCCGTCCTACCAGGCCCTTAGGCCTTTGGCCGGCACATCCTCAACGCTACGTTCCCTCTAAGGTATCGACCGCCTACGAACATTCCTAAATATTCTGGCGAAACAAATCCCGAGCTTTGGCTCGAAGACTATCGGCTTGCATGTTAGGCCGGTGGTGCGAGTGATGATAACTTTATTATTCGCAATCTCCCGCTGTTCTTGGCCGACTCGGCGCGAGCGTGGCTGGAGCACCTACCGTCCAATGCTATTCAGAGTTGGGCGGATCTGACTGAGATCTTCGTGGGTAATTTCTAGGGCACGTACAAACGCCCTGGAAACCCATGGGACCTCAAGAACTGCCGTCAGAAAGCCGATGAAACCCTCCGCGGGTACATCCGGCGCTTCTCCCGACAGTGCAATGAGCTCCCGAACGTCGCCGACGCCGACGTGATAGGAGCCTTTCTGTCCGGAACGACCTGCGAATCCCTGGTCCACAAGCTAGGACGCAGGGGCCCGCGAACTACCAAGGAACTCCTGGACATCGCCACTAGTCATGCCTCTGGAGAAGAGGCAGTCGGAGCCATCTTTGATCGCTCCGACGGAAAGACAAGGCGGGACGAGGACGCCAGCGAAGGCGCCTCCAACCGTCCCGCCAAAGGGAAAAATAAGAAGCAACGGCGCGACAACTCACTCGCGGCCGCTACCGACCACAAAGGTGGCCGGAAGCCCGCGGAGGGCACTCCGAACCACTTCGAGAAAATGCTCGAGGGGCCATGCCCAAACCACGCCTTCCCGGCCAAGCACCTATACAAGGAATGCGGCCTTATGCGCAAATACTTGGCCGGGGGTCTGAACAAGGAGGAGCAGGAGAAGGAGCCTGTTCCCACCACTAACGACATGGAGGAGAAGGACGACACCTTCCCAACTCCGACCGGTGCCCTCATGATCTTCAGAGGATCAGCGGCCTACGACTCTAGGCGCCGCCAGAAGGTCGCACGTCGAGAGGTCTATACCGCTGGACCGACTATGCCAGCTTATCTCCGGTGGTCAGAATCCGCCATAACCTTCGATCGGACCGACCATCCAGATACCATCCCACACCCGGGAAGGTATCCGCTTGTCGTCAACCTGATCATCGGTCCAAAGCGGCTCACCAAGGTACTGATGGATGGGGGCAGCGGCCTCAACATCATGTACGCCAAGACGCTCGACGAGATGGACGTCGACCGAACGCGCCTCCGCCCCGTCCGAGCACCTTTCCATGGCGTCATGCCAGGAAGGCAAGCCGTGCCGCTAGGGTAGATTGACCTGCCCATCACTTTTGGGGATCAATCCAATTACCGGACTGAGACCCTCACCTTCGATGTAGTAGGGTTCCCGGGGACTTTCCACGCCATTATGGGGCGACCATGTTACGCGAAGTTCATGGCCGTACCCAATTACATGTACCTGAAACTGAAGATGCCGGGCCCCCGTGGGGTCATCACCATCGGCACCACCTTCCAGCGCGCTTACGAGTGCGAGGTCGAATGCTGCGGACACGCATCCACGGTCATCGCATCCGAAGAGCTCGCCACCCTCAGGGAGGAGGTCATTGAAGGGACACCCGACGCAAAGAAGTCGTCTGGATCATTCGAATCGACGGAGGGCTCCAGGGACGTCCTCTTGGATCCCAGTAGCTCCAAGGGCAAAAAAGTCCGAATCGGGACCGCGCTCTCCTCCGCGTAGGAAAGCGCGCTCGTCGACTTCCTCCATGCCAATAGGGACATCTTTGCGTGGAAACCCTCGGATATGCCAGGCATCCCGAGGGAGGTCGCCGAGCATACTCTCCAAATCCTCCCAGGCTCCAAGCCGGTGAAACAACGCCTGCACCGCTTCGACGAGGAGAAACACAGGGCCATTGGCGAGGAGATAGCCAAACTACTGGCCGCAGGATTCATAAAGGAAGTATACCACCCAGAATGGTTAGCAAATCCTGTTCTTGTCTGGAAAAAAGCGGGAAATGGAGAATGTGTGTTGATTATACTGGCCTCAACAAAGCGTGTCCAAAGGATCCATTTCCTTTACCACGAATAGACCAAATAGTCGATTCCACCTTGGGGTGCGAAACCCTCTATTTCCTGGACGCATACTCAGGCTACCATCAAATCGCGATGAAAGAGTCCGACCAGCTCGCGACATCTTTTATCACGCCCTTTGGATCATTTTGCTACGTTTCAATGCCGTTTGGTCTGAAGAACGCTGGGGCAACGTACCAGCGCTGTATGCTTAGTTGCTTCGGAGACCTCATCGGGCGAACCGTTGAGGCCTATGTCGACGACATCGTAGTCAAATCCAAGCGGGCTGACCACCTTGTCGCCGACCTTGAACGCACCTTTGCGAAACTCCGGGCGAACGACATCAAGCTCAATCCCGAAAAATGTGTTTTCGGGGTCCCGAGGGGCATGCTGCTCGGCTTCATCGTCTCTGAGCATGGCATCGAAGCCAACCCAGAGAAGATATCAGCCATCATGAGGATGGGCCCGATCCAAAACATAAAGGGGGTTCAGCGGATCATCGGGTGCCTTGCCGCCCTCAGCCAATTCATTTCACGCCTCGGCAAACGAGGACTCCCCCTTTATCGACTCCTGAAGAAAACTGACCGCTTTGAGTGGACGGCCGAGGCTCAGGAGGCACTTGACATGGTTAAACAATTTTTAACTAAGCCGCCAGTCCTAGTTCCTCCATGCGATGGAGAATCTCTCCTACTATATATATCGGCCACCACCCAAGTGGTTAGCTCCGCCTTAATAGTAGAGCAAGAGGAAGAGGGGCACGCCTTCAAGGTGCAGCGCCCTGTATATTTCATCAGCGAGGTGTTATCTGACTCCAAAACCCGCTACTCCTAGATCCAGAAACTCCTCTACACCGTCCTCATCACCAAAAGGAAGCTACGCCACTACTTCGAGTCACACCCCATGACAGTAGTGACGTCGTTCCCCCTCGGCGAGGTCGTTCGTAGCCATGACGCTACGGGAAGAACCGCAAAGTGGGCACTCGAGCTGATGGATCAGGGCATTTCTTATGTCCCCCGAACGGCAATCAAATCTCAGGCACTGGCTGACTTCACCGCGGAGTGGACCGAGGTCCAGATGCCACCAGCAGCCGTTGACCAAGAGTATTGGATAATGTACTTTGACGGATCGCTGATGAAGAAGGGCGCCGGAGCAGGACTAGTCTTTGTATCCCCCCTCGGGGTGCACATGAGGTACATGGTTCGGCTTCATTTTCCCTCATCAAACAATACTGCAGAATACGAAGCGCTCATCAACGGCCTATGAATCGCCATCGAACTGGGCATCCGACGCCTCGACGTCAGGGGCGACTCTTAGCTGGTCGTCAACTAGGTCATGAAAGAGTCAGGCTGCCACGATGTCAAGATGGAGGCATACTGTCGAGAGGTCCGATGTTTGGAGGACAAATTCGACGGCCTCGAACTCAATCATATCCCCAGGCGCCTCAACGAAGCGGCCGACACACTCGCAAAAGCGGCATCCAGCCGAGAGCCGGTTCCAACAGGCGTCTTTGCCAGTGATCAACACAAACCCTCGGTATGCTATGCGGGGTCGGAACAAGCCGACGATGGCCCTTCTAGTCCGATCCCCAAGGCCGATCCGCCAACTGTTCCTCCCGACCCTGAGGTCATGGAGCTTGAAGAAGATCCAGCAATGGAATCCGATCCTCCCAATGACTAGAGAACGCTTTACCTCGACTATCTCCTCCACGATGTACTACCGACCGACAAGACAGAAGCCCGGCGGCTCGCGCGACGCGCCAAATCCTTCGTTCTTATAGAGGGCGAACTCTACAAACGAAGTCACATCAGAATTCTGCAACTTTGTATCCCTGACGAACAGGGAAAACTCCTACTAAGCGACATCCACGGTGGGGCATGCGGACACCATGCCGCACCAAGAACCTTGGTTGGGAAGGCATTCCGACAGGGTTTCTATTGGCCCACCGCAGTAGCCGATGCCGAGCAAATTGTACGCACCTGCGAAGGGTGCCAATACTACGCTCGGCAAACACACCTCCCGGCCCAGGCTCTCCAGATGATCCCCATCACGTGGCCCTTCGCGGTCTGGGGGCTTGACCTGGTTGGGCCACTTAAAAAAGCGCCCGGAGGCTTTACCCACCTACTTGTCACCATAGACAAGTTCACAAAATGGATTGAAGCTCGACCAATATCCACAATCAAATCCGAGCAAGCTGTGTTGTTCTTTCTCAACATCATCCATCGCTTTGGAGTACCGAACTCCATCATTACAGACAACGGCACGCAGTTCACTGGTAGGAAATTCATTCGTTTCTGTGATGAACAACACATCCGAATCGATTGGGCAGCCGTCGCGCACCCCCGGACGAACGGACAGGTCGAGCGCGCAAATGGCATGCTTCTTCAAGGCCTCAAACCCAGAATTTTCAACCGGTTGAACAAGTTCGGCGCGCGTTGGCTCGCTGAGCTCCCGGCTGTGCTCTAGAGCCTAAGGACGACTCCTAGCAGGGCCACCGGCTACACACCCTTCTTCATGATCTATGGCTCCGAGGCCATTCTACTGACGGACCTCGACTATGGAGCACCAAGAATCAGAGCATATGACGAAAAGGGAGCCGAGGCATCTCACCAAGACGCCATGGACCAGCTGGACGTGGCCCGCGACATCGCCCTCCTCCGTTCAGCCAAGTACCAGCAAGCGTTACGGCGGTACCACAGCCGACGGGTGCGGGGTCGAGCCTTCAACATCGGAGACCTCGTCCTCCGCCTTGTGCAGAGCAACAAGGATCGTCACAAACTCTCCCCGCCCTAGGAAGGGCCCTACATCGTCGTGGAAATACTTCACCCAGGCGCCTACCGGTTGAAAACCTTCAGAGGCAAGGTCTTCACCAACGCCTGGAACATTGAGCAGCTACGTCGTTTCTATCCTTAAAATAAGCTTACACTTTTCTTTATCAGTTTTTGTCTTAACAGAACCTCGATCCTTAGTGACTTCCAGCCCCTGTAAATCGCGAAGGGTCAGACCTCACTCGGGGGCTAGCATGTGATCGTAACATATGTCATGTGTAATACAAGTATTACGCTTGTAAAAAATCCCTGTGTTATACTTGCAAACATTCTCTAAGTTTTCCATTCGCCTCGTAAACGAGTCTCGAGGGCTAAGATCTTGGGAACCAATTCTGAACACAACTGGTAGGACTGCGAGACACCCACGCCCCAGCGGCTGCAACCTCTTTGCTCACCAGTTCAATCAGAATTAGTTCTCCCACATTCCTAGTTTCCTATGACTTAGACCATGAGAAGAGTTGGAAAGCGTTAAAATGACTTGCCATAAGCAAAGGATGTAATTTTGTTCATTTTTTGCACAAATTCACCACTTACAAAGCGATGTCATTACAAAAAGGAACAATATACTCTGAGGACTGTTTACTCGGGGGCTTCCCCACAACGTTATTTCATTATAGTCTTGGCTCAGCTCTACCACAAGTGCTACTGCGGTCGCCACGCCACACTCTCCATCGGTGATGTCCGGGGCGTGTACACAGGCCAGCTCGTCTACTGCGGTCGCCGTGCCACGCTCTCCATCGGTGACATCTTCGCTGGATCCTCGAAGGCGCCACCATCTACGACGCCTCCGCCGGAGCGTCCGGGGACTACGCCATCGTCGTCAGCCGCAACCCCGGCAGCAACGCCACCGCCATGGCATCTGGGGACTATGCCATCATCCCCAGCCATAACCCTGACAACGGCGTATGGGCAGGAAACGCCTCCCGCCAAGGGAGGAGCGCAGCGAACGACGGCGCAGTCAACGACGTACAACGCCCACCGATGCCTTTTTTCCTTCAGTAGCAGCGACTCCTCACCAAGGGCCGCGTGCACCATCTCATCTATGTTGGATAACCTCCAGCTCGACATCACGCACTAGACTCACGAGCAAGGTTGTAAGTTCTCTATCTCTCTCTGGCATTACTCTTCCTCACTCAAGAACTGCCACGACGCACGGACGCGTTCGGCGGAAAGGAAGAAGAAGGAGAGATAGCGGCTCGGAGGCAGAAGGGGAGGTGGGATGAGAATTCCTCTCCCCCTCCCTATTTAAAGAGGAGGCGCTGTAACTAAGGAAAGGCGAAAGGTCGGACGAAAAAACCCTCTCCCTTCCCCTTTTTTAATACGCAATCAATGCTGATTGATATCTGAGGGGACGCGCCAGAAGTGACGGGACGAACCCCGGTCTACGAGGCGTCCCTCTTTGGTCAAACTGAACACTACCTGGGTATGGCCCGCCACTGACCCGCTCCGGACACGGCGATTAAGGCACCCACATAGGCAGACAACTTTTCGCCTCCCCCATGCAGGACCACGGACGACCCGACGACGGGACCATTCAGATCTCCTAGGTTGGCCGTTCGGCCCAGAAGACACGACGAACGAACGACCAAAGAAAGATAAGCCTCTCAGTTTTCTCACTTTATGCGTTAAAATTCGTTCGCAAGATTCTGACCCCGTCAAATAGCAGGGACGCGAACAGCGGGCTGCCGAGGATGACTACCAGTCTAGACATCCTCTTCACCCGACCCCTCCGTATGCTTGAAACTAAGGGCGCGACATACAGGCAGAAAGCTTTGAGTAAAACTGGATGAACTAGCAAACCCTACGCCCCGATAGCTACGGTGTTTCTGTTCACCAGAAAAATCATACTCAACGCCCCTCGCGTCTCTAGTTTCGACATCTGCCTTCTCAAAGAAGGATCGGAGGGGTCCGCCTACAGAGTCTCCCCCAAGGGAAGAACTGTCAGGATGCCCAAGTTAATCGAACGGCTCGGATCGTCACCGAGACACGAAAACAAAGAACAGCAATTCTTACGCAGGTTATTCCAACCTCGTCACAAACGTCAGGGCCTGGACCCATCCGGTAGGAGCTTTCCGCCACTCATACCACCAAGGTAACGTTACCGACCCTGCCTATATTTTCAATTAAATCTTGCATTCAAAACATTTCATATGCAAAAAATTGCATCCCAATGATTCATGTCGCACCACGAAACGGCTGTCGCCTCATTCGATATAGGCAACCATAGGCTGAGGTTCGAAGGTTGGCCCACAAAGGGCTCGAGGCCGCCTCACGCCGAACAGAGCCAGGGAGAGATAACCGAGACGAGCCCCAGCGGCCCTGCCCAACCCCGCTCAGAAGCGAACCGGGACGTCTCGACCTTCTCTCGTTCGATTCTAACCTCGAGCCAAACCCATAGAATCTCCATCGAGGAGAGGCCATCGGGCCCCCTGAGCTTATCGAACGACTCAGGCATCTGCCGGGAGGCGGGTTAAGAAGTTGTGGAGTGCCACCAGAGGGCTCTGCCGACCCCATCAGCAAATGATGGACCCAGATTCCGCACGAACGTACCCGTTAGCGAGCTCATTGAGCGCGGTACTCAAGCCGTCGAGGCAGGTGTCGTTCACTCAGCCCCTCCGATTGCGAAAACCGAGGACGGGGTAACACGCAATTAATGGCCAAACCCTATCAGACCCTAACAGGGCTCGGGGGCTCGGGCCAAATAATGCAGGGACACAGGTTCAAAGGCCCCACCTTGTCGAGCCCATAGAGTCCCCAGTTGGGATTTCTGTTGGAAGACAGGGCGGGGATTATTGCGATGGCATCCATTATCACCAGAACCACGATTCCGATCTCCAGTAACACCCGACCCCAGCAGGTGCGGGGGTCAAACCTTACTCGGGGGCTGTTAAGGTACGACCACCTCCTTTCCTTCTTTCGGAACAATCTCCTCGCATTATAATCAGCGGCATAATTCAGGGGAACATATTAGTAAGACCGTAAAAAATGAAATCGCAAAAAATCAAACAAAACAAAATTAAGACGCAAAAGCACGAAAGGCGTCCAGACTCGAAAAGTACCGACACTTGTCCACATATTACATATAAGCTGTTCTCAAAATTGTTCGATTAATTACTCCCGCGAAGGGAGAACCATTTCTTTCAGACTGTCTGCCAGGTTCTTCGCAAGGGGAGCGACCATCTTCTCCATTTCCTCCAGCTCTTCATCCTCGTAGGTGGACGGAAAGCCTTCGCTCATCACCCTCAGGTTTATTTCCTTCTCATAATGGGCGTGGGCGACGGTGAAGGCCTGGGTAATCCCGGCGTGAAAGGCACTCTCCTCAAGTTGGCCCACCCGAGCCGTGATACCTCCGACACGAGCCGCGAGCGGGCTGGTCTCCACCGGCTCCGTCACATTCAGAGCGTTAAGGATCACCCCGACCGCAGCTTGTAGAAGATCGTGCTCATCGCTCTCAGCCTGAAGGGCCCTGCGCGTATAGGCAGCCTCTTTCTCCAGCTTGGTGGTGACATTCTCAGCACTCATCTTTCCTTTCACCGCGTCATCAAGCTCCGCCCGGAGAGAGCGGACCACCTCGACGTCCTCGTCCACCTTCTGCTAGAGGGCTGTGGCCCTACTCTCGGCCTTCCGCCAGAGGTCCCGCTCCATCTCCAGCTCCTTCAGGACTTCGCCGGCCTTCTCATTGGCCATGACATTCCTCTGCAGCAGCTCGTCTCGCTCTTTTTTGAGTCTGGCAATCTCCTCTCCATCCAGCTTAGACCTCGCCGATAGGTCCTCGAACATCCTGTGCGCCTCCTCCGCATCTTGATGCGCCTGGGCCTCCCGCTCCTGGACGATAGTAAGCTGGGCGGCCATGTTTGCCCGCAGCCAGGCCTCCTCGGAGAGGCGATCCCGCTCCGCCTTCTGCTCACGGAGGAATTGGGATTTTTTCCGGCTACGAGCAACAAGAATCTGAGGAGGAAGAGGACTGATATCAGAAATGCGAGAACATAAGAACACACGAAGAAAGAAGAAGGTCCAAAAAATACCTGAGTGGTAGGGATAACGATCTCACGAAGGGCTCCTCTGGCCTGGTCCAGGGCGTTCAGCATGGTCGAGATCCCGATGTCAAGACCCTCCCGCTCCATGCTCTCGGAATGATCATCGAGCGAGAAAAGAGCTGACGTCGGGTCCTGAACGGCCATCCACTGGAGTGGCGGCTCCCCCCGCGCAGGGGAGCGGCTTCCTCCTGACAAAGGGGCCGGTGACGGCTCCCTCCTGACCCTGTGCGGCACCACCGCCGCACTCGAGGACCCTCCGGCTGGACCCTCCTCCGTCTGGACCGCTTTGGGCGCCACGGGCGGATCCACATGGGCGCCTGGCGGCGCGGATTGCACCACGCCCTCGGGTGCCACCACGACTGCGCCCGGCTGATCCAGGCTCGGCACAGTCATGATCACCTTCATCGGTGGTATGCGGTCCTCGACCGGCTGTTCCACGCCCGCCATGGAAGAGACCGCTCGCTCAATAACCTCCGCGGGCGTGGGAGCCACCATGGACGCTGTCGGTTCGGCCAACGCGGCCCCGACATCGGCACCACCCCTGCCCGAAACAGGGGTGGCTCCAGGTGACGCCGTCTGTCCCACTTGAAGGGCGAGACTCTTCTTGGGCGCTAGCCCTAGGGGGTGACCTGTCCGCAAGAACCTACACAAAGGTAATAACCGTTAAGTCAAAATAAAAATGGAAAAAGGATGAAAACAGAGGAGTCAAAAGCTTACGTTGACGTCCTCGGCCGGTGAAAGCGTTTTGGGGACGGATCCCCAGATCCCTGCCCTAACTCGTCCGGACAGGACCGTTTCATGCCTACCCCCTGCTCCGGGGCAGGGGGGATCATCTCGTCGGGCGTGGCACCAAAGCCGTCCCCCTCCATTGTCTCGCGGGGCGCAGCACCGGAGCTGCTCCCCTCCATCACCTCGCAGGGCGCGGCATTAGAGCCGAGCGCGGCTCCGGTGCTACCCTCTTCCACGATCGCCTCAAGGTCGGCGGCAGCAAGCCCAGCGTCCCTCGTCCACCGATCCTCGGCCGGCACGCCGTGCAAAACGGCGGACTCGCCGGCCTCCACTGACCTCATCGATTCACTTCCCTCTGCGTGAAAAGCGAAGGGCCCCTGCACGGGTGGGTGGCCACTTGTCGGCGTCTCCTCATCCTCTAGGACGCCCTAATCCACGTCGACAGCTACCTCATCGTCGTCGTCGTCATCCTCATCATCATCGTCATCCTCACTGCTCACGTCCTCTCCCCGATCCCGTGCCTCCTTCAGTCGTTTCGCCTTCTTCATCTCCTCCTTTGCTTTCTTGTCCCGCTCGGCCGCGAGTCGATTCGCTGCCGCCGTAGCCCTGTCCTTCGGCAGTGGAGCCGGACTATCCTTGAAGACTAGCCCCCTCGGCTAGCCCCAACATCACAAAAGCAAGTATTAAAAAAGGGGAGATTCAGGAGAAAGAAAAGAGTGCGGGAGAAGAGGGCTTACGAATTCGAAGAACCCAGGCTCCGGCCGCATTGGAGGATGCCCGGGCACCGGATACACGATGTCGAGGACCATGCTGGCAGAATCCTTCATCGGCTCCGTCGCCTCCTTGACACGCTGCACCACTTCCGAATAAGGGAGCGCCTCGTCAACGAGCATCGTCCCCTCGAACGATATCCCGGGCATCATCCGATGCAGGGGAAGCACACGCACCATCAGTGGCGCCACCCTCCTTGCGTGGTAGGCACCGATAATCCCCGACCCCTTTACACCCCGACCCTTCAGGGCATGGAGGGTGGAGAGAAGGTCAGAGATGTGCTTCTTGTCTTTAGACTGGACGCCCCAGCCCCACGACGCCGGAGCATCCACAATAAGACATCCGGTGTACTTCGGTAGGGTGGCACTCACATCATCCCTAACATAAAACCACTGCGAATGCCATCCCTTGTTGGATGTAGCCAGATGCATGTACGGGTAACCCTTCGACCGGGTATGGCGCAGATGAATGCTGGCACACCCCATCGGCGCGTTCACTTCTTTCCCCCCGATCTTCCTCTTCGACAGACTAACGCTAAAGAAATACCGCCACAGATCAAAATGGGGATCGATCCCTAGGAAACCCTCGCACAGGGCAACAAACGCTGCCATATGCTGTATCCCATTGGGAGTTAGATGCTGCAGCTCTACCTCATAGTAATCTAATAGCCCCCGAAGGAATCTATGAGCGGGTACCCCGAATCCCCGCTCATGGAAGAGGGCAAAAGAGACGACATACCCTTCAGGCGGCACCGGCTCACCCTCGTCGCCAGGAAGCAACCACTCCTGGACGGCGGACAGTGGGCGGAGAAGGCCATGGCGGACGAGGCCCTCCAGACGCCAGGAGGTGATACTTGATCTACCCCACAACTCCATTGAAGCAGTAGGGGGGAAGGGCAGGCGCGAGCTTAACGGCGGCTGGAACACGAACGCAGGCCGGTCGACGGTGGCAATGCGGGCACGAGAGGCTGGGAAGATTGGCGGCGGATGTTTCAGAACGCAAAGGAAGGGGAGCGAAATACGGGACCCTGGGGGTGAACCCCGCGGTTTTATAGGGGGCGACGGATGCGAGAAGGGCAACCGTCCGCCTCGATCTCCGGGCCTGCCACGCGCGCCACCGCGTCACGTCGCGGGACACACGCCTGTAGTCCCTATCCTCTCACCCCAAAAATCTCAGCGGACGGTTCGCCTTCCCCAAGCAAATCCGGACTCTCTACCCACCCGAGAAACGCAAGCCACAAAGGCCCGTTCTTTTTCTCTCTGGCCCACCTAGGGCCCAGAAACTCACCACCGGCCCAACCAAGAAGGAATCCATGAACGATCCATCATCAAGGGCAGAAGCACCAGTTAGGATAGCCCCGAATCAGTTCCCAGCGAACAGGACGCCACGACCCACTCGGAAGAACATCCAGTTGATAAAAAACTAAGTCCTTCAGCCTTACCCGCGAAGGGGCCGATACAACCCCCCAGGCAACTCTACTCGAGTCACCCGGAGGCTCGGGGGCTACCCCCATCGGGTGCGCTCGCGCGCACCCTCCGGCAAATTACCTTCAACGAAATCAAAAACATCCTCCAGGCGGTTCTACACGAATCACCTAGAGTCTTGGGGGCTACTGTCGGGGACCTAATACCAGGGTACCCCAGGAGGTGGAATCGATAACCACCAAACGTGAAAAACTTCTGGACGCATAAAGGCGTCATGTCATCCCTTGTTCGAGTAACAGGAGTTCGGTTCCGCCTCGCCCGACACCTTTGGGACGGGCTCGGTCTCGCCCGAGGGCCGAGGGATAAACTCCGTCTCGCCCGATGCCTTGAGGGCGGGCTCGGTCTCGCCCGAGGGCTAAGGGATGAGTTCCGTCTCGCCCGATCCCGGAGGGGCAGGGTCAGCCTCACCCGACGCCTTTGTGGGATAACCCTGCCTCGCCCAAAGGCTCAAGGCTAAACTCCGTCTCGCCCGACGCCTATAGGGTGGGCTCGGTCTCGCCCGAAGGCTAAGGGATGGATTCCACCTCGCCGAATCCCAGAGGGATAGGGTTAGTCTCGCCCAAGAGATAGGGATTGATCTCCGCCTCACCCGACGGCCCAGAACGAGCCTCGCCCTGATCGATATCTATCCCTCATAATGATGGGTACAGGATGAGACAAGACGTTCGGGTCAACCATGGCTCCAACGACCATACCCTGCGCCCTGGCAGGAAAAGGACTGCCAGGGAGCAACAGGACTCATGCTTTAGACCCTTCCGGGCGCCGCTGAGCCCAAAAGGTATTACAGGTGCGTGCATCTCACTCGGTAGAGTTGTAGGCGCCGCCTTCAGCTCTGGGACACGGAACCCAACGAAGATATACGACAACCGCTACGCTCCAAGAACGGATTTGCTATCTCCATGAACGACGGATACTCCGTCACCGCGCTGTGGACCTGAGGGAGCGGGGCCCTCTTCCTGACCCCTCAGGTCCTCCTAGTTAGAGGGCCTTGGCCACGGCGCTACACCGGACCCCGATCCCGAATTCTCCCAATAAGAATCATGGGAACCAGAAGGCGTATGGAGCAAGGCTGGGGGGAGGCTCCTAAGTCAAAACCACTATACTACAGCCCATACCCTGGGGGCAGCATGCTGTGACTAATCTGACATCCTACAGAGATATCGACAACATCGTAAGCACTTATCTTCCTTCGCACTCATCAGAATGGGGGACCTGACCAGGTAGACATGAGCCCCAAGGCTAAGTAGAGTACGCATCCTGGAGCCCTCACCCTTGTAAAGCCAGCCCCTTCATCTATAAAAGGGGATGCGCATCCTCCATCAAAGGGACGGAAAAAATAGGACCGAACAATAGAACGCACTCATACACACAAGCAGCTACGAAGCTCTCGACCACCTTTCAATCCTTCGATCAGAGACTTGGGACCAGTCCCTCTCTCGGCAGTTTGTATCCCTTACTATAGACCATTCACGGTGCTAATAACACAAGCAGCAACAAACTGGACATAGGGACGTTCCGCCCGAACTAGTATAAATCCTGTGTCCTTTAGCGCACCATCCGAGCCTAACGCGCGTTACTATAAATTTACTTGCCGGTGCTTGTACGAAACACCGACAACACTATAACCATGACTTAGAGGCCAATTTGGTCCCAGTCATGATTACCAAAGTTGTTCTATGTGACATTCTAAGCATGTTTAAGGTACTCCTAGGGTCCCATAAGCATTTTATTCATTGGTCACATGTAAACCCTAGCATATGTAAAGCATTTAGTGACAAACACATGTGATATAAGCAATCATAGAGATAAAATTTGAGATGCTCATGCTCATGAATGATCAATGATGCTTGTGCTCGTGCAATGCCAATGCCAAATGCATGCTTAACACCTAGGGTGTTACATTGCATATCCTTAGAGTCTTTTATTTTTCTCCTGTCAGGTAAGTCTTGTTGAGTATAATCGAGTACTTAGGGTTTTATTCCCCCTATTGTAGGTGATCCGAGGATACTTAGAGCTGACTCTTGTATGTGGAGACCTCCTGATGGGCGTAGAGAGGATTTCTTTCATGCTACGACCGTAGTGTTTATTTATAACCCTCACTAAAGGTTTTTATAAGAAAAGATGTAAAATTTGCTAGCATCTCTTGTATAAAAATATCCACTATGTTAATGCTCCACCATGTCATTAAATTAATATTTGCTTTCTCTGTAACTCTAATAACATTGTTATATTCAGCTATTATAATCAAATGAGGTAATATTCAGTTACTGTAATTAAGTGATGTAAGAAATGACTTAAGAGTGTTGTAAGCTTTATTCTCTTATTTATGATTCTGATGAAAAAATGTAGATTTTTGAGTTCTCCCTTGAGGTGTGCTCGACGGAACTACGTTGTTTAGTGTCCTTTCTTGAGTATTTAGTGTATAATGGAAGACAACTACTCTTGGGAGGCATTAGATTAGGCGGTTCTGCCATAGTTTTGACTCAAGAAGACGAAGGTAAAGAATATGTGATTGCTTATCTTGGTCACTGTCTTCTTGATCCTGAGACAAGTGCATGTGTTGTTGCTTACCAGGTTGATGTGATAAAGCACATGTTATATCGGCCAATTCTTCATGGAAGGATAGGCAAATGGGCATATGCACTAATAGAATATGACTTGACTTTTGAACCATTGAAAACATTGAAGGGTCAAGTTCTTACTGATTTTATTATTGAGCATGGTATTGATTTAGATGATAAAATCAATTACCTTACTTTTACTCCATGGAAATTATACTTTGATGGATTGGTTTGTAAAGATAGCCAAGGTGTTGGTATTATTCTTGTTTCTCCTAATGGTATAGAAATTGGGATGTCAAGCCGATTAGATTTCTCTTGTACCAACAATCAAACTGAATATGAAGCTTTATTATTTAGGTGGATCATGTTGTAGTCCATGGAAGTAAAACAAGTTGAAGCCTATGGTGATTCCTTGCTAGTGGTACAGCAAGTTCCTAGTGAATTTCAATGTTTAGAAGGATCACTAAGAGCTTGTCTTGATGCTTGCCTTGATGTTATTGACTATTTTGCTGAATTCTGAATTCGGCATATTCCAAGTCATGAAAATCAAAAGGCCAACTTGTTAGCTCAACAAACATCTGGCTATGATGTCGGTGGATGTAATTTCCATATTCAAGAGCAGCTGATGCATGAAAATTTCAATTTTTCCCGTGCAGGTGCAGACCAGTCAACTAAGCCGACTGTCCTAGTCAGCTTAGCTGACCCCTTCTCTGCTAAAGCCTAGTCGTCTAAGCCGACTACGCTAGTCAGCCATGCTGATACCTCCAAGTTGGCTAAGCCAATTGCCCCAGTCGTTTCAGCCGACTCTCCTATGACTAGTCTGGTCAATTCGCCCGAGAAGCTACCAAATCAGCATGATGTAACTTCTAGTGATGTTAGGGCTAATTTAGAAGATTGGATGACTCCCTTGTTGAGATATCTACATGATCCAAGTTCTAAGGTTGATAAAAATGTTTGACAGAGCGCTTTCAAGTATGTGTTGCATAATGATGAACTCTATCAGAGAACCGCCAAAGACTTGTTGCTTAAGTGCTTGGAATCAGATCAGGCAAGAGTTGCTATGGCAGAAGTCCATGAAGGCATTTGTGGTATACATCAATTGGCCCCGAAGATGAAGTGGTTATGGCATAGAGCTGATTTTTATTGGCCTACTATAATGGCCAATTGCTTTCGTTACTATAGAGGATGCGAAGAGTGCTAGAAGTTTGGAAATATTCAGCTTGTGCCTGTTGCTATGCTTCATCCTATCATCAAACCATGGCCTTTTCATGGTTGGAGGCTAGACTTCATTGGCCAAACACATCCCCCATCTTTAAAGGGACACCGATCTGTGTTGGTTGCTACGGATTACTTTACTAAGTGGACCAAAGCAGTTCCTTTGAAGAATATGACTCACAAGGAGCTAATTGAGTTCATCACTGAGCATATTATTCATAGATTCGGCATCCCTCAAATGTTAACTACAGATCAAGGGACCTCGTTTGTCTCCAAAGAGGTGAGAGAATTTACCGAATTATATAAAATTAAGTTGCTTAATTCATCTTCATACTATGCTCAAGCCAATGGCCAAGTTGAGTCTAGTAATAAGACTTTGATCAAGCTCATCAAAAAGAAGATTGAGGAGAATCCAAGGAGGTGTCATGAAGTTTTGTCTGGGGCTCTATGGGCACATCACATTTCAAGGCATGTTGCAACAAAGGTTACTCCTTTTGAGTTAGTATATGGTCAAGAGGCCGTGTTGCCTGTCGAGGTGAATTTGGATGCATATAGGCTTGATAAACAAAATGATCTATCAACTATTGTGTATCATGATTTGTGGATGGATAACATCGATGTGGTGACTGATATGAGATTAAAAGCTCTCAAGAAAATAGAGAAAGATAAAGCTCGAGTTGGCAAAGCATACAACAAGAAAGTCAAGAGCAAATCCTTCCATGTGGAAGAATTAATATGGAAAATCATACTCCCAATTGGATCGAAGAGCAATCAGTTTGTCAAGTGGTCACCAAATTGGGAGGGTCCTTACAAAGTGATCAAAGTCATATTCGGTTATTCTTATTTGCTAGAGACATTATAAGGTGAACGTCTCACAAGAGCAATCAATGTGAGGTATTTAAAAAGGTACTTTCCAAGTATTTAGCAAGAAGCCTAAGTGCTCTCCGAACAATGGCCGATACATGTATCGCCCTTAGAACAAAAATGGTAAATGTATACATCGTCCTTAGTCACTGAGCAACCGATGAGATGTGTATCATCGCTGCTTGGCTTTATTTTGTCTGATTAAGTGTTTTCAGGTTTATGCATCATTCACCTAAAAATAGGGGGCATATGTTGACAACCAAAATTATCCATTTTGTGAAGTTGTCAAAATGTGGAACGGGCTTCACCATTGCGTTCCTCTCGTTGAGACGGTCAAAAAAACATATCTAGAACGTCTCATTCGTAGTGTGAATGAAGGAGTTGTTCCCTCAAGAAAATCTCACCCTACCAGAACTTCTAAACCCCTGTCAGAACCTCTGATTTTCACTTGGAGATTCTGAGTTTGTGTCACCTAGAAGTGCTGGCTTTGTGCGGAAATCAGAACTTCCGCCTGGAGGTGCTGGCTTTGCGCGAAAATTAGAACTTCTGATCCCCTGTCAGAACTTATGATTTTCGCAGTCTAAATCAAGGAAAGTCCAAACTTGATTCCAACTCTTCCAAACTCGTGGGAAACTTGGAGATTAAGTCTTGGAGAGGTTTCCTACTGGGATAAGACCACCCCCTCTCTATATATGAGAGGATCATGGCCGATTGAGTTTATATCTATCCAATCGTCATACAAACCAATTTATCAACTCCTTTTGCCCTAATTCTCCTCTCTCAACCCCTCTTGTTGTTCGTTGAGTTTTCCAGCGAGATTCAGCGGCATTCTAGGCGGCCTTGCTGGTCCTAGGAGATCCTCCACGTGCTCCTCCCCGACGGGTCTTCCCGGGAGAAGTTCGGGAGCTTTTCCGGCCGAGAATAGGCTCTACATCGGTCTTATCGGTCTCTAGATCGGTTTGATCGATTACATCACATTTTTGCTGCGTTGTAGGTTGTGTGCAACCTCTTTGGATGTTGAGGCCCAGCTGGTGTGTTGGCTTAGTTTCATATTCAACGTCAACAAGGCTTTTACAGTAGCCTGGTCCAGGGGAAATCACTGTACGTTTAGTGTTTAATACAAAGCTTGTACCGTCGGTGGCTATTTTAACGTGCATACTTGTCTGATATGCTACTTGAAACCCTGCTCTCTGACACTTTACATATATAAAAGAATAGGTTGAGCTAAACGAGGAGCAGTCCAAAGTAGATCCATTTGACTCAGGTGTGTTTCTTTGCCTCATCCACTGGTCTAGTATTAGTGGCTCATGAAACTCAAGGAGGGGCAGGTTTTTTTTTCTTATCACCATAGGATTCCTTGTTTATTACAATTCATAGGCTGTGAAGATTTGGTCCTATGCACCACATCTGGCTCTTTGGCCAAAAGATTATGTGAATCAATCACTCATTATGAAAGTACTAATATATATGTTAGAAATCAGTAGGTTAGTGCGCTCATAATTTTTCAGAGAAAAAAAGTTTTTGCAGAGGAAAGAATGGATGGAATGAATCATGAACGTTGGGTAATAAGTTCCATTGCGCAGTGAAAGAAAGAGTGCTGCAAAAGGGCAGAAATTTCATTACAGTTTCACCTTTGACGAACAAAGTAAATTCCTGCTTTTGATAAGGGTAAAAGGCTAACAGCAGCAGTGAGTGAAAGAGATGAGTCTGTGAGGCCCATACGGTGAACTTTTAGTTTACTCCTCGCTGCACATGGCATGGCACCCTCTTACTACTCCTAAGCTCGTCGGAGCCCAAAACCCCTGCCATACATGTCGTCATGCCATAGGCAAACCGCAATGGACCACAGGCTTAAATATTGCTGTCATGCTCATGCAGGACTTAACAAACTCTGACCATGATGCAAAGATAGCAGTTACCTTCATAACCTAGTGTTGCGAAAGGACATGGGTGGTGGACTCACACTGGTAACAGTTCACCAAAAAGTTTCAGTTTTTCTATGCATTCACTGCTGCAGTTATATATCTTTGCACTCATCCATCCATCCGTGTCAGTCAGATAAAATAGTGCTGCAGATGCATGCTCCATGGTGAGCCCTACTCTCCTACTCTCCTCCTCTTTGTGACAATTCAAAAAATCCATTTGATAGGGGAAACAGAAACACACAGCCCTTTGCTTGCTTTCTCTTTCATTCATGCCTGCCTCATCATGGCTTCCTTCCCCTTTAGCGTTTGCATCATTTGTGCCACTAAAGCTCCTGCCGCCGTGAGGGATTTCTTGATGCCTCCCAGCTCCCAGATGGCCATACAACTCACACTACTCATACTCATTTCATGTAGCCTTTACAGTATGTATCCTTCCTCTTCTTCTTCCTTCTCGGAATCGTCTTCGCTCGCATTGCTGGTGCTTGTCATCTCCACCTGCCTCTCCTTGCTCTTCACCAACCTCAGAAAGCTACTCAGAGACAACACCCACAAAGCTAAGGCTCCAGCTTCCATGGAAGAAGCTGTGACTGTGTACCAGGAGAAGAGCATTGTGCCACAAGATGCGGTGCCCGAGGATGCACCGGAGGATTTGATGGGAAACCTATCAGATTCTTCAGAGTGCACGACGAACGACGAGGAAGATGGCACCGAGGAAGGCTCGATGTCAGATGAAGCTGACGACGACGACGATGAGAGCCTCATTGAGATCTCCCTTGTCGATGGCCACTACGTGGGCGGCGCAGAGCAAGCTGAACAGCGATGCGCATACAACTACAAGAAGGACCTCCTCGCGGAGTTCCTGCCGGATTTGCTGCTGGACAGGAGAGATTTCTTCGACATCTTGTCAGAGATCAGCGAGGAGGACAGCCTGATCGAGATTGACATCGCAAGAGGCTCCATCAAGTGCTCCAACTTGGATATCAAGGCATGAGGTTACACAAGGTTTGGAGAAACTGAAACCTGATGATGTATTTGATCAGGGAAATTAAGGCAGCAGCTTTGTACCTGTCATCATCCATGATCCATGTAATGGTGTAAGGTGTTCTCTTTTTACAAGAGCTTATGTTTTTTTCTTTGTGGTGGATGAAGGAAGTTGTTTCTTTCATTCTTTGTACTCTGTTTCGTAAAATATTACAGCAGAAATAACGTGATTGCACATATAACGAAATGTATTTGTGCATGGCATTTTTATTTCGTTCAGTCACATGTTCAGTAGATGGTAATCATGTCAGCACTGTTCATTTGTGTGATCTGAGTGTAGTTAGTGAGATAAGTATGGCCCCGTTCGGCTTGCTGAAACTTGGCTGAACTGGCTGAAAAAACACTGTTCTGGCTGAATTGTTGTGAGAGAAAAATACTATTTTGGCTGAAAAAACAAGCCGAATAAACCGGTTTCTGGATAAGCCGAACGGAGCCAGATGGACGCGAAACATTCAGTTCAGCAAACAAATGCTGTTCTTCTGGTTCGTTTGGTGTAGACTGTAGAGATAGGGTCAACTTTTGTCCTTCCGAATCAAAAGCTCTTTTTTCTGTATATAGGGTACTGGCATATATGGCTCGAAATCAATTGTTTATTAGCTTGTGCGGCAGAGTCTTTTTAGAAGTTTGGTTCTTTGAATCCGAAAGAGGTTGAGATCTTTATGATTCGGGCCTCTATCATTAGCTTCAGCACTCAAGTACCAGTGTCCTAAACTAGCTAGTATTACTAATGCTAAATAAATGTTTGGTGGTTAACCAGTGTCCTCCTTCTAATGGTCCGTTCTTCCTTCTGTCTATTTTTTGGCGTTTTCTCTTTCATCTTATGGAGGAATCAGTGGCTCTTGCTCTACAATTGTGTTTGTTGGGTTGTGCCCAAGGTTTTCACGTCAAATAGACAGAGGTCAGGTTGTATCAACTTTTTTTTAGACACAACCATCCCTTTAAATCCTTATTTGTTTCGACTTCTTGGTGCTATTGGGCCTTTTAAAAGCTAAAAAGCTCCCGGAAACTAAAAGCTAGAAGCTCACTACGAGAGCTTTTGGTTTATGGGAACTGTTTAGCTTTTGAAAAGTCTAAAAGCTAGTTGTCTAAAAGTGGTCAAAAGCTCAAATAAATATGACATAACAGAGCAGCACAAAAAGGATCAATAATAAAAAAAATATTCAGCATGTTCGCTCTGGGACGATGAGCCTGGCGGGTACTGATTTATTGTAAGAGAAAAATACTGTTGACTGACTGATAAGCCCTGACTAAAACCAACAAGCGAACAGACTGATTATAGACAGTTCAACATGGTTGTACAAATGCACACTAGTATACTACTAATATTTCACAGGTCCTAGACTTACAAGATAGTACTAGTATAAATCTTAACACACTAGCACTCGTATTCGTATATCGACAATGCATTGTTACACACGAGCAAGTGCTGAGCTGGCCTCCTAGCACACGATAGGCTTGTTGGGGTGCATGCTGAAGATCCCTCCCTTGTACACGCCGCGGTACGTCACCACCGGTCCGTCGACGTCGGCGCCGAGGCCCTCCACCTCCTGCCCGTCCGGTCCTCTGCGGCGTCGCTGCGCTGCCGCCATGCAGCACCCGCACACGACGAGGAGCACCGCCACAGCCGCCGCTGCAGGAGGGCGACCCGCCGACCCGCACCAGCGAGCCCAGCGCGGCGAAGAGCGAAACCGCGTGCTCCCGGCACTACATCAGATATGCTTTGTAGAGACCGCTAATGGATATTCGTAGGGGTGGTTTGGTCAGCCGCTCCTACTAAAACGTGGCTACAAATCGTCGATTTGTAGAAGCGATTCTCAGACCGCCCCTACAAGGTAACACCAGCCGTTTCTACAAAATCGATTTGTAGGGGCGGCTGTAGCACTAGCCGCCCCTATATTACCTGCTTGTAGGGGCGGTTCAAACTAGAACTGTCCCTATAGTATATTTTTCCACAAAAAAAAATTAAATTTGCAATTCAAATTCGACCAGAATATATATATATATATATATATATATAGAACTACTATCCTGTAGCTGGCTACAGAATAACTTATTCTGTAGCCACTTTGAGTTACGATAATTACTATGTTATTTTACGAGATTATAGTAACTCCTTACTAAGTGGTTTAATATAACGTTATGGTAAATATCCCCATGTGTTATAGTAACCCAACTATCGTAAATATGTATTTATATTATGGTAAATTAGTATATAAAATTATAGTAAATGGAGGTGGCTACAGAATAACTTATTTTGTAGCCGGCTACTGAATAGCCTCTCCCTATATATATATATATATATATATATATATATATATATATATATATATATATATATATATATATATATATATATATATATATATATATATATATATATATATATATATATAATTCGAATCTGACTAGAACATATATAATTCAAATCTGACCACAAGCACATGAGTATTATATAAACTACTATTACAAGTCTAAATCACAAAAATATATACAATCCATCATTAAATAGACATAATTCACAAGTCTAATTCGTTGCACTTCTCCCTCCCCTCTCTCTGGCACAAGGTGCACTAGGTGAACGGGGCGACAGTGACGTAGCAGCTCTCTCTCCTCTCTGTCTCGCGGCAGCGAGCTCACGTGTTCTCATGGCTTCGTGCGCTGACAACGAGTACACTGGTGGGCCAAGGGTGGCACCTTGGTGGCTATGGCGCTCGGCGTGGACGGCGGTGGAACGGGTCGACGGCAGTGACCTAGAGGCGCGGCGGAGTCCGTACCGCGGCGAGATGCGCGGTGGAGCTCCCACAAGGTGGGACCAATGTCAAATTCCATACACATTGTTATCAACGACCAAAAGCTAGCCTTTCAGTCTCACAAAGGTGTTGGTACTGAGGATTTCTACCTAAGTCAGAATCTCAGTCATGGTAGGTGCCTTTGACGTGTACAATCTAGTCCAATATGAAGTTGCAAAGGTCGTCGACGAGCTTTAAGAGTTGTTCATCCTTGTATGGGTCTCTTTTCATTTCTTTCTCTTCTTTCCACTACAAGAGAATAATTTTTGATTTAGTATTTCATATCATGTGCGAAGTTTTTATACTATGGGTGAAGATGTTCAAACTTATCCTTAAGGAGTATCTCCTGTAGGCACCATTGTTACTTATCATAGAACATACATAGTATCCATAATGTACACTCTCAGGCTTCTGCTTGGGGCACTGTGTGTTTTGCATATGGAAATGTTAAGTAATGCTTTTGACTACCATGTAATGGAGTACTAAAGTAAGTTACACTTACTGCATATAGTGTTTTTATAGCTAGCCTTTCCTTTCTTACTGGATCATGCCTTCCGTGATGTTTATTGACATAGAACCTAAATGCTCTGTTCGAATTATTTTAGCAAATACAACTTGTTAGTATCCAAAAGTAAACGTTACAAGTATGTATACAAATGTAACAGAACCGACCAAATCATAAGAACGTAAGTACAAAAATAATCACCAAAGTGATCAAATTCCTGTACTTAAGCTCCCATAATCCCGGTAGTCCGGAAATCACGAAGGATTTCAACCAACTCTCGACATACAAACCAAGACCGTAGTGATTCAACACAACACATCATTCATTACAACATTTCACAAGTAGCATTCGGATTACATCCATCAGAGTTCAAATAAAATATTACAAACTAAGTTCAGATTTGCAGAAGCAACATAGTTTAGTACATAACTTCATAGTTTCAAATACATTACCAGATCTTAGTCATGTCCCACAAAAGCATCTTTAGGTACGAGAACTAGGAGAGACCGCGCCCAACGGTCTAGTCTTCATCCCCAGCTGGGAGAAGGCAGTACTTGCAGCAACCAAAGTAGAACTGGTCATCTGCAACAGGTGGGAGATAAACCCTGAGTACGAGAAGGTACTCAGCTAGACTTACCTGTCAAAACCAGAAATAAAAGATATCAAGGGTCATGCAAAGCTTATGAGGTGGGCTAGCTTGACACAGTTGCATAAAAGAGCTTATGAATGTAGTGACCAATTTAAACTTCGCATCAAGCTTATCATCAATTACCTGTCCACTAGATTTGCACCTGTACTAGAGCACTCGCTTATTAGGAGCAAACAATATTAACCTTAGCAGGTATAATAAGGCTGTCATCGTCATATCATCATTTCTGAACCATTAGGTTATTTAGTGTATCTACTTTGGAGATAAGCCCGTCAAGTTCTCACTAACCGGGAGAGACGGCGACTCGAATCGAATTACAACTCAGCTGAGGGGGTATTCCTAACTCTCACCCTGGCATACTTTGCAAGGGTAGCCGTGGGTCACCTTTGGAACAACTCAGGAACCAAATTTGTGGGTTTGATCAGTGCCAGCACTCTCAGGGATTACCCTTCTGCCAGGACGATTAGGACTTTTAAATCACCTGCCCTTGGACTCACACCTATGGCTCCCTTCTGAGGCGGACTTTATACTTATCGACTCCCGGCCTGAGGTAAGCTACTCGGCTTCGCGGTTGATCTTCGGACACGGCCAACTAAGAGAGAGGCATGCGTTCAACATGAACAGGAAAGGCTCCAAGATTCAGTCCTTAAGCGACATAGACGGAGTCACTACAACCCGGCAAGCCTCCGCCCGGTCTTCATTTCAAATTAAGACAGGTTCTTTTCCACGATAGCAAATATAACCAACCGTGCCATATGTATCTTCCTATATCTCGTAGGTGACAGGAAATCACCTGACTTCTACCGTGTTTAAGTAGGGCTAAGCACTACACGAGCCTGAGCTACATAGGATTCAGAGTATCAATATCTGGACAAGGATTGGATAACCAATGCAGCAAGTGTTTGCATCCAACACCTAAACTTAATGCAACAATATATATATGTAACAATAATACTTTAACTGCATTTCGGAAATTAGGAGGCTTAATATGCTCCGGGGCTTGCCTTTCACAAAGTTGCATGGACGGTGATCCGGGCACTCAACGGTGACCTCGTCTGGCACTTCCCCCGAGGGCTGCACCTCCTGAACCTCCGGTGTTGGCTACTGCTGCTCGCTTGGTTCCTCGAATTCCAGCAGGGTCACACCTTCTAGTACACCTATTGCATGCTGATGCACAAGATAAATATCATGGATGCATAAGGAATGACATGATGCTCATGATGAATGAATCACAGTAAGTGTTTAACGAAAACATCACTGGACACTCGTTTACCGATTAAGAATAGCTCTATTCAAATCACTTTAAAACATGTATCTAACTTAACTTGAAGAACAAGATCAACTTACCTAACTTGCATAACCTAAGATAAAGATGCTCATCTTCCGTTAAAGGCCTAACACCTAGGAACATTACCACAAACTTAGAAATAGTAAAGGCATACTTAAAACAATAGTTAAAGTTTCATATGCACACGGGTAGTTCCTTAATTCAATCACAACAAGAGTTCTACAAATCCAAATGACTTGCATGAGGATATTCTGGAAAGCTTATGAAATTCTCTACAATTCATTTGTAAACATCAAAGTATGATTCTTACGTTAACCAAATCGTATTCAAGTAAACCTAGAATCTGTCCAGAAATAACAGGTTTACTAAATTAATTATTTAGTGATGATGCAAAAGCATAATTGGACCAAACCAAGTTTACCAACTTGTTGTGCATACCAGAGGAACATCAGAAAGTATAGTGCCAACTTCTAAATAAATTATTTAATATCCTTTTCTAATTTATTTATTTAATTAGGTGATTAAAGCAATATATAGTAAAACTATTCAGAAAAATCTACAAAAATTACAGTAGTTATTTCATACTTCACATAGACTACCATAAAAATTTCAAATCAACTAGGCAAGCAAAACTTGTTGTATCTAAAATAACATATGGCATGTCTATTTCTAGCATAATTAGGAAACCCTATTGAAAAGTGTCAAGCAACAGATTTCTTATTTTTCCTAGTATCACTCTAGCATAAGAATAGCACTCACCAAATTTTACCTTTACTGGATCTATAGAAAAATTATGAAAATTCACACAAGATCCATCCATGCAAACAAGAGAATTTTCTAACTCCTACATACAGTGTCCAAGATGTATGAAAATTTAACTACAAGCTATTCATAATATGAGCAGTACACCATAAAAATTTCATGCCATTTGGAGCTACATAGAAAAAGATATAATCACCCCTATTTCCTTCATGATTAAAAGAGATAATTAGCAACTCCATTTTTCATAACAGAACATGGCATAAATTATATTTTTAATATAAACTAGACATTAGTATGAACTCAACAAAATTGGAACCACATTAATTGGATCTACCAACTAGGAGATACACATTTTTGAACATGCACACAAATCTATGAAAAAAGAATAAACAAAACAATGTTGAAACCCTAACTCTACTGCTGGGCCGGCCCGAAGGACACGGCGGCCCGCGAAGCACGCACTGGCGCGGCCCAGACTTGGCGTGGCCCAGGACTCGCTCCTGCCTGCGCGCTTTCGCTGACAAGGGGACCCCGCACGTCAGCGAGATAGGCAGGGGAGGAAGAAAAGACGGCGGCGTAGCTCGTCGCCGGTGATAGCTCCGGTGAGGCCATCGGTGCTACGGTGTTTGCCTCACCCATGCACATCTAGTGGTGCCATCAATTGAAGCTATTGCCACGGCTAAAGGCAATGGCGACGGCCAGGCGGCGCACGGCCACGGCTTGGCCGGCTCCGGTGAGGCAACGGCGTTACGTCCCTAGTGGCCTACTCTCCGAGCATCAGTAGCACTCACAGTACCTAGTGCAAGGGAGAGAGGGGACGGGAAGAGGCTCGAGCAGCACGACCATGTGCGAGCTTGGCTGGCGGTGGTCATGGCAACCCGGTGGAGCCGCGCTCACGGGGAGCTCTACCTGAGGCGAAAATGGAATGACGGTGGGGTCACAGACGTGGAGGAGCTCACGGTGGGGCTGTGGCTTGGATGAATCGGACCAAGGCGCTCGGTTGAGGTGGGTTTTGGCTCGGCGGCTGCCATGGCATCCCGGTTGTCGTGCTCGCGGAGGAAGGAAATGGCAGCGAGTGAACTGGCGAGACGTAGAGAGAGTGGCGAGGCGCTGGCTTTCATCTAGAGCTCGGACGCGCAACGTGGAGACGTTGGCAGAGCATGCACGCCACGCGGTGTTCAGCTCCTGAGCCGGTTAGCCACGGTGGCTCTGTTGGTTTTCTAAAATTTTTGATTCAGTGTTCAATGACGACGACTGACAGGCGAAATCAATGGTGTTGGATCTCCTAAACTGTGATGAGTTAGTGGAAGTAATGTATACAAAAGTTGTAGAGCTGTGGTAGGGCTACAACTTTAATTTAGAAATATACAGCTAATTCACCCTGTATCCTGAGTTATATCAAGCCAAAGTTGGCTCAATCAAACTGAAAATGCAGTTAGGACTTAGAAACATTTTTCAGTGTTGAATCCACCATCAATAATGAATTGTGGGCCATGTTTGAGGCTGTTCCACACATTTCCATGAGTTGATCATAAAACAACTTTTGTTCCTTGATAAATTAGCTACAACTTTGGTAAAGGGTGCATAGCCATGCAAGGTCTCTAGGTTGGTCTTTTAAATCAGTCAAATAGTGGCACTCTGTAGGTCATTCTAAGTCAAACCTCCACTTGAGGGCATTTTAGTCATTTTGTTCCACATGAACAATGTCCCATCAATTACCCTAAGTGTAGTTAAGGTGTATTAGACCATGATTAACCACTCTACACAAGTGCTACCCCAACTTCTAATGATCACATGTGATGAAGCAACAAAACAGTTCAATTTTACTCAAATGTTGCAATTCCATGTTTCACATGTTTCATGCCTTTTGGTTGCAATTTTAACTTGCCACATTCCTACCATGTTGCCATGTTTCAAGGTATGAGAAACTCATGTTGTATTCACATGTTTCACTACTACCATTCACAAGCAATCAAGTATGAAACAAACATAATTGTGAATGTTGCATATGCATGTTTTAGTGACAATGGCATGATGAGATAGATGATGCACATGTTTATGAAATGAAATGCAATTTTTGTGGGAGCCAAACACCTAGGGTATTACAGCCCTCCCCCCTTAGAAAAATATTGTCCCGAGATTTGGAAAGTGTACCAATCAGTATAGAAAGCCAGATAATTTTCCTTTAAATAATCTTCCCGCTCCCATGTTGCATCCCGATCACTATGATTACTCCAAACTACCTTGTATAACTTAACTACTCACCTACGAGTCACTCTTTCTTGAGTATCCAGAACTCGCACGGGCTTCACCTCATAAGAAAGATCAGATTTCAAGTTGATTCTCCTCGTAGCTATTCTTTCCTCGGGAATACAAAGACACTTCTTCAGCTGAGACACATGGAATACCAGGAATATAGCTCCCATTTCATATGGTAGATTGAGTTTATAGGCTACTCTTCCACTTTTCTCGATAATTTGGTAAGGTCCAACATATCGAGGCTCAAGCTTCCTTTTAATTCCAAAACGTTTTACTCCTTTCATAGGGGATACCTTCAGATAAACATGGTCACCTACTTCAAACTCAATAGGTTTTCTTCTCTTATCAGCGTAGCTCTTTTGTCTAGCCTAAGCGGCAGTCATATTCTTCTGTATAGTTCAGACTTGCTCTTCGACTTCTTTTACAAAATCAATACCATAGAATCTTCTTTCTCTGGGTTCCACCCAGTTCAAAGGAGTTTTACACTTGCGGCCATAAAGAGCTTCAAAATGAGCCATTTTGATACTCTCTTGATAACTGTTGTTATAAGAGAATGAGACTTTTCCCTGTGTGCCCTTATAAAAGATCGCAATCCCCTCTGTGCCCCTGAAAAAATTCAGCGGTCTTCAGCGCCACTACTTCAACTTTTTCGGGTCCTCCATGCCACTTCCGTCAGTTCAGGCTCTAACGCCGTCAAACTACTGGTGTGAAAAGACGAAAATGCCCTTAAGTTCAAATATGTTATTAATTTTTTTTAGCATCTTAACGACTTCAAATGAAAAAACTCAAAACTAGAAAGTTGTAGATCTCGTCGAGATCTATAATTTTCATATAAAAATTATTTTCATTTAATTTCGCAAAAAAACTATGATGATTTTTCTAAGATATATTAATCATATCAAATCATATTTTTTTGCGGAATTAAATGAAAATAATTTTTATATGAAAATTATAGATCTCGACGAGATCTACAACTTTCTAGTTTTGAGTTTTTTCATTTGAAGTCGTTAAGATGCTCAAAAAAAATTAATAACATATTTGAACTTAAGGGCATTTTCGTCTTTTCACACCTGTAGTTTGACGGCGTTAGAGCCTGAACTGACGGAAGTGGCATGGAGGACCCAAAAAAGTTGAAGTAGTGGCATTGAAGACCGCTGAATTTTTCCAGGGGCACAGAGAGGATTACGATCTTTTATAAGGGCACACAGGGAAAAGTCTCTAAGAGAATTCAGCGAGAGGCAACCATTCCTCCCAAGAGCCTTTGCAAGAGATAAGACAAGCTCTAAGCATGTCTTCAAGAATCTAATTAACACGCTCAGTTTGTCCTGATGTTTGTGGATGATAGGCAGAACTACGGATTAGATGAGTGCCAAGATTCTGATGTAAGCACTCCCAAAAGCGAGCCATGAATTGCGGTCCTCTATCTGAAACAATGGATTTGGGTACACCATGGAGATGTACCACTTGTTGAAAATAAATCTCAGCATAATTGTGAGGGTGATAGGTAGACTTGACCGGAATAAAGTGAGTGGATTTAGTTAGATGATCTATGATAACCCAGATGGAATCACAACCCTTTTTGGTAGTGGGTAACCCAACAATGAAATCCATGACAATTCCTTCCCACTTCCAGCCAGGAATAGAGAGTGGCTGCAATAATCTGGGCCTCATGTGAATAGCCTTGACTCTGCAACAGTTATCACACCTTGCCATGTAGGCCACGATCTCTTTCTTCATCTTGGTCCACCAATAATATAGCTTAAGATCTTGATACATTTTACTGTTACCAGGATGGATGGACAATCTAGAAGAATGGGCTTCAGCCATAATTTGATTTCTAAGTTCTTTGTCTTTGGGTACTACAAGCCTATCATTAAACTAAAGAATTCCTTTGTCATCGACCCTAAAGTGCTTGGTCTCCTAATCTTTCATCTTCCGCTTGATATGAAACACACCCACATCAGTCTTCTAGAGTTCGATAATTCGACTTCTAAGAGAGCAATCCACAGTGATATTGTGGAGTACTACAGGATGAAGGAGGTGTGCCAGATGAAAGTCTTCACTAACTAAGGAATTACAATGGGCCTTTCTGCTTAAGGCATCAGCAACCACATTTGCCTTACCAGGATGGTAGTGCACTTGAAGGTTGTAGTTTTGATCAATTCTAACCATCGTCGTTGACGCATGTTCAACTCGGGTTGAGTAAAAATGTACTTGAGACTTTTATGATCTGTATAGATGTTGCACACATTACCTAGCAAGTAATGTCTCCAGATCTTTAGGGCATGAATAACCGCGGCTAGCTCTAAGTCATGGGTAGGATAATTGACTTCATGTTTTCGAAGCTGGCGCGAAGCATAAGCAATGACTCGACACTCCTGCATAAGAACACACCCCAAACCGGTGCCACATGCATCACAGTAGACATCAAAAGGCTTGTCGATGTCAGGTTGTGCCAATATAGGAGCAGAGGTTAGTAAGGTCCACAAAGTGTGGAAAGCCTCTCCACACTTCGGAGTCCACACAAACTTCTCATCTTTTTGAAGTAGTCAAGTCATGGGCTTGGTGATTTTAGAGAAATCTGGGATAAAGTGACGATAGTAGCTAGCCAAACCCAGGAAACTTTAGACTTCTGTGATCGTAGTAGGTGTCTTCCACTCTAGGACTTCTTGCACCTTAGTAGGGTCAACCAAAATTCCATCTCCAGATAACACATGACCTAGAAAAGGTATCTTGTTCAACCAGAATTCGCACTTGCTGAACTTAGCATAAAGCTGGTTGTCACGTAATCGAGTTAGAACAATTCTCAGATGTTCAGCATGCTCTTCTTCATTCTGAGAATATACAAGGATATCATCAATGAACACGATGATGAACTTGTCCAATTCCGGCATGAATACTGAATTCATAAGGTACATAAAGTGTGCCAGAGCATTTGTCAACCCAAAGGACATGACAAGGTATTCGAACAAGCCATAACGAGTAGAGAAAGCTGTCTTAGGTATATCTTTAGGATGAATTTTGATCTGATGGTAGCCAGACCTCAAATCGATCTTGGAGAATACCTTAGCTTTGGAGAGCTGATCAAACAGAATATCGATGCGAGGAAGAGGGTATTTGTTCTTGATAGTAACAGCATTAAGGGGGCGATAATCCATGCACATGCACAGGGACTCGTCCTTCTTCTTCACAAAGATAGCCAGACAACCCCAAGGAGAAGAACTAGGCTGAATTAAACCTTTCTTTAATAGCTCATTCAACTGAATCTTTAGCTCAGCCAACTCATTGGGCGGCATTCTATAGGGCCTTCGAGAAATAGGTGCCATACCCAGGATGAGTTCTATCTTAAATTCTACATCACGGTCCGGAGGTAATCTAGGCAAGTCATTAGGGAAGACATCTGGAAACTCATAGACAACCGGTATATCCTCAATGGCTTTGGCTAGGGTAGCATTGGCTGTATTGTGGATAGCGATATCACGAGGTAACTGCACTAGAAAACCCTTCTTGTCTACGGGATCCCTCAACATTACCACATGGGTTGATGTATCGATCAACACTCCATTCCCGCTCATCCACTTCATCCCTAGGATTACATCGATTCCTACCCCTAGCAGAACTACAAGATCCGTAAGGAACTCTCGGTCCCCAATCTCAATCTTTACATCTTTAACTACTTGGTTAGTCATGATATTATTTCCAGCAGCACTAATATAATAACCACCCTTGACAATTGTAATCACATTCATCTTATGCATAGATGCAAAAGTAGAACTCACAAAGCAATGCGAAGCACCCGAATCAAAGAGCACAACTGTAGGGTGATCATTAACAAGGAACTTATCAGCGGTGACCACTTCACCAGCAAGAATTTCCTCCACAGTAGTGTAGTGAACACGCCCCTGACAGATGTTTCCCTGAGCATTCTTGGGAGGATAGGGACAAGTACTAGCCCAGTGACCAGGCTTGTTACAGTTCCAGCACGGCCTGTTTGCTGGCGGGACATTGGAGCTGCCCTGCCCAGAGGTATTCTTTGGCAAGGAAATTGTGTACCCCTTGCGAAAACCAGTTTTTGCTTGATTCTTCTTCTGAGGTGGGCGGTACCGGACATTAGCATTGGGTGGATGATATTAGGTTTTGGATACCACTGGTGCCTTAGACTGAGAAGCACCTGCCTCAAAGTTTCTTTTATGGGTCTTGGAAGCAGCATATACCCTATCATTATTTTCCTGAGTCAGGGTGTCACTGATAAACTCATTGAAGGTGACACACTTGCAGTTGCCCATAGACTTCATTAGTTTCGGGGAAAGTCCCCTCTTGAAGCTAGCTATCTTTTTGGCGTCAGTATCAACAAACTCCAGAGCATACCTCACCAGGTTGTTAAATGCCTGGAGGTATTCATTAAGACTCTTGTTGCCTTGGGTTAGCTTCATGAACTCGGTATGCTTAATGGCCATGAGACCAGGAGGGATAAAATGTCCCCTGAAAGCTGCCTGGAACTGGTCCCAAACTATCTCGATGTTTGCAGGGAAGGTGGTCCTGTGATGGGTCCACCAGATGCCTACAGGGCCTTGGAGCTGGTGTCCTGCATACGAGGCCTTCATACCTTCTGTCAAATGGAGCAATCCAAACCTTTGCTCTATCATACTCAACCATTCATCAGCTTGTAATGGTTCTTTTGCCTCTTGAAAGATAGGAGGCTTTGTGTCCATGAAGTCCTTAAAGCTGCTGTACTAGTTCAGCTCGGGTCCCTAGCGGACATGTCGATTCTCGCGGTTAGCCATTTGGCGCATAGCCTCAGCTAGCATGCGCTGACTTTCGACAACTGTCTGCATTAGCTCAGTTGGGGTGGGCGGTGGAGGAGGTGGTTGTTCCTCATCTCCCATGCTACGACCGCAACGAAGGTTATAAGCCATCTGTAAAATGTATACCCAATGAGCACTGACGATGTGGAAACTTTTGTAGATGAATTGTATAATTATGCCAAACTGATTCCATTGGAGAGAATGCATTTATATAATCAACAGAGGCACAATCATTCATCACAATCACACAACTCATCAAGCGCATCAATTGACACATTAATGCGATGAACTTAACCAACAACAAGATCTATAGACCACAAAGATGGAATTTATCAAAGGCTCACATACGTGGAGCATAACACGTTTGATAGGTTACATCCAAGCCATAGAGGTTCCAAACTTACATCCAAGATAACATAGGGTTCGATATTACATCCTAACGATTAACTTATTACAAAGCTACTCGTTCATGCATGAGGATCAACAAAAGACTAGGTCTAGCGCATTAGCTAAGTGGTAAGCTAAACTATGCATCATCATCGGAGTCAGTGTCAAAGATCTCTCCTCCATCTTCATCACTAGCAGGCTCTAACTCCTCATCTTCCTCCTCTTCAGGTGGAACATCCTCAGGTCCATTGACCTCAATGTCATCATCACCTTCAGCCATGATGACACCAGAGCCCATCTCATCCTCATCATCAGGGGGCAAGAGAGGGTGAAGTTGATTGTGTAACAAGTGAACCTCCTCATGGAGATGGTCATTGTACTCTTCGGCAACTGCCAACTGCTGCTCCAGCTCCACCTGTCGTGCTCTCAACACATTCTCTTCGTGCCAGGCTTCATTCCACTAGTTCAGCACGTGAATCAACATACGTTCACAGTTGTAGTGAGCAACTGTCAACCTCTAAACCTCTAGGGTCTCTTGGTCCCGTTCTTGTGTTACTTGCTCCAAACGGTGCTGAGCCGCACTCCTCTCAGCACTCACCCGGGCCAGCTCTGCCCTCAGCCTTTCCGCCTCAGTAGGCTCAGGACGGGGCTCACGAGGAGCTAACCGGTGACGAGGCGCCCTGCCTCCAGTGGACTTGTGAGCAGTGCATTTCGTGCGCGCCATCTATAGCAAAAAGTTGCAACGTAAGGGGAGAATCATTTAAGGGATACGAAATTTAATTAGTCGAGACCATCAATTTTAAAGGAGGGAGTAATGCAAAAATGCTATGTATGCTTGAACATGATGCATGCACGATCCGTACATCCTCACAAACCTAGAAAAATTTAAAGGCTAGCGAAATATACGGTGGCATACATACGTTCTCTCGTATACGGTAGCTAGTCGATCTACAATGATACATTGTTAGTGTACCTACAGAAAATTTCATTTCAGCCCAATAATTTCCCAAAAAGGCATGTAAAGTAAGCAGTAAACTAAATACTTTCATACATATATCCCCCGATGTATATATTCTAGTATCACAGCTACCCAACAGAGATACCCACATTTAAGTACTCTCATAGATACATGATCGAACATGTAAGTATACGAGCAACCACAACTACTCTCCCCTAGACCGACGGTTGGACGGTCATGCTCTCACAACTCCCACTTACCAGAGCGTAGAGGTATTTTGATCCATACATTACCACCCAAGCGGATGACATCCATACAATAGCACGCCGTATGGACAACGAAACGGAAACAAGTAGGAACCCCCAAGTTAGTACTTTAATAAGCCACCTAAGAGTCCTTATTTGGGCATAAGGGATATGACCACTAGCAATACTTAGTATTTAATTTAGAATTTTCACAAATACTTTTGTTTTAAATACACAAATGACATGTTTAGTGTCAAATCTTGCTCTGATGCCAGCTGTAATAGAACCGACCAAATCATAAGAACGTAAGTACAAAAACAATCACCGAAGTGATCAAATTCCTGTACTTAAGCTCCCATAATCCCGGTAGTCCGGAAATCACGAAGGATTTCAACCAACCCTTGACATACAAACCAAGACCGTAGTGATTCAACACAACACATCATTCATTACAACATTTCACATGTAGCATTCGGATTACATCCATCAGAGTTCAAATAAAATATTACAAACCAAGTTCAGATTTGCGAAAGCAACATAGTTTAGTACATAACTTCATAGTTTCAAATACATTGCCAGATCTTAGTCATGTCCCACAAAAGCATCTTTAGGTACGAGAACTAGGAGAGACCGCGCCCAACGGTCTAGTCTTCAACCCCAGCTGGGAGAAGGCAGTACTTGCAGCAACCAAAGTAGAACTGGTCATCTGCAACAGGTGGGAGATAAACCCTGAGTACGAGAAGGTACTTAGCTAGACTTACCCATCAAAACCAGAAATAAAAGACACCAAGGGTCATGCAAGGCTTATGAGGTGGGCTAGCTTGACACAGTTGCATAAAAGAGCTTATGAATGTAGTGACCAATTTAAACTTTGCATCAAGCTTATCATCAATTACCTGTCCACTAGATTTGCACCTGTACTAGAGCACTCACTTATTAGGAGCAAACAATATTAACCATAGCAGGTATAATAAGGCTGTCATCATTATATCATCATTTCTGAACCATTAGGTTATTTAGTGTATCTACTTTGGAGATAAGCCCGTCAAGTTCTCACTAACCGAGAGAGACGGCGACTCGAATCGAATTACAACTCAGCTGAGGGGGTATTCCTAACTCTCACCCTAGCATACTTTGCAAGGGTAGCCGTGGGTCACCTTTGGAACAACTTAGGAACCAAATTCGTGGGTTCGATCAGCACCAGCACTCTCAGGGATTACCCTTCTGCCAGGACGATCAGGACTTTTAAATCACCTGCCCTTGGACTCACGCCTACGGCTCCCTTCCGAGGCGCACTTTATACTTATCGACTCCTGGCCTGAGGTGAGCTACTCAGCTTCACGGTCGGTCTTCAGACACGGCCAACTAAGAGAGAGGCATGCGTTCAACATGAACAGGAAAGGCTCCAAGATTCAGTCCTTAAGCGACATAGACGGAGTCACTACAATCCGGCAAGCCTCCGCCCGGTCTTCATTTCAAATTAACACAAGTTCTTTTCCACGATAGCAAATATAGCCAACCGTGCCATATGTATCTTCCTATATCTCGCAGGTGACAGGAAATTGTCACACCCAATTTTAAGGATAAAATTGAATGCATGAAACTCATGTGTGCCCAGGAATCAATCACACACACAAGCTGACAAATTACAATAGTATCATCACGGTGTCACATACATCAGAGTTATAATAAAACTTAGTCTTATACATCACAGCAGAATAATAAAAAGATACTAAACTCTCTTGGCCATCATCACAGGGAAGGTTAACTGGTTGACCACAAGCCTAATAATCCTCCGGGAAATCCTCATACCCGTTGTCATCTGTTACCCATCCGGGATTTTTATCCAAGTAAAGAAAATAAACAAGTGTAAGTACGTCCCGTACTTAGCAAGCTAACATGGGGTTATGAAGCTCAAAAAGGATAGACTCTGGTTTACTGCAGTTAGCATTTTTAATAGGTTAAACTTTTATTCTCAAGTATTATCAAGTTATGCTTAAGCTCCTATTTAATTCCCATAAGAACATATATCAAGGTTAGGTTAACCATTTTTCATCATAGAACAACTTAAATGATCATCATCAAGTAACCAGTTATTCTGTGAGTTTTCCGGGCCGCTCGTAACCATGAGCACGGCTGTTATAACAGTTTGTTACCCTCTGCAGAGGTGGTGCACATTCACCGCGAGTCGTGATCCCCTTATGCCCGGGTTAATTACTCCCATGTCACTTCCAAGGTGAGCGGGCAGGGTACACTATGAAGCCATTTCATAGGTTTCCCTAACAAGTTAGGCCCGCTAGGTTTCCTTGGCAAGCAGATGTAGGGACCCCCCTTTCCTATGGCACAAATCCATCGCGGCTATACTCATAGGAACAGAGGCAGCCCTATACCCAAAGTGGCAAGCCCCATTTGCGCCAAAAAGGTAACCTCTAACTAGCTAGGAAAGGTCCTATTACTGAGCTAAAGTCAGAGCCATATGACTCTCCCGGTTGCACTGTCAGTCCCAGCTTTTGCCGACAGATAAGTCCTTATGGAGGGCCGGGAGCAACATGAATAAAGGTCATTTGCACTTTCGCCCTATGGAATAGTTGTTATAATTCATGTTACTCTCTTTGTTCCATAGTATCATTCATCAATATGTACGTCAAGTTCAGGTAGAGCACTAGCAATCTACCCATATGCATTTAACCCATAGGAGATAAGGAACAGGATAACAATCACTAGGATGTCCTTACGGGTATCAAAATAAGACACATGCACATGAGTAATTGATTACAGTGAAATAGGACATCAAGGAAGACCCATGTTATACTTGCCTTGGTTCACAAACTCGTGCTAGTCCTGCTGGTCATCGAAGAGTTCTTGGTCTCCAACGTTTTCCTCACCGTCTGAACGCGACCAACACGGCAACATACAACATTCCAAAAGCATTCATGCAACGCAAACATTCCTATCATTAGAACAGTACACCAATAGTATTGAAATCAAGATAAAATGTTTGTAAAACTATCTACATTTCGCTATGATCACGTCAACGCGAAGTTCACAAAAACGGAGCTAAAATGCGAGAGTTATGATTAAAATGGGTTTTCCTATAGCCCTATATTTAATTAATTCTAATCATGAAATTAAAAAGTTCCAAACTTGTCTAACAGTAGCTCCAACATGTAGCTTATGAAATTACGAAACTAACGCGATTTGAATGGATCAATTCGGAGTTAAAACGACAATTTTATAAGCAAAACAGTTCGAATGGCATTTCTGTAAATACTGAAAGCGTACTTTTGACTTAAACAGTGAACTTTACGCTTTCAAAATGAGAATGCGTACTCGAGGAAATACGCCTTGGACTGCGGGTTCAATTCGGTGAAACTAGGAGGGCTCTTTAGCAAATCTACCCGCGAAGGGGTAACTTCTATTCCTGGCCGTTGATCACGCAAGGGACGGCTAGGATCGGCCTGGGGGGGTTCGACCGGCCAGAACAGTAACACTGGCGAGGCTAGCCATGGCTGGCGGCATGGAACACACCGGCGAGCTCGGTTAGGGGGGCTAGGGTCCGCCAAACGGGGAACCGAGGGCACTCGAGAGCTCGGGGGGAAGAAGGGGGTCGCGCACAGGTCGAGAAGATGGCCGGAGGGGAAAGCCAGGGCGCGGGCGCCATGGCCGGCGGCATGGAGCCCACGGCGCTCGTGGATTGGGCGCTAAAAGCCACGAAATGCGAAATGAAACGCATGGGGAGAGAGAGGGGACCACGGTGAAGCTCACAGCGGGGAAGGACGGAGTCGACGGTGGCTCGGGGAAGACAGCGACGCGGACGGCAGACGGCAATCCTCGGAGCTCCTCCGTGCGGCAGTTGCGGCCGGGAATGAGGCGAAAATGGAGCGGGGGCAGCAGGGGGCGCACGAGGGGGGCTCGGCTGCCTTTTTAACGAGGCCGAGGGATGGGGAGGACGCTCCCACGACGCGCGTCGTGGCGGCGGTTGCTACAGCGCCAGGCGCGGGCGGTTGCCAAAGGAAGGGGGCGGAGCTGACGCATGGGGCCGTGCGGTCAGCGACTGGGCACGGGGCGAAGGCGCGCGGCGACGGCAGTTGCCCGAGCTGGGCTGGCGGGGCTGACGCGGCCGTTGCTGGGCCAAGCGTAGCTGGGCCGGCACGGAGCGCGCGGCTGGGCTGCTAGCGCGAAGCTGGGCCGAGCGGGAAAAGGGGAGGCGAGCTGGGCTGGGGCTGGTGCTGGGCCGCGGAAAGAAAGGCCTGTGGGCCGAAACCGAGGAAGGGAGGGAATGGAAGGAAATTTCCTTTTTATTTTTATAAATAAAATTTTCAAACTCATTTTCAAAAGGTTTTTAAAATCTTTTAGCATTTGAACAAAACCACCCGTCACAGAAATAAATACGCAAAAGCATGAATGCATCAACATGTTTCTATTCTTGTATTTTCTTTTAATTTCATAAAAGAAATATTATTTCCTAATCTGAATTGCACATATAATTGCATATTTAAATCAAATTTACTATTTTAAATAGAATTCAAATTTTAGGGTGTTACAGAAATCACCTGACTTCTACCGTGTTTAAGTAGGGCTAAGCACTACACGAGCCTGAGCCACTCTCAAATTGTCTCTAATCATTCTTACTTGTTCTTCCGCGTCTCTAAGGACATCAGGACCAAACACTTGGGTTTCTCCAGTTTGATTCTAGAACAAAGGCGTTCTACACTTACGTCCATACAACGCCTCGAAAGGTGCCATCTTGAGGCTCTTTTGATAACTGTTGTTGTATGAGAACTCTGCGTAAGGCAGACTCTTATCCCAACTATCACCATACTGAAGTGCACAGGCTCTCAACATATCTTCCAAAATCTGGTTGATCCTTTCAGTCTGTCCATCGGTTTGCGGGTGGTAAGCAGAACTGAAATTCAACTTTGTTCCCAAAGATCTATGTACTTTATGCCAGAATTGTGATGTAAATTGGGTGCCTCTATCCGACACAATTTTCTTGGGAACACCATGTAAGCACACTATTCGTTCCATGTATAACTCTGCTAATCTTGCACCATTATAAGTAGTCTTGACTGGTAAAAAGTGAGCGACCTTGGTGAGTCGATCCACTATTACCCATATTGAATCATAACCTCTTTGAGTGCGGGGTAATCCTACAATAAAATCCATGCCAACTTCTTCCCATTTCCATTCAGGGATCTTCATTGGTTGTAGTAACCCTGCAAGTCTTTGATGCTCAGCTTTCACTCTTTGACAAGTGTCACACAAAGCCACATATTCTGGCACATCTCTCTTCAAACCATACCACCAATACTTTTCTTTGAGATCCAAGTACATCTTGGTACTTCCGGGATGTATAGAATAAGCAGACTCATGGGCCTCTTGCAGAATTGCGTCTCGGATAACTTTCACTTCCGGTACACATATCCTCTTCCCGAACCAAAGAGTTCCATTCTCATCCATTCTGAATCCGGGTGCCTTTCCAAGCACTACATTCTCTGCTATCTCTTTAAGTTTTTCATCCTCCAATTGACCTTTGCGTATCTCCTGCTCCAGTGTAGGCTCTATTACCAATTCCATTGCATTAGTGACCAGGCTCAAGTTGAGATACTCCATTTCAGCACACAACTCTGCTGACATAGGTGTTGTCTGAATACCATTGGCATAGCTCTTTCTGCTAAGTGCATCAGCTACGACGTTTGCCTTTCCCGGGTGATAATGCACTTCCAATTCATAGTCTTTGATCAATTCCAACCAACGACATTGTCTTAGATTCAGATCTGATTGGGTGAAGATATACTTCAAACTCTTATGATCAGTATAGATATCACTCTTATGTCCAATCAGATAATGTCTCCAGATTTTCAAAGCATGAACCACAGCTGCCAATTCCAAGTCATGAGTAGGATAATTCAACTCATGCTTCCTTAGTTGTCTAGATACATATGCAACCACTCTTCCTTCTTGCATAAGCACACATCCGAGACCCAAACGGGATGCATCACAATATATAGAGAAGTTCTTGTTTAAATCGGGCAAAATTAATACTAGAGCTGTAGTCAATCTCTTCTTTAGCTCTTCAAAGTTTGCCTGGCATTTTTCCGACCATACATACTTAGCATTCTTTTCCAACAAAGCTATCATAGGCTTGGCTAGCTTGGAAAAGCCTTCAATGAACCTTCGGTAATAACCAACCAATCCCAAAAAGCTATGAATCTCACTTATAGTAGTTGGTGGTTTCCAATTCAGTACATCTTGCACTTTGCCTGGATCCACTGCTATACCACCATTGGAGACAACATGACCCAGAAAAGAGACTTCCTTTAACCAAAACTCACACTTGCTCCGCTTAGCGTACAACTTATGCTCTCTAAGCTTTTGCAAGACCATCCTTATGTGTTCCGCATGTTCTTCTTCAGTCTTGGAGAATATTAGTATGTCATCTATGAACACTACCACAAATTTATCCAGAAACTCCATGAACACCTTATTCATCAAATACATGAAGTATGCAGGTGCATTGGTCAATCCAAAAGACATAACGGTGTACTCATATAATCCATACCGTGTAGTGAATGCTGTCTTGGGTATATCCAAGTTCCGAATCTTAAGCTGATGATAACCAGATCGGAGATCAATCTTGGAGAACACATGAGCTCCTCTCAACTGATCAAACAAATCATCTATCCTAGGCAAAGGGTATTTATTCTTGATGGTAACCTCATTAAGTGAGCGGTAATCCACACACATCCGTTGACTACCATCCTTCTTATCCACAAAGATCACAGGTGCCCCCCACGGGGAAGAACTGGGGCGTATGAAACCTTTTTCTTGCATCTCTTTTAGTTGTTTCTTAAGCTCTTCTAATTCATTAACTCCCATTCTATATGGACGTTTAGCTATTGGTGCAGTTCCAGGTAATAATTCAATAATGAATTCAATGTCTCGGTCAGGTGGCATACCTGGCAAGTCATCGGGGAAGACATCCGGGAATTCCTCCACGACACGATCTTGTTCATTGGTTTCACCATCTAGCTGATTCACTGTGGCTGTAGGCTGAGCTTGCACTACTACTTCTACATAGATTCTATCGCCATTGAGTAATGTCACAACCACAGATTTCTCCTGACACTGAATCACTGCCCGGTGTTGTTTCATCCAATCCATTCCCAGGATAAGGTCAATTCCCGCTGTTCTCAACACAATAGGCTTCACCTTGAAGTCTACCCCCCTTAAGGAAATGCTAGTTGAGGGGCTCCAATAAGAAGCGGGCATACTACCTCCCGGGGAATTCACTAGTATCGGGTTTTTCATGGCACACAAAGGTATGCTATGCATTCTAACAAAAGCTTGGGAGATAAAAGAATGCGAAGCACCAGAATCAAAAAGTACGGTAGCAGAAATAGAGTTGACACTGAACGTACCCAACATGACCTCAGGCGTCTCCTGAGCCACATCAGATGACACATAGTTCACCTTCGCTGTGAGAGGTGGTCGGGCCTTGAACTTCTGATTGTTGGCCTGGTTCTGAGGTGCTTGCTGGTTCTGCTTCTTAGGGCACTGATGAGCATAGTGCCCTACTTCTCCACATCGGTAACAGGCATTGGGATTGTTGGATGCACCACTCTTCACAGGAGCATTGTTAGTCACTCCCTGGCGTGTTGCAAGATTGCTAGTCTGTTGCGGGGGACGCTGATTTCCAAACTGTTGTTGATACTGATGGCGTTGCTGGAACTGGTTTCGCTGAGGATACTGACCATGGTTTCCCTGATGAGTTGGTCCTTGATTCCTCTGCTGGAAACCTTGCTGGGGATAAGCACGTGGGCGAGTGTTGCTTCCAAAAGCTTGCCCTTGGAGCCTTCTCTTTTTAGCTTCCATCTCCTTGCGCTTATCATCAATCATGATTGCGCGATTCACCAAAGACTGGAAGTTAGGATAAGTATTAGACATCAGCTGGAGCTGCAGTCCATCATAGAGTCCCTTGAGGAAACGGCGTTGCTTATCCTTGTCATCTGCCACATCATTAGGAGCGTAGCGAGATAGTTGTGCGAACTTGTCCCGATATTCCGCCACAGTCATTGATCCTTGCTTGAGAGATCTGAATTCTTCCTGCTTCAGTTCCACTAGTCCATCCGGAATATGGTATGATCGGAAACTGTCCTTAAATTCCTGCCAAGTGATATCAGGAGCATTGTTGGGACGTCCAAACTGGAATGATTCCCACCAATCCTGAGCAGCTCCTTGGAGTTGCCCGGAAGCGTACAACACCTTCTCCAGGTCGTTGCATTGTGCTATGTTCAGTTGTTTCTCCACAGCACGCAACCAATCATCGGCCTCCATAGGGTCTGTGGCATGTGTGAACACCGGTGGACGACCTTTCATAAACTCTCCACGCTTATCTCTAACCTGGACAGGCGGTGGACCTCTTGCAGCTTCATTGTCCAAGCGCTGCATCATAGCTTGCATCAGCTGCGCTTGCATTCCCAATATCTGCTCCATGGTCACAGGTGGCGGTGGTGGATTCATAAGAGCATCACGCCCACGACCACGGCCTCTGCCTCTTCCTCCTCTTGCGGCCATCTGTTTTCCAACAAATGTGCAAAATTTAGAGATTTTTCCAATTATAGAGAGCTTACAAAAGATAAGAAACCATGCTGAAAATTTTCTAGGCAAGATACAATTTCAGCAGTTCAGTAAAACTGTTATAACTCAAGTTTCCGAGATCCAACAGAGGTGCACCAAGATTCGTTAGAAAGCTTAGGACATCAGCTACAACTTTCATTTAGACCACTTTTACAGATTCGAACTCACACATAGCCAAAAATAGAGCTAAACCGATACTGTTCTGAGTTCCAGACAGCGCAGGAACATCAAATTGTGCCAATTAGATCTCCCAAATCTGAATAGCTATTGACGTGATTCCAAAGACACTTGAAAGATACAGAGGTCTAGTTATCTCCACAAAAATTTCAGAATTTTTATCATCCCAGATTTCGAGTTACCAGATAAAGAACACAGACTGCTCCAGAAATCAGCACAGCAGAGATAAGATAAAATAATACTTCAGCATTAAGATTTCATTCTAAATTTAAAGTTCCAATCTAAGGAAGTTGTGGACATGCCCACAAACTTCCAGCAACCAAGCAAAATACCAAATCAACCAAGTTCACAAATCAAACATCTAATCAACCATGTTCACAAGACCAACAAGACTAAATAAGGACACGAACTAACAATGTGATAATCTAGATCAAGGCACCTAACACCTATGGAGCGGTGTCAATCATGGTGAAGGAACGGCGCTTCTTCTTGTAGATGGAAGGCTGTCCCAGCTGTGCTCGAAGTTCATCCACTTGTTTCTGAAGACGTCTCTGCGCCCTCTGAGATGCACGTAGTTCTCCTTTGACCTCATCATCCACTCCCTGCATAGCGTGGACATGCTGCACCGTTGCCTCCAAAGTGGGGTCATTCTCTGGTGGAGCCAAAACCTGCCAAACACCCTCATGATCATTTCGAGGAAGGAACCTGAAATGATCCTCCCTCATGGCCTCGAAGCGACGACCATGGTAGTGGATGTAGGCATTCTGTGCTGCATCCTCCATGCCATCCAAAGCATGGGCTCTCCTGGCAGGGGCACTGTGGACAGTCTCCACCTCATGTCCATTGATGATATCATTCCATGTGGTGACCACCAGCTCTACCTTCCAGAAGGTAGCCTCCAGTGGGTGCTTGTACTCGGCGCAGTGGTAGCTGATGGAGGCATGCAAGTCGGGGAAGTAGTCATCCAGCACGTGGGTGAGGAGAGTGTGGTAGTAGGCTGTCTCTGGAGCTGGCTTGAAGTAGTACTTGCACTTCCAGCCAATCTCCTCGTCCTCCACGGGGGCAGCTGGGACGGGTGCAGGTGTAGGGGAAGTAGCCGTCGACTCCTCAGGTGTAGCTACCACAGGATAGACGGGCACGGTGACTGGTGTAGGAGTAGGTGTAGGCATCGGTGTAGCCATCTCCTCATCGTCGGAGATGATCACAATCTCCCTCTCCGCCGGTGGGGCACGCGAGGTGAACATGGCACGATAGCCTGCGGTGCTGAGTTGAGCAGTCTTCGAATTATGAGACATCTATAGATTTAAAGTGAGATAGAATTAGAATTAACAATTTTAAATAATAGATTAAGGTATGAAAAGCATAAATGTTTTAATAAAATAACAAGAATAAGTCAGAAAGCAAGAACCAGAGGAGTAAAGATGCTAAAACGACCTTTTTCTAACTAGGCTTGCGTCCTACAGTCAACAGGGCTCTGATACCAATTTGTCACACCCAATTTTAAGGATAAAATTGAATGCATGAAACTCATGTGTGCCCAGGAATCAATCACACACACAAGCTGACAAATTACAATAGTATCATCACGGTGTCACATACATCAGAGTTATAATAAAACTTAGTCTTATACATCACAGCGGAATAATAAAAAGATACTAAACTCTCTTGGCCATCATCACAGGGAAGGTCAACTGGTTGACCACAAGCCTAATAATCCTCCGGGAAATCCTCATACCCGTTGTCATCTGTTACCCATCCGGGATTTTTATCCAAGTAAAGAAAATAAACAAGTGTAAGTACGTCCCGTACTTAGCAAGCTAACATGGGGTTATGAAACTCAAAAAGGATAGACTCTGGTTTACTGCAGTTAGCATTTTTAATAGGTTAAACTTTTATTCTCAAGTATTATCAAGTTATGCTTAAGCTCCCATTTAATTCCCATAAGAACATATATCAAGGTCAGGTTTACCATTTTTCATCACAGAACAACTTAAATGATCATCATCAAGTAACCAGTTATTCTGTGAGTTTTCCGGGCCGCTCGTAACCGTGAGCACGGCTGTTATAACAGTTTGTTACCCTCTGCAGAGGTGGTGCACATTCACCGCAAGTCATGATCCCCTTATGCCCGGGTTAATTACTCCCATGTCACTTCCAAGGTGAGCGGGCAGGGTACACTATGAAGCCATTTCATAGGTTTCCCTAACAAGTTAGGGCCGCTAGGTTTCCTTGGCAGGCAGATGTAGGGACCCCCCTTTCCTATGGCACAAATCCATCGCGGCTATACTCATAGGAACAGAGGCAGCCCTATACCCAAAGTGGCAAGCCCCATTTCCACCAAAAAGGTAACCTCTAACCAGCTAGGAAAGGTCCTATTACTGAGCTAAAGTCAGAGCCATATGACTCTCCCGGTTGCACTATTAGTCCCAGCTTTTGCCGACAGATAAGTCCTTATGGAGGGCCAGGAGCAACATGAATAAAGGTCATTTGCACTTTCGCCCTATGGAACAGTTGTTATAATTCATGTTACTCTCTTTGTTCTATAGTATCATTCATCAATATGTATGTCAAGTTTAGGTAGAGCACTAGCAATCTACCCATATGCATTTAACCCATAGGAGACAAGGAACAGGATAACAATCACTAGGATGTCCTTACGGGTATCAAAATAAGACACATGCACATGAGTAATTGATTACAGTGAAATAGGACATCAAGGAAGACCCATGTTATACTTGCCTTGGTTCACAAACTCGTGCTGGTCCTGCTGGTCATCGAAGAGTTCTTGGTCTCCAACGTTTTCCTCACCGTCTGAACGCGACCAACACGGCAACATACAACATTCCAAAAGCATTCATGCAAAGCAAACATTCCTATCATTAGAATAGTACACCAACAGTATTGAAATTAAGATAAAATGTTTGTAAAACTATCTACGTTTCGCTACGATCACGTCAACGCGAAGTTCACGAAAAACAGAGCTAAAATGCGAGAGTTATGATTAAAACGGGTTTTCCTATAGCCCTATATTTAATTAATTCTAATCATGAAATTAAAAAGTTCCAAACTTGTCTAACAGTAGCTCCAACATGTAGCTTATGAAATTACGAAACTAACGCGATTTGAATGGATCAATTCGGAGTTAAAACGACAATTTTATAAGCGAAACAGTTCGAATGGCATTTCTGTAAATACTGAAAGCGTACTTTTGACTTAAACAGTGAACTTTACGCTTTCAAAACGAGAATGCATACTCGAGGAAATATGCCTTGGACTACGGGTTCAATTCGGTGAAACTAGGAGGGCTCTTTAGCAAATCTACCCACGAAGGGGTAACTTCTATTCCTGGTCGTTGATCACGCAAGGGACGGCTAGGATCGGCCTGGGGGGGTTCGGCCGGCTGGAACAGTAACACCGGCGAGGCTAGCCATGGCCGGCGGCATGGAACACGCCGGCGAGCTCGGTTAGGGGGGCTAGGGTCCGCCAAACGGGGAACCGAGGGCACCCGAGAGCTCGGGGGGAAGAAGGGGGTCGCGCACAGGTCGAGAAGACGGCCGGAGGGGAAAGCCAGGGCGCGGGCGCCATGGCCGGCGGCATGGAGCCCACGGTGCTCGCGGATTGGGCGCTAAAAGCCACGAAACACGAAATGAAACGCATGGGGAGAGAGAGTGGACCACGGTGAAGCTCACAGCGGGGAAGGATGGAGTCGACGGTGGCTCGGGGAAGACGGCGACGCGGACGGCGGACGGCAATCCTCGGAGCTCCTCCGTGCGGCAGTTGCGGCCGGGAATGACGCGAAAATGGAGCAGGGGCAGCAGGGGGCGCGCGAGGGGGGCTTGGCTGCCTTTTTAACGAGGCCAAGGGATGGGGAGGACGCTCCCACGACGCGCGTCGTGGCGGCGGTTGCTGCAGCGCCAGGCGCGGGCGGTTGCCGAAGGAAGGGGGCGGAGCTGACGCGTGGGGCCGTGTGGTCAGCGACTGGGCGCGGGGCGAAGGCGCGCGGCGATGATAGTTGCCCGAGCTGGGCTGGCGGGGCTGACGTGGCCGTTGCTGGGCCAAGCGTAGCTGGGCCGGCACGGAGCGCGCGGTTGGGCTGCTGGCGCGAAGCTGGGCCGAGCGGGAAAAGGGGAGGCGAGCTGGGCTGGGGCTGGTGCTAGGCCGCGGAAAGAAAGGCCTACGGGCTGAAACCGAGGAAGGGAGGGAATGGAAGGAAATTTCCTTTTTCTTTTTATAAATAAAATTTTCAAACTCATTTTCAAAAGGTTTTTAAAATCTTTTAACATTTGAACAAAACCACCCGTCACAGAAATAAATACGCAAAAGCATGAATGCATCAACATGTTTCTATTCTTGTATTTTCTTTTAATTTCATAAAAGAAATATTATTTCCTAATCTGAATTGCACATATAATTGTATATTTAAATCAAATTTACTATTTTAAATAGAATTTAAATTTTAGGGTGTTACAGAAATCACCTGACTTCTACCGTGTTTAAGTAGGGCTAAGCACTACACGAGCCTGAGCTACATAGGATTCAGAGTATCAATATCTGGACAAGGATTGGATAACCAATGCAGCAAGTGTTTGCATCCAACACCTAAACTTAATGCAACAATATATATATGTAACAATAATACTTTAACTGCATTTCGGAAATTAGGAGGCTTAATATGCTCTGGGGCTTGCCTTTCACAAAGTTGCACGGACGGTGATCCGGGCACTCAACGGTGACCTTGTCTGGCACTTCTCCTAAGGGCTGCACCTCCTGATCCTCCGGTGTTGGCTGCTGCTACTCGCTCGGTTCCTCGAATTCCAGCAGGGTCACACCTTTCGGTACACCTATTGCATGCCGATGCACAAGATAAATATCATGGATGCATAAGGAATGACATGATGCTCATGATGAATGAATCACAGTAAGTGTTTAACGAAAACATCACTGGACACTCGTTTACCGATTAAGAATAGCTCTATTCAAATCACTTTAAAACATGTATCTAACTTAACTTGAAGAACAAGATCAACTTACCTAACTTGCATAACCTAAGATAAAGATGCTTATATTAAGTTAAAGGCCTAACACCTAGGAACATTACCACAAACTTAGAAATAGTAAAGGCATACTTAAAACAACAGTTAAAGTTTCATATGCACATGGGTAGTTCCTTAATTCAATCACAACAAGAGTTCTAGAAATCCAAATGACCTGCATGAGGACATTCTGGAAAGCTTATGAAATTCTCTACAATTCATTTATAAACATCAAAGCATGATTCTTACGTTAACCAAATCATATTCAAGTAAACCTAGAATCTGAACAGAAATGACAGGTTTACTAAATTAATTATTTAGTGATGATGCAAAAGCATAATTGGACCAAACCAAGTTTACCAACTTGTTGTGCATACAAGAGGAACATCAGAAAGTATAGTGCCAACTTCTAAATAAATTATTTAATATCATTTTCTAATTTATTTAGTTAATTAGGTAATTAAAGCAATATATAGTAAAACTATTCAGAAAAATCTACAAAAATTACAATAGCTATTTCATGCTTCACGTAGACTACCATAAAAATTCAAATCAACTGGGCAAGCAGAACTTGCTATATCCAAAATAATAGATGGCATGTCTATTTTAGCATAATTAGGAAACCCTATTGAAATGTGTCAACCAACAGATTTCTTATTTTTCCTAGTATCACTCTAGCATAAGAATAGCACTCACCAAATTTTACCTTTACTGGATCTATAGAAAAATTATGAAAATTCACACAAGATCCATCCATGCAAACAAGAGAATTTTCTAACTCCTACATACAGTGTCCAAAATATATGAAAATTTAACTACAAGCTATTCATAATATGAGCAGTACACCATAAAAATTTCATGCCATTTGGAGCTACATAGAAAAAGATATAATTACCCCTATTTCCTTCATGATTAAAAGAGATAATTAGCAACTCCATTTTTCATAACAGAACATGGCATAAATTATATTTTTAATATAAACTAGACATTATTATGAACTCAACAAAATTGGAACCACATCAATTGGATCTACCAACTAGGAGATACACATTTTTGAACATGCACACAAATTTGTGAAAAAAGAATAAACAAAACAATGTTGAAACCCTAACTCTACTGCTGGGCCGGCCCGAAGGACACGGCGGCCCAAGAAGCATGCACTGGCGTGGCCCAGACTCGGCGTGGCCCAGGACTCGCTCCCGCCTGCGCGCTTCCGCTGACAAGGGGACCCCGCACGTCTACGAGACAGGCAGGGGAGGAAGAAAAGACGGTGGCGTAGCTCATCGCCGGTGACAGCTCTGATGAGGCCATCGGTGCTACGGTGTTCGCCTCACCCATGCGCATCTAGCGGTGCCATCAATTGAAGCTATTGTTGCGGCTAAAGGCAATGGCGACAGCCATGGCGGCGCACGGCCACTGCTTGGCCGGCTCCGGCGAGGCAACGGTGTTACGGCCCTAGTGGCCTACACTCCGAGCATCAGTAGCACTCACAGTACCTAGTGCAAGGGAGAGAGGGGACGGGAAGAGACTCGAGCAGCATGACCACGTGCGAGCTCGACTGGCGGTGGTCATGGCGACCCAGTGGAGCCCGCTCACAGGGAGCTCTACCTGAGGCAAAAATGGAATGACGGTGGGGTCGTAGACGTGGAGGAGCTCATGGTGGGGCTGTGGCTTGGATGAATCGGACCAAGGCGCTCGGTTGAGGTGGGTTTAGGCTTGGCGGCTGCCACGGCATCCCGGTCGCCGTGCTCGCGGAGGAAGGAAATGGCAGCAAGTGAACTGGCGAGACGTAGAGAGAGTGGCGAGGTGCTGGCTTTCATCTAGAGCTCGGACGCACGACGTGGAGACGTTGGCAGAGCATGCGCGCCATGCGGTGTTCAACTCCTGAGCCGATTGGCCACGGTGGCTCTGTCGGTTTTCTGAAATTTTTGATTCAGTGTTCAACGACGACGACTGACAGGCGAAATCAACGGTGTTGGATCTCTTAAACCATGACGAGTTAGTGGAAGTAATGTATACAAAAGTTGTAGAGCTATGGTAGGGCTACAACTTTGATTTAGAAATCTATAGCTAATTCACCCTGTATCCTGAGTTGTATCAAGCCAAAGTTGGCTCAATCAAACTAAAAATGCAGTTAGGACTTAGAAACATTTTTCAGTGTTGAATCCACCATCAATAATGACTTATGGACCATGTTTGAGGTTGTTCCACACATTTCCATGAGTTGATCATAAAACAACTTTTGTTCCTTGATAAATTAGCTACAACTTTGGTAAAGGGTGCACAGCCATGCAAGGTCTCTAGGTTGGTCTTTTAAATCAGTCAAACAGTGGCACTCTGTAGGTCATTCTAAGTCAAACCTCCACTTGAGGGCATTTTAGTCATTTTGTTCCACATGAACAATGTCCCATCAATTACCCTAAGTATAGTTAAGGTGTATTAGACCATGATTAACCACTCTACACAAGTGCTACCCCAACTTATAATTATCACATGTGATGAAGCAACAAAACAGTTCAATTTTACTCAAATGTTGCAATTCCATATTTCACATGTTTCATGCCTTTGTTGCAATTTTAACTTGCCACATTCCTACCATGTTGCCATGTTTCAAGGTATGAGAAACTCATGTTGTATTCACATGTTTCACTACTACCATTCACAAGCAATCAAGTATGAAACAACCATAATTGCGAATGTTGCATATGCATGTTTCAGTGACAATGGCATGATGAGATAGATGATGCACATGTTTATGAAATGAAATGCAATTTTTGTGGGAGCCAAACACCAAGGGTGTTACAACAAACATATAAGCTAATGAGGATTATCGATATGTATACGTCTTGAGAATTGATATGAAGTCTTTGTATGTCGCCGGGTCCCTATCTATTGAATCAAAGACCCATGACATGCTCCTCCCGACATCGACGCCTATACAAATCCAGTAGTTGCTACATAGATTTAATCATAGAACTAGATAAGTTCTTTTGCATCGAATAAAATATATCGAACAAAGCTTTAAGTATAGAGTTGAACTTACTCGAAGTTGTATGGTAGCCATATAGTAGAGTGTTGTTGGAGATTTTAAAAAGCCAAGGCAATGTATGCTGAAATATTAAGGGACTCTGTTTACACCAAAATTTGGGAGAAGAACGCGGGAACTCGAAGGCTTCCAATATTGTGTCAATCAAGGAATCGAATGCTTGAGGATCGATATCAGCTGATTTAGATGCGACACTGGAATCGATTCTCTTTGAATGACGTCAGTAGATAACGATGATGAGCTACGGTTGATGTCGGGAAACTACATATCGGACTCTACAAAAAGAGAAAGATTAGGGTCTAAGTTATCTTAAGATAGGAATGTTTTCTTTTATACCGAAGATTGTAATGAGTCGTACTCGAGTAGGATTCATGTTTAGGCTCCGGGTATAAATATTAGCCCCCGGCTATTATAAAGGACACAATCAATCAAATACAAGTTACTTAATTTTTTGGTTCCGACCACCCCTTAGGAGTAGGAGTAGAGTAGATCTCGGCGAGTTCTTCAGCGAGCAGGGCTGCATCAGTCCGACAGACCTTTAGCTTGTCTATAAGTACCATCATGGCTTATACTTCTGTTCGTACGGCTGCATCGATCCAGTCGACTTCCACTGTGACTTTGGTATAAGTTAGTTATCGACTCTTGACTAATTCAAGTATGGCTGCATCAATTCGGTCGACCTCCACTGCTTGAATTAGATTAAGGTCAAGTTATCGGCTCTACCTAAGAGTGACAATCTTTGGTAGATTTATTAAGTTATCGATCTTGCTGATGTTCTTATTGTCATTAGTTTGCAGCAACATCAACCTGCCTAATCGAGATTGATTTAGATCGGCCTCATATCCTTTGAGTGCGTCGTTTGCTTTGCCACAACACGATACTTCTTACAATGAACAATAGGTTATGTCTTATCGGCTATTCTATTTCGATCTTGGTCGCGCGGAGAGGTTTGTTGGTTAGTTAAATCTAGTCTACGGTCCACTATTATGACTGTAATGATCCGGTCGATCCTCACTGATAGCACTGTAAATTGGAGGATGCTAGTTAGTAGATCTGTTCTTGATTAGGCGTGACCTTAACTGTTTGCTATGCCTGCATCAGCTAAATAGCCGGTCACTTGTGCGTTAACGCCTATAGCATGTTTACATGATTCTATTGAACATGAATAGATCTGTTTACTTTAAAGGTTTGATTTGTTGTCTTTATCACGGCTGCATCGATCCGATCGAACCCCACTGATAGCGAGTTAGGTCTGATGAGTCCACAGGTTTGTCCATGTGAAATAGACGATTGTGCACACGCTGTAGTCCCTTTTCACCTGAATCGGCTATTTCAACAGATTCATTCGAGCCTTCACGTATAGTATGTCTTTCGGAAAGCCTGTCGAAGTATGGATGGTTTTACGGATTCTTTGGTTTTAGTTTGTTACTATCATCATAGCTGCCATCGATTCGGTCGAACCTCACTATTGGTTGTAACAGATTAGATTCAGAGCATTTGTAGGTCCATTCATATTAGACAGTCGATTTACTTGCATGCTATATCTTTTATCGTTAGATTCATCGGCTCAATGATTCATACTGGTAATATCCACCTAACTGATGATCTCATTTACATATACGTACTATACCTGTCAACATAAAATCGATCGCTACCCATGAGCTTTACTATCGTAACAGGCGATTTCTATGCATATCGGCTATTTAATAGTTCTTCCCGTATGGCTGCTCGCAAAGCGACACACTTAGAACTGTCTAGGCATAGACCAGCATGTTCCACCTTAAATTACTGATAAGCTTTCTCTCCTTGTCAATTGTAGGGTCAAATTGACTGGCACGTCTTAGGCGGAATACGTAGGATCAATTATCCCTGCGTTGAAGCCAGGCGGATCTCTAGCTCCATCGAGCAGACCCTTTCGGCTTACTCGTGTGTCAACGCGTTTTCGTGCCGACACATGTTCTAGCATGCTCGGTGGGACTCAACAATCGTCATGGTGGCTTACAACAACGATATCCTTATGGTACCTTATAAAGACCTACCTGATGAAGATAAAGATGTCATCAGCAAAGCTATAGAAGAATTTTAGAATAAGTGTTTGTTGTTCTATACCAAGACACGTGACAATATAATTGTTCAGAAATATTCACTACCGAGAGTTCTGTTGCATGGGTAGATAGATGCAGATGAAGCTAAAGACAGGCGTTCCATTCGTGTATCAAGCTCTGCTGAATATTGGGACAGGGATTCTAGGGTTTCGTCGTCGTATTCCTCCTCATCCTTGTCGTTAACAATAACCGTTTTACCATGATGAATCCACACTGTGTAGTCCTCAACAAATTCTCGCATAATCAAATGTGATCTGATGAAAGTCACATCTGTCCATGCCATACGGTTCATCCAATCTTTATAGGGACAAATAAGTGTATCCTTATTCTCTGTTAACTTCGTTGCATGCTTCTTTGCGGCTTTAATAAATTTATCCACCTCTTTACGGAAACCTGCCTTGAACCTTAACGAACCATACATCCAAGAGTTCATGTACTCCATCTTTTACAACAATAACAAAATAAATATTAAAAGACTACTTATTCATATATATATATATATAAATGAATCAAATTAATAATTACTTAAGAATAATTGTATATACTTCAGATATATATATAAATATAAATCAAATATAATTACATGAAGCATACAAACACACCATGGTAGAGGAAAATTAATTAATGGCTCATTTATCCATAAATAATTAAAATACATATTTGTTGATTACAATAAACAATTTCAAAGACAACAATTAGCAACAATTATATTTTATCCAATATCTTTCATGCAAACCCTAGTCCAATTTCATCAAACATAAATTTACAAAAACGAAATTAATAAAAAAATCAAACCCTAAATCTAGATCTACATACACATGAAATATCCATAAAACTAACTAATTGTTCACTAAAATCAAGAAACATGGACTAAATAAGGGTATGATCTTGTTCCCCTACCTAATTTATCCTAGTACATTCAAAACTTAGGTATAATTTGCTTCATAAGTAGCTCAAGCACCATAGAAGAGAGAGAAAAGCAAAACTCTAATTACTCACTAACTAACCATTAAAACTTCAAAAAAAATGTGGAATAACATTTTCTTACCTTATACAACCTCTCCACCAAAAGATTTGAGACCAAAACCTACCCCCTTAGTAGAGCAATTTTTGGAAGGTGTCCAAGGCCTTCCTACCTTTTTTTACGGGTTAGAGTGAGTGATCCGATGAGAAAGAAGAAGATATAGGTATTTATACGTGAGTCATTTATAGGGACGGTTGTTGATTGAGCTGCCCCTACAAATCGCAGGTATTTATACGTGGGGTATTTATAGGGGCGGCTGTTGATTGAGCCGCCCCTACAGACCGCAACACCGACGGCAGTTGGTGAGTGAACCGTCCCTATAAATCGACCCAATTATAGGGGTAGCTCGTATCACCAGCCGCTCCTACTATTTTATTTATAGGGACGGCTGGGCTCGTGGGTCTCAAGGACAGCCGGTCACTCTAAAAAAAATTATTCCGTTGCTGTAAACGTTTTTTTTTTTTAGTAATGCGGAGCGCGGCCACGACCGCCTGGACCGCGGACGCCAGGAAACGGAGGAGCTCCGCGAGCTTCTGCTCGACGACGTCCCACGGGACCACGTCATCGTCCGCTGACCCGGGGCCGAAACCGAGGTCCACTGCCGCTTCCGCCGCCGTGAGGCCAGGCGCCTCGATGAGCTTTCGCGATGCCCCCGCCGCTGCCATGGCTGGCCTGGCGTGCTCTCTACTTGCTCGACGCGGTGTTTGGTGCTCGCCGATCGAAATCGATTTCCGCGGGTCCGAGGACGTTTGTTTGGGTTGGGTGACGATGTTCTGCTTGTTTCAAGGTCAAGGACCAAGCAGGAGACGACTTTGGCGCCGAATATATTAACGGATTAAATCAAATCATCGTGCGCCGTTGGATCAGATCCGGAAGCACAAGGCAGTAGTCGCAAACCATTAGCGACCGAGGTACAGAAATACTGACAGGCTGAGCCAATGAGCTGAGCTGTGGTGCAGTTTTGTTAGTCAACATAGCTATATGTAGTACCAGTGAAATATCTGCACTCATAAAATTGTTAGTTTCCATTATCATATTTAAATGGCAAAAACGTTCCATTACTGAATTTCTCTTTCATCATATAAGATGCTTTTACGTTTTTTTTAAATATGTGCGCTCATGAAACGTTTGTTCAAATTTCCACAAATCTTTAATCATGTATGCATACTTTCATTCATATTAAATTCTTGTTAAATGCAAACAAAAAAAAACTTCGAACTGTCATCATCATCCTTGTAATAACACGACAAAGTCATGCTAAGCTTACTCGCTCGCAGTTGACAGACACATTGTTGTTGCTATTAAATTCTAAAATAAATCTAAAACGACGTGAACACGCACATCAATATATCGGAGGACTTAACCCAACACTCACATTGGATAGGAATGTTCTACCACAAAGAATACAACCAGCTAAACTACACAACCAGTTTGCAAAATACTCTAGTTTAGAGAAGAAAAAAAATACTTGGCTTAGTGTATCTTTATCTTTTATAAAGCTAATCCCACTACCCATTCTATCTCATCCCACAACAATCTACATCAGCAATCTTTTCGTAGTCCCGAGTGACCGAAGACAAAGGGATGGCGCCACTATCATCTACTGGCCATCTATGGCACTTCAATTTAATCCCTTCGTATCCCAAAGTCATGGAAGCCATCTCTGATACTCAAATTCAATCCCTTCGTATCCCAAACTCATCAAAGCCAAATAGACGGCACCCCTTCTCCCTTCGTCCGTTCCTACTTATATATGCAACACTATGCCGATGATCACCTTGCCTTGGCTGTCGGTCGATTCCTGCATCAAAGTCAAAGGTGCTTGATCGATGAACGACTACACATCGGCACATGCGTGCTTGCCGGTTAGAAAGCACATTCTGTCTTCCCAGAGATTGCTCCTTTTCCTTTCTCTGTACCCGTCAGGTGCCATGGATAGTGTGGTATTTGTTGATATTTTCTTGGAGAAGCTATCTTCTGCTGCTACTTTCATGGCTAAGTTATTAATTTCTTCTTACTCCAAAATGGGTGTGCACCATCCCCAAAATCAAGATAGGACTAATTGCATTGGACGCTTACTTTGATTTTTGTTTCTATTGATACATGATTTGTTTGGAAGTTTGGTTATCTACTGAGAGCGGAGTACGTATTGATTTTTGTTTCTATATTGATATACTCTCTCGGTTCAGAAAGAAAGTCTGTGACTAGATTTGTGGAAAAATGTGTGCAATATTTATATCTCTAAATAAGTTAATTATGAAAATATATTTAATGATCTATCTAATAATACTAATTATATATTATAAATATTTATATTTTATATATATATAAGGCTAGTCTCATTGGGAGTTTCATATGAGTTTTATTTGCATTAAATAGGTTGCCACATAAGCACTTTTTTTATGACATGACATTGTATTTAAGAAGAGAGAAGAAATGAGTTTTCATCTAGATAAAACCGTCATGGCACGATTACCAACCCTCTATGAGTCATGAAATTAAATACCTATGAAACTATAGAATAAAACTCTCCATTAAGAGTGGGTGTTTTATCTGAGTTTCATTTCATTTGGTATGACATGGCAGTCTTGGAAACAACGCCATGAAACTCCACACCGAGACTAGCCTAATTGGTCAAATTAAAAAAAATGACTTCTCGAAAAGTGAGAATGACTTCTATTTTGGCACAGAGGGAGTATATGGATCCACATGGTTTGTTTGGAAGTTTGGTTGTCATCTATTGAGAGCGGATTGTTATCCACGTTTCTAGTTATGTGACACAATTTATCAGTTATGGTTAGAGAAAGACGTCATTTGACATGGTTTGATTTGCACAGTATATTTTAGAAAGTGTTTACGTAGCAATAATGTAAATGATTGTGTAATACAAATAAATATAAATAGTCTAATTTCATTTAAAATTATCTATGATCCCGCAGCAACACGCGTTCCTAGTTTTATTTAAATTTAGAACCTAACACTAGGAATCTAAGCAATGACGTGTCCTTCCGTACAGAAGTGGAAAAAACCCAATAATACATAAAACTATTCACACTAATTAAAGCCGTTTGATCGAATTCAACACATACGAATTTGGAGAGAGATTTTCGCTGAGTTACGTCCTGTTTGTTTGGCTGCCATGGCTGAAAGTACTGCCAGCTGATTTGTTGTGAAATAAAAATACTATTTACTCATTGAAAAAGTATGGATTATAAGCCAAGCGAACGGGACGTTAAACCGATGCATGTTTCATTTCCAATGTTCATATGTGTACGTACATCCATGGCACACATAACTTAGTAATAGAATCTGGCACTGGGCAGATTTAATTTACCTCCATCAAACATCGATCAACTGCACAGGTTGGAGAAGCAAGTGGGCTGCAGCGCTGGACTTGTCTTGGCCCATCAACGAACCAGGGCAGATGCAGCACAATTACATATACACAAGCAAGGGGTGTCGAACGACAGCTGCGGCTCAAGGCTAGCTGCGGCTGAGTTCCTATCCCCTTCCTCTTCTTCCTTTGATTCATATATCTAGAACCTTCTAGTATATTCTAGGAACCAGTTGTTCACTACCGGAAACAGTCAATTTATCGAGTGCAAGGGGGTTTGCCGAGTGTGATCCTTCGGACACTCGGCAAGCAACCTCTTTGTCGAGTGTTGTGTGAAAAACACTCGGCAACATAATTGCACTCGACAAAAAAGAGGGTTTACCGAGTGCCAAAAAAACACTCGACAAAGAAGGGGGTTTGCCGAGTGTTCTTTTGGCACTCGGCAAACCCCCTTCTTTGCCAAGTGTTTTTTTGGCACTCGGCAAAGAAATAAGTTTTTTTTTCTCTTTTGACCTTCAAACTTTTTCTACTCTGCATATACAACATGTGGTACTCCATGTTAAAATTTGGTATATTTCTGAATTTGTTTGCTATATTTAATTAATTTATTGCATTTCAAGAATTTTTTGGTTTAAGTCAAATTTGAACCGCAAGTGATTCAAATAATAGAATAAAATGAGTAGAAAAATGATAGTCATGTTATTGAGTCCAGTGTGAGGCCTTATCTTGGAAATGAAAAAAAAAATCGAACATCTCATTTAGGAAACACGACCACGAATGTGTGGCTGAATAGTTTTTAAATTCTAAAAAAAACAAACGAAGTTTGAAAATCATGAGATTTGTTATGATGTGATGATATCATACATGGAGACTATGGTAAAAAATTAATATGGTTTCGCATATTTTGTCACGTATGATGTTTACAAACCGAAGTATCTTAAAAGAAGAATCATAGCGTTGAGAAAGATTCGGTAAAATTTGGAGTCAAAGTGACAGTCGAATTGGGGTTTGACTTCAAAACTTTTTGTACAGGCAATAGAGAACATAGATTGTTTAATGTGAAATTTTGATAATTTTTTTGATCCGTTTGATAATTTTAATTTATTAAGTGCAATTACAGAATTTTAATTGATACAAATTGAATTTGAGCTATAACTGCATTAAATAATGGAATAATGGAAACATCAAATATATATTGTTGAGTGAATTTGACAAGGTATTTTTAAAGTACATTGGAACAAATTAAGAAAAATACGTTATGAAAAAGAAGGAAAAGGAAGCAAATGAAAAAAAAAACTAGATTTGTTGTGTGCCCCTAGTCTGGCACTCGGCAAACCCCTTCTTTGCCGAGTGTCAGATCTGGAACACTCAGCAAACCCCCACTCATATACCCCGCATCCGGCCGCACACAGCCACACACGCACACACCCACCCGCGCCACACACGCACACAGGCACACCCGTCACCGGTCGCCGCCGATGCCCCTCTCCAACCCTGCCGGCGCCGCCCCCGGCTAGCCTGCGCTGCCCGGTGGCGTGCGCCACCAGAACCCCCCTCCCTCTCTCCCTCTGTCCGTCTCGCCAGAGGTGGTGGCGTAGCGGGAGGGCCCAGGCGACGCCGCGCGTCGGCGCCTCCACCGCTCTCGCCCCTGCCCCCGCCTCCCCTTCCTCTCTCTCTCCGTGGTGCAGCGGGAGGGCCCCAGCACAGATCCCCTCCTCCTCTGCGTCTCTCTCTCCCCCGAGTGGTGCCACATCGGTGGGTCCCCGCGATTGCCGGCCTCCGACGCTACCGGCCCCCTGTGTTGGCCGCTGCTCCCCCCGCCCCCCCCCCCCGTGCGACCATCTCTCTCCCTTTCTCTCAATCTGGCATATGCATGGAGGCAATGTCAAATTGACCCTAGATCTACTGTTCTTCCCTTTATCTTATCAAACTTTTTTGTGTTGTATATAGGCTGTGACCTGCTTGGTTCAGTTGTATCCTGCAGGCAGTCAGGTATTGTGGCATATATCTGAGCGCATGGCCATATCAGTGATGTTTGTTTCATTTCTTACTGTGACATGGAAATTGAGACCGTGTACACTGCAATGTTGATGGTCTTTGGATTATTGTTTGCATTTTTTTTGGTCATGTGCAGTGATGATTACACTTTCCTTTTTCTATTATGTTTTCAATTTGAGGGAATGGGCCAGCGCTGTGACGATTGCTGAGATAATATTTATAACCTTGAAAGGGAAAATGAAGTTGAGTGGTATTATTTATATAACCCTAATGCTGAAACTATACTCTGCTAAGGCACTAGCGAACAACTTTGTTCATGGATTTGTGGCTTAATATGAAGCTGCATGATATTGTCATAAGTTATACATTAATGAATGGAATTCAAGCTCTTAGAGGGTGATACACCAATACACCATACCTTGTGATGATTGTTGTATCCTAGAATAATAGTCAGTCTGGCATCATGAAAATTATTTGAACAACTACTGTACTAAAGTACTAATCGCACCCAAGGTGCTCTTCTATCATTCATTTATAAATGATGTTTGTTGGTAGCTGGAAATTTCTAACAACGATTCAGTGTCATGTTCCATAGAAGTTGCAGTTAAAAAGGCTTGTTCATGTTCTTAGACCATGGTTCCTGATCATATTCTGTATTCAGTCACACCAGATTTGGCATATAGATATAAGGGTCCTCAACATTAGCTTGTGGATTAGAAGTTTAAACATTCTAAAGTATTTGTCATTATATTTGAATTTGAGGGGGCAATGTAATAAAAAGATTTTACTGCAGAGTTAAAATACAATTTCCTTCTATGTTTTGTTACTCTGGTTGCTTTTAGGGTTAGATGATGTTATACATATAACTTCAAAGCTACATTTTAACATTGCACATAATCGAAAGGAATTTAATATTTCCTAAATCTGGTATGTGAACACATCACCTGGTATTTGGTGCATTGGATGTCAGGTGAGATGCTATGAAAACAGTATCTTGAATATCTTGCATATATCAACATGATCAATCATTTTGATATGTGATATTTGCGGAGCTGAGATGATATGGAACCCCAGTCTCGTGCTCTCCCCTTCCCTAACTATGCCTTGTGACTTTTTTGTTTTGTACTATTCTTGAGTGGCTGTGATGAATCAAGTTTCCATTAGAGAACTTCTGCACTTTAGCACCTTATGAGCTGGTACTTGGGATATTTTGTTTTGTTTGCTGCTGAACTGGGATGGCTTGTACCAGTACAAGCAACCAGTTCTGTGGCCAGTTCAACTCCCATTAGAGAGAGAGAATTAAATTAAGCTATAGGTGAAATTAAGTTGTAGTTGCATGCTGATAATGGATAAATCTGAGCCATTTCTCGACCAACAAAACATTTTTTTCACTCAGTCAGTATATGCTTGAAAGTTGTCTAGCAGCCATGCAATTAGCAACAATTCGAGGTTGAACTTGTCATTCTCATTCATCTGTTTGTATCCTGTATTTGTGTTCCTTTACTGAATATTCAGAATTCCCTTGTTTTGTTTTACCTTGTTAGAGAATGTTTTGCTGAACTAGTGAATGTATATATGCTTCAAACAATTCAGATAAATTGCATGATTGTGAATTCATACATTGTACATAGCTAAATGATCTCCTTCACAATCAACAGTTGCGTGCGTGTGAATTTATCTTTTACATAAGGACTTGGTCTACCTGGATGTCATGCTGTTTATTCAAGATATTATATTTGTACGTCATAGCTATGCGTGAATTTATGGGTATTCAGAATGTCATGCTGTTTAATCAAGATATTAAACTAAAATATGCTGAGGAAAAATTATTTTTTTCTTAGTAAAATAGGTTTATCGAGTGTAATTCCTAAAAACACTCGGCAAACAATAATGGTATGCTGAGAAAAAAAAATATTTTTTTTCTTTAGAAAATAGGTTTGCCGAGTGTAATTCCCAAAACCACTTGACAAACAATAATCCTTTGCCGAGTGTATTTTGGAAAACACTCGGCAAACTACTTTTTTTGTCGAGTGTCAAATTTGACAATCGGCAAACCATTTGCCGAGTGCACGATAAAAAACGCTCGGTAAATAGTTGTTTGCCGACACTGTAGATAATGTGTGCTGTTTGCCGAGTGTTACACTCGGTAAAGCCTTTGCCGAGCGTTTTTTTTTTTTTTTTTGTCTTTGCCGAGTATCTGTGGCACACGGTAAAGTCACAGTTTCCGGTAGTTCTTCGGGCGTGTGTGTGGATGTATTAGCATCAAGGTCGGTGACACGTTGCTGCGACAGTGCTGGCATCCACAGCAAAGGCGAGCCTGCGCTCAGACGTCACCTTGAAGCTTGAGCCTGTCCAGCCCGTACCTGTCCGCAGCAACAAGCAGATGCTGCGCCAAGGTCGTCGTCGCCGCCGCTGCCGCCTCCTGCTTCCCGTCAAGCTCCGGCACCGCATCTGTGTAGATAAAGCGAAGCATGGCCCCGAACACCGGGGCCTCCATTTTCTGGATCTCCACGCGTCCCGAGCTCTTCTCCTGCATTTCCCCGAAGAACTCGGCCATGAAGACCGGGGAGCTCACGGCTAGCACGTTCTTGTGCGCGGGAAACGACTCGCCGGAGACAGTGAACGTGACGTCCGACCCGGCCTGGCTCGCTAGGAGTTCGCCGAGGTGTTGGTGCAGGCTGGAGGAGGATGGCACGGGGATTGCTTTTAGATCTCTGAATACGGTGACGGTGCATTCCACGGTCAGAGAATAACTACCACTGTCGAAGTAAGGCAAGTCGATTGCTTCGAATATGCTCACGACCACAAGGGGCTGAGATGAGTCCGAGGGATGCTGAAATGATGTGGTCTCGCTAGTCTTCTCTTCTGGTGGCTCAAATCTCCCGCTTGGATCTACCATCCGGCAGCTCAGAGCCGATGTCACTTTGTTTGCGCCAGCCTCGCCGAGGAAGACGAGCTGGAGTTCAACCTGGTACCAGGGACTACACCCAGGGTATAAACGGATATCGCACTCGTAGCCGTCGACTTCGACGCTGGATTTGTAGTGAACCTTGCTTTGGTCGACCTTGCTGTCAGTGCATGGGAGGAGGATGTAGCTGGAGATGTTGAGCAGGTGTGTGGAGCGCGCGACATAGGAGGGGTGAGTGCTGGTGAGAGTGAGATCCATAGTGGCCTCAACCTCAAAGCGATGGAGTAGATGGGGATGGGACGTGCGGATGAAAATTGCAGTGTTGCTTCTTCAATTCGGCATGCGGACCGATTCAACAATTTGGTGGCTGTCACAGGCAGTTTATATAAAGCCGAGAAGTTATATGCCGTGACTGCTCGGGTGGAGAGCGAGGCGCATGCACGCCGATCGATCACTCCCAACTCGGAGATGGACCGGCCAGCGTGCTCAGCAAATTCACCACTGCACCAGAATACCATCGGTCACCGCTCAAGCGTCCACCGAGGCGCGCTTTTTCGACTACCGATACTTCATCCAAAAATCAAAATGCCGCCCAGTAGGATTACAGACTTATTAAATCTTAATTAAGGCACCATTGATATAACATTACAAAATAATACCAACTCTGGCTCTTCTCAACTATGGGCCCAACTTAATAGGGCTTTGCTAGTTGAATTGAAACCGATTTGGAAACGTTTGACAAAAACAACTCTAATGGCAGTTCTGTTATAATTTATGGCAAGCTTCTGAGTAGATAGGACAAGAAATGGCTCTATCTCCTCTGAGCTCTTCTTCATCAAAGTTGTTTCTTGATGACCATTTGGTAGGGTTTCGGACGTAAAAAACACTACCAAACAAGGCGTATATGTTTGTGGTCTCGTTGACTAGTATTTTTTGCAAAAAATTAATAGACATAGCAGAAATGCTTCCTTATGAAACGTATTTTGAGACAAATCATCTCGTATCATTTTAAATACCCAAATTCAACACATAAAAGAAACAATATGTAGTACAGTTATAAGGTTTGCGTTAAAGCCCCGAAATGCTACATGTTTGTTTCACGTCCCAAAATCTCTATTTGGACTGTGATTAGAAAACACAAAATAAACAAAGTGATTTTCTATTTTTCTATTTTTTCAAGATTTAATTACATTTTGTACAATTTAGACGGTGGAAAAAATGATTTTCTAAAACTTTTATAATTATTTTAGTTAGTTTCCTTGCATTCATGTAGGTTGCATAATTAAATTAAGTGAAAATAATATGTAGTTATAGCTTCAAAATAGTTTTGAAATAATTTTAGAATTTTGTTTTTAAAATCATCCAAAATAGAGTTTAAAATTTTTTAAAATACGTAGAGAAGTTTGAAATAATTTGGTTTCAACGTAGCTTTAAAATAAGTTTAAAATTTTGTTTTGTTTTCAATATTTTTAAAAATGAAAGGTTTAAATAAAATATTCAAAAACTATTTTGCAAAATTTTACAAAAAGGTAAAAAGTTGTTATGGGCAAAAAATTCTGTAAAAGTCCTAACCTAAAACCTTTTTTCCTTTTCACTTCAGGCCCGCTTCCCTTTTTTTTTGCTTTATCACTCGGCGTGCTTAGCTTGAGGCTGAGTCTTCGTGCGTGCTCTCCTAGTCTCCAACACAGAGCCATAGTGTTTTCTTTCACAATAAGGGCCTGTTTGGTAGAGCTCCGGCTCTAACGAAAACTGCTCTAGCTGTGGCTTCATCTGAGGAGCAGATTCACTTTGGAAGTCGAATCTATTTTTTCAAAATAGCTTCTCTTTCTGATGGAATGAGATGAAAGGTCCAAAATACCCTTTTTTTCTTTTTTCTCTCCTTTTATTTCTTATTTATTTATTTTATTCTTTCTCTCCCTGTATCACCGATGCACGCAGAGCCGCACAAAGATGAAATGTCTGTATTACCTTTTTTCTTTTTTTTCTATTTTTCTATTCTCTTTTCTCTTCTTTTCTTTTCTTTTTTTTTCTTTCCCAACCTTATCTACTCACGTGGCCGCGCACGCACCCCATCTCCTTCAACCTCCGGTCTGTGCCTCTGTGGACGCCTCGCAAGTTCGCCACTGCTCCATCGGTGCCGCACTTCCACCCCGCCCTCCCAGCCACTCCGTCGCTTGCACGCCCGGCAGCCCGGCAGCCCCGCGTCAGCCTGGCAGCCCGCCTCCCAGCCACTCTGACGGACCCGCGCCGCCCGCCCCGACGGCCTCGCGCGCAGAGCTCCGGCGACTTCGCGCCCGTGCGGCGGCGGCGACGGCCGCGCATGCCCGCGCGGGCCCGCACGGCTCGGTGGGGGCAAATCCGCCCATGCCCCGCGTTGGGCCCACGGCAACAGGGGCGGAGCTGGGCGAAGCTCGTTTTTCCGGCTCCCGTTCTCTCTCTCCTCTCCTCTCAGCGGGTTTCCCGCGGCTCCCGACGCGGAGCGGATCCATTTTCTAGCGTTTGGTTGGTGAAGCTGCGGAAGTGCTCCCGGAGCTTGTCGAGGAGCCATACCAAACGGCCCCTAAATCAACATCAGCCGTTTTTTTAGCCAGCCGAACATGGCCACAGTTTACTGGCCTGCTAGCGACCATCAACAACTCATAAGTCATAAATGCTCCCTCTTCGTTAGTGACTAAAATGTGGGTCCCATTTCGTCATCCCCTTCCTTTGTGTTCCCTTGCTATCCCACCGAGTTGTTTGGACTTAAGTTGGAGGTTTTTTTAAGACGGTTCTTGAAGACAGCGTCAACACTCTCTTCAAGTGTACCATCAGTTGGTCGTCTGTGGAGATGGTGTATCACTGTATTGTCGTCACATATAGGAATAAACTGATCATGTGATATGCATTCGGTTTTGTCCTTAAAAAAGGATGTAACAATTTGTGACTAGAGGGAGTAAGTCAACCTCCCAATTTTGTCAAAATTAAGCTATTATTTTTTTACCTTTGACTATCAACTATAAGACCCCATTTGGTACAACTTCTCCAGGCAGCTTCATAAGTTGTTTGAAGCTTATTTGTATCAAAATAGTATTTTTTTTGAAACGCTTTGTATGTGAAGCTCCTTAAAATATGTTCTCACAAGGGATTGCTATGAGATAAAGCTGAAAATAGCCGCTTCTTCGGGCTTCAACTCACTCTGGTGAGCCCCTACGTGGGCATAGGTCTGATCTGTGAGAGCCACTGTTCGCCTAAATGGCCGTTTAGCCCGTTTACACACCATTTAAACGCTACACGGTGGTACACTGTTTCCGTTTAATCGGTTGTTTTGACCGTTTAAACGACCGTTTTTCCCGTTTAAACACCCGTTTTGCCCGAATAATGGGCTAAACAGTACGTGACCGACTGTTTACCGTTTAGTGTTTAGGATAACACTGGTGAGAGCATAATTTGAGGAGCTTCACATGTATAGTTGTTTTGCCAAAGGATTCGCAAAATAGCTTTAGCTCCACAAGTAGAGTCAGCTCGTGAAATTGAAGCCAAAAAGTTGCTTCACTGATGAAGTGGAGCTGTCATAAACAGTGTAGGATTGACAATACAATACTGCCATACTTGATCATTATAATAAATAACTAAATAATACATGTCTATTTTCATAGTGCATAAAAATATGTACTCACATGCAAAAATTGAGAAGCAAACTCAAACTAGAAAACTCCTACAAAGTTAACAAAAATGAGTTGCATATGCACTAGAATACGGAATTCCTTGGATTTCGTCTTCTAGTGCACATACACATGAAACTTATTTTTTTGTATTTTTCAAAAGTGAGTTTGCGTTCAAATTTTTGCTTGTGAGTACATATTTTTATGCACTATGAATGTGCCAAGTACAAAAAAATGAGCGGTCGAAATATATTTTTTGAATTGTTTTCTATTTTCTATATTTCCACCTTCTACGTAGTTTTCACGACATATTTTACCTACTTTTTACCACATGCGGTCAGGAATGGATTGTGTTGTGAGCCAGGCGGGCCACAGTGCCCATCTTTGGCAGTGGCAGAGCCAGGGTATTACATGTATTTTTCTTGTACAACATAAATATGGAATATATTGGACCATACACTACTGGAAACTCGAATACTGTTGTGGGTGATTATTTTTTCTGTGCGTTTTTCTCAGAACACACATAAAATTTAGAATTATTCTGTCGGTTTCAAAAAATCCCCACGAAAATATCGAAAAACCGCCAGAATAATTGAGTTATTTTTCTGTGCGTGACAATACACACAGAAAAAATACATACCCACAGAGAAATAGCAATTATTCTGTGGGTTTTTTAACTCACAGAAAAAATGACACAGGCACAGGAATGGAATTGGCTTTGGCGCCCTATTTTCGTCATTGGCGCCTGCCTTTTGTATTGGCGCGGTATAGAATAGAAAAGAGAGTGAAAAAAAGAAAAGAAAAACACCCTAAAACTAAATCCTCCCGCGGCCGCCACCCCAACCCTGTCCCAAACGCGCCGCCAGAGGCCGAACTCCGCACGAGACTGCTCGCGCTCCCGTAGTCCCGTCGCTCCCGGCTCCAAGTCCGCCGCTCGCCGCACAAGACCACCCCCATCTGCACATTCGCCGCTCGCCGCTCGTTGCCCTAGGTCCGCTATCGCCTAGATCTGCCTCTAGCCCACCGACGGCCATAGCCACCAGCTCGCCGACGGCCATAGCCCCTCCAGTGCGTGGCCCTAGCCTTGCGGGTGGCCCTTCGGGTGTGTCCTTTGGCCCGTCGTCGGCCATCCGGGCATGGCCCTAGGGCGGCCACCGGCCGACCAGGAACATCCCCAGGTGGCTGACTGCCCCTGGTCTCCCTCCCGTCTAGCGCACGTCCTGGCGCGACGCCCCTCGTCTCTCCGTCGATCTCCACCGCCCCAATTTTCAGTTGAAGTCTGCTTCCCTCAAGATTTGGCCACCGGTGTTGTCTCCATCAAATCTGAATCGAGTTTTCAGGTTCCTTGTTTCTCCCCTGAAAATGTGTATATTATACTTCCTTTCTCTATGTGTGGCTATATGTATACAAAAGTAAAGCATGGTTATGATGTACTGCAGTGGAGATTTTGGGCTAAGCAAGGACTGAAGGTTGCTATTGGAGGTACTGTTTACTTTCTTCACTAGATTTATTTGTTGTATGTTGTTATTCTATATTTTATTTGTGTGCCCACTTGTCGAGTTTGGAATGTTTGTCCTTGCACCAAAAATAATTGAGCTTCCTTTGTTGTGATATCTAATATATTAATATTTGAAACAGAACTAGTTAATATGTCAAACCGGACATGGATGTATAATGGTTGGCAACGTGGCAAAGCTCCCTCAAATGAATGGATTGATGGAACCACAGAATTCTTGAATAGTGCATTTTCAATTCCTGGTGTAGCTAAAAATGATACCATTAAGTGTCCTTGTGCACAATATCGGAACTACTTTAGGCATATAAGATACACTATAGAGATGCATTTGTGTAGGCATGGTTTTAAGGAAGACTATGAAACTTGGACTGAGCATGGTGAGGGGCTGATTTCACATGATTGATATGATGGTGTGGGAAATAGAGAGGGCACTGATGAAGTTGATCAGATGGATCAAATGTTGGTTGAGCTTGCTGGGCACCATCCACCTATGCTAGATGCTGAATCATCATCATATGCCAAAGCTTTCTATAGGATGGTTGCTAGTGCAGATGAGTTGGTGCATGATAGAACCACACACTCACGCTTGTCTGCTATAGCTCGCTTGTTTGCTGTGAAGTCACGGTACAACATGTCCGTCATAGAATATGATGATATACTAGGCATGAACTAGTTACAACATGAACTCCTTCCTCCTGACTCCAAGTTACCTAATGACTTCTACCAATCTAGGAAATTATTAGAGGGTCTTGGTATGCAATATATCAAAATTGATGTTTGCTATAACAATTGCATGCTATTCTACAAAGATAACAAGGACAAAGATAAATGTGATTTTTGTGGTGCTAATTGGTATGTGGAAGGGCAAACAAAGGTTGCACGCAAAGTTTTGCGCTATCTTCCAATCACAAATAGGCTGCAAAGGCTATATCTCCATGGGGAGACAGCCAAGTTAATGAGATCATATAGTCCCACAACATGTGGTAAGATGGTGCACCCTTGTGACGGAGAGGCTTGGCAACAATTTAATGTGGACTATCTAGAATTTGCACAGGAAAAAAGAAATGTGCGCCTTGCAGTATCAACAGATGGTTTCCAACCATTTTATGTGAATGCTGCACCTTACTCATGTTGGCCAGTCTTTGTGACCCCACTGAACCTACCTCCTGGCACACTCTTAAGGTCTGAGTATATTTTCCTCGCACTTGTTCCTAGTCCGGAGCATCCTGGTAGAAAATTGAACGTTTTAATGCAGCCCTTAGTTGACGAATTTCAAGAACTATGGTAGGGGGTCACAACATGGGATGCTTCGTTGAAGGAGGAGTTTATAGTTAGAGGAATCTACCTTTGGTCAGAACATGACTTTATGGCTTATGGGGACTTTTCCGGTTGGAGCACCCATGGTAGGTTGTCATGCCCATATGGGTGTGGTTATCGAGGATTCCTACTCCCTAATGGGCGTAAGGCTTGTGGGTTTGATACCCATAGGCATTTCTTGCCTGAAGATCATCCATTTAGAAATGAAACTAATGCTTTTCGCAAGAATACCAAGGTGTTTGATGAGGCACCTAGGTACTTAACAGGGGAGGAAGTGCAAGCCTATGTGAACCAGTTTGCTAGTGATACACAAACCTACGGTAGATTGCACAATTGGACACATGTACTTTGTTTTAGGCAGCTTCCATATTTCCATAAGTTTCTACTTCCACACAATATTGATGTGATGCATAATGAAGAGAATATGGGTGAAGCCATATGGAACACATGTTTTGACACAAGAAGATCATACTGTTGTAGTAGGTTAGTGTGGCACAAGAAGATCCATATGCTTGGCTGCTAGCTGGTAATAAAACAATAAGCTGCACCAAACTCTACTATTTTAGCAACTACTAGTGACTGTGACTGTGACTAATTGGTGATTAATTAAGCAGTAAGGTGCTCATCACACTCATCTATTTTAGCAACCATTAGTGCTTAGATGGTTGTCTACTTGTGTGTACGTATAATATGATCTTTTTTTTGAAATTTATGTAAACCTGCACCAAAGTCTTATCTCTTACATGTTCACTATGAACTTCCATGTCCGAATACTTGCATGAATTCTACTGCAGTTGCTGTGAACTTCCATATCCTAGCGGCCTTTTTGTGCTGACCTGTTACTTTATTTATAGGCAATTCAGTTATATTACCTTACAAATACACTACTCTGCTTGGGGCCATACTTAGAAGAGAATATCCAGGTGTGATTGTGGAGGTGGATGAGAACGGTGATGAATTCAAGCGCCCAGCTCTGGATTGGGCTGATTATTTTCATAAAAATCCTAAGGCTACGGAAATGACAAGGGGAGAAAAAGTGGTGTCCGAATTTTGGGTAAGATACCTATGTTCAATCTGAAATTTCTAAGCAACATCTAAAACTTGAAATTTCTAAAATCTATACAATGTGAAACCTATGTTCATGGTTTTGTACACATGCTACGTTTGTTTCAAGTTGCAGCAGGACATCAACAAGATGCGGACTGTGTTCTAGAAGCCTGTTTGAAGAAAAGGGTGAGGAACATGATGTATCAAGTCCGTGTGGATGCTGTCAAGGAGTACTATAGGGAAATAAAACACATAGAAATCAAAGATGCAGTAGCATGCCATATTGACCTCGAGTATGAGCAATACAAGCAAGGAAAGCTTGAGTGGTTGAATGATGAGGTGTGGCTCCTCCTTTGTGCTTATTGGTGCTCAGATGAGTACAAGGTCAAATGTAAGAGGAGGCAAACATCTCGCTCAAGTAATGAAGATATTGCTCAAAACCGAGGAGGATCTAGACCATTCACAGAGATACAACAAGTATTGGTATGCACATGTATATTATTTATTCTTTAATGTCTTTTTAGGAACTTAGTAGCCTATTGTATATTCATATCTCATTGGAAAATTTACTATTTTTTAGGAAGCTAACTTTGGACCACAGAAAGCAACCCCTATTAATACATTTGTTGCGATGAAATCTGGCATGAAAAGCCTAGATAGCAATGGTAGATGTGGTTCAATCAGTAGCCACAAAGCACAGAAACGCATGGTATGTATGTGACATGTGTGCTGAAAATTTCTTCTTGTATAGTTCTAGGGTGTATACTACTTCGAGTGGTATTGAGTTTACTTGAAGATATTACTGCTCCCCTAAAGATAAAAAGGGGGCAATATCTCACCTAATCCTATGTAGGAATTCTTCTTTTTTGTAGTAACACAACCATCTTTTGTGGATGGACTTCCATATGTTCCATTAGGACATTGGCACTGAAATGTACCCAGGAAATTTTGGCAGATTCCATAGCAACTATATGCCCCTGGGTTCTCACACTCATCTATGTCTGGAAAATACATGCATAACAAAATGGACAAAGTTAACACAGTACACATTTGGAAAAATACCATAACATGTAGTAAGCATATGTATTGTAATGCCATGTGTATCGATGGATAAAACTAAATGATGTTATATATGGAGGAAAGCTATATGGCACTTAGGTTGGAACTTGGTTCCCTTATCTAAAAAATGGCACTTGAGTGTTTTTGAGTCCCCCAGCACACGAAATTGTAGGGACTGGATTCGATATTGTCATCATCTTTTGTCATATAATTTTGTAGCCAATCGATTTTAATGTACATTATCGTATCTTGTTGTTGGGTCTAGTTAGAACTAGATCTGACCAGTTCAAACTAGGTCTGATTGAAACTTGTTGCTGCTGGGTCTGGTCAAACTAGGTTTCTAACTAGTGCAAACTGAGTTCTAACTGGTTCAAGATCTGGTTGGAACCTGTTGCAACTAGGTCTAGTTTTAATTCTGACTTGTTCAAACTGGGTTCTGAGTGGTTTGATCTGGATATGGTTCTAGCTATGGTTATGACTGGTTGGAAACTCTATTTTCACCGGTTCAAACCGGGGACGTTCTAACCGGTTGGAACTGGGTCTTGTTCCAACTAGGTTCTGACTGGTTTGAACTTGGTCTAATTGGAACTGGTTGTTCCTAGGTTTGGTTTGATCTAGTTTTGATGGGTGCTTCTAGATTTGGTTGTGACTCGATGCTGCTGGCTCTGGTTCCACTAGGATCTGTTGGCCCTTAGATTTGTATCTGACATTCTTTAAATCGAGTGTCACATTCATCTCAAACAATTGAACATAAGCTAGCTGATAGGCTCATATATATGTAGATGGTCATGTCAAATATATTTATGGCATGACACGGTTGATGATAATATAAGCGTAAGGTAAAGCTATATTATTAAGTATTACTATTATTAAGGTATGCAAGTATCAATCCAGTGAAAGTCATGCACCATAGCAACTGTGCACCACAATGTGTAGTGCTTTTATTTGCCGTGGAATGTCTACCGCAGGAAGCACAACAAGCAGCCTCTCTCTCTCTCTCTCTCTCTCTCTCTCTCTACATATAAGCATATATACATATATGTGGAAGAGGAAGATGCATGTTGTCATCATAATGGTCTCTGGATCGATTGCTGCAACCAGGCTTTGTGGGTGTGGACCTGCTGCCATGCTACTAGCTACCTGCAAGCAAATAGATACAGGCAGTAGCTATCTTCAATTTTTAGGAAAGGTCGTTGCGCCAGCAACCTGCACTTAGCACCCCTCTGGTATCTTATTACTCCCCATTGAATAAGCAATGCTTCTTTGTGCTTTTTCACCCTGTTAACTTAAGAATCAGGTCTATGTTATAACTAGAAAGATGTGGAGAACTTCTTAAACTTTCCAAAATATTAAAGAACATATTTTTTCTGTGATCTAGAACTCTAGTTATGATTTATTTAAGTATCTTTTCTTGATGCTATCTAGAAATTTCAGAATACAACGTTACCACGTTTTGGCTATCTGTAAATCTGTAGAACATGTTTCCTTGTTCTGGTCTTTGTAGGATGACTACCTTGCTGCTGTTAAGAGGATAGAATGTGCAAACAAAGAGGATGGAGACAGTGCAGACATGGAAGTGGATGGGCATGAGGTTGAGCAACAACAATATTTGAATGGAAAGGCGCTATATGATGTGTCTAGTGGTGCCCCGAGAAAGCATGGGCGTCTTGCCATAGCAAATGGTGCGGTTAAGTCTTCAGATGTCAGGGCAGCTGGAAGGGAAATAAGTGTGCGTCCATCAAATTCAGTGACTGTGCAAAACATGTCTCGAGAAATAGAAGAGCTACATCGTGCAAATGGAAGGCTGGAACAAGAGAATCATGAAAAGGACAATGCACTGCAGCAAAACAAAGTTCTTGTAGGCTTGGTACTGGTATGTGCAATGCTCTTGTAAATAATTCACCAATATTATATGTGAATTATCTAATAATTTAAATCTAAAATATCTGTGCTTGCAATACACTTGTAGAACCTTTACCAGGAGACAGGAAGGGTTGTACCAGAAGAAGCGTTACGACACTTGTCCACTACGCAAGCAATTGTGAGTATATCTTCATTTCACCATGAACATGTTTTGTAGCTGTCATATCCATCACTTAGAGATTTTAATATGGAAAGGAAGTAGAAAATGATTAGTATTTTGTGGGGTACTATTCAGAATGTCAACACACAGTGTAGCAGTGAGGAAGTGGCCTCATGTTGATTGTTGTATAGCTACTGCAGTGAATTTGCATGGCTATTGCAGTGAGAAAGCGACGTTATGTTGGTTTGTAATATTTCACACCTTGATAACCAGCAGTTTGAATACTTTAAACCTTGTCCAATTTAGAGACTTTGCTAAAAGTGTTATATTGTTGGGAGACAATTCCACTTACTGTAACTTTGTTCACATTCAGGCAACTAGGTCTTCTCATGCTGCCTCAGAATCTGTCAACAATGGTAATGATGTTGGCCATACCAATGGGGATCTTCGTGCTGCAAACGTTGACAACAATCAAGGTTCCGACAACAATGGCGATCATGCATCGATAATATGATGGTTGTGTTTAGTTGCAAAACATGGATGTGATGGTGGTTTCTTCTTTTGTAGAGTTGTGCTTTTGCACATTAACTAGTAGTGGCTCAAATCTGTTAGCTTTAGTTTTAGCTATAATATGACTCAATGATACATGCTGGTACTTTACTTATCTTGACTGAGACTTGAACTGTTGAGATGAGATGGTAATGCTTTTGAATGTATCGATGCCGAACCATTTGGACATCATCTATATGTAGCCCGGATGCCATTAATGAATGTGCTGAACATTTGGATCTTTATATATATGCTATCTATTATATTGTGATGAAATTACAGTATGGACAGTCCATATTTAATATGTTGTTGCTACTATTCTGTTTATATATAATTATTGTATCCAATTTGCTGCATAGTTAAGGGTTTTTTCTGTCGGTGATCTGTTATTTTTCTGTGCGTTAACCGAGACCGACAGAAAAATAAAAATTTTCCTATGAGTGTATCTTTATATGTATGCTATCTATTATTTTTCTGTTAGGCTTTTTTTCTATGAGGATTAACGTACACAACATTTAAATTTAATTTGGGTTAAGGCAATTTTTCTGTGCATGTAACACCCACAGAAAAATTGTTTATGATAGCGAACATTCTTTTTTCCTGTGAGGATTAACGCACACACTATTTAAATTTAATCTGGTCTAACGCAATTTTTCTGAGTGTGTAATACCCACAGAAAAATTGTTTCTGAGCAAACACACAGAACAATTGAATTTTTCTATCATTATATTTCCGTGTGTATTTTTCTGAGGGTACACCGCTAGAAAATATTTTTAATTCATATTTTTCTGTGTGTTTTCGCACACACAGAAGAATGCGAGTTTCCAGTAGTGATAAGTCCATAGCAATAACTAAAGTATGTTGATGACCATTATAAATCCATAGTAATAACCAAAGTACATATGGTAATATAATGGCATTGTGGCAATGTCCCTTCTTCATCTACATTGCAAGAGCACAATGGGAAAAAACAATATTTGTTTTGGATTTCCATCACAAAAATATCAAAGTAGCATGCAGTGGCATGGGCAAATAAATTTCTTCGAAATTGTATAAAACACAATACGATTCGCTCTAAATTTCATCAAGCAATATTGTGAACCGTTTTAAATTATGTGCCTTCAATGAGGCCGTTGGCGAGTGTTCAGTGGCCAAGCCTGCTGGCGAGCGATGAGTCGGACTTGCTTCTGCAGTTGGCGCTGTCACGCTGTGCCGCTGGCTGCTGTAGCACTGCCCACCAGCCGCCGCCGCCCCTTTCGAAATGATGAAGATGCGCTAGCGCCAGGCTTGGGACGCTAGCCGCATGGGTTGTTTCCTTTGACATCGTGGGCTGCTAGTTGATTGTGGGCTTGTGGGCTAACTAGGCAATGAGCTGTAAGTACTGATCTACCATTATTATTTTTTTAACCCTATATTCTCCGGTTGATTCTCGGAGACAAACCGGTGCCACTTCGTCCTGAATTATTGGATCCGTCCGATCTTTCATCTTATGGTCCATATCGCTCCGAGCTGATTCCGCCAGAAAACGCTTCTCGCGCTTCTCGTTGGTTTCTCTCGCTTCTACTCTCACTGTGTAAAAAAAGCACATCACATACGCGTGTTCAGGCACATCACAGATGCGTCCCTGCCATAACGCATCTGTAATAAGTAAATACTACTTACGCGTGTTACCAACACGCAACTATGATAAAACGAACACGCGTCTGTGATAAATCCCTTAACAGAGACTGGTAAGTACCTACACATGTCTGCAGTAGCTCTTACTGGGACGCGTGTCGTCCGTGACAAGATTAAGATGCGTCTGTGCGAAGAATCATAGTGGGAACCTACTACAGACGACATTTGTAAACGCATCTGTAACGAGAATAATAGTGCCGACGCATGTTCAATACACACGTCTGTAGTAAGGATCCTATTATAGACGACATTTATAAACGCGTCTATAGTAAGTAGCATACTATATACTCGTATTCTCTACACGCGTCTGTAGTATTTTTCTTATCACAGACGGGTCTAGGCTACAGACGTGTCTGTTAGCTCACAACACAACCCACACAGCACAGATATACACAGATTATATATATATATATATATATATATATATATATATATATACATATATATATACATATATATATATATACACACACGCAGAGATCTCATAGAAATGACATATATATACAAGATCACAGCTGTTCATCTCAAAACTTAATTTGTTCATCACACGGTATACATTGTTCATCACACACAGTTCACAGATTGTTCATCACACACATATTCACATGTATCTCACAGCTCCAATTGTATCTCCCAGCTCCAAACACACAGTTCACAGATTAGGCACAACAGCAGCTAGCTATAGGACAGATGGAATGAACATATATACCAGGCACTTCATCAAGGCATATCTGCACAATGAAACTCGTCTTTTTCGTTGATGATCTGTGACACAATAAACGAGGCGATCTTCTCTCTAATATATTCAAAGTTGATGGGAGTGGACTGCACTTCAAATTCCTATAATTGCCAAAGAGCATCATCAGTAAACACAAAAACACTGTGTATGGATAAAGGCCAACGTGTGTATAGGCACAAAAGCATCATCAGTGAACAGAAAAAGCATCATCAGTGCATCACATCACTTGCTAAATTGCTGACACTAAGCTAGTATGTATAGCAGCTAGGTAAAGCTCCAACGAGCGCCATTGCCATTCCATGACCCAGCACAAGCACTCAATTGCATTACACACTGCCTGCTAGCATTCATTCATTCCCCAGTTGCTAATCCAATACAAGATCTCTAGCTTGCAGTCAGCTACATACACTGCTATATCCAGATTTTTAAAACATTCATTGATCACTGATATATATTTGCAATTGTACCTAAGGATCATTCAAATTTGCATGTGCCATCGCCAGCATCAAGTTGTGTGCCGCAAAGAACTCACATGTGTGGTCCAAACCTTGCTGCTGGCACTGCGAACATAGGAAATACATGGTTAATAATTAAATTGACAAAAAGACTTTACAACCGGAAGTGAAGCACTACTTATTGGAATTTTGGCTGCATGGGTCAACTTCAATTTTTTCTGCCCTTTCTTTAGCCTGGGTTGGAAATTGCTAAAATTCCTACACATACATGAGTTGTTATCAAATTTTTTTGACTTTCAATAACATAATTAAGAAAGAAATACATGGGTCAATAGTAGTTTAGACAATACTCACTCATCGATCATAGATTTGATAGGACTCAAATCTGACTTCCTGCCTCTATTGGAGTTGAGGTATATCACCTTCGACAACTTTTGAACGATGATGACAACAATCCAGTGCCCATCACAGTTATGTGCAAACATCACAAAATTTTTCTTGGCATATTTCCTTAGGCAATAATCTAGATACCCCACGCTACAATGTCTATCAGTGTTCATAGTCTTTATTGACACTAGATCTGAATCAATAATGCCAACAGGCACATCTTTGGCCCTAGCTTCTACAATCAGGCATCTAGGAATAAAGAAACATACAAAAACAATTTAGCAAGCAAATATATGAAGAGCATCCCTAGCTAAAAATGAACAAGCCCAGAAAATAGATGAAATTGTACTTATAGTGTCAACACGTGAAGAAGTCCTATATCCAATCTATCAAGTTTGAAGAGGTGAAACAAGTCTTCTAATCCCCAAGCGAGAAACTCAGTGTCTGTCTCATGTAAAAAATGTTGTTTCGTGAACAACAACCATCCCGGCTGTCCTCTTCTCTTCACATTCTTTCATGTACCAAGCATGAAGAGCAACACACCCAGGTCTTGCCTTCTCAAGCTCTGTTTCTGATAGGAATCGCTCTCTAAATTTGAACTTGGGGTTGGCCTGTGTCCATATAGAACCCCAGGGGCACTCTTAGACAATTTGGTGGGTTTATCCACCTTCTGCTACTTAGCACCCACCTGCTATTCCAGTTTGCTGTCACTCTTGGCTGCTCTAGGTTTTATTGGTGGGTTAGCTAGAGGAGTTGTGAACTTAGCTGGCTTCGACGGTGGCTCCAGCGCTGCCACACTCTCCTTTGAAGCACTCTTTTCTAAAGTAGTGCCACTCTTTGGCTTGTCAACAGTTGCACTCTTAGAGGCACTCTTTGCCTTCTCATTGCCTCCCACAAGGTCCTTTTGATTGCTTTTGGAGCTCTAATGCCGTGGAGGTCTTAGTAATTTTGGAGAAGAGAGTACCTTTGATGATACCACAAGATGTCCTCTCCTCCACTAGACCCTCTTGTATAGAGCCTGTCCAAGAGTTCTTACCTCAGGACTTGGGCGTGGACTCAGCGGTCTGTCCTCATGTTTAGGATATACATAATCAATATGTACAATGGCATAATCTTGCACTACTAGTTGTGAACATAGGTCACTTTGCTATGGAAACACCATACCCCTTGCTACCTCCATCTAATAACCTCTAGGGTTGATTACAAGGGTACAAGGTGTTGGCTCTGTTAGAAGGTCAACAGTATCTAGATCTAGAGTTGCCTCAAGTCCATCGAAGTAATCTATGTCGACTGCATCCGAGGCTGAGGCATAGCTACTCTTTCGACCACCTACAGGGCTAGGGGTGTTGGAAGGCGACCTCAAATGTAGTCCTTGATCATGCAGCATGGACATGATATCATTTGTGACCTTCTTGGTAACTTCTTATGTCACTAGGCTTCTAACTTCTTCTTTGATGGCTTCCACATCCACATCACTTGTTGATTGCTTCCTCTTTCTGTACATGCCGGTGCAATCCAACCAATGCTTCCAACCACTATAACTAGACACACCATGCACGTGGCCTGTCTGTTTTGGGTTGCCTAAGACCTCTATGAGCACATCCTTTTCCCTAACCAAAGTGAGCCCTAAAGACTCAAGGGCTCCTTGATTCTCTATAATTTTCTTAGATACACTTTCAGCTAAATCTTTTAACCAACGAATCTCAGCACTTCCTCCTGACTTAACCAAAGTACTCCGTGCATGTAGCCAATTCCTTGGGCGGCCACTTGGAAACTGGTCCCATGGATTACTGATGCCTTGGGTGGCTAACTCCCTGTCCTCCTGCTCCCACTTTGCGGCTTTCCCTTCATACCCTGCTGTCCCCATGTAGTGGTCATGCAAGTTCCTCTACCAAAGCTTCTTGTACTTCTCACTTGCTGCCTTTGCTTCTTCACTGTCATTCAATTCACAAAGTTTGCCCAATCTTCTTTCAAAATGTATGTGTGCTTCACCGTGGCATCCAACCCTTTGTTGATAAAATTGCATGTAAGGTTGCTTTTGTGGGTTGTCCAACTCTTGGCTACCATCTGCATTATCTTCTTACACGCAATAGCATTCAATTCTTCTAGAAACTCCAACAAAGGCTGGACACACTCATCAAATATAGTCATCTTGTCTTGTTCACTTAGTGAATTGAATGAAGACAGGACCAAGGAGATCCTTTGTCTAGCAATTAGACCAATCAACCTCCTCATTCTTATCTAGTCCCTCTTCTATGTGGGAATCCCAACCAGAGTGAGCTTCATGACGGTTAGCTTGTCATTTGGCCACCGGGTGACTGTCCGCTTTCTTCTTCGGGGTTGACGAGGAGGTTCAGATTGCTACGCCTCTGCATTAGCATCTCTCTCTTCATCCTCTATAGTAGCATCTCCCTCTTGGTCCCTTGCATCCGCATCTCTCTCTTCCTCCTCTTCATTAGCATCTCTATTGTGTCCCTCTTCTCCACTGTTAGTTGGTTCATCATCTTCTCCTCCTGATGATGCCATAGATGCGTGATCAGACATCTATCAAACAAAGGTGAGCAAGGTTGTTAGTGCATATGATAGAGCACTGCCATCTAACAGTAACTAGTGTTAGTTTATCACAAAGCTACATCTTACCATTCTAATAGGGACTGTAACAACAGTCAATAGCTAGCAGTACAGACACCCTTTTATAGCACCACAGATCCATGTTTGACACATATACAGTGAAAACAACAACAAAAATGTCATGAGATGATGTACAATTCAGAATAAAAAATTCAGAATAGACTAAAATACATCTACAAGTTCAGGCTATAGAACATCTCAATCCACTCAACTAGATCATCAACAACTAGATCAATAGTTAAGGAAGCAATAGAAAATACAACAGATTATGTAATACTAACTGCAATTCTCAGCTAAGTATGACCCACAAGAGTTTATACTGATCAACAAGCATAAGTAGACTATGAGCAAGTGTTCAGTATTATAGAAAAGCTAATATAGCAAACCCATTGCACAACATCTACATCTCAATGATCTATAGGTCTAGAGCAAGTGTTTAGCATCTATAATTTCAGTTAACTTTAGTCTAGAGCAAGTGTTCAGTAGACATGATAAGACTAAAATAAATGTATAAGTTTAGGCTCTAGAAACCAATGCTACTAGTCTAGTATTTCATTCATGTCATAGGCACAAGAACATCTCAATCCACTCAACTAGAACAAAACTACCAGGTTTCATCTACAAGCATAACCAGACATTCTAATTTCCAAAAATCCATCTACTGCTCCTTATCTATCTACTACACCTGACAACTATCCATCAAAAATCCCTCAACTAGAAACAAACAGAGACTCGATAATAGCCTTTCCTACTACAAATCCTTTGCTATTGCAAAATCACTAAGCTGCTACATCTAACGGAAGAAAATCCACGTTAGAACTCACCCGATGGGGTCGAAGGAGGAGGCTAGCACTGTTAGAGAGGACTAAGGGGTTGCTGAAAGAGGAAGATGCCATCAACCTGTGGCCTCTACTCCACTCATAGTGCCTCTAGAACAGCCACCACCACGGCCAATAGCTTTGGAGATGGCGCGTCATGCCCTACTGGATGGAGTTGGAGACAATGGCGAAGGACAGCCACGAAGACGATGGTTGTTGGACCTTGGTGAATGGTGTGGGAGATGAAGGTGGGCGACCGCTGGCATGCGGATACGGATGGTGGGTGGATGCGACAGCGGTGGAACCCTAGAATGCGGGGAGTAGATGGGGCGAAGACAGAGGCAGAACCCTAGAATGCGGCGGAGGCAGCGGTGCAGAGCAGCACGGACAGTGGAACCCTAGAATGCGGCAAATGCATGAATGTGAATGGATTTGGGGAATTGTTGCGGGAAATTTGGAAAAAAGGGCGGGCAAAAGGAAAAGAAAGAAGGTGCGTTTGTGATATGCAAAAAAGCAAAGATTTTGTCCCCCATGGGGATCAAACCTGAGACCTCTAGGTCCACAAGTAAGGGTGTTACCAGTGCGCTATGATCGTGAGTTCGATAATAGCACAATTTTAATTGTTAAAAACATAACATGTTTGCTTTTTGCTAGTGAGGAGTTTGGAAAAATAGGATGGGCAAAATGAAATTTCTTACTACAAACTCGTGAAGCTAAGACGTGTTTGTAGTAGTAAAAAAGTAGGGCAAACAATTGTGTCCCACTGCAAAGCAAAGATTCAGTTCAACAAACACAGCAACATGACAACAAAGATCAAGATATTACAAAGCAAAGATTCATTCCATTCATTCAACATTCTTATACAAAGCAAAGATCATTCAACATTCTTATACAACAACATGCACATGACAACAAAGCTCACAACTCCTACAAACACATAGGCCACATTCATCCACCTAGTCACTCTCTGTCCCCTAGCTATGCTACTCATATCCACCCTCTAGGCAGACACCATATTGGTTAAGTTCAACAGAGCCACCTTAATTTCCCTCATGCCATCCATCAATCCTACAGTGTCCATGGCTTCACCTGGGCTCTCTAGCTTCCACTTGAAGAATTCACACTGGCCGCTACCCTGCTCAGGAACAAGAACAGAAGGTGGGGATGAACCCTAGCGCCAATTGGAAACCTCCCAAATCATCCCCAAATCAATGAACATAACTTACCCAATCATGACTCCTGCAAGTGTAGAACTGCTTCATTGGATTATTTTGGGTTTGGGAGGTCTACTCCACAATGGTTGTTGTCCTACAGAATGGGCACAATGGTTGCCTATAACATCCTAGATGTTAAAAAATAGTTAAAACTTGATCATGAGCATCAGGAAGCATAATCATCAAGTATTGTGGCATTAATGCATTCTATGTTTCATTTATACCATGTCCATGTTGCACATGTTATGTTTCACATGTTGCATGAAATGATGTTAATAATAGTGTTTAATGGTCTTTATGAACTTATATATGTGAATTTGCTTGAGCAATTAAAATGTTGTTAAAATAAATATTGTTGTTTCAAGTGTGCTTTATAATATAGAATAAAAGTATATTTAAGTTTCAAATCAAACATGCTTAAATTTAAGCTCAAAGATTGAATTCAATAACCAATTCTCATACTTAGTCAGTTTGACTAAGTCCCTGATTATTAGTTATAAAGTTCAATGTTTGGGATTTTATTAAATCAATTTTCATAAATAAAATTTATCCAAACTTGTTCCTTTGCTTGGTGCTATGTTTAAGCTTTGTTAATATGTAATTAGATGTAATAGTTGAATCATGTTTAGACTCTAATTAATTACCCAAAAATGTTTGAGTAAAATAGTTTTCAAAACCCTAACTGAAGTTGTGTAGATCAGTTTCAATCTACCTATCTTCTTTAGATTAGATCTCTCTAACCAGTTAGAATTAGGAGATGGTTCCTAAAGCAAAGTTGGAAAGCAAATCAAGGTGTGAAACTTTTTTGGAGCCAATTGAGTTGCCATTTGGATTTGGGAGAAAATGGAGGGAGAAGATGCCCTATCAGGCTGCTACAGTGCATGACACCAGTGAGCACTCTGCCTGCATGCTCACCGCCGCCGCCCACCATTTCGTGCCGCCTTCGCGCGTGCAAACACACAACTACTTCAATGGCAATGCCCCAAATAGGGGCTGGATTCCCGATGCTTCGCCCTCGCCAATACCTCGCCCGACCATCAGCCATCCTCACCTTTCCCTTCTCCCAGCACCACCGTCGAGCTATTGCTTTGCCATCTATTTCTTCACCCTTGTTCCACCTAAATTATATGGCCCATGTGCACCTATCATTGTCTTAAAGACCTCTGACTATTGTACATGAGAGCCAGATAACTCTGGTAGTCTGTCGAGTGTCCTCGGGGAACCCCGAATCATCCACATTTTACAACTCATACAGGATCAACATGGAGTTACCACAACATTACAACATTTGGTACAAAAATATCATACATCGGAGTGTGGAAAGACTTATAACATTAGCTTACAAGACATGTTCAAGTCAAACTTAACTTAAGTTCCACAAAAGTGAGTAGAATTACATAAGCCACTTAGGTAAAACACCTAAGGTAGAAGAGATGATTAGATCATGTCGAGCCCACTAACAGGACCTCAATTAGCAACATGAGTCAGAACCTACAACAGGGGTTAACAAACCCTGAGTACTTGAGGGTAATCAACAAGTCTTACCCAACCAAAAGAAAAGACTCCAAGGGCATGCTAGCTTTAAGGAAAGATTGAAGCAAGAAGTAACTTTTGCAGAAAAGCTTACTATGAGTGGATCCTTACTTTCAATGTTTTAGCTGTGTATTAAGTTTACCAGTAGTATCCAATTTGCACCTAATCTAAATGAATCACTTCATTAATCATCTCATCTCTTTTCATCTCATATCCTCAAGTAACCATGTTCCATTGATTAGCTATGATGTAGATCAGGGGATTGAGTCTCCTTCTTTGAGAAGCACAACGATTCAAATCGATTTGGCCTAGCTAGGGTTTCCTTACCATACAACATATGCAGGCCCTAGACCTACATATATTAACCTTCACTTGGATCCTCCAAAACATGAACCGGTCCACACTACCCGAGAATACAGTACTCCACCGCCCTACGTCATATGTGATGTTTTCGTAGGGTGGGTACACGCTACTCTCGCCATCTCCCACTCCTAGTGTGTGGTTACCTTTTCTCATAATGGAATAGCTAAGGTCGTAGGCTTATTGGAGTATGTGGCTAGTACTACAAGGTCTCGAACATGATAGGTCTACAACAAACGGTCCTCAATCGACATAGGAGGAGCACTACATCGAATCATTTCATGATGCAAGCTACCCGCCGTCTCAATTTAAACATTAACATTATCATGGTATTCTCATGATCCATCAGTAGAGCTGAGAAGAGCAAGCTAAACCTATTTCTCTCAAACGATGAAACCATCATTCGACTTCTAACAAAGTCTAAACATTACTAAGGATAAGAGGTACCGACCTATTCATACTAGCAGGATATAACTAAGGATACTTGATTATCAAGGTAATCATGTAGCAACGGTATTCGACCAACTCCTAATTATTTAATGCACATCTCACAAGACTTAAAGTGTAATAAAGATTTGTAAATACTAGAGATGGGTTTATGCTCTAGGGCTTGTCGGCATTGCAGAGAAGTTAGTTTCCACAGAAAGATCCAGAGGTCAAACTTGGCACAAACACCACTGGTGGATAGACCTTCTCCGAAACTTGATCGACACGAGCCTTCTCACTCTCGTACACTACACGCAATAAATGATGTTTTGCTTAACATGATGGACTACATGCCATGATGCATGATGAAAGATATTCAAGTGCATTAACAGAAGATAAACAAAGTTAATTATCTTGAGTACAACTTTCCTTCACTAAGAACTAGGGTCATTACCTTACAAAGCATTTTAATTATTAACCACAAGTTAATAAGTTGTTATCATGAAAATATTAGCTTAACATGGACCAGTAAGATTAACATGAAAACCATCCACATATCATAACCACTTTCTCTATGCAAATAAGGAGCAATCAAGGCTTATAAACATGGATCTACTAATTAAGCATTTAATTAAACCATTTATTTATTATATATAACAAGTTGAGGATAAGCATATCATGGAAAGGACTTAAGTTGCCAAGGAACATCAGGGGTTTGGTGTTCCAAGGCTACAATCAACTCCAAAATACACCATGTCATTTTATGATTTATCCTAATTCATTTTAATATTTATTAACTAAGCAAGTTAGGATTGTCAAAATAGACCATAATTTTTATGAAGGTAGATCTAAGTGTGCAAAGCATACACAAAAAGTTTCATGATAAAATGATTAATATCTTTATCTATAAAAATCATGTAGAGTTCATTTGTTAATTAAAAGAGGTAATTTTTAAGCATAACAAAACTACTAATTATGACTAACTAATATTTTTCCATGATTAAGCATATGATAACAAGCTTACACAAAAATTTTCATAATTTTATCAGCTCTAATTATTTTGTTATGAATTAAACATAAAACTATACATTTTATCTTTTTTTGAAAATAAAAAACACTGAAAACCTTTTCTTACTCACCCCTCCCTTACCCACTCTCACTGATAACCGGACCCGACGTCGTGCCCATGCTGGCTGTGGCGCTAGCGACCTTTGACCGATGGGTTCTCGTCGGTAGTGACCTCGCCAGCGACGAGAGTTATCCCGGTGAACTCCCCACTCCCTCGTGCACTCTCTGGTGGTACCAGTTGAACATCTGGAGCATAGCAACAAACACATTGGTGGCCATGGCAACATGATGGAGCTCCGATGTCACAGTTGCGACCAACGGTAACATCTTCGGCGATGGGGCTTGCTCCTACTCACTCCTCTCGACCTCGCAAACCCGCCCAAGGGCTTCGTTGGGTGGATTAGGATTAGTAGCGCACACGACTGAGGCCGCGGCGGCTTAGCAGGGCAAAGCACGCAGGCACGGCAGCGTTCTGACAGCTAGGATGTGGTTGAGTCAAATTAGAGGGCATGGTTAGCTTCAGGAGCTGAACGTGACTTGAAAACACTAGATGGTTGAGTCAGGGACACAACGGAGCTGGGTGGTCAGCAGTGAGGACAACGATGGTGGCATGAACTCACGGTGGTGATGATGTTTTGATATGTCTGTGGCTTATCTGTGAAAACCGACAAGCTGATAAGTACTAGGGGATCATCGCGAAGCTAGCGCGTGAAACAAATTGGCGAGAGGCTCATCGGAGTGGCTTGGCCATGATGGGGGTAGTCATGGCAGCGTTGTGGGTGTCGCCGAGGAAGACAACAATGCCTGGGCAACTCTAGTGGCTAGAGGTGGCACTAGCTAGCTCGACCGATGCGCTATGAGCAGGCAAAGCTAGCTACGAGGTGAATTGGGCATAGGTGGAACAAGAGTGAAGAAATCAACGGTGGAGCGAGAGCTCGATGGCGGCGTTGGAAAAAGGGAAAGGTGAGGACGGTGGCTAATTGGGTGAGGTATAGGCGAGGCCGAAGCGTCGGGGCGTCCAGCTCCTACTTGGGGTCTTGCCACCAAAGCAGTTGTGTGCTTCCATGTGTGAAGGTGGCACAAAATGGTTGACGGCGGTGGCGAGCAGATAGGTAGAGTGCTCTTAGGCATCGTGCACTATAGCAGCCTGACAGGGCATCTTCTCCCTCCATTTTCTCCCAAATCCAAATGGCAACTCGATTGGCTCCAAAAACAAAAGGTCCACATCTTGATTTGCTCTCCAACTTTGCTTTAGGAACCATCGCCTAGTTCTAACTGGTTAGATAGATCTAATCTAAAGAAGATAGGTAGATTGAAACTAATCTACTGAACTTCAGTTAGGATTTTGAAAACTGTTTTACTCAAACATTTTTGGGTAATTAATTAGAGGCTAAACATGATTCAACTATTACATCTAATTACACATTAATAAAGCTTAAACATAGCACCAAGCAAAGGAACAAGTTTGGACAAATTTTATTTATGAAAATTGATTTAATAAAATCCCAAACATTGAACTTTATAACTAATAATCAGGGACTTAGTCAAATTGACTAAGTATGAGAATTGGTTATTGAATTCAATCTTTGAGATTAAATTTAAGCATGTTTGATTTGAAAACTTAAATAAACTTTTATTCTATATTATAAAGCACACTTGAAACAACAAGATTTATTTTAACATTTTAATTGCTCAAGCAAATTCAAATATATAAATTCACAAAGAACCTTAAACACTATTATTGACATTATTTCATGCAACATGTGAAACAGAACATGTGTAACATGGACATGGTACAAATGAAACATAGAATGCATTAATGCCACAATACTTGATGATTATGCTTCATGATGCTCATGATCAAATTTTAATTGCTTTTTAACATCGGGGATGTTACATTGCCCTTGTCTCACTCCTCGCTCTCGCACAGATGCACTGGACGACGAAGCGGCACCGGGGCCTATCGCCATCTTCCCAAAATGGATGCGCAGCCGAGAACCAGCACTCGCACCCATCGTCGTGCTACCACCGCTTGTCGTGGAGAGAGGGGAACTAGGAACGAGAGCGAGAGGGGGATGGGAATGAGAGCGAGTGGGGGATGTTTCCACTCAGTCGATGGAAATCATTAAAATAAGGGTTGCAGAAATTAATTAGTACAGACACGTGTTAGCAAGATGCATCTGTAGTAATAAAAAAAGCCACAAAAAATTGTGTCCCACCCAAGGAGCGAACCTTGACATCTAGGGCCAAAAGCAAGTGTGTTTTCCATTGTGCTATGTAAAGAGTTTGAACAAGCAGTGGATTTAATTAGTAAAATAGGGTCCGTGGCAATTAAATTGATTCAAAGATTGATGAACAAGTGTGATTTTTCTTTTTAATCTCTGGCTGAAACTTGTAACTAGTCTTTCTCCCTCATACTAACTTCAAATTTGATGATTTTTCCTAAAATGTTGTAAAAATCATGCTCTACCTATTTATTGTGTTGTTACAGCTATTATTTTTTGTCATTTTTATGTGACTGTGTTTTATCAATTCAAAATTTGAATTTCAAGAAATGTAACTTCAAATAACATTTTGAAGTAGTAAATGATTTCATTTGAAAAAGTCATCAACAACAAAGTTGTAGAACTGGTCATGTTCTACAACTTTTATTTTGGTCATTTCTTCATCCAAGAAAGTTATAGTATCATTGTTCACAAAACCCATATCTCTCTTATAGTTTATGAAACCATATAAAGGAGAACAAACATAGAAGCCTTGCACAACCCCATAGTCAGGACTAGTATCATGTCAGAATTTCTAGCGAAAAATCCTTTGGGCAACATGTCGCTAATTCTGACCAACAAACTTTTCAAAAGTCCCTTAGGACTCATCTTTGAGTGTAGTGGGATTGTTAGGGACGTGCCAATTGAAATTAATGAAACCAAGGTTCACTTAGATTTCTATATCTTTGCCATCCTCGACTTTGAACTTCTCATAGGCTAACCCTTTGAAAAACTTTTCCAAAAGAAACCTACTCATGGGAGCCTTGGTGAAGAATGTGGGAAAAATGCTTCTGCCACTCACCTAGAAAACCCCATGGCGGAGCATTATCCCAACCATAACCCATCCGAGGAGGTGAAGTTCATTTCCCCGTTCATTTCACCTAGGCTTTCTAGTGAAACTGAACATCCATCGCCAACCTCGCTTGAACATAAGCTATGTCCCTCTGGCCATAAAACCATTATTCTCGATAATGATCGAGGCTCAATGTTGTTTCCACACGATATATCTCTTGAGAACGAAAACTTCTCTGCCATGGACATTTTGCTTAGTGCCACATGCTTCCACAAGGATCACAACCACCACTTGATCCTTGTCTCCAAACTTTTTAAGAGGATGGTTGTTGATGCCTTCATTCATCATAGATATTGCAAATCACATAGTTGCATTGTGGCACTAACCTTGTAGCTTGAATGAAAATGCTCAATACTTTGTGGTGAAGTTGGGAACTACACCACCAATGCTAGCTGCAAGATGAAGTTCCCAAGGTCAAGCTTATGACCATAAACAAAGCACTACCGGGAGATACCTTGGATTATCATAAAAAAAGAGAAGAGGGATTATTATAAAAAAACAACTTTCTTATTGATAAAAACAAGAAAATGTTATCAAGTTAGTATGCAGCTTCGGGTATTCTTGTGTGTTAACCCTTTCAGGTTAAGATCAAGAAGAACAGGGGACATATGATGCCTGAAAATATGAGAGCTACATCGACTACATACCTTGATGATCTTTGATGATGGAAAACACTAAAAAAGGAGACCCCAAAATTACACACTTGACTTTTACACAGAAGTCCAAGTGTGGGGGAGGATGGTGAGAATCCCAAAAGTTCCATGCACAAAAATGATGATGACAATGTTAGCTCTATCTTGCTATAAAAAGGGAGAGAATAATGATAAAAAATAAACTAAATGTTCACCAACTTCTTTAACTCATGCTTGTCTCCATTGGATATATCTTGATCATGCAAAATCATGCTTTCCGTTGTTTATGTCATATACTTTGTTTTGGGTGTATTTGATCAATACACCCATAGGCTTTTTAAATTAAGCATGGTGCTTAGGTTAAAATAGCCTTCTTTAATCAAAACTTGACATGGTGTTAAATGTTGGCTGATGAACTTAGAGTAGTACTTTTATAAACAGTAGAAGTAATCTAGTGTGGAGATGAATCAAGGCTAATTCTTACATTGCAATCCTTACTTTAGCCTTGCTTGAGTTAAAACTAATAATAATAATAATAATAATAATAATAATAATAATAATAATAATAATAATAATAATAATAATAATAATAATAATAATAATAATAATAAGAAGAAGTTAGGTGAAGACTTAAAAAATACAATAATTAATAAACAACAACAACAACAACAACAACAACAACAACAACAATAATAATAATAATAATAATAATAATAATAATAATAATAATAATAATACTGATGATGATGATTTAAGGCTCCCTAGTGTTTTCAACTAGTGGAGCCCTTGTTTGTTTCCACTTTTGTTTCTCTTTATCAAATAAAATAGGTACAAGAATAAGTGTGAAAGAGATCTCTCAAGCATGACAAATATACATTAGAGATCTCCCACCAACACGTTGCACAAACATCGAATGATCCAACATGTAAGAAAGACAAACAGATAGTTCCAGAGAGGATTGGGTTAGTCAAACCATCTCTGACTCCCCGGAGCTCCTTCTTCAATGATGGTTTGTGCAACACTACCCTCAACTCCCTCCAAATTTGAGTTTGAACAAACATAAATCTTGATCACTAAAATTATACTCAATTCATCCCTGTTATCTCCTCCTAATGAACAATGCCCCTGTGCACCACACTTCATCCATTTTTTTTGAAAAGTGACATGTTCATAACATGTTTAAGATAGAAGCTTGCATATAGTTTCTTCCATATACATACACTTATGCTTGTTGAAAAATATTTTAATAGGACAATCATGTTGACTCAGTTGTTGTGACGTGTCATATAGTTCTGACTTAGAAATCCTACCATTTCTATTCAAAGTACTTGAGGAATTTGTTTTGATAAAAATGTTATAAAACCATAGTATCACATACTCCTCAATTGGTGAGTAGTTCCTACCAAAGTGAAATATGACATCTTGCAAGTTTCAAGCCTTCCACATATGCTACTTGTTATTTATTGAGTTTGGTCAAGTCTTGTTGACCCTTGTTGTGAGATTTATCATACTCCTAAGATCAAGATCATGTACACTCCACATACACATGTTGTTCCTACACTAGGAGTACGCACAAACATGCTTCCATTTAGATCCACCAAAAACTCTGCTCCTACACTAGGAGTACACAAAAAATGTTTGTTAGGCAAATACTCCATATTCTAAAGAGATAATGATCTATCTCGAAATATGTGGTTTAGAAGAAGAGACAGGGGCTATGCAAAAAGAGAAAAAAAAGTATATGGGCACATGAAGGTCCAAGTACAAAAGAGAAAAAAAATGATGAGCACATGAAGGCTCATGTATTGAAAAAAGAGAAAGAAGAAAAATAGCCGTGTTTCAAAATAATAAGTTATAGAGAGAGATCATATCTACGAAAGGAGTATAGTTTTAGTTTCCCTTTTTCTACACACATGCACATCTTGATCTAAGAGTATGACACTTCTCTCCTTGGATCCTCAATTTTACTTTACAACATATGCAATACAAGTATGCTAAATTGTTTACCCCTACCTAAAGCTCCACATAAACCTTTTTAGAAGTAGGAGAAAACAAAAGAAGGCAAAACACTAACATTCCTTGGTAAGGATTGATACACCATTGAGTGATTTGAGAGTACCATTTGTGGAGTATAAAGTGAACTATGCTTTTTCTTGAGAAAAACCTCCAAAAACTCCAAGTTACTAAGATGAGAAATTGGGAAGATGACTTTGTTTCGAGAACTGTTCCGCTTTTCAACAACCTAGGAAAACATGTTAGATAACGCGACAAATTCCACTTGTATAAAGAATGTGTTGGAATAACTTTCATGTAAGCCATATATCCTAAGATGTTATGCTCATGATTACCTTTATCTCTAAGCTTTGCTCGAAAATGAGCAAAGGGGTAAGTGTGGGGGAGCTTGTTGGTGGTCTCTAATGACCAAATCCGACCACCAATAAAGACATAAAAGGGGAGAAATTAACAAACTTGAACACATATGCATTTACCACTAACCAAGTTCCACATGTATTTGGAAGATTATTATTTTTGTAGGCCACAAACACAAATACATAGAGAAATGCACCGAAAAGCACTTTTCGACGCTGAATTGCGCAAAGGAATGACAAAGATGCCTACCAACTTAACTCAAATGGAGCAAAACACCATCGAGAAGCGATCTAGGTCTAGCCCAAAGCCTGCCATGCAAAGGTGGTGGTCAAGGGACGTCCGACCCTAGGGGACGGGCGACCCCTCTGGGCGCCTCCCTGCCTCTCCTTGATCTGGCAATGGCATGCCTCCATGCTGAGGTGGTGGGAGTCAGTCCTCTTGCCAGGAATAGCCTCCAGCACCACCTCTCCTCCTTGTATAAATAAAGGGGTACCGCCACTACTACCAACACCACAAGGCAAAGAGCTTCTCCACTTTTGAGCAACACTCCAAGGGATTAGGGCCTAGTAGCTAGTAGAGTTGTAAGGGAAAGATGTGAGGGAGAGTTCTAGGAAGAGCCAGGTTTGTCGGTGTCTCCCCAACATATACCTCGATGAGCAGCTTTACTTCAATGAGTTCTCCCGCTAAGTGAGTGTTCATGGTTCCTTTGGTATAAAGTCTTTGACTAGTTAAGCTATACTCTTACTTGTTCATGGGTTCGTCATCCATCCTTGTGGTGGGTACTCTAGGAGAAGGGCCCTGATAGAGATGGATAACCCTTGCATGCACGCTAGAGTAATAGTTGATAGTGTAGACGTGGTGTCTAGGCTAGAAACTATCTTCGTTTGCTTCGTTCCCCATGGTTGAGGGGTAGGCGGCAGGTGGTGATAGCCCTATCCATCCCTCATACTCCCCCACATTTGGGTTTGACATAGAGCGAAGGCCGGTATCGCTTGGTAGACCAAGGGTAAGCCGACGGCCGAAGTGAGCAAGTAGGAGTTGTGTTTATCTATCCATAGATCCTATAACCATAGGAATCCACCTTTACCCTCTACCAACTCTACCCTTGTGTTGTCCTTGGACAAACTAGCTAGAAGAATACCTCCATTCCCTATGGAAAAATATGATACCCTAAATACTTCTGGGTGAAGTGCTACAATGGTAATTCTATGCGCTTGCGAATTATTTCTATATGCGTTAAGAAATACCAACAATATGCATGTCATGAGAGATCAAATGAAGTAGTCTTGATAAGCAATTGCAAGGAGTTGTGGGCTTAACATTACAAGGAGTTGTGGGCTCATGTCCTAGATGACATGAACTTATCTAGTACAATTTACATCTCTCATTCTACAATTTACATCCTAGATGACATGAACTTCTCTCATTAGCTAGAATCCCTTCATGAAAGTTCCTAAAAGTAACATCACATTGTAAGTAATAAGAGTGATAAAAAATATATATTGTTAACTAAAAATGAGATTGCACATTGTTCAAAAACTCACATGAGCATCTTTTTTTGCGTACTTGTCATTTTCGGCGTCTTTTTGCCATGGAGGCATCCTCTTTATGGCCATCTCCTAGGTATGGAGTTAGCTCACTTGCTAAAATCATAGGGAGGATGGAAGTATCCAAAGGAGGCACTTCGTTGGATTGATTGAACTTTTCCTCATCCACTGGATTTTCAAGGCCGACAACCCGCTTTTTCCTAGGGAGAACCACTTGTTGTTTCTTATTTCTAGTGTCATGCACATAGAAGACTTGGGAAACCTGACTTGTGACTACAAATGGCTTGTCCCTATACCCAACTTGTTCAAGGTCATACTTGTCTTTCATGACACCCTGACTTCCCTGAACCCATCGACACCGAAAACAAGCACCGTGAAGCCTGGATACAAGAGTTCCCATATCTCTTCAATTTGACCATAGTACGCTATCTTCTGCATCTTGCTGTCTAATGCATCTACATGAACAAAACTATTCTGGTACATGCTTTTCTTGTCTTAATGAATTGTGTAAAAGGTGTAGCCATTTATGTCATAGCCTTGATAAGTTGTGACTATGAAGAAAGGGCCCTTTGCTAGCTTTTGAAGCTTTTTGCCTATTTTAGAGCTTGAACTACCAAGTCGATTTCTAAACCAGATGTTGAACTAACTCATATGTGCCCTCGCTAACCAAGCTTTGCCCTGGTGCGAGTTTTCTTGCCTCAACATCTCCATATACTCTTCGGTGTAAGGTTCCACTTCTGCTCTATGCTGCAACACTAGAAAGTGGGCTCATTGGAAGGGATCTAGATCTAGAGTAATTTGCTTCTCCCCAACACATCCTCTGCCTACTAGCCTTCCCTCATGGCAAAATTTGGAGATGCCAATATGATTAGTGGGGTCCATGTAACCAAGGCACCAGTCGACCACCTCCTTAGTAGATTAGCACTACACCATGCTTCCCTCAAGATGGACCTGACTCTTGGCATACCTATTCAAAGTACTCATAAATCTCTCATACGGATACATGTGGTGGAGGAACATCGGCCCAAGATGCCCGATCTCCTTAACCAAATGTACAATGAGATGGACGGATATGTCAAATAAAGTCAGTGAGAAGTAAGCCTCAAGGAGACACATCACCTCACACATGTTCTTCTCAAGATCGTCTAGTGATTGTTCATCAATGACCTTTTAAGAGATTGCATTAAAGAAGAAGCAGAGGCTCATGATTGCCATTTGGGTTTTTTCTAGCAATATGTTCTGGATACCAACTGCAAGCATCGTTGTGAGCATGACATCACAATCATGAGCATTCATGGGAAGCATCTTGTTTTCTCTTGTAGGCACAAGCTTTCGGATGTTGGCCACATATCTAGAGGGAAGTTCGACACTACGAAAGAAGTCACACAATTTTTGCTTCTCTTCTTAGGTTAGGTTTATGGCAGATAGAGGTGGCTGGGCATTGGTACCATCAAGACAAAGCTTAGGACTTATGTCCAATTCCTCTAGGTTAGCTCTTGCTTTTGCATGGTCCTTGATTTTCCATTTGTCATTCATGAGTGTCCCAAGCAAACTCCCACAGACATTCTTTTTCACATGCATGAGATCGATGTTGTGGTGGACCGTTATGTCTTTCCAATAAGGCAGTTCCCATAGGATTGACATTTTCTTCCACCTCTTCTTAACAACACTCTTTGCTTTTGCACTGCGCTTTTGCTTTCCAAGGACAATGCTCTTCGGGTCAACTTTAGCCATGGTATCCGCTACCACCTGGTCATAGAACTATTTGCCACTGAAATGCCTTGGTGTAGATCCTATCTCCCTCATGCTATCAAACTAATGTTTCATCTCCTGGTATGGATGAGACTTAGGAAGGAAATGTTGGTGCCTTACATAGACCCTCTTCTTTGAGTTATTCAGCCAAACAGTCTCCATGTCATTTAAGCACTGAAAGTAGTCTTTTTCTCCTTTGCTCTGCCCAGACACGCTACGATGTCCTAGAATATCAGTGATAGTGGTGAAGAGCATGGCACATAGGTTGAAATGTTCTTTCCTAAACCCATCGTACACCATGATACCCTCTCCTTTCTAGAGTTCCTTGAAATCATCAATAAGCGGCCTTAGATACACGTCGATGTTAACACTAGGTTGACATGGACCAGATATTAGAATTGATATCATCATGTACCTCCTCTTGTTAAACAGCCATGGGGGAAGGTTGTAGATAGTGAACAGCATGGGCTAGACACTATGTGAGCTACTCATGTTACCAAATGGGTTCATGCCATCTATGCTGAGAGCAAGCTGAAGATTCCTTGGCTCATCAGCAAAACTATTAATCTTGAAATCAATGACCTACCACTGAATAACATCTGCTAGGTGCCATATATAATCATCAACCGTCCACCCATCTGAGTACCAGCTTAGCAGTCATGCATCCTTAGAGGTTGCAAACAAACATTTCAGGTGAGGAATTATAGGGAAGTACCAAGCAACCTTCCTAGGAACTCTATGGTGCATCTCCTCGCTATCATCACCCTCGTTAGTTCTTAGCTTGTAATGAGAGGTCCCACAATTAGGGCATTCAGTGAGGGCTGCATTGCTACCATGAAACAAGATGTAGTCATTCTTGCAAGCATGAATTTTCTCAAACTTTAATCCCATCAGACAAACAATCTTCTTGGCCTCATATGTAGTCCTAGGTATCTGATTCCCCTCGGGAAACATATCTCTAAGCACTTCTAGGAATTATCTAAAGCCCTTGTCAATCTAGTGATGTGTCACCTTTAGTTGGAGAAGCTTTAGTGAAGCAAACAACTTTGTTTACCTCTCATTGCAACTCGGATCGAGTGGTGTCTTCATCTCTTCCAACAACTATTTTAGCTTCTTGAACTCCAAACTAGTGTACTCATCAAAGCCAAAGGCATCACACACCATCTCCTCTAGATTCTCAACCATAGGGACAGGGCTAGTAGCAATCTCTACTACATCATCACATAGTTTCTCATTGCAAAAGGATGCTTCCTCACCACTAGCACAAGTTTCATGAAGTCCTTCCTCACCATCATGCTGACCAGCAGCCTATGCTTGATCTCAGTCACTAACACCTTCTTCTCCATGTTTGTTCGAATATCTATAGTCATCCATGAAGCCTCAAATAATTAGGTGGGCATGGACTGAGAATGAATTTGAGTATTGCTTCTCATTCTTACAGTCAACACATGGGCACAACATAGATGACTTATGTCCATTCCTCATGTCTGCCTCTACAATAGCTAGGAAATATTTTAGTCCTTCCATGTACTCATCACAAGTATGGTTCTAAAGATACATCTAGTGGCCTCGATGCTCCATAGTCTACAAAAGAATATTGAAAATGGAAGAATATAAGAAAATTCATCAATGCTTTAGTAATAAAAATCACATTTTTTCAATAGACTTAGTTCACATTGCAAGTTTACACAAGCAAATTCATCATAGTTTCACAGAAGCTCATAAAAGTTCTTGCTGAGCTCACCACTATTCACAGAGAAGCACATGCTGAGAACAGGAGGCCAAAGAGCAAAGCACATTAGGGACTAGGGAGGAGAGCTGAGCACACCGGTGATCCCCTACAGATCGAGATGGCAAAGCATGGTCGGAGCATGCCTGATTGAGTACACTGTAAAGATGAATGAGTTAGAGTTAGACTCGAGCTCGACTAGAGCAATGGCGGTGCAGCAGACATAGAATGGCAGTGTGGCGATGCTTCGGCCGAGATAGCATGGTAGAGGTTAGTCTAAGGGCTCATGCAGCATCAGTAGCACACCATGATGTTGATGCGATGCTTGGTTGAACCGGCGATGAGGCAGAGCTAGATGGCTAGTGGTGATGTCGCGTGCGGTGGCATGAACTGGTAGCGATGTCGTGGTTTCGGCATGACCTACGCAGTAGAGGTAAAAGAATGGAGTTAATGAGCATCACAGAGCTATAGGGGAGCTAAAACAATAAATGGGATGATGAGAGGAGCTTCGAAACGAGCTGGCCATGGTAAGGTGCCCATGGCAGCCATGGTGGGACGGCCACGGCGGCAACCAGCACCGAAGGCGATTACGGTAGCGAGAGGTGTGAACAGCAGTTTGAGGAGGAGCACAAGAACTAGGCGAAGCTAGGAGCACAGGCAATTGGGCGAAGATGGAACAATGGTGTTGAATTTGGCCATCAAGCAGTGTGGTGGTGCTCCGTTAGAGAAAAGGGAAAGAGATGAGCGCCGGTGGCTCGAGCTTACCTATAGTTCGAGAAGGCCGAGAGCACGGCTTGGCCACCTATGCAGCATGGCCCTACAGCCGCCCACCACCACCCACTGCAGTAGCGCGCCCCTCAGCATGTCGCTCACCACAATAGCATGCCCCTATTGGTGTATTTAATGAACACAGATAAATCCATAAGCGTATGATTGCTGTAGCATTTACCCAGAAGTATTCCAAGTATTGTATCCATAGGAAAACATGTGATACTAACTATGGTCTAACTTAACTAAGGGTAGCAACAAGGTTAGGATAAACAGGATCATAATGAGGATAACTAAGGTTCTCTTATTCTGACTTTAGCAAGCTATGTCTTCTACATCGCATTGAGAACAGTCGTGCCCAACGACATCAGGCATAACTCCAACACCGACAGGAGTACGACGACCAACACGGTGACCCCATCGGCCTCTGACCACTCCCCGCTATCAAGCTGATGGGACCCTGCCCCTTCATAGCAAGGCTGCGAGCTATACAGTGGCCTATAGGCTTCAAGATCTTCAGGGTCAATCCCTATGATGGCAAGGCTAATCCCGAGCAATGGATGTAGTTCTACAAGATCGCCGTACATGCCACCGGGGGAAATAGCGACATAATGGCAATTTATTTGCTTATCATGCTCTCCCAGACAGCCAACAATTAGCTTATGGACCTAAGGGAGGATTTCATCAAATCTTGGGATGATCTCAAGAAAGTCTTTGTCAAGAATTACATGGCAACGTGCCAGCAGCCTGGCATGAAATATGATATGGAGAAACTCCATCAAACCTCTAGGGAACCTCTGCGAAGCTACATCAGGTGCTTCTCTAAAACAAGGAACACCATCCCCAACATCAGGGACAGCGAGGCCATCTCTGCTTTCACCAGAGGACACCTTCACCATCAGGAGTTGTGCTCCAAACTTTACCACTAGAGGCCCCAGACTATCGGTGACCTCCTCAAGGTTGCAAACTCATACATAGATTCTGAAGAAGCTAATCGATAGTTCAAGGACGACGTTTCTCGTGCTTCCTGCTCGCATCGCCACCCACATCATGATGATGATCGCCATGAAGAATGGTGTTATGAAGATCATGACATGTGTTATGATGATCATGAATGCTGGCATAATGATTTAACAGAGGGATTGAGGACTGCACAGCCACATCACCGCCGACTGGAAAACTACATCAACAATGTAGATCAGCCACATGCTAAGCACAACATTAATGCTGCCTATGAAAAGCTCCTTGATGGTACATGCCCAATTCACAAGAATAGCAAGCACACCATGTGGCAATGCTATGGCATGGCTAAATCTTTCCATGATGAACAACAAAAATGGTAGACATGCAAGGATAATGAGTCTGATGATGGCAAGGAGGAGGAGCGTCCTAAGGATGCATGACTTGCTTTCCAAGATGCCAACAAGATGGTCGCCACAATCTTCGGTGGATGCACCACTTTCGAGAGCAAATGCCAACATAAGCTGACCACTCGATAGGTCATGTCGATCACCAAGTACGACACTGTCACTGATCCCAAATATCTGGACTAGTCGGAGCATCCTATCACATTCAGTAGGGCCGACCTATGGGTAGATATCCATGCCCTAGGCGTTTCCCACTCGTGCTAGATCCAACCATCCGCAACGTGCTGTTCAAGAAAGTCCTCATTGATGGCGGGAGTGCCCTCAATGTCATCTTCGCCGGAGCCCTAACTAAGCTAGGACTCACTAAAGATGATCTCGTTCCTGTTGATTCTCCATTCTAGGGTATTATACATGGTAGAGCATCCCAACCTTTGGGGTAGATCACCTTGCTAGTCCAGTTTGGCAGCGCCGACCACTTCCATATTGAGTACGTGAATTTCTTTGTGGCAGACTTTAACACCGCCTACCATGCCATCCTTGGACGACTAGCTCTCGCCAAGTTCATGGCTATGCCCCATTATGTCTATCTAGTGTTGAAGGTTCCAACAGAGCAGGGCGTCCTCACCTAGCGAGCCAATGTCTCCACCACCTACGAATGCGAAAGAGAAGGATCGCCATAAGCAAAGTGATGGACCTCTTGGCCAGAATGGAGGCTTGCATCACTGACTCTAAGAAGGTCCATACATATAAAAGCTATGACCCAACCAGTGTCATATAGGCTCTGCGATCAAGACAGCGTCGACACCCCTAATTCCTAGCACATCGAACACCTTAGGCGTATCTATCCTTGAGATGTCCTACTAAGATATGTACCCCTTATGTATTTATGCATTTCAATAATGATTTTCTCCATGATGTTTTCTCCAATTGTTGTTTTCTCCATAATTTTCCTCCAATTATCTTTTGCCTTCTCCATGCTAAACATCTTTAAGATGACGCATACTATCGCCATTCAAATCAGACCACGCCCTCACCATAGTTGGACATGCTCAAGGGCTTTGCCTCCCTACACGAATTGACTTAGTTAGGCTTTGATTATGCCTGTTTGCCTACAACTCTACCGAGCCGCCCATGCCACCGTGCTGTCGAGCCGCCATGCCGCCAAGCCACCAGCCGCTCAATCTGCTAGGCCACTGAGCTGTTTGAGCCATAGTGCTATCGAGCCATCGAGCCACCCGAGCCACCGTGCCGTTGAGCCATTGTGCCATCGAGCCACCATGCCACCGTGCCGTCGAGCTGCCGAGCCACCGTGCCATCGAGCCGCTATGTTACCATTCTATTGTGCCACCGAGCCGCTCAAGCCACCATGCCGCCAAGCCGCTAAACCATGAAGTGAGTTGCTAAGCGAGCCGCCTGAGTCGTAATCATGTCACATGCTCCATATTTCACCATGGTCTCCATATTTTGCCATGGTCTCCAAATTTCGCCATGGTCTCCATATTTCGCCATGATCTCCATATTATACCACGATCTCCATATTTTGCCACGGTCTCCAAATTTTGCCATGGTCTCCATATTTCGCCATTGTTCTCCTATGTTCTCCATGTTCTCCAATGTTCACCACATTATAGTGCTAAGCACTATCTAAAATTTACTCCAATGTCTAGTGCTAAGCATGGGGATTTCATTCTTTTTATAAATATGAACAAACTCCAAATAAACATAAACATCTCTGTAGGATATAAAATTCACCGATATATCGCTCCTAATAAACTCCGCTCTGCTTTCTTCATCACTGTGTTCATATATTATGTTATCCGTCCTACATATTTGTATTGCAGGATATCATGTAGATGGTCACATCACCTGGCGTTTGGATTTCTCCGCCAATCAACTAGCCGGACTGTAGGTTCATGCCTTCGTCACTGACCAGTTGGTTAGACTGTTTGGCATTCACATCTACTCGACGTCACTTCATCGATGACCGGTTGTTTGGGCTGCTCGGTGCTGGATTCTTTGCCAACCAACTGGTCGAATTGTTTGTCCCTTCATCGTTAGTGATGCTGGGGGCCTGCCTGCTAAGCTAGGGACTCTTCAATGTTTGGATTCTTCATGCAAGCATCACCAGCTAAGCTGGAGACTCCCCGGGCGATCGGATTTTGCTACGTCTCTACTGTCGATTTGCCTTTTGGCTCACTACATTTTGCTAATGTTGCATGTCATATGTGCTATCAAGGTGCTCCATGCTATCTAGATCAGGGTGCTGATCCTGGGCTACACGTCAGGAGCCTTGATAAGTACATCTATCGTAGCAACCCAGTGCTAAGTGCGGGGACTTCGTCCTTCACACTTAATTCTTTGATCCTGGTACAAGATGTTTCTCTATTTTATAGCAGGCTCGTGGACTAAGTGTGCACACTTCATCTTGTGGTGAATGTACTATTATTCCTTCTTACTGGTTTTCATCTAAGCTGGGGACTAGTTGTGTACTCGGCTAAGCTGGGAATTAGTTGTTTTAACTAAATGATCATTGAAATTCTTTGATCCTGACACCAGGTGTCTTCTTCACCTAGTGTTAGGCTCAGGGGCTATAATGTAAACATTGCTCCTAGCGATGCTTGTATCAAATTTAATGGCTTGGGGACTACAATATATATATTGCACCTTGCAGTGCATATATTAGTACTAATATCCTCTTTGCATAAGTAATGGATGATGATCATCTGACTTCACCAATGAAGCCTAAGTGTGTACACTTCACCTATGGTGGAGAATTTTTAAATTTTAAACTTGAGCTCCTTACATCCTTCTGGAAAGACTTACTTGGCTAAGTCCGAGATTAGATCACCTGATAAATTGGTTGGCTTCAATTTCCACCGGTCGGATTACCAGTTAAACTGGTCGGCACTTCATTCTGTTGATTGGATTACCAGTTAAACTGGTCAGATTACCAGTTAAACTGGTCGGCACTTCATCTTATTGATTGGATTACCAGTTAAACTAGTTAGATTGCTAGATTTGCTGGCATACTCCAAGTTAAACTGCTTGGACTTATTCAAGATGGCGTTGCTCAGCGGATACAAGGCGCTCGGGGACTAGCTATGGGGGTATAACCCTAGGTACCCACAACAATGGACTTGGGCCACACCATCACGGGAGGTCCAGCCCATAAGACCAAGGCCTATGATGCCTAGTTCTGGTCAGCGTGCACCGCAAGGCAATCAAAAGACATCTTGACGATGAAGCAAGATCTTTTCGGATATGATAGATATCGTATTCCTTGTAATACTTACCATATAACCAAATAGATCTAGGCCTAAACTAACTTGTAACCCTATCCCCCAAACTATATAAGGTGGGTAGGGACCCCCCTCAAATTCATCTTATATTCAATACAATCCAACAAAGACACGGGACATAGGGTATTACGTCGATCAGATGGCCTGAACCTGTCTAAATTGTTGTCTCTGTGCCTTGTGTCACCATCTGGTTCCTATTACATGCACCTCCACCTATCATCTACTACCATGGGTATACCCCTCGATAGACTGCCGACCAGATTTCATTGACATGTATAGGAGGGGAAAAGATAGGATTAGCTTCTAAATGATTCGGTTGCCCTTCTATAGCATCACTTAACATGCCACCCTTGAGTTCTTCCCAATGTCCTACATGGGAATAAGGACACTTCCTAAGAGATCCTTTCTTTAGAGCATTTGAATTATATTCACTCGAAGGTCTCTTATGTAGCAGAAAGTTTAAGCTATTCCTAAATCAGCATAAAAAGATCATCCTTAATTTCATCAAGGCTTTCCAAAGGTGGAACTCTTCTTCCCTTGGAGGATTTTGGGGTATTGATGGTTTAGGATTGATAGCTAAATTTTGGGATTGGAATGGTTGTGATTTGGCTATCAAAACTTCCTCTTCTTGATCGAGAGATGGTTCCTTCTCTTCCTCAGGGAGTTCATGATGAATGCTAGTGTAGGGAATGCGTCCAATAATTTTGTCAAGGATAGTCCTTGCTTCACTAACAGACAAACAAAGGAAAGCTCCTCTAAAGGCTACATCAAGGGATTACACAGAATCCTTGCTAAGACCCATGTAAAAATGTGGAAGAAGTCAAGGTCTTAAATGGCATGGTCAGGGCCAGCTGTGATGAAGTCATTAAAATGAGCCCATGACGCGATAAGAGATTCTTCTTTGAGTTGTCCAAAATTTACAACCTCTTTCTGATGGCTAACCACTCTAGAGATGGGAAAGAAACATAAACAAAATTTAGAGCATAACGTTTCCTAATCTCCTTGCATACTTCCTATGCGTCGACTGTACCATTGTTTAGCTCTTCCTATTAAAGAGAATGGAAACAACTTCTATCTTAAGGTCTCATCAGACAGGCCAGCAATATGCAAGCATGCACATGTCTGCTCAAAGTCTCATAGGTGTGAGTATGGGTTTTCATCGCCTTCTCCGAAGAAGGATTGTTCCCGAATCAATTTTATAAAACATGGGCACAACTCATAGCCAAGTGTTAGGATAGGCTTTGCAGATTTTGGTGGTTCTAGGCATGCGCTTGTGGGTTTAGCATATTGATATATAGGAGTGGAGTCCATAGTGAAAAAGAAAAGAATAAAATAAAAGATAAAAGATACAAGGTTAAGCTAGGTTCGTAGTTAATTCAGCAACCATTTCCACGGCAATGGCGCCAGAAAGCTTGTTGGTATATTCAATGCACACAGATAAATCCGCAAGTGCACAGATACCATTGTAGCTTTTACCCAAAAGTATTCCAAGTATCGTATCCACAGGGAAATGTGTGAGACTAAGTACAATCTAACTTAACTAAAGGTAGCAACAAGGTTAGGATAAACATGAGCATAGAGAGGATAACTAAGGCTCTCTTGTTCTGACTTTAGTAAGCTATGTCTTCTACTATTCAACTAGGGACATTACTTAGGGAAAGACACTAGTAGAGGATGCTTTCCATAGTAACTAGGTCCTACTTGGCCTACAGACGGGAGGTGGACTACAAAGGACTCAACGTGCTATATAGTCACCATCGTGATCTACCACCGATCCAGAATGTAGGATGCATCCACAAGTAACCAGAGTCTAAGCACCACACTTACACTACAATTACTATTTTACTCTTCTCAGGTAAAGAATAAAGCAATCAAATGAGTTGTGAACCTGATAAATAATATAAACAAGATGCTTACTTGAATCAGAAGTTGATTACCAGAGAAATCTCAGAAGCAAGCTCAAGTAGAACTTGGATCCACCAAGGTACAAGCCATATAGAGAGAGCACCGATAGGCCAACACCTTCTCCAAACTCTTCCCTCACTCTCTATCTCACTATTTCTATTTATAAGACTAGATCCTATGGAGGACTAATTTTCTCTTAATTGCTAGTTCTGATCCTGGTGAGGAGGATATGAATTAGGGTTTCAGGATGGCTCTAGGGAGGGGTTATAGGGGTGTATATATAGGGGGTAGTGTCAATTTTGGACCCTCGGATCAAACCAACTTAAAAGGACGGCGTAGATGCAATCTAGGAGGCAATGAAGAACTGACATTTGAAGGAGGGGCTGACATGTGGGCCCCATAGGCTGTCTAGCCTATAGGTGGGGCCGACTAGCCTATCTCAATGATAGGTGGGCCCCATCTTCGGTGGTTTGCCTCCTAGAGCCTTTTGGAACATTCTGGAGTCTTTTTCATCATGGATAATTGCGATTAAATCTGACGTTTGGGACCACCTCGATGGTTTTCTTATTAAACCTTGCTGAAAACACAGATACACCAAAACTCATGGAATTTATTAGTTTAAACCCCTAGACATATGTTTGGTGATGGAATTAAGTATATATGTGGGTTATATTGATTGTTTATAATTGATGTTAATGGCCGTCAACAAGCTTGTTGATGGTAGTTAACAAACATTATAAACCATCAATATAACTTGTATAAGGGCATGAAAATAATTACCAACAAAGGTTTAGGGATTTAAACTAACAAATTCCATGAGTTTTGGTGAATCTATATTTTCTGCACGGTTTATCTAGAAAACCATCAAGGTGGACCTAGATGTCAGACTTAATCATGATTATCCATGAGATAAACAACTCTAGAAGGTTCCAGAGGACACCATACCAAAGCAGAGGGCAAGAGGCCACTAGGTGTTGGGCAACTGGCCCCTGGGGACAACAGTCAGCCTCCACCTCGCTACATTGGCTCTCCACCGCCTTAAGGATTGCATCTACGTCGTTTATCCAAGTCGGTTTGATCTAAGGGATCAGGATTGACGCTCTGGCCTATATACTAGCCCCTATCACCCCCTTGAGGAATAAGTCATTTGAGAAGATAGAAACCTAATCATCCTTAGAGCTCCATGATATTCCAGGGCATAGCTAGTTAGGCTAGGTCTAGAGGGAGGCAAGCAGGTTTTGCTTGGATTCCTGATCGTGTCAAGAGCGTGGTTTGGTAGTCTTTGTACCTCGTCTCTTTTGTCATGACTTTTATATGTTTGCTACAATTGTTATGACATTATTATTCATATCGTTTATGTTCCTAGTTATCATGTTCATCATCTACTTTGATTATATGCTTAGTATAGCTAGATTATCATCATGTTCAAGCATAAGTTCGCATAGCGCTCGCTCTAAAGTACACGGGGTGAGTGGTCAACATTGTGTAAGCGTGGTGCTTATACGTTGTTGGCCTGCGGATACACCCTATATTCTAGGCCATGTGGTAGATTGTGGATGTGACACTCCCGTTGAATCCTTTGTAGTCCACTCCCTAAATATAGGTCTACAAGTAGGATCTAGTTATGAAGGAAGACAAGCTCTGTTCTTAATCTTCTTTAGTAATATCCCTTTTGTGTAGATATGAAGTTGATCTTAGCCATGATTACTAAGTGTAATTGCACTAATCAATATATGCTTTGACTTGTAAAAGAATGACTTAGGAACTATTCCTCTAATATTCTACTTAACCATGCTAATGCCATAGAAAGGAGTACTCTAAGAGCATCTCCAAGAGTTTGTCAAATTTTACTTGGCAAATCTTGTGATTTGCCAACTCCCAAAATTATATACCAAGTAAAAAAACAATCCATCTCCAAGAGTTTGGCATTTTTGACTTGGTAAAATAAAAAAAACCCGTTAACAAAATGAAGAGACCCGCTAAGCGAACGAAGAGGCCCGCTAAGCGAACGAAGAGCCCCGCTAAGAAACGAAGAGCCCCGGATGCCAAGCCGTATACGCGCGCGTATATTTGCACGCGCGGAGGGAAAATTTGCCAAGTTGCTATTGATGCCAAGTTGTTTTGCCAAACTGTTGGATGCTATTTTTTTCTTGTTTTGCCAAAATTATATGGATGCCAAGTTCAGATAGCAAACTCTTGAAGATGCTCTAAGTGGTCAATGATTAGTTATTACGCACCATTCATATATACATTTACCTCTTGACTTACCCTATTGTGAGTAGAATATTGGTTATGGTTTACTTGTCCATCAATAGCATAAGTTATCAATACATGTCCTTGACAGACCTTCCCTGTGGTAAAAATATAAATAACGATACCTGGAATACTCCCGGGTGAAGTGCTACAATGGTATATTATCAGTGTGCTTGCAGATCCCTTTCATTCATATATATATATTCTTTCTAGTCACATAAAATAATAAAGAACTACTTAGTATCATTCTAGTAGTAATGCTAAGTAGTACCAACAAGCATTTCTGGCATCATCACTAGGGATGACAACCTGGTAAAATAATGTTAAGAGATGTAGACATACAATAGGTGGCTACTTAAAACAAGTGACAAGTTAATAAATACCAACAAGCATTTTTGGCGTCGATGCAGGGAAAGGTAGCTAGGCAAGAAGGAAATATTGATAAATTTATACTTATTGATGTGATCGAGGTAACCATTAACCTCTGCTCAAATAGGCTTACCCTTGTTTTGTCTAATATTGTATCTTATATAGGGTAATGTATGACCGGTTTTGACCTTCTAGCAAACTATGTTGAAGATCCAGAAGGATTAATCAGGAGGACTAAGGCTAAACTCAAGAAAGTTTTAGCTTTAGAGTCGGAAGACAACGAAATAAGGTGAAAGCCTAACACCAGAATTTGAAGTCATGGCTAACAAGACTCTCCATGAATTCTCTGCTCCAACTTTAGCCAACATCTGTACTGGACCAATAGTTGATGTTGGAGACAATGGATTTGAGCTCAAGCTAGCTCTCATCAACATGGTGCAAGCTAGCCAGTTTTGTGGAAAGGCACATGATGATACGAGTGCTCGTCGCTAACACTTTCTAGAGATTTGCAGCACTTTCACCATTAAAGAGGTGACCAAAGATGCCAAACTACTTTGCCTCTTCCCATTCTCACTCTTGGGGAAGGTGAAGCAACGGTTCTATGCCAACAAAGATTGAAATACTACATGGGATAACTGCTCCACTACCTTCCTAGCCAAGTTCTTTCCCACATGCAAGACCAATGCTCGGCGTGGGAGAATTTCAAGCTTTCAATAGCAACATGATGAATCTATCCCTAAGGCATGGGAACACTTTCAAGATTACATTTCAGAATGTCCCCATCATGGGATGGAAAATTGGCTGCTCATGCATACTTTCTACCATGGGTTGACCAATAGTACCCATGAGACTATGGATGCTGCTGCTGGAGGTGCATTCCTATCACTCACTATACCGGCTACAACAATTCTTATGGAGAAGATGGCCTCCAACCAATATTGGAATGAAGAACGTCTTCAAACCTGCAAGAGAGGTGGAGGTATGCATCAACTCAAGGAGGTAGACATGTTGTCTGCCAAGATGGACCTACTGATAGAGAAGCTCGAAGATTGAGCCAATGAGATGCAAGAAGTCATGCACATTCATGATTTCCGCATGACATGTGAAGAGTGTGGAAACACTAGGCATTCAGGGAACAACTGCCCTAAACCCGATGAGGATGTGAACTTCATCAACAACAACTACTTTTGTCCTCAACAAAATCAAGGATGGAATCAGCACCAGAGGCTGAACTACCAAGGTAACCCTCAAGGTAATAATTTCAGTCAACCACCCTTGAGAGAATTGATTTTTGGCCACGCTAAAATAATGGAGGGCTTATCTAGAAAATTAGCTTCCAATGCTAGAGTTTTAGAAAATATAAATAATAGAATGGATAACCTTTCCTCTGCCATTAAGAACTAGCATAGCTTTAATTAAATGATAGAATCACAAATAGCTCAGCTAGCTGCTGCTGTTCCTCTGACCGATAAACATAAGATTCCGAAAGATCTAGAAACTACAAATCTTGTCGACATTCACAATGCAGCATACTACTATACACAACCATCGATGGGAAGGTGGATAGACTATACCTTGCTCGAAAAGAAAGGTGATCTAGGAAGACCTGTCATCCCCATCGCCATTGGACCGCACATATACGAAGAAGCTGTCTGTGAATCATATGTTCCTATAGACTTTGTGGTTTTGGAAACAGGTGGAAATGCAAGGACGCCCATTATCTGGGGCCAACCTTTCCTAAGCACCGCAAAAGCCATCATCTACACAGACAGTGCCAAGATCTGCTTCACAATTAAGGACAAAAAGGAGAAGTATTCTTTCAAGAATCACATATAATGGGAATAGGGATCCTGATCTTCTGTCAGGTAGAGGTAACTATCATTGTGGTGGAGAATGACACACCGATGCGGCTTCAGATCGAAAGATCAAACCCTACAATCTTAGCACCACAACTCCTCTGGTTATCAACTGAGACACGGATCCGGTTGACCTCGCCAAGAAGGCTAATCCCTTCCTATGTAATGAAGAACACAAGCAAGAACAAGAAAGAAAGCAACCAAATTGCAGATGAATGATTAATCTCAGGAAGTTGGGGTCTCACAAATCGATGAACGGCAAAACTGTTCTTGATAGATTAATCTAAGCAAAACCCAAAACCTAATGACAGTGGAGGCATATGATTATAAAGATATTAGGGTCATCGCCTACCCTAGACACGCCCCCTAATGGGCCCAAACACGATACACGGTCTAACAGACCAAAAGACGGTGTCACAACACCCTGGCAGATTCTGGATGCTAACTTTTTTTGATGATTCCTGTTGATTCTGAAGGACTTTTAATGTGAGACCACTTGGATTGGCTTCCTTATCAAATTAGCTTTCCAACCATATGTGGATCATCGAAAACGGAGTCTGGATGCGTCCTGGGTGACTAGTTTAAGGCAGACTGGTCCTGGAGGCCAAGGCAGACTCAAAATCTTGTTGGACCAGGCCTCCGATTTCTGTTGAACGTCCTTGCTGGTCATCAACACCTCCACCTCTTCCTCTAAGTCCCTCATGACCCTCTCCAATGTTTCTAAGCAAGATAACATCATTAGGTAGTAGTCAATTCTCAAAAGTATGAAAAGGATCGCTTAAGAACGAGCTCACCTCTAAATTGAGTTGATGCATTCGAGCTCGGGTCATTGGACCTTGCATGACGGTTGGAGAATCAGCGGGTACATCCGAAGGAGTGATGTCCTCATCATCCTCCCCCTCTTGAAACTGAGTTGTCCTCGACTCAAGCTCATCTTCTTTTCCCAAATAAGGCTTCAAATCTGCAATGTTAAAGGTGGGACTAACCCCGAACTCGGGTGGCAACTCAAGTTTGTAGGCATTATCATTTATTTTCTCAATTATCTTATAAGGACCAGCTACTCTTGGCATTAATTTAGACTTATGTAGCTTAGGAAATCTATCTTTTCTCAAATATAACCAAACCAAATCACCTGGTTCAAGTTTAATTTCTTTTCTACCTTTACTACCAACAATTCTATACTTTTCATTCATTCTTTTAATATTTTCTTTAGTTGTTTTGTGCAACTTACGAATGAATTCAGCACGCTCTCTAGCATCACTATGTGTTCTCTTAGTGGTAGGTAAAGGCAAAAGATCAATAGAAGCACGAGGGTTAAAACCATACACTACCTGAAAAGGACTTACCTTGGTGGTGGAATGTTCCGCCCTGTTATATGCAAACTCCACATGTGGCAAACACTCTTCCCACATCTTCAAATTGCTCTTCAAAATTGCTCTCAACATGGTGGACAATGTTTGATTCACCACCTCAGTTTGCCCATCAGTTTATGGATGACATATTGTAGAAAACAATAGCTTGGTCCCCAATTTATTCCACAAAGTGCACCAAAAATGACTCAAGAATTTTGCATCGCGATCTAAAACAATAGTAGAAGGCATACCATGCAAGCGAATGATTTCTTGAAAGAAAAGGTCAGCAATATAAACGATATCGTCGCTCTTATGACAAGGAATAAAATGTGCCATCTTAGAAAAATGATCAACCACCACAAAAATACTATCCCTCCCCTCTTAGTCCTTGGCAAACCCAACATAAAATCCATAGATATATCAGCCCAAGGAGTAGAAGGAACATGAAGAGACATATACAAACCATGTGGGTTCAACCGCGACTTAGCTTTTTGACATGTGGTGCACCGAGTCACATACCGTTCTACATCTCACCTAATCCTAGGACAAAAGAAATGTGTGGACATCACCTCCTCTATCGTCTTGGCTCCAAAATGTCCCATTAATCCACCTCCATGTGCCTCCTACAACAACAAAAGACTAACGGAGCCAACTGGAATGCATAGGCGGTTAGCTCTAAACAAAAACCCATCATTGATCATAAACTTATTCAATTTATGTCCTATCTACTATTTAGCAACACGTCCTTAAAATCAGGACCAAGCACATGTTGTTCTTTTACTGATTCAAGCCCAAAAATCCGATAATCAAGTTGGGACAGCAATGTATATCATCTAGACAAAGCATCAACAATCACATTATCCTTCCCTTTCTTGTGTTTGATAATATAAGGAAAAGATTCAATAAATTCAACCCATTTAGCATGCCTATGATTCAGATTATGTTGAGAGCGAAGATACTTAAGTGATTCATGATCAGAGTGAATAATAAATTCTTTAGGCCACAAATAATGATGCCACATCTCTAAAGAATGGACAAGTGCATACAATTCCTTATCATATGTGGAATAATTCAGAACAAGACCATGCAATTTTTCACTAAAGTAAGCAATGGGTTTACCATCTTGCATCAAAACACCCTCAATGCCAACTCCACTAGCATCACATTCTAGCTCAAAAGTCTTACCAAAATTTGGAAGTTGCAGCAATGGTGCATGTGTGAGCTTGTCCTTCAAAGTGTCAAAGGACTCCTCATGTGCCTTTCCCCAATGAAACACCACCCCTTTATTCTTCAACTCATGCAATGGGGCAGCAAAGGTGCTAAAATCTTTGACGAAGCAGCGGTAGAATCCTGCAAGACCAAGAAAACTCCTCACCTATGTGACGGTTTGGGGAACCGGCTAGCTCTATATGGCTTCAATTTTCATCTCATCCACCTCAATTCCCTATGGAGTTACAACATAGCCAAGAAAAGAAACTCGATCCGTGCAAAAGATGCACTTCTCAAGGTTACCAAATAAACGTGCATCACGTAAAGCATTAAAAACATCATGTAAGTGATCCATATGTTCATCAAAAGACTTGCTATAAATCAATATATCATCAAAGTAAACTACCACAAAATGACCAATAAAAGCTCTAAAAACCTCATTCATTAAGCACATGAAAGTGCTAGGTGCATTGGTCAAACCAAAAGGCATTACTAACCACTCATACAACCCAAATTTGGTTTTAAACGTGGTTTTCCATTCATCTCTAAGTTTCATTCTAATTTGGTGGTAGCCACTTTGTAAGTTAATCTTGGTGAAAATTATAGAACCACACAACTTATCAAGCATGTCGTCTAGCCTAGGAATAGGTTGATGATACCGAATAGTAATGTTATTGATGACTCTACAATCAACACACATACACCAAGTTCCATCTTTCTTAGGAACCAAAAGTATAGGAACAACACAAGGACTAAGGCTTTCATGTACATACGCATGGTCCAAAAGGTCTTGGACTTGCCGCTGAAAGTCTCTTTGGGATTGGTTCGATAGGTAGCTCGGTTGGGCAAGGTTGCTCCCGGAATCAAATCGATTTGATGCTCTATTCCTCTCATAGGTGGCAGCCCTGGGGGTATCTTAGCTAGAAAAATGTCCTCATACTCCTGCAAAAGGTTAGTGATAGCAAGAGGCATCGAGCTAACAATATCATCAAGCGGAAACATAGCTCATTTGCATACCAAAGCATAGCAAATATCATCATTAGAAATTTTAGCAAAGTCACATTTTGTTGCAAGCATAACACCACCCTTCAATTTAATTCCCTCGGCCTTAGAATTAAATGTAGACTTATCCTTTTTAGGTGGGAGAATAGAATTAGCAACTTGCTGATTTTCAGATTGAACATCATTCAAACTAGCAACGGTTTCTCTATCAGCTTGTACAATTTGAGCAGGGGTCAAAGGTACCAATATAATTTTCTTTCCTTTATGCACAAAAGTGTATTTATTACTTCTACCATGGTGTGTAGCATCATTATCATGTTCCCAAGGATGACCCAATAAGAGTGAATAGGCTTGCATAGGTACCACATCACAATCAACAGAATCAGCATAAGAACCAATGGAAAATGAAACTCTATAAGTTTGTGTTACCTATGCTTTTCTAGAATCATTTAGCCACTGAATATGATATGGACGTGGGTGCAGGCATGTGGTCAAGCCAAGCTTCTTGACCAAATCAGAACTCACCAAATTATTGCAGCTACCTCCATCAATAATGACACGTGCTCGATGGTTGCTGATAACGAAGAAAATTTTGAACAAGTTATTACATTGTAGCTTCTTAGGTTGCTGTACTTGTGAGCTGAGCACCCGCTGTACAATGATGGTCCTATAGGCCACCGTGGCCTCGTCACCAAGGACTTTGCCGTCCTCCTCATCTGCATCTTGGTCTTCTTCATCCTCAATGTTAGAGGTGTTGATATAACCATCTTCTATAACAATATATGCCCGCTGACTTGGGCAGTCCTTCTACACATGGCCAATGCCATGGCAGCGGTGGCACTGAATGCCCAAAGTGCACCCCGTTGATGCAATGGATGAGGCACTCTTGGTAGGCACCTGCAAAGAATTTTTACCTGAATCTAAAGGTCATGCGGGAGGTGCCTTAGGTGTAGTGGTAACTCTAGAGGCTATTGGTTGCTTGCTCGCTGGTGGAGATGGCCAAAAAGTGGTTGGCTTGGTCAGCCCCGAAGATGGTGCCGATCATGGAGTGTATGTGGTGCTGACCTTGCCCTTGCTCTGTTGTTCACACCCCTGCAATTCCTTTTCTACAAGCATAGCAAACTGAAACAACTGGTTGACAGTGTTAAATTCTTTATAATCAATAATGTCCTGAATCTCAGGCCTCAAACCCGAATAAAAACAACAAATGGAATCTTCATTCCCCTCCACAACACTACAACGCATCAATTCCTTTTGGAGCTCACCATAGTAATCCTATACAGATTTTTCTCCTTGTTCTAAATGCATCAATTTCTTACGCAAGTCTCTATGATAAGGAGGAACAAAACAATCACACATAGCTATCTTAAGTTCTTCACATGAACCAGGTAAAGCATCCTATGCAGCTAGCCCATTCCACCAAATAATGGCAAAATCCTTAAACTCACTAGTAGCTTGTCGAACTCTATGATGCTCAGGCACAAGGTGGGTGCTAAACTTTTGTTCTACTGTCATCTCCCAATCAAGATATCCCTCGGCATCATAATGACCCAAAAAAAGATGGTATTGTGAACTTAATCTTAGCATAAGGATCATCGGGCACACGGTGATTATTACCTTGATGGTGGTGGACACCACCCATACCTATCGTGTTGCGGCAAAGACGTCGTCGTAATCTTACTTGTTGGAAGGCTGCTCGATCTATGTTCCCAGCGGCATCATGCACCGTGTCTTCTGGCAAGAGACCATCAGTGTTGCTGTTGGAGATGTCATTGTTGCCCACCACAAAGGTTTCCAACTTAGTAACCTTGTCGGTTAGCGTGGAAATTTATTTGTCTAATCTCTCTATGTTGTTGCCAATGTTGAGTTCAATGAGTGCATCAGTGACAGCCTTCCTAACGGCCTCATTCATCCTTTTTTGGGCATCCTCTACAACAACTTGTAGTTACTCTTGGCTAACACACTCATTGAAACCCTTAGGATTGTTATCTCCAATCTAATCATCTCCTACCATTGTAAACACAAAAATAGGAACAAACGGTGAAAGTTATCCCTACCAAATGACTACGTGGTTGCAGTTGCAGTGGTGTCACTTTTCACAGCAAGTGGAAGCATCTTACCAAGCTCTTACAAAGTTCTTATGAATGCAAGCAGTGGGTGGTACAACCGACGGCTGGTTCGTGATACGTGTGAGGCAGTGGTACCAAGATTGCAAGGCCCTTTTTCTGTATTGATCTAAAGAGTTTGTGGAGCTTGGAAGGCACACAAAGAATAATATGTATATTTGGCACACAAGTCAGTAACAGAAAGTAATGCTAAATTATAGTCCAAAGTACTTATTATCGTTGCTGGTCTAAAATGTTTCAAGTACCAGGTGTGTGACAAATAAGTATGATGGATAGCAAGGTGACAGGTGTGTGAAAAACAAGTATGGTGGATAGCAACAGCAACACAAACAAGGAACAAGACAACACACTCTAACACAACTCACTTTGGCCTTCTCAATTTGCTCCCCTAGATATTGTTCCTCTTTTGCCCCTCTCTTCTATTTTTTGGGCTGTCGTTGTTTTTTTGGGAAATTTCGACTTTTTCTTTTTATTTTTTTGATATTTTTCCTTCACTTAGGAGCACAAAAGAAGTAACCACAGAAGATATGAGCCTAAACAAGTGAAAGGTGTGGCCCATGGAAATTTTAGAAGACGTGCTCAAAAACGACAAAAAGCTTGTGACCACGAAAAGATGATCTTGTGACCAATTTTTTATCAAAATAAAAATTTCTGACCACGAAGTGGTTTTTGACTGAATTTTTTCTGATAGATTTTGATATATGGAACATTGAAATCTGAGTTCATATGCGAAAACTAGACCAGTTTTAAGAATTGGCTCCGAATTAGAGGACAAAACGGGAACAATGTGCGTAAAATTAGTCACGACAACAAAGATTTGATAGAAACGATGGGGGAAAACACACGAACTAGACTCTAACATGACCTAACCAACAACAAGACCTCGACCAAGATACAAACTCAACATGATGGACTCTGAAACTAAAATATGCAATGGCTATGGCGCGGAAGGTTCCAGGACAGGAAAAAAATATGGCACTGGACTATGGGACGAATGCGAAACACTCCAAACTAGGGGATAAATGTGAACCTGATGGTATACCTTAGCTTTGATACCACTTAATGGGAATGAGGATCCCGATCTTCTGTCAGGTAGAGGTAACTATCATTGTGGCAGAGAATGACACACCGATCCGGTTTCCGATTGAAAGATCGAATGCTGCAATCTTAGCACCACAACTCCTCTGATTATCAACCGAGACACAGATCTAGTTGACCTCGCCAAGAAGGCTAATCCTTACCTATGCAATGAAGAACACAAGCGAGAACAAGAAAGAAAGCAACTAAATTGCAGATGAATGATTAATCTCATGAAGTTGGGGTCTCACAAACCGATGAACGGTGAAATTGTTCTTGATAGATTAATCTAAGCAAAACCCAAAACCTAATGATGGCAGCGGCGTATGATTATAAAGGTCTTAGGATCATTGCCTACCCTAGACATGCCCCCTAATGGGCCCAAATACGATACACGGTCCAACGGGCCAAAAGATGATGTTGCTGCACCCTGGCAGATTCTGGATGCTAACTTGTTTTGATTATTACCATTGATTCTGAAGGCCTTTTGATGTGAGACCACTTGTATTGGCTTTCTTATCAAATTAGCTTTCCAACCATATGTGGATCGTCAAAAACAGAGTCCGGATGCGTCCTGGGTGACCAGTTTAAGGCAGACTGGTCCAGGAGGCTGAGGCAGACTTGAAATCTTGTTGGACCGGGCCTCCGGTTTCTGTTGAATGTCCTTGCTGGTCATCAACGCCTCCACCTCTTCCTCTAAGTCCCTCATGACCCTCTCCAATGTTCGTAAGCAATATAACACCATTAGGTAGTAGTCTATTCTCAAAAGTATGAAAAGGATCGCTTAAGAACGAGCTCACCTCTAAATTGAGTTGACGCATTCGAGCTTGGGTCATTGGACCTTGCATGATGGTTGGAGGATCAGCGGGTACATCCAAAGGAGTGATGTCCTCATCAACATACATCACTCTTCTAGTCATCCATAGATGGTGTACCTACCTAAAGACACAACAGTGAACAAGAAGAACAATTGGAGAAGAAGGAAGAACAAAACCAGGCAATCACTAGAAGAATCAGTCAACATGATAAACACACTCTGATCAGAGTACGACCACCTCCTCGCTTCACCATTCCTTGCCAAGAAGGATGATCCAGGCATACCGATGATCGAGTGTATCATTGGACAAATAATCTTTCACAACACCTTTTGTGACATTGGATCGGGTGTCAATATTATGTCTAAGGTAACGTATGAATACTTATTTGGTGACAAACCTTTGTTCCCTACATATATACAGTTGCAGATGCCAGACCAATCAATCCAATTTCTGGAGGGAATAGCAAAAGATGTCATGGTAAGAATACATGATCACTATGCCCCTACCGACTTCATGGTTCTAGACATGGGTAAAGAAGAAGACGACACACCCATCATCCTTGGAAGACCATTCCTCAACACCACTAACATGATCATCTGCGTCGGATCTAGACAAGTCCACTTCCAACTCCCTGGAGAAAAGGTACACTGTTATTTCAATAGTTATTCCACTTATGAACAACCAAAGAAGGCCCGCTCTAGGAGGAGATGCCGATCATCCCAGTGCTAAGAGAATCAAGCCCTAAAGAATGGTTGGGAAGAAGATGAGGAACTTGTGAAAGATGAACCTACTCCACCAAAGTCAAATCCACAGACCAAGCAGATGTGGAAGGAAAAGGTGACATCATTCGAGTCACCATCACAAGAGGTGCAACCATCAAGGTCTCCATCCCTGGGACCGACAAATGCACCTAGAGAATAAAGGACTTTCTCCAGTCAAGTCCTATCCAGAGGACTTAAAAATCCGAACCTTCGCCAGGAGATAAAATTGGTAGTTGTGCATATTTACTTTTTAGCATTGCATAAATTATTTTTACTTTAGCATATTTACTTTTTTGCATTAGCATTGCATTTGAAAAAGAAAATAAAAATTTTATCATTGCATTATAAATCCTAAGCCCCATGTGAATAAATCTACGGTGTAAATACCCATGGGAATATTCACTATGGTGGCATAAAAATTAAAAATATCATGCATACATATTTTCATTTCTGCATATCATAAATAAGAAAATCCAAAAAATATATTAGGTAAACATCCTGCTAAAATTCTACCAATACAAAAATGTTTCTAAACCTCAAGAACAACTACTCTCCGAATGGCTGACCGCTAACCCCTTTTCCTAATCCGTTCCACGAGTTTTGGTGTTCTTGTTGATATTTTTGCAGGATGATACACATGATCAAGAGCAAGTTCACCTAGTCGTCTTCATCTCACTCCATCCCAAGATGAGAAGGACATCCGTTGGTAAAACTACTCTAAGAAAGACCACAGCAACAATCCAGGTTGGGGGAGGAGCATCCCCCATGTATTTAGCTAAGTATTTCTTTTTATTTGCTATTTTCAAGTTTGCTATATAGTTGCTAAAAATAATAATAAAATAAAAAGATGCATAACAAACAAAAACAAAATATTTTTTTTACCTTAGCTAGTTATACATATTATTAAGGTGTGATCTTATAAAGATGAAAACAAAATAAAAAGTGTGTCGATGAAATCTGGTCTGCAGTCTACCGAAGGGTATGCCCACGATAGTAGATGAATGGGTGGAGGTGCGCGTGAGGGAACTGAATTGATGAGGACATGGCACCTTCGGATATGAACAATGATTATAAGGTGCGCTCGTTCCTACATTTGCATAGTGGCTTTGGTTATAATTCACTTGGTTCCACATATACATGTCACTATTTGATTGTAGGTTCAAATGTGTTTCATAATGGAAGTTTATCAAAGTTGAACTTTCGGTTCGTCGGCAGCCCGACAATGCCTCATTGGGAAGGCCATAACTCATCCATCTGGAGTGCGATCGAGGTCAATGAGCATTTGATGGAAAGCTTGTTGGATAAGATTTCAAATAGATCTGGTCCTATCTCAATATCACGTTAACAAGGCCTCCAAATCACCAATATATTCTGTAGCTATTTCTGGCGGGAGCCACACTGTCGTCATGGGCTTGTTAGACATCCTTGGGACCCAGGCCCATGTTGGAGCACACCCCAAGAAGATGGAGAACACCTAAGAGATGACCTTGGACGTTCTCCTCCTTGGCCACCACCTTAGGAGGCCAGCAAGGACGTCTAAGCCAAGCCAGAGGCCCAGTCCAATCTGAGTTCGAGTCTGCCTCGGCCGTTAGGATCAGTATGCAATAAAATGGACGCCCAGGATGCATCCGGACTCCGTTTTTGATGATCCACATATGGATGGAAAGATAATTTGATAAGGAAACCAATCCAAGTGGTTTCATGTCAAAATCTCTTCGGAATCAACGGAAATCGTCGAAACAAGTCAGCATCCAGAATCTGCCAGGGTGCTGCGACACCTTCTTTTGGTCCATTGGACCGTGTATCGTGTTTGGGCCCATTAGGGGCCATGTCCAGGGTAGGTGACGACCCTAAGACCTTTATAATCATATGCTACCGCCGTCATTAGGTTTTGGGTTTTGCTTAGATTATTCTGTCAAGAAACAGTTTTGCCGTTCTTCGGTTTGTGAGACCCCAACTCGTGAGATTAATCTTTCATCTGCAATTTGGTTGCGTTCTTTCTTGTTCTTGCTTGTGTTCTTCGTTGCGTAGGCAGGGATTAGCCTTCTTGGTGAGGTCAACCTGGTCCGTGACTTGGTTGATAACTAGAGGAGCTGTGGTGCTAAGATTGCAGGGTTCGATCTTTCGATCTGAAGCCGGATTGGTGTGTCATTCTCCACCACAACGATAGTTACCATCACCTGACGGAAGATCGAGATCCCCGTCTCCATTATGAATGGTGACACAAAACGCAAGAGACAACGATTTAAATTGGTTTAGGCCGTCAGCTCGACGTAATACTCTACATCCTATGTCTTTGTGCTTTGTATTACCTAAGATTCAATTCAAACGAGGGGGTCCCTACCCACCTTATATAGCTTAGGGGGTAGGATTATAGATCGGTTATTTCCATTTTGATTAGTTTACAAGATAGGAAGTTACAGATCATATAATATCTATCATATCCGAGCAAACTTCATAGATCACCAATAATCTTTACATTGCCTTGTAAAGCACATCGTCCTGCGGCATACTTCATGTGGCATTATCTTGTGAACTAGGCCTCAATCAGTGGCACAACCCATGCATAGTCTTATGGGTTGGGCCTCCCCTAGCGGCTTGTGTGGATCCTTGCAGGTATCGGGGGTCATACCCCCACAGCTGGTCCCCGAGCACCATGCATCCACTGAGCAACACCATCTTGCATCCATCTAAGCTATCCAACTTGCAGCAACTCATTAGGATTAGTCTTCTGACCAATTCAAATAGGGGTGAGTTGTTAAAGCAAGCGTCCAAGTAGTTCGAACGAGCGTCCGAGCTGTCAAAGTGGGTGCCCGAGTAGCTAAGATAGGTGTTCGACCAATTTAACTCAGCATCAAGCATAGGCTCACTCGAAGTCATGGTTTGCTATAAGGATGTAAGGAGCTTGAGTAAATTTTTTTGAAGTCTTGGTCGGTGAAGTGTACACACTTAAGTGCTAATTGCAATGGTCCTGACGATGTGGTCATCATGGTAGAGCATAGGCAGAGACTTAACGAAGTCGAAAACACCATGAAGAAGAAAAGTAAGTGCACCAAAAGTTGCATTGTACACAATGTAGTCCTCGATACTGCTAGAAGATGATGAAGGAATCTTGTAGCAGGCTCAAAGAAAAATATGCAGTCTCCATTATTGCCAAATGTTTGAGTAATCAAGGAACTAGTACATTCACTGCAAGGTGAAGTGTACACACTTAGTCTCTGAGCATGCTGGAAGATGATGAAGGAATCTTGTAGTAGGGTCAAGGAAAAAAACCTTGGCATAGATGCATAATGAATTCCGTTGACCCAGCATTGAGTCTGGAGATTCGTTTCATCGTTCCGCATTTAACGCGATTTAACGCCATGGCCCACCTTGCGCATTTGGTGGGCCACCGACGTGCGGTGGTTTTGGGAGGGAATGCGGTGGGTCAGGTGGGGTTTCCGAAAATCCCTAGAAGCCAAAGGGTCAGGGGTCGAACCATTATAAAGTGCCATAGCCCTAGCGCACATTCCCGACCTTGCTCTCGTCTCTTCGTCTTCTTCGTCATGCCCGCACCACACCATCTGGCAACTGCTCCACCATCTTAGCAGCCACATGCTTGTAATCTCCCACCATTCCTCAGATCCATGAGATGGCACCCAAGAGAAACCACAGCAGCTCGAGCAGGATATCGTGCGAGCTCAATTGAAACGACCTAATTTCCACGAAGGGAAATCCACAAAGTCGAAGTGTAATAAGACCGTTGTAGATCATATTACCCAAATTCCAGTCGAATACCACATAAATACAATGATAATATCAGAGAACAAATAGTGCGGAATTACATAATTTATTACATCGCCGCATTAGCGGAATCAAAAGTAGCATTCATTCAGAATAGCTTTAAGATAAGATCGCCAAACTTGAGCGTAGGCACGAACCCCTCAACCGTCAAACTCCTCGGAGCTATACTCCTCAGCAGAACCTGTGTGCCAAAATTTATCAGTACGATTTGTACTGGCCACTCCCACCCTATGAACATTGCTTTGTGGAAATTGGATGCAAATTGGATATATTCAAAAGGAACCTATAAGGTTGGGGTTTCCTATGTTTTAGCATATCAAGTATATAATAATAGTTGGTCAAGTTTTAACACCATTCCCACACACATTCCACCCCATTCCCTTCCCAGAGCTAGGTTTTGATCCTAGGATCGATATACCACCATCCACACCAACACCATACCATCGCTCAGTCGATAGGCCAACTCCCTCTCGGCACTGTCTCAAGGCCCGTAGCCCCTGGCTACGACCAACACTCTCTCATGGGGGAAGAAGAGAAGGACTCATCTCTCTATCTAGTTTATGCGAAACCCAGGAAAGGTCCATATCTAATAAGTCGGCACATGTATCGATCGATCAACCATACACTCTGCAGAGGTTTTACATAACCACAAGATCCGCCTTCCTCGCTGACCGTCATCAACTGGGCTGATTTCGGCCGCTTGCTAGCCTAGGATAATGCCACTCTACCATTCAGCCCTGGTACACCCCAAGTCTAGTTTGGGGTGGCTGAAACTGTGAGTCATGAGCCTGGTCCACAAGGTCTCCAAGAAGTCTCGGAAGGGTGTGGGGGAAATCCTCTGCGCCCCGTACCTCCTTACACTGTCCGCTATCAACCTAGCAGTAGTGGCAATATCCTACCAAGTAGTCCGGTCGTCCCACACCATATAGGGCAAGTGGTACGTAAGGCTTCCCGGTGAATCTGAGTACTAGTAAGTCCTTAGGGATGACCAAGCCAGAGTGTCTTCATCAGGGTTTCCATCTACCATGCCACCACAGCACCTCCACCCCGGGCTCCTCCCATCACAGGTTCACACCCAAGGCCACCTTATGCCAACTACCCACCATAGGTATCCATTCCAGGGGTGCCAAGGTAGCACCCCATGGCAAGACTTGCCCCAGGCTCGTCGTATACTCCAACTTGGTCGACACAACCCTCACCCTCCACACACCCAAGTCACACACGCAGCACTCTCCCCATAGTCTGGATAACACCAGTTTCCACCACGCATTAATGTAGTATAAGCGTAGTAGAAGTGTAAGCAATGAAATATAGCAGTAAGCGTGTGTCTAGCCTAATAGCAGGGTATGCAGGGGTAAGGTTACATCAAGGTAAAGGCCATCAAGTAAGCATACTACCATGCAAGTCCTATCATAGTATGATTATAGCAGTAAAGTAAAGCAATAGCAGTTCTATATTGGCCATGCGTAATAGGTGCTACGAGATTGGGTGGGATGTGGCACCTTCAGTGTAGTCGTCTCTGTTCTCCTCACAGTACTCACAATCCTTGTCCATCTAGTTCTCCTCTGATTCTGCAACGATCGTTTTATAGTCACGTTAGCGACGTCTATAGAATAGCACAAAGAAGCAATGAAAATTCAAAAGAGCCAAATGCACTCAAACATGGGTTCATTACGTAAAGTTCAATTTTAGATGAATTTTGGTCCTGGTTTTGTATTTTTCTGAGTTCGTATGAATTAGTTATGAATTTCCGAAGTTTAAATCATTTCTAAAAATGGAAAAAGGCCGAATTAATCCTGGGCTGACACGTGTCATGCTGTGACTGGTCCACGTGGCATGCTGACATTAGCATGACGTTAGCATGACGTCATTGGCTCGGCTTTGAGCTAACACGTGGAGTCCTGCTGATGTCATCTTGACGTTTGCATGATGTCATCAATGTCATCGTTCTGACAGGTGGGGCCAGGGTCTCTTGGGTCACTGACCTGTGGGTCCAGTTAGAGTCAATGTCAAGTCAATGGGTGAGTCAATGGTCAATGGGTCAGGGTCACTGACGTGTGGGGCTAGTGCTGCTGACATCAGCAGCTGACATCATCGTGATGTCACCTTGGCTGTGTTGATACTACAGGTGGGACCCGTGTGATGTTGTCATGACGTCATTTGTTGACAAGTGGGTCCGGAGTCTTTGTGACGCTGACATGTGGGGCTAGGTCAACCATCAACATTGACCGGTCAATGGTCAACATGGACCGGGTCCGAACTGGGCTGGTTGGGCCTAGATATGGGCTAGATTTGGGCCGGGCTGGCCTAGACATGTGGCAAGCTATGGCGCTACCACGTCGTAGCCATGGGCCTCTAGTAGGCTTCGTCTACCGTTTGGCCCGCACTGCATGGCTCACAATGGACTCAGGTTCATGGTCCATGGACCGTTGGCAGGTCTACGGTGGACAGAGTCCACCCTCTTCCCCTTTTGGCTTGGCTCACGTGCATCGAGTGTAGGCGTGTGCGGTCGGCAGGAGGAGCCCTCTGTTTTCATCTCCGGCGTGCTCCCACCGGTGATGTGCTCGCCGGTGTGATCCTATGGCGACACTGGCGTCCAATTAAGATGGGGGAAAGCTTCCCCAGGCCATGGCTAACATGGTGGTGGGGTCTAGGTGGCGGCCGAGGCTTTCTAGGGTGCTGGCCATGGCAGTTGGTGGCTTGGTCATGGCAGTGCTCGCTGGCGGGGCAGCTAGGAGCCGTTCTAAGGGTCTTGGTGCCCGCTCCCTTTCATATGGCCAGCGAGCGACCGGGACAAGTGACGATGATGACCAAAAGATGTGGCGGAGTCCACATGTGGTGATGGTGCACGGCGAAGCTCCGGCCGAGGTTCGGTGCTCGTGGCTGGGGTGCTATGGTCGGCTAACAGGGCCTCGGGCTACACGGCTACCCTCCAGGCGTCCTAGTGGTGCTACGACTGCATCCTAGTACGGTGAGGTGACCGGGTGCGCAAGTGGTGGCCGCGCCATGACGGTGGCATCGGGAGCGTGGCCTATGCGTGCTCTGCTATGGTGTCCAGGGGCTAGGAGGGGTCTTAGTAGCGAGGGCTCACCATTGGTGTCGAAGGCGATAGGATGGCGGTGCAGTGGAGGGTCGTGGCCATGTAGACGGAAGTGGTGCGGTGCCGTCCCGTGACCGTGATGAAGACGATGGCGTCGTCTTCGGTTCCAACGACTTTGGCAGCACGTGGGTGGCTCTATTCCTCCTTTCCTAAGCTCCTTCTTGGCCCTCTACTCTCGGTGCGGTGCGGCTGCTGGGCCACCAAGCGGTGGCGGTGGCTGAGGGAGAGGCTAAGGCTCTGGGCGTGGCTTTATAGCTAAGCACCATGCCTCCAATGGCAATCGGCATCGTGCGGTGGAAAGGCGTGGGATGCATCCGATGGTGGCGCGAGGTTGCATGAGCGCGACGCAAGGGGGAGCAAGGCCATGCCTCGGGCGTGACCCCCTGGCCCGCTCCTCCCAATGTTGTCGGCCTCCGGTCGTGCGGGTAGTTGAGGCGTGGGTGTGGAGAAGATGAATAGGAAAGCTGACAGGTGGGGTCTAGTGGCAGCGACAGCAAGGGGAGCGGGGAGGCGTGCGGGCGTGGGCGGCGCGCTGGGCCGCAAGCTGGGCTGGCCGCGCAAGTTGGGCTAGCCTGCTGCTGCGCGCGCTAGCGGGGCTGGCCGGCTGCTGCACGCTGGCGGGCTGAGCAGGCCGAGCCTGCTGCGGGCCTTCTTTCCTTCTTTTCCCTTTTTCTATTTTATTTTTCCTTCTCCTTTGTTTAAATTTCAAATTGATTTGAAATTTGAATTCAAAATTGGTGTACCTTATTCATTGGAATTTTGTAGATATGAGGCCCACAACATTCTCTTTTATATATTAGGGATTTTATTTAGCTATTTTGTATAACAATAATTGGTGTAGTTTTGTTATACAAAAATGGAAATGGTTTTCTCTTTAAACATTTATTCTTTGGTTTGAATAATAATTACTTTATGGTTTATTTCTTTCAGGGAGTTGTTAGGCATTACATAAAATGAAAATCCAAATCACCATGTGAGTTAACAATGTATGCTATGTTTCATTTGTCAGTGTTTAGATAAACATGATTAACAAATGGCATGCCATGCTTATGTGTTGGCTTAGGTTGGGGTTAGACCTAATGCATCTCTTAGGTTGGGTTTCTATTCATGACATTCATCAACACATGGGAGTTTTAAGAAAAATTTTGTAGTTGGTATTTTTGGTGTATGGATTTTTGGGTTGTTACATCAATCGCATCGAGGAATGGGTGAGCTCTGTCAATAACAAGGTGGCACTCAACCAGTTGGTGGTGGATGGCATGCTGTTGGATAGGGTGATGACGGGATGGCGTCCTACTCGCGGTGAGAGCTTTCCTACCCCCACGGTGATGAATTGGTCATGTTTGAAGATTATTTCTATCATGGATTTGGTGTTCCGATCCATCCATTCCTCCATAGATTGATTGAGTATTACGCCATTAGTCTTTGCAATCTAGGCCCAAACTCCATCCTTCATGTTTCTGTCTTCATCCATTTCTACGAAGCCTATCTTAACATTCTCCCATGTTTTGATCTCTTCAGCACTTTTTCTGTTTGAAATCTCATGGGGGATCTGGATCTAATGTTGTGGGTAGCATGTACTTGCAGCTATGGGATGGGATGGTTGGCAGTACATCGCTACCCCATTGAACATAAACGTGAAGTATTAGGCACAATGATGGTTCTACATGCCATAGGGGGAACATTATGTGGCGTGCGACATTGATCAGATTCCCTTGAGCAATGCTAGGTGGTTGAAGAAACCTAGTGCTAGTGGAATGGAGCAGGTGAGGGAAACTCCTAGCGTTGATTGATCAAAGGAGAGTAGATGGGGTTATTGTGGTGATGAACTTTACTTTTCAGCGATGCCAGCCTAGCAAGGAGAGGGCACACCCTACATATGAATTCTAGGGGATACTAATGGGACTCGAGAGGTGCCAGAGCCGATTGCTCGAGAGGAAGTCAAGTGGTAGATTGGCATGTTGATTAACCTCACAGAGCACCACAAGGTTGACGACTAGCAAAGGACCTTCAGTGTTGGGAACCTCCCACCAGTGGTAAGAGTCTTTGTATTAGTTTGGCCTAATTCCTTTTTTGTTGTGATGTACTCACTCATGCTCTTGAAGATTCATGGGTAGGACCGAGCAACATACTTCTCAGTCATGTCGTCAATGGACTGGTCGAGGGGTGTTGATGCCTGGCCGAGTAGTCCCTAGCGTCAAGCTAGCTCGGGGCTAGTGGGGACAGCTTGGATGATAACAACGATGAAGATGGAGGTGAGCGGACATAAGATGTCCATGAGAAACTTTAGGGAAGCGGCCTGCTAGCGAGGAGTCATCCTCGAAGAGAAGGAAGATGGCAGGATCATCCCATTGAGAAGAGTGACCAGTGAACATCAGTGCTCCCGCTCACCCCAAAGACGGCGAATGGTGGTTTCAAGCTCATTGGATGACAATGGGTTGGTAGCACCACCATCTCCAAGGGACAGGATGCCACCACCGACTGTGCTAGCCATAGTAGAGACCCACAAGATGCGACGGACATGGCAAGCCACGGCCACGACACCCGATGGTGTTCGAGCATCGTCAGCGGCGATGACTCATGTTGTGCCAGCATCAATAGCCTAGGCAACTGCTGAAGCTCCTGAGATCATAGTTACACCCCCTGTTGTAATAGCACAGGCGTCCACCATAGTCCTCACGGCTGTGGGGATGACTCCGGTGGTGACTGTGGAGGCACCGAGTGATTTGGGTGGTGGGCCGACATGTACCAAGCGAGGGTGCCAATTTTGAGCTGTGTAATGGGAGTCACAGTTGTAAGTACCTTGTTTACTTTCTTTGTTGCTTTGGTACTATAGTTTGCTTCTTTAACGTAGTGTTGCTTGTTGAAGCACAAAGTTGATGGAGGAAATGCAGCCATCAGCTACTAGCGACGAAAGGCGCATGAGGGAGCCGATGGCTCTCCTTACTGACCTAGCGTAGATAAGAGTAGATCTAGTTGCCCCTACCCTAGAATAATCAACAACTATAGGGCTGACCAGCCCTACTATGGGAGAGCCCTCGACAACTAGACTGGCATCTCCTGACAGTGGGTTTCACCACGATGGCAATCCTAGTGCGAAAGAGGTGTGGGATGCAGCGGCGACATCGAGTAGCCTTGTGGGGGCAAATATGGATCCCACAGGGGATGTGCTGAGTAGTGCAGCGCAAGGTCTGCCCATGGCTACCGAACAAGCACCATCTACAGGTGCGTCAACAGCGGAGGCGGTGCTCATATACCCTATCCTAGCATGGCGGCAGTCAAGGAGGGCATCCTTGCCGTCGACCACCGGTGTGATCAAAGATATAGTGTGGGAGCCCACCCCACTGCCCCATCTCCTCCACACCATCATTCTGCACGCATGAAGAGTTTGAGATGCTGTAGGAGAGGGAGGAAAGCTCAAAGGCAAAAAAGCTAAGGGCCAATCTGACTTCGATGCTAGCCCACATTGAAGTAAGCTTGAGAGAATTATTTTCTTTGTAGAAAGGAGTCAGCTAATCTATTTGCCCACTATAGAATGTGATGAAGGTGTCCAAGCAGCGCAGGTGGCAGCTTGAGGATATGGCCCTAGTGATGGAAGAGAACAAGAACTTGCAGGCATCGGTGGATGACCTCTAGGCGCTCCTGCTCCAAGAGTGCCACTATAGGGAGGACCTAGAGGACGACTGCCCGGCGATGGGCCACATCGATTAGTCATGGATCGTTGCTAGATGATGTGGATGGACTTCAAGGAGTTAACACGCAGCCTGACCCATGGAGCTATCGTCCACGCACTTGCATAGCTAAAGTCTCATTACCCTTCGACAGATCTCCAGCGGGTGGCGACCGGGTATGCGTAGGGCACGAATGCGAATAAGATCACCAAGCTAGAGGATGGCATAGAGGAGCTAGCAAAGAGGTTGGTCGAGGATGTTGAGCTATTTGGTGAGGGTGGAGCAGTGCTTGGTAGAGTTTTTAGAAAAAACTCTAGTTGAATATCTGGCGATGTTTGTTGAACATTTGTAGTTAGAATGTGTTTGTGTTTATATTTGATATAAACTGTCTGAACAAGAGTGTATAGCTGAGTCCCTAGCCTTAGCTAGCCTATTATCTGTAATGCACGGCACATGGACCATGTGCATGTGGGAAGAAATAGGGCATCACCAAGGAACCGCTGTCGACCACCCATGACACAAAGGGCAGACGCTCATGCATGTGTAGGGAGAGGTCAGAGACAGGGTCATCTCTAGAGGTGTCCAAGTGTAAACGTGTTTGTTCGGGTATTTGCGTGGAACATAGGTGGCATATCGTCTTGAAGACATTGAGCACAATTTTAGAAGCACTCAGCAAAAAAGCATGGAAAGAACAATATGGAGAGATGTCGGTGGAAAAAAATATTGAATACTCAAATATTAAAGGTACATATCTTTTGGAGTGCATGCTTCAAGGGTAGAAATGTCTAAGTAAGTCGATGTGCCAAGAATTTGGGACATCTCTCTCATCCATGTCACATAGTCTGTAGGAACCTGGTTGGGTGATCGCCTTGACGATGAAGGGGCCTTTCCATGGTGAGGAGAGCATGTGCATCCCATCTATCTTCTGTGTCCTACGGAGTACTAAATCTTCGACCACGAAGAATCAGTCATTGACATTGCGGTTGTAGTATCTACGTATGCCATCGAGGTATTTTGCTGTCCGAACATAGGTGACCAGACGTTCCTCTTCTAGGTTGTCTAGTTCAATGAGCTGAGCCTGGTCGAAGTTCTCCTCATTATAGTTCTCCACCCTGGGAGCTTGGAAGGCAATGTTGGTAGGTAGTACAGTCTCACAGCCAAAAACCATAAATTACGGGGAGACATTGGTGTTATGACTAGGTTGGGTCCTTAGTCCCCACACCACGACCGGTAGTTCCTTGAGACATTTTCCTGGGTGCTTCTGTTCCTTCTCATAGAGTCATTTCTTCAGTGCATCTAGGATCATGTCATTGGTGCGCTCGACTTGACTGTTGGCCCTTGGGTGTGTGATGGAGACATACTTGATTGAGACACATCTTTCATCGTAGAAATCCTAGAAGTCACTACCGATGAACATGGACCCAAGGTTGGTGATGATGCTATTCGGTAGACCGAACCGATGGATGATGTCATCAAGCAGCTCAGCTACTTTCTTTGTTGTAGCCTAGACCAGGGGTTTGTATTCGATCCATTTATAGAATTTGTTAATGCAGACATAGACCCAGTAGAAACCTCCTGGTGTAGGCTTGAAAGGTCCAATCATATCCAGTCCCTAGCATGCAAAGGGCCATGACACAGGGATTGTTTGCAAGACCTAAGCCAGGACGTGGATTTGCTTGGCAAAGAACTAACAGTTCTCTCATCGGTGAATGAGGGCTTCAGCATCGGCCACGTTGGAAGGACAATAGAAACCAACTCAGAAAGCCTTTTCAACCAGTGTTCTAGATGTTGTGTGGCTGCCATAGGTGTCGGTGTGGATCTCTTTGAGTATCTTCTTGCCTTCTTCCATAGAGATACACTTCTGTAGTATCTCACCTTTAGCATTTTTGCGATACAACTTCCCATCAATGAGGACTTAATCCTTCTGCAGTGGGTGAGGCATTCTCTCTCTATGTTGTTAGCTAGGATGTCTAAGTGGTTAGATACCTGATGAAAGGTTGTCTCCAATCACTGCTAGGCCCAAGGACCGCTTCAACTATCTGCTCAATAGGTGGTTTTTCTTCAATGACTTCTTGTTCCTGCTTGATGGAAGGAGGCACAAGGTCCTAGATGAACACTATGGCTGGAACATCAGCCCAGGTTGATCCTATCTTTGACAGCTCATCGGCTGCTCGATTATTGGCCTAGACCAAGTGGTGGTATTCGATGCCATAGAACTTGTCTTCTAACTTTCTTAAAATGGCACAGTAAGCGTCCATGTTCTTGTTGGTGCAATTCCAGTCTTTGTTGAGCTGATTGATCATGAGTGTGGAGGCACCGTACACCTGGAGGCATTTAACACTGAGCATGATAGCTATATGGAGACCGTGAAGTGCCGCTTCATATTCAGCGGTGTTGTTGGATGCTAGGAAGTGTAAGCAGAGGACATATCAAAGCTTATCCCTTGATAGCAAGATTTAATATATGCCTACCTCAGGATCTTCGAGGTTGAGAGACCCATTGAAGTACATGGTCTAGTGCTCGGGGTGGTTGACTGGGGTAGGAGTCTACATATTCGACAACTCGGTGATGAAATCAGTGAGTGCTTGTGATTGGATCATGTGGCAGGGCCTAAAATCAATGGTATAGGTGCTGAGCTCGACTACCAATTTGATGATGTGGTCGCTGGCTTCCTTATTGTGGAGAATGTCACTGAGTGGGTACTCTATGACTACTGCTATGTGGTAGGCATCGAAGTAGTGGTGGAGCTTCTAGGATATGATAAGGTTGGCATACAGTAGCTTCTAGACTTGTGGGTAGTGGGTCCTAGACTCGTTTAAGACCTCGCTGATGAAGTAGACTAGGCACTGAACTTTGTATGCATGGCCGGCCTCTTCTCGCTCAACAACAATGGCAGTGTTGACTACCTAGTTGGTCACTGCGATGTAGATTAGTAGGGTCTCATCCTTGTAGAGGTGGCCATGATCGGAGGTGTGGTGAGGAACCACTTGAGCTTGGTGAATGCCTTGTTACTATCCTTCGACCAGACGAATTTCTGTTGAGCTTTAAGTAGCTTGAAGTAGGGGAGTCCCTTTTTGCCTAGTCAGGACATGAAACAACTTAAAGCCGCCATGCACCCTATTAGCTTCTAGACATCTTTGACATAGAACGGTGGCTTCATGTTGGTCACCACTGCTATCTTCTCTGGGTTGGCTTCGATGCCACGACGACTAATGATGTTGCATAGTAGTATACTGGATGGAACACCAAAAATACACTTGGTGGGATTTAGCTTCCATCGCTACACGTTCAATGCTTTAAAAACTTCAGTGAGGTCAGCGATGAGGGTGTTGGCAGTGCTAGACGTAACTACCACATCATCGATGTAGGCCTCAACATTCTTCTAGATTTGGTCCTTGAGATTGCGCCATGATGTCCCTGGAGGCTCTATAGAGGTAGGGGCCTCCAGGCTGAGGTTCGGGGGCATCGGCGCCATGATGTTTTCCTCCTCCTTCGTGGTGAGAGCGGTGGCTATGAGCCGACGCGGTGGAGTAATATGGTGCATCATTCTGGAACTCGTTGATCTAGACTTGCGTGGCTATGATGTGCGCACGGACCTTCTCGACCTCTAGAGTGTGAGGGAGTTTGTCGAGCTCATTGAAAGCGGTAGCAAGATTGGTGCTTGGAGTCTAATAAAATGGTTGGTCGCCAACCATGTCAAATGCCTCTTCCAGATTGTGTTGATAGCGGGGCAGCCCATGACCATCTTCACTTGCCTTAGGGGACACTTTTGTGTTTTGGTGACGTTGGCGATCGATGTTCTTTGCTAGATGAGAGTCACACTCTTCGGTGGTTTCACCCTCCTTGGTAACACTATCATGGCTGACATGGAAAATCTGTAACACCCTAGGTGTTTGGCTTCCACATAATTGCATTTCATTTCATAAACATATGCATCATCTATGTTATCATGCCATTATCACTGAAACATACATATGCAACATTCGCAAATTCTGATTGTTTCATACTTGGTTGCTTATGAATGGTAGTTGTGAAACATGTGAATGCAACATGAGTTTCTCATACCTTGAAACATGGTAACATGGTAGGAATGTGGCAGGTTAAGCTTGCAACAAAAGTAATGAAACATGGAATTGCAACAATTGAGTAAATTGATTGTTTTATGCTTCATCACATGTGATCATTAGAAATTGGTATAACAATTGTGTAAAGTGGTTGATCATGGTCTAATACACCTTAACTACACTTAGGGTAATTGTTTGGACATTGTTCATGTAGATCAAAATGACAAAATTGCCCTTAAGTGGAGGTTTGACTTGAAATGACCCCTAGAGTGTCACTATTTGACTGATTCAAAAGACCAATTTAGAAACTTTGCATGGCTATACACTCTTTACCAAAGTTGTAGCTAATTTATCTAGGAACAAAAGTTGTTTTATGATCAACTCATGAAAATGTGTGGAACATCCTCAAACATGGCCCACAAGTCATTATTGATGGTGGATTCAACACTGAAAAAGATTCTAAGTCCTAACTGTATTTTTAGTTTGATTGAGCCACCTTTGGCTTGATATAACTCAAGATACAGGGTGAATTAGCTATTGATGTCTAAATCAAAGTTGTAGCCCTACCATAGCTCTACAACTTTTGTATACATTATTTCCACTAAATCATCATGGTTTAGGAGATCCATCACTGCTAAGTTCACCTGTCAGTCGGTTTCTGTTGTCTGAATGGGTGCTACAGTGACTGCCCACCATCAGACAACAGACGCCGCATGTGTGCCACCTGTCGCCAAACTTTTGCTCGCACTGCCATGTGCCACGGGCATCCTGGCGCTGCTGGCCGCGACTTGAGCACCCCGCACGCCTACCCGACGCACTCGCCTGCTCCATTTGCCTCTCTCTCGCCTCCACCACGCGCAGCGCCGTGCCACTGTGGCTCCACCATTGCTGGCCAAGCTTCGCCATAGCCTAGCTCACACGCTTTTGTAAAAATGCGTTGCCCAGTTAGCCCAGAGCCTCACCGTGATCTCCTCTACCACCTCCATCTCTCAGTCGGTTCGTTTGAGTCTTGGTAAGCGCGAATTCATCATTTCCTCCACCGCCGCCATGGCGGGAACTCGCCGGAGTTGGTGTCCATGCGGCCAACTATCATCATGCCCCTTGCCATCCCTTCTCTCCCTTGCGCTAGCTGCTGCGTGTGCTACTGGTGCTCGGAGAGCAGGCCACTAGGGCCGTAGCGTCGTCAACTCGCCGGAGCCGGCCATGCCGTGGCCGTGCGCCGCCATGAACGTCACCACCCCCTATAGCCACAGCAATAGCTTCAATTGAGGGCACCACTAGATGCGCACAGGTGAGGTGACTGCCGTAGCACCGCTGGACTCGCCAGAGAGGCCACCGGCGACGAGCTATGCCGTCGTCTTCCTCCCTTCCCCTGCCTGTGTCACTGTCGTGCGGGCCCCCTTTGTCAGTCGCTGCTGCAGAGGCGGGAGCCAGCCTGGGCCACGCCATTCTGGGCCGTGCTGGCGTCGCTTGTGCATGCGTTGTGGGCCACCGTTGTTTCGGGCCGGCCCAGTAGCTGAGATAGGTTTGCTTATTTGTGTTTTGTTTTATTCTTTTCACTGATTTGTGTATATATTCAAAAATATGTATCTCCTAGATGGTAGATCCAAATGATGTGGTTCCAATTTTTTTGAGTTCATGATAATGTCTAGTTTCTATTAAAAATATAATCCATGCCATGTTCTGTTATGAAAAATGGAGTTGCTAATTATCTCTTTTAATCATGAAGGAAATAAGGGTAATTATATGTTTTTCTATGTAGCTCCAAATGGCATGAAATTTTTATGGTGTACTGCTCATATCATGAATAGCTTGTAGTTAAATTTTCATATATTTTGGACACTGTGTGTAGGAGATAGAAAATTCTCTTGTTTGCATGGATGGATCTTGTGTGAATTTTCATAATTTTTCTATAGATTCAGTAAGGGTAAAATTTGGTGAGTGCTATTCTTATGCTAGAATGATGCTAGGAAAAATGTGAAATCTGTTGCTTGACACTTTTCATTAGGGTTTCCTAATTAAGCTAGAAATAGACATGCCACCTGTTATTTTGGGTACAGCAAGTTCTGCTTGCCCAATGGCTTTGAAATTTTTATGGTAGTCTATGTGAAGCATGGGATAGCTACTGTAATTTTTGTAGATTTTTCTGAATAGTTTTATTATATATTGCTTTAATCACCTAATTAACTAAATAAATTAGAAAAGGATATTAAATAATTTATTTAGAAGTTGGCACTATACTTTCTAGTGTTCCTCTGGTATGTGCAACAAGTTGGTAAACTTGGTTTGGTCCAATTATGCTTTGCATCATCATTAAATAATTAAGTTAGTAACCCTGTCATTTCTGGATAGATTCTAGGTTTACTGGAATTCGATTTGGTTAACGTAAGGATCATGCTTTGATGTTTATAAATGATTTGTAGAGAATTTCATAAGCTTTCCAGAATGTCCTCTTGCAAGTCATTTGAATTTATAGAACTCTGGTTATGATTGAATTAAGGAACTACCCGTGTGCATATGAAACTTTAACTGTTGTTTTAAGTATGCCGTTACTATTTCTAAGTTTGTGGTAATGTTCCTAGGTGTTAGGCCTTTAACTAAAGATGAGCATCTTTATCTTAGGTTATGCAAGTTAGGTAAGTTGATCTTGTTCTTCAAGTTAAGATAGATACATGTTTTAAAGTGATTTGAATAGAGCTATTCTTAATCGGTAAACGAGTGTCCAGTGATGCTTTCGTTAAACACTTACTGTGATTCATTCATCATGAGCATCATGTCATTCCTTATGCATCCATGATATTTATCTTGTGCATCGACATATAATAGGTGTACTGGAGGGTGTGACACTGTTGGAATTCGAGGAACCGAGCGAGCAGCAGCAGCCAACGCCGGAGGTTCAGGAGGTGCAACCTTCAGGAAAAGTGCTAGACGAGGTCGCCGTTGAGTGCCCAGATCACCGTTCGTGCAACTTTGTGAAAGGCAAGCCCCGGAGTATATTAAGCCTCCTAATTTCCAAAATGCAGTTAAAGTATTATTGTTACATATATATATTGTTGCATTAAGTTTAAGTGTTGGATGCAAACACTTGCTGCATTGGTTATCCAATCCTTGTCCAGATATTGATACCCTGAATCCTATGTAGCTCAGGCTCATGTAGTGCTTAGCCCTACTTTAACACGGTAGAAGTCAGGTGATTTCCTGTCACCTGCGAGATATAGGAAGATACATATGGCACGGTTGGCTATATTTGCTATCGTGGAAAAGAACCAGTCTTAATTTAAAATGAAGACCAGACGGAGGCTTGCCGGTTTGCAGTGACTCCGTCTGTGTCGATTAAGGACTGAATCTTGGAGCCTTTCCTGTTCATGTTGAACGCATGCCTCTCTCTTAGATGGCCATGTCTGAAGACCGACCGCGAAGCTGAGTAGCTCACCTCAGGCTAGGAGTCGATAAGTATAAAGTGCGCCTCGGAAGGGAGCCATAGGCATGAGTCCAAGGGCAGGTGATTTAAAAGTCCTGATCGTCCTGGCAGAAGGGTAATCCCTGAGAGTGCTGGCGCTGATCGAACCCACGAATTTGGTTCCTGAGTTGTTCCAAAGGTGACCCACGGCTATCCTTGCTAAGTATGCCAGGGTGAGAGTTAGGAATACCCCCTCAGCTGAGTTGTAATTCGATTCGAGTCGTTGTCTCTCCCGGTTAGTGAGAACTTGATGGGCTTATCTCCAAAGTAGATACACTAAATAACCTAATGGTTCAGAAATGATGATATGATGATGACAGCCTTATTATACCTGCTATGGTTAATATTGATTGCTCCTAATAAGTGAGTGCTCTATTACAGGTGCTAATCTAGTGGACAGGTAATTGATGATAAGCTTGATGCTAAGTTTAAATTGGTTAGTATAATCATAAGCTCTTTTATGCAACTGTGTCAAGCTAGCCCACCTTAAAAGCCTTGCATAACCCTTGGTGTCTTTTATTTCTGGTTTGACAGGTAAGTCTAGCTGAGTACCTTCTCGTACTCAGGGTTTATCTCCCACCTATTGCAGATGACCAGTTCTACTTTGGTTGCTGCAAGTATTGCCTTCTCCCGGCTGGGGATGAAGCCTAGACCGTTGGGCATGGTCTCTACTAGTTCTTGTACCTATTGATGCTTTTGTGGGACATGACTCACATCTAGCAATGTATTTGAAACTATGAAGTTATGTACTAAACTATGTTGCTTCCGCACATTCGAACTTGGTTTGTAATATTTTATTTGAACTCTGATGGATGTAATATGAATGCTACTTGTGAAATGTTATAATGGATGATGTGTTGTGTTGAATCACTATGGTCTTGGTTTGTATGTCGAGAGTTGGTTGAAATCCTCCGTGATTTCTGGACTACCGGGATTATGGGAGCTTAAGTACAGGAATTTGATCACTTCGATGATTGTTTTTGTACTTACGTTCTTATGATTTGGTCGGTTCTGTTACAGCTAGCATTAGAGCAAGATTCGACACTAAACATGTCATTTGTGTATTTAAAACAAAAGTATTTGTGAAAATCCTAAATTAAAATACTAAGTATTGCCAGTGGTCATATCCCTTATGCCCAAATAAGGACTCTTAGGTGGCTTATTAAAGTACTAACTTGGGGGTTCCTACTTGTTTCTGTTTCGTTGTCCATATGGCATGCTATTGTATGGATGCCATCTGCTTGGGTGGTAATGTATGGATCAAAATACCTCTATGCTCTGGTAAGTGGGAGTTGTGAGAGCATGACCGTCCAACCGTCTGTCTAGGGGAGAGTAGTTGTGGTTGCTCGCATACTTACATGTTCGATCATGTATCTATGAGAGTACTTAAAGTGGGTATCTCTGTCGGGTAGCTGTGATACTAGAGTATATACATCGGGGGATGTATGTATGAAAGTATTTAGTTTACTACTTGCTTTATATGCATTTTGGGAAATTATTGGGCTAGAATAAAATTTTTTGTAGGTACACTAACAACGTATCGTTGTAGATTGACTAGCTACCGTATACGAGAGAACGTATGTATGCCACCGTATATTTTGCTAGCCTTTAAATTTTTCTAGGTTTGTGAGGACATACGGATTGTGCATGCATCATGTTCAAGCATACATGGCATTTCTTGCATTACTCCCTCCTTTAAAAATTGATGGTCTCGACTAATTAAAATTTCGTATCCCTTAAATGATTCTCCCCTTATGTTGCAACTTTTTGCTACAGATGGCGCGCATGAAACTCACTGCTCGCAAGTCCACTGGAGGCAGGGCGCCTCATCACTGGTTAGCTCCTCGTGAGCCCTGTCCGGAGCCTACTGAGGCAGAAAGGCTGAGGGCAAAGCTGGCCCGGGTGACTGCTGAGAGGAATGCGGCTTAGCACCGTTTGGAGCAAGTAACATAGGAACAAGATCAAGAGACCCTAGAGGTTCAGAGATTGACAGTTGCTCACCGCAATTGTGAACGTATGTTGATTCACATGATGAACCAACGGAATGAAGCCTGGCACGAAGAGAATGTGTTGAGAGCGTGACAGGTGGAGCTAGAGCAGTAGTTGGCAGTTGCCGAAGAGTACAATGACCATCTCCATGAGGAGGTTCACCTATTACACAATCAACTTCACCCTCTCCTACCACCTGATGATGAGGATGAGATGGGCTCTGGTGTCATCATGGCTAAAGGTGATGATGGCATTGAGGTCAATGGACCTAAGGACGTTCCACCTGTTGAGGAGGAAGATGAGGAGTTAGAGCCTGCTAGTGATGAAGATGGAGGAGAGATCTTCGACACTGACTCCAAGGATGATGCGTAGTTTAGCTTACTACTTAGCTAATGCGCTAGAACTAGTCTTTTGTTGATCCTCATGCACGAACAAGTAGCTTTGTAATGAGTTAATCGTTGGGATGTAATATCGAACCCTATGTTACCCTTGATGAAAGTTTGGAACCACTATGGCTTGGATGTAACCTATCAAACGTGTTATGCTCCACGTATGTGAGCTTTTGATGAATTTTGTCTTTGCGGTCTAATAGATCTTGCTGTTGGTTAAGTTCATCGCATTTATGTGTCAATTGACGCGCTTGATGAGTTGTGTGAATGTGATGAATGATTGTGCCTCTGTTGATTATATAAATGCATTCTCTCCAATGGACTCAGTTTGGCATAATTATACAATTCATCTACAAAAATTTCCACATTGTCAGTGCTCATTGGCTATACATTTTGCAGATGGCTTATAACCTTCATCATGGTCATAGCATGGGAGATGAGGAACAACCACCTCCTCCATCACCCACACTAGCTGAGCTAATGCAGACAGTTGTTGAAAGTCAGTGCATGCTAGCTGAGGCTATGCACCAAATGGCTAACCGTGAGGATTGACATGTCCGCTAGGGACCCGAGCCGAACCAGTACAGCAGCTTTAAGGACTTCATGGACACAAAGCCTCCTATCTTTAGAGAGGCAGAAGAACCATTACAAGCTAACGAATGGTTGAGCATGATAGAGCAAAGGTTTGGATTGCTCCAATTGACAGAAGGTATGAAGGCTTTGTATGCAGGACACTAGCTCCAAGGCCCTGTAGGCATCTGGTGGACCCATCACAGGACCACCTTCCCTGCAAATGTCGAGATAGTTTGGGACCAGTTCCAGGCAGCTTTTAGGGGACACTTTATCCCTCCTGGTCTCATGGCCATTAAGCATACTGAGTTTATGAAGCTAATCCAAGGCAACAAGAGTCTTAATGAATACCTCCAGGCATTCAACAACCTGGCAAGGTATGCTCCCGAGTTCGTTGATACTGACGCTAAAAGAATAGCTAGTTTCAAGAGGGGACTTTCCCCTAAACTGATGAAGTCTATGGGCAACTGCAAGTGTGTCACCTTCAATGAGTTTATCAGTGACACCCTGACTCAGGAGAATAATGATAAGATATATGCTGCTTCCAAGACCCATAAAAGAAACTTTGAGGCAGGTGCTTCTCAGTCTAAAGCACCAGTGGTATCCAAAACCCAGTATCGTCCACCCAATGCTAATGTCCGGTACTGCCCACCTCAGAAGAAGAATCAAGCTAAAACTGGTTTTCGCAAGGGGTACACAATTTCCTTGCCAAAGAATACCTCTGGGTAGGGCAGCTCCAATGTCCCGCCAGCAAACAGGCCATGCTGGAACTATAATCAGCCTGGTCACTGGGCTAATAAGTGTCCCTATCCTTCCAAGCAGAATGCTCAGGGAAACGTCCGTTAGGGGCATGTTCACTACACTACTATGGAGGAAATTCCTGCTGGTGAAGTGGTCACCGCTGGTAAGTTCCTTGTTAATGATCACCCTACAGTTGTGCTCTTTGATTTGGGTGCTTCGCATTCCTTTGTGAGTTCTACTTTTGCATCTATGCATAAGATGAATATGATTACAATTGTCAAGGGTGGTTATTGTATTAGTGCTGCTGGAAATAATATCATGACTAACCAAGTAGTTAAAGGTGTAAAGATTGAGATTGGGGATCGAGAGTTCCTTACGGATCTTGTAGTTCTGCTGGGGTAGGAATTGATGTAATCCTAGGAATGAAGTGGATGAGCGGGAATGGAGTGTTGATCGATACATCAACCCATGTGGTAATGTTGAGGGATCCTGTGGATAAGAAGGGTTTTCTAGTGCAGTTACCTCGTGATATCGCTATCCACAATATAGCCAATGCTACCCTAGCCAAAGCCATTGAGGACATACCGGTTGTCTGTGAGTTTCTAGATGTCTTCCCTGATGACTTGCCTGGATTGCCTTCGGACCATGATGTAGAATTTAAGATAGAACTCATTTCAGGTACGGCTCCTATTTCTCGAAGGCTCTATAGAATGCCGCCCAATGAGTTGGCTGAGCTGAAGAGTCAGTTGAATGAGCTATTAAAGAAAGGTTTGATTCGGCCTAGCTCTTCTCCTTGGGGTTGTCCGACTATCTTTGTGAAGAAGAAGGACGAGTCTCTACGCATGTGCGTGGATTATCGCCCCCTTAATGCTGTTACCATCAAGAACAAATACCCTCTTCCTCGCATCGATATTCTATTTGATTAGCTCTCCAAAGCTAAGGCATTCTCCAAGATTGATTTGAGGTCTGGCTACCATCAGATCAAAATTCATCCTAAAGATATACCTAAGACAGCTTTCTCTACTCGTTATGGCTTGTTCGAATACCTTGTCATGTCCTTTGGGTTGACAAATGCTCCGGCACACTTTATATACCTGATGAATTCTGTATTCATGCTGGAATTGGACAAGTTTGTCGTCGTGTTCATTGATGATATCCTTGTATATTCTTAGAATGAAGAAGAGCATGCTGAATATCTGAGAATTGTTTTAACTCAGTTATGTGACAACCAGCTTTATGCTAAGTTCAGCAAGTGCGAATTCTGGTTGAACAAGATACCTTTTCTAGGTCATGTGTTATCTGGTGAAGGAATTTCGGTTGACCCTACTAAGGTGCAAGAAGTCCTAGAGTGGAAGGCACCTACTATGGTCATAGAGGTCCGAAGTTTCCTGGGTTTGGCTGGCTACTATCGTCGCTTTATCCCGGATTTCTCAAAAATCGCCAAGCCCATGACTCGACTACTTCAAAAGGATGAGAAGTTTGTGTGGGCTCCGAAGTGTGAAGAGGCTTTCCACACTTTGCGGACCTTACTAACCTCTGCTCCTGTATTGGCACAACTTGACATCGAGAAGCCTTTTGATGTCTACTGTGATGCATGTGGCACCGGTTTGGGGTGTGTTCTTATGCAGGAGGGCCGGGTCATTGCTTATGCTTCGCGCCAGCTTCGAAAGCATGAAATCAATTATCCTACCCATGACTTAGAGTTAGCCGTGGTTGTTCATGCCCTGAAGATTTAGAGACATTACTTGCTAGGTAATGTGTGCAACATCTATACTGACCATAAAAGTCTCAAGTACATCTTTACTCAACCTGAGTTGAACATGCGTCAGTGACGATGGTTAGAATTGATCAAAGACTACAACCTTCAAGTGCACTACCATCCTGGTAAGGCAAATGTGGTTGCTGATGCCTTAAGCAGAAAGGCCCATTGCAATTCCTTAGTTAGTGAAGACTTTCATCTGGCACACCTCCTTCATCGTGTAGTACTCCACAATATCACTATGGATTGCTCTCTTAGAAGTTGAATTATCGAACTCTAGAAGACTAATGTGGGTGTGTTTCATATCAAGCAGAAGATGAAAGATCAGGAGACCAAGCACTTTAGGGTCGATGACAAAGGAATTCTCTAGTTTAATGATAGGCTTGTGGTACCCAAAGACAAAGAACTTAGAAATCAAATTATGGCTGAAGCCCATTCTTCTAAATTGTCCATCCATCTTGGTAGCAGTAAAATGTATCAAGATCTCAAGCTGTATTATTGGTGGACCAAGATGAAGAAAGAAATCATAGCCTACGTGGCAAGGTGTGATAACTGTTGCAGAGTCAAGGCTATTCACATGAGGCCCGAATTATTGCAGCCACTCTCTATTCCTGGCTGGAAGTGGGAAGAAATTGTTATGGATTTCATTATTGGATTACCCACTACCAAAAAGGGTTGTGATTCCATCTGGGTTATCGTAGATCGTCTAACTAAATCCACTCACTTTATTCCAGTCAAGTCTACCTATCACCCTCACAATTATGCTGAGATTTATTTCCAACAAGTGGTACGTCTCCATGGTGTACCCAAATCCATTATTTCAGATAGAGGACCGCAATTCACGGCTCGCTTTTGGGAGTGCTTACATCAGAATCTTGGCACTCATCTAATCCATAGTTTTGCCTATCATCCGCAAACCTCAAGACAGACTGAGCATGTTAATCAAATCCTTGAAGACATGCTTAGAGCTTATCTTATCTCTTGCAAAGGCTCTTGGGAGACCTGGTTGCCTCTCGTTGAATTCTCTTATAACAACAGTTATCAAGAGAGTATCAAAATGGCTCCTTTTGAAGCTCTTTATGGCCGCAAGTGTAGAACTCCTTTGAACTGGGTGGAACCCAGAGAAGGAAGATTCTATGGTATTGATTTTGTAAAAGAAGCCAAAGAGCAAGTCTGAACTATCTAGAAGAATATGACTACCGCTCAGGCTAGACAAAAGAGCTATGCTGATAAGAGAAGAAAACCTATTGAGTTTGAAGTAGGTGACCATGTTTATCTGAAAGTATCCCCTATGAAAGGAGTAAAGCGTTTTGGAATCAAAAGGAAGCTTGAGCCTTGATATGTTGGGCCTTACCGCATTATCGAGAAAAGTGGAAGAGTAGCATATAAACATGATCTACCACATGAAATGAGAGCTATATTCCCGGTATTCCATGTGTCCCAGCTGAAGAAGTGTCTCTGTATTCCCGAAGAAAGAGTAGCTACGAGTAAAATCAACTTGAAATCTGATCTTTCTTATGAGGAGAAGCTCGTGTAAGTTCTGGATACTCAAGAAAGAGTGACTCGTAGATGAGTAGTTAAGTTATACAAGGTCGTTTGGAGTAATCATAGTGAGCGGGATGCAACATGGGAGCGGGAAGATTATCTAAAGGAAAATTATCCGGCTTTCTATATTAAATGGTATGCTTTCCAAATCTCGAGATGAGATTTTTCTAAGGGGGGAGGGCTGTAACACCCTAGGTGTTTGGCTTCCACATAATTGCATTTCATTTCATAAACATATGCATCATCTATGTTATCATGCCATTGTCACTGAAACATACATATGCAACATTCGCAAATTCTGATTGTTTCATACTTGGTTGCTTATGAATGGTAGTAGTGAAACATGTGAATACAACATGAGTTTCTCATACCTTGAAACATGGCAACATGGTAGGAATGTGGTAGGTTAAGCTTGCAACAAAAGTAATGAAACATGTGAAACAAGGAATTGCAACAATTGAGTAAATTGATTGTTTTATGCTTCATCACATGTGATCATTAGAATTTGGTATAACAATTGTGTAAAGTGGTTGATCATGGTCTAATACACCTTAACTACACTTAGGGTAATTGTTTGGACATTGTTCATTTAGATCAAAATGACAAAATTGCCCTTAAGTGGAGGTTTGACTTGAAATGACCCCTAGAGTGTCACTGTTTGACTGATTCAAAAGACCAACTTAGAGACTTTGCATGGCTGTGCACTCTTTACCAAAGTTGTAGCTAATTTATCTAGGAACAAAAGTTGTTTTATGATCAACTCATGAAAATGTGTGGAACATCCTCAAACATGGCCCACAAGTCATTATTGATGGTGGATTCAACACTGAAAAAGATTCTAAGTCCTAACTGTATTTTTAGTTTGATTGAGCCACCTTTGGCTTGATACAACTCAGGATACAGGGTGAATTAGCTATTGATGTCTAAATCAAAGTTGTAGCCCTACCATAGCTCTACAATTTTTGTATACATTATTTCCACTAAATCATCACGGTTTAGGAGATCCATCACTGCTAAGTTTGCCTATCAGTCGGTTTCCGTTGTCTGAATGGGTGCTACAGTGACTGACCGCCATCAGACAATAGACACCTCATGTGTGCCATCCGTCGCCAGACTTCTGCTCACGCTGCCACACGCCATGGGCATCCTGGCGCTGCTGGCCGCGACTTGAGCACCCTACGCGCCTGCCCGACGCACTCGCCTGCTCCATTTGCCTCTCTCTCGCCTCCACCGCGTGCAGCGCCGTGCTGCTGTAGCTCTGCCATTGCTGGCTGAGCTTTGCCATTGCCTAGCTCATGCGCCTTTGCAAAAACACGTTGCCTAGTTCGCCCAGAGCCTCGCCGTGATCTCCTCTACCACCTCCATCTCTCAGTCGGTTCGTTTGAGTCTTGGTAAGCGCGAATTCATCATTTCCTCCACGGCCGCCATGGCGGGAACTCGCCGGAGTTGGTGCTCCATGCAGCCAACTATCATCATGCCCCTTGCCATCCCTTCTCTCCCTTGCGCTAACTGCTGCGTGTGCTACTGGTGCTCGGAGAGCAGGCCACTAGGGCCGTAGCGCCATTGACTCGCCGAAGCCGGCCATGCCGTGGCCGTGCGCTGCCATGATCGTCGCCACCCCCTATAGCCATAGCAATAGCTTCAATTGAGGGCACCACTAGATGCACATGGGTGAGGTGACCGCCATAGCACTGCTGGACTCGCTGGAGAGGCCACCGGCGACGAGCTATGCCGTCGTCTTCCTCCCTTCCCCTGCCTGTGTCACTATCGCGCGGGCCCCCTTTATCAGTCGCTGCTGCAGAGGCGGGAGCCAGCCTGGGCCACGCCATTCTGGGCCGTGCTGGTGTCACTTGCGCATGCGTTGTGGGCCACCGTTCTTTTGGGCCGGCCCAGTAGCTGAGATAGGTTTTCTTATTTGTGTTTTGTTTTATTCTTTTCACTGATTTGTGTATATATTCAAAAATATGTATCTCCTAGATGGTAGATCCAAATGATGTGGTTCCAATTTTGTTGAGTTCATGATAATGTCTAGTTTCTATTAAAAATATAATCCATGCCATGTTCTATTATGAAAAATGGAGTTGCTAATTATCTCTTTTAATCATGAAGGAAATAAGGGTAATTATATGTTTTCTATGTAGCTCCAAATGGCATGAAATTTTTATGGTGTACTGCTCATATCATGAATAGCTTGTAGTTAAATTTTCATATATTTTGGACACTGTGTGTAGGAGATAGAAAATTCTCTTGTTTGCATGGATGGATCTTGTGTGAATTTTCATAATTTTTCTATAGATTTAGTAAGGGTAAAATTTGGTGAGTGCTATTCTTATGCTAGAATGATGCTAGGAAAAATGTGAAATCTGTTGCTTGACACTTTTCATTAGGGTTTCCTAATTATGCTAGAAATAGACATGCCACATGTTATTTTGGGTACAGCAAGTTCTGCTTGCCTAATGGCTTTGAAATTTTTATGGTAGTCTATGTGAAGCATGGGATAGCTACTGTAATTTTTGTAGATTTTTCTGAATAGTTTTATTATATATTGCTTTAATCACCTAATTAACTAAATAAATTAGAAAAGGATATTAAATAATTTATTTAGAAGTTGGCACTATACTTTCTAGTGTTCCTCTGGTATGTGCAACAAGTTGGTAAACTTGGTTTGGTCCAATTATGCTTTGCATCATCATTAAATAATTAAGTTAGTAACCCTGTCATTTCTGGATAGATTCTAGGTTTACTGGAATTCGATTTGGTTAACGTAAGGATCATGCTTTGATGTTTACAAATGATTTGTAGAGAATTTCATAAGCTTTCCAGAATGTCCTCTTGCAAGTCATTTGAATTTATAGAACTCTGGTTATGATTGAATTAAGGAACTACCCATGTGCATATGAAACTTTAACTGTTGTTTTAAGTATGCCGTTACTATTTCTAAGTTTGTGGTAATGTTCCTAGGTGTTAGGCCTTTAACTGAAGATGAGCATCTTTATCTTAGGTTATGCAAGTTAGGTAAGTTGATCATGTTCTTCAAGTTAAGATAGATACATGTTTTAAAGTGATTTGAATAGAGCTATTCTTAATCGGTAAACGAGTGTCCAGTGATGCTTTCGTTAAACACTTACTGTGATTCATTCATCATGAGCATCATGTCATTCCTTATGCATCCATGATATTTATCTTGTGCATCGACATGCAATAGGTGTACTGGAGGGTGTGACACTGTTGGAATTCGAGGAACCGAGCGAGCAGCAGTAGCCAACACCAGAGGTTCAGGAGGTGCAACCTTCAGGAGAAGTGCCAGACGAGGTCGCCATTGAGTGCCCAGATCACCGTTCGTGCAACTTTGTGAAAGGCAAGCCCCGGAGCATATTAAGCCTCCTAATTTCCAAAATGCAGTTAAAATATTATTGTTACATATATATATTGTTGCATTAAGTTTAAGTGTTGGATGCAAACACTTGCTGCATTGGTTATCCAATCCTTGTCCAGATTTGATACCCTGAATCCTATGTAGCTCAGGCTCATGTAGTGCTTAGCCCTGCTTTAACACGGTAGAAGTCAGGTGAGTCCAAGGGCAGGTGATTTAAAAGTCCTGATCGTCCTGGCAGAAGGGTAATCCCTGAGAGTGCTGGCGCTGATCGAACTCGCGAATTTGATTCCTGAGTTGTTCCAAAGGTGACCCACGGCTATCCTTGCTAAGTATGCCAGGGTGAGAGTTAGGAATACCCCCTCAGCTGAGTTGTAATTCGATTCGAGTCACCGTCTCTCCCGATTAGTGAGAACTTGACGGGCTTATCTCCAAAGTAGATACACTAAATAACCTAATGGTTTGGAAATGATGATATGATGATGACAGCCTTATTATACCTGCTATGGTTAATATTGATTGCTCCTAATAAGTGAGTGCTCTAGTACAGGTGCTAATCTAGTGGACATGTAATTGATGATAAGCTTGATGCTAGGTTTAAATTGGTTAGTATAATCATAAGCTCTTTTATGCAACTGTGTCAAGCTAGCCCACCTTAAAAGCCTTGCATGACCCTTGGTGTCTTTTATTTCTGGTTTGACGGGTAAGTCTAGCTGAGTACCTTCTCGTACTCAGGGTTTATCTCCCACTTGTTGCAGATGACCAGTTCTACTTTGGTTGCTGCAAGTATTGCCTTCTCCCGGCTGGGGATGAAGACTAGACTATTGGGCACGGTCTCTACTAGTTCTCGTACCTGTTGATGCTTTTGTGGGACATGACTCACATCTAGCAATGTATTTGAAACTATGAAGTTATGTACTAAACTATGTTGCTTCCGCACATTCGAACTTGGTTTGTAATATTTTATTTGAACTCTGATGGATGTAATATGAATGCTACTTGTGAAATGTTGTAACGGATGATGTGTTGTGTTGAATCACTACGGTCTTGGTTTGTATGTTGAGAGTTGGTTGAAATCCTTCGTGATTTCCGGACTACCAGGATTATGGGAGCTTAAGTACAGGAATTTGATCAGTTCGATGATTGTTTTTGTACTTACATTCTTGTGATTTGGTCAGTTCTGTTACAAAATCATGCCCCAAACCCTAGAAGGAAAGTGGGGCAGCTCGATAGGGTTTTGGTCGAGCCCTTGGAAGAGTCATTGGGGCTTTCATCCAAGACATGGTGAAGAGATTCGGTCAGAAGAGGGGAATCCTCCGAGAGCTGGCGACTGGCCACCATGTTGACCATGGGCATGGCCTGACTAGAGTCAGTTGGGTCAATCATGTTGAGGTTGGTGATGTGATTGTGTTCGACATGTTTGACAAAGAGGTGGTGGACGGCGTTCTGATATGCAGATCCTGCACTCTCCAGCTCAAAAGGGTAAGGCCTCGACAGGTTTTCCATCAGGGCTTCATAGTCCTCCAAGCGAAGGCCAGTGGAGTACATGATCTTCAGCTTGGAATCTATCCGCCTTACATTGTGTGGCTAAGTAGGTCACTCAATCACTGTGGCTTAGTGGTCTTGGAGCACAGGAAAATTGTCGCTCACTCTAGATCAATTTAGGACTGAATCCACGAGGAGCTGGCATTCTGTTAGGTGATCTGTGACCCGATTGATGGATGCGATTAGGTTGTCATTGCTAATGGATCTCCTGATCTAGCAACACAGAGCTAGGACCAGAGATGTCATTGCTGGTGTTAGCACAATTGGTGTAGGGTGGTCCTGCACCACCTCCATGATCTCCTCGTTGCCATTAGGGCCGATGACCCAGGTCATGGATCCAACCATGAAGATTTGGCCTGGCTCGAGGGGGGCCATGGAGCTTGGGAAGGTGACCATCTGTTTCTCCATGGATTTAGCACACACACCCTCCATGGAGTGCCACTATCGATAAAATATGGTCAGTAGTCTACCAAAGGGTATGCCCACAATAGTAGATGAATTGGTGGAGGTACGCATGAGGGAACTGGATGGTAACACATAATGCAAGAGACAATGATTTAGACATGATCAGTCCATTAGCTTAACATAATACCCTACGTCCTGTGTCTTTGTGGTTTGTATTGCAAATGATTCAATTCAAATAAGGGGGTCCCTAGCTACCATATATAGCTTGGGGGTAGCGTTATAGATTGGTTATTTCCATTCTGATCGGTTTACAAGATAGGAAGTTATAGATCGTATAATATCTATCATATCCAAGCAGATTTTGTCGATCACCGATAATCTTTACATTGCCTTGTAATGCACATCATCCTGCAGCATACTTCGTGTGGCATTGTCTTGCGTGCTGGGCTTCGATCAGTGGCACGACCCACGCATAGTCTTATGGGCTGGGCCTCCCCTAGCGGCTCGCCCCATGTGGACCCTTGCGGGTACCGAGGGTCATACCCCCACAAAGTGTGTGTTTAGTTTTTTTGTTTTTAAGAGCTGAATAAATAAAAAGACTTTGAAGGTAATCTCTTATAATGGAACTGATGAATAGTTGTTCTATTGTAATTCCTTTCAAGTACATAGTTTTTAGCCTTGAATTCTCCCAAGTTTTGGATATGACTGTTTTGATATAAGAATTTACTCTAAACTTAAAACTCATTGGTAGCATATGCTTGATCTAAGTCTAGATAATTGACGGATATGATATGAGAAGGTTTGAGCTGTTGTTTATCTTGTTCCAAGTGAAACTAAAGTTATGGAGATTTATCTATTGAAAACATAAAAATGCTAAATGATGAATTCCTGTATGACAAAGCTTGAATTCCTACCAGAGCCGTATATGATATTTAGAATAGGAAAACTTTCACTCGTACATGTTATTTGTTTTGCATTGAGTTTGTCAAGCTTTATTGACCCTTATGAGAGGTTTGTCATGCTCTTAAAATCAAGATGACGTACACACCACACACATATGCACTACCCCTACACTATGGGTAGGTGCAAAAATATGTCATTCCATCCAGATCTACTCAAAAATGTTTTACTCCTACACTAGGAGTGAACACCAAAATTGCTCAATAGGATATCCACCAAATAAATGCTCCAAAGATCTTGTTACTATCTCTCAAAAGTTTTATTGTAGAAAAAGAAGCATTGGACTATGCAAAAGTTATTCATAAAAAAGAGTTGAAAAAATGGATAAGTGTCCAAGATATAAAAAAGAATGGGTACTCAGATGCCCGCCTGAAAAAAGAGATGAATAAGATAGCCCATGTTTTCTTACAAAGTTGTTCCTCAATTTCAAAAGAGAGATATGTTCACAAGGAGCATAGTAGAATTAGTCTAGCCACCAAATATATCCACCATATATCCACACACAAGCACATCTTGATTTGATTGTATGACTCAACTGTCTTTGTATTCGAGGTTTGACTTTACAATATATGTATTGCAAATATGCTCTTTCATGCTATTTCCACTCCTATGAGCTCCATATAAGCCTTAGTTGTAGCAAGAGAAAGGCATAACATCACTACTGCCTTGGTGAGGATCCAAAAATACCACATATATTGATAGACTTAAGAGTGTCATACAATGAAAGCTCTGAGTTTTATTTTGAAAACCCATAAAACTCTAGAATAATAGTTAAACAAAGAACTTGAGACATAGTGCTTGACTTGATCGTTATGTCTTTCAATTACTCAAGACCCAAGTGAAGGCTAAAAAGCACCATGGTTGAAGGTGATATGGGTAAGTTTGAAAGTCAGATCAGTTCATTCTAATCCAAAGGAGAATTCTTGTTTGAACGCATGTGAACTTTTGAGGAGTGAAAGCATTGAAGCAACTCCTAATCCATTTACTGAGTTTAGCTTTGCTAAGGGACTAGCCAAGGTTAAGATTGGGGGAGTTTGTTGATGGTAGATAACAAACATTATAAACCATTAATATAACTTGTATAAGGGCATGAAAATAATCACCAACAAAGGTTTAGGGATTTAAACTAACAAATTCCACGAGTTTTGGTGAATCTATATTTTTTGCTGGGTTTATCTAGAAAACCATTAAGGTGGACTTAGATGTCAGACTTAATAGCAATTATCCATGGGATAAAAACAACTCTAGAAGGTTCTAGAGGACACCACACTGAAGTGGAGGGTGAGAGGCCACTAGGTGTAGGCCAACCAGACCCTAGGGCCACCAGTTAGCCTCTGCCTCGCTACATCGGTTCTCCACCACCTTAAGGATTAAATCTACACCATTTATTCAAGGCAGTTTGAGCCGAGGGCTTAGGATTGATGCTTTGACCTATATATACCAACCCCTGCCATCCCCTAAGGAATAAGTCATTTGAGAAGACAGAAACCCTAATCATCATCAGAGCTCCATCATATTCTAGGGCATAGCTAGCTAGGCTAGGTCTAGAGGGAGGCAAATAGGTTTCACTTGGATTCCTGATCGTGTAAAGAGCGTGGTTTGGTATAGTCTTTGTACCCCCTCTCTTTTGTATCTCTCATGACTTTTATATGTTTGCTACAATTGTTATGACATTATTATTCATATCATTTATGTTCCTAATTATCATGTGTTGATGGTGGTTAACAACCATTATAAACCATCAATATAACATACATAAGGGCATACATATAATCACCAACGAAGATCTAGGGTTTAAACTAACAAATTCCACAAGTTCTGGTGAATTTGTATTTTCTGCAGGGTTTATCCAGAAAACCAATAAGGTGGACCAAGATGTTAGATTTAATTGCGCGTATCTGAAGCAAAACAGACACCAGAAGGTTCTAGAAGGCTTGAGAGAACTCCATAGCGAAGTAGAGGGTGAGACACTACCACCTGCTGGCCGATCGGACCCTAGGGCCCACCTATTAGCTCCCTATTGATATATCGGTTCTCCACCGCCTCCTAGGTTGTATCTACGCCATCCTTTAAGTCAATTTGATCCAAGGGCTCATGTTGGACACTCTGGCCTATATATACCAGCCCCTCCCACCCCCTGAGATATATTGCATAAGTCATTTGAGAAGACAGAAACCCTAACCATCCTCAGAGCTTCACCATATTCTATGGCATAGCTAGTTAGGCTAGATCTAGAGGGAGGCAAGCAGGATTCGCTTGGATTCTAGATCGTGTTAAGAGCGTGGTTTGGTACAATCTTTGTACCCCCTCTCTTTTGTACCTCCATTATTTTTATATGCTAGTTACTATTATTATGACAATATTAGTATTCATCTTATTCATGTTCTTCGTTATAATGTTCAACATCTACTTTGATTATATACTTAGTATAGCTAGTTTATCATTATGTTTATGCATAAGTTCATATAGCGCTCACTCTAAAGTACATGGGTTGGGTGGTTGACATTGTGTAAGCATGGTGCTTATACATTCTTTACCTGTAGATACACCCTATATTATGGGTCATGTGGTAGATCGCGGATGTGACACTCCCATTGAGTCCTTTGTAGTTCACTCCCCGAATATAGGTGCAAGTAGGGTCCGATTACAAAGGAAGAACAAGCTCTATTCTTAATCTTCCTTAGTAATATCCCTTATGTGTAGATATAAAGATAACCTTAGCCATGACTATTAGGTGTAATTGCACTAATCAAAGTATGCTTTGACTTGTAATTAAGAATGACTTAGGAATTATTCCTCTAATATTCTACCTGAACATGCTAATGCCATAGAAAAGAGTACTCTAAGTGATTTATATATATCTTATCCTATGACTTACCCCTGTTATGAGTAAAATATTGGTTATGATTTACTTCTTCATCAATAGTCTAAGTTATCAATACATGTCCATGCTAGACCTTCCCTATGGTAAAAAAATATAAATAACGATACCTAGAATACTCTCGGGTGAAGTGCTACAATGGTATAATTATTTGTGCGCTTGTAGATCTTTTTCATTCATATATTTATATATTCTTCCTAGTCACATAAATTAATAAAGAACTACTTAGTATTATTCTAGTAGTAATGCTATGTAGTACCAACAAACATCTCTAGCATCATCACTAGGGATGACAACCTAGTAAAGTAATATTAGGAGATATAGGTTTATAATAGGTGGCTACTAAACAAGTGACAAGTTAATAAATACTAACAAGCATTTTTCATCGTTGCCAGGGAAGGTAGCTAGGCAAAGGAAGTATTGAAAACTTATACTTATTGATGTGATCGAGGAAAACCATTGACCTCTACTCAAATAGGCTTACCCTTGTTTTGTCTACTTGTGTATCTTATGTAGGGTAATCTATGACCAGTTTTGACCTTCCAACAAACTACGTTGAAGATCTAGAAGCATTAATCAGGAGGACTAGAGGCAACTCAAGAAAGTTCTAGCTTTAAAGTCAGAAGACAACCATATAGGTGAAGCTTAACACCTGAATTTGAAGCTATGGCTATCAGGACTCTCTATGAATTCTCTACTCCAACTACGGCCAACATCAGTACTGGACCAACAGTCAATGTTGGAGATAATGGATTCGAGCTCAAGCTAGCCCTCATCAACATTGTGCAAGCAAGTCAGTTTTGTGGAAAGGCACATGAAGATGCGAGTGCACATCTCCAACACTCCCTAGAAATCTGTAGAACTTTCACCATCAAAGGAGTAACCCAAGATGCCATATTACTTTGCCTTTTCCCATTCTCACTCTTGGGGATGGCAAAGCAATGGTTCTACACCAACAAATATAGAAATACTACATGGGATAACTGCTCCACTGCCTTCCTAGCAAAGTTCTTTTCCACAGACAAGACTAATGCTTTGCGTGGGAGAATTTCAAGCTTTCAACAACAACATGATGAATCTATCCCTAAGGCATGGGAACGCTTTCAAGATTACATTGTGGAATGTCCTCATCATGGGATGGAGAATTGGCTACTCATGTAGACTTTCTACCACGGGTTGACCAACAGTACCCATGAGACTATGGATGCTGCTGCGGGGGTGCATTCCTATCACTCACCATACCAGCTACAATAGCTCTTGTGGAGAAGATGGCCTCTAACCAAGGTTGTAATGAAGAACATCTTCAGACTCGCAAGAGAGGAGGAGGTATGCATCAACTCAAGGAGGTAGACATGTTGTCTACCAAGATGGACCTACTGATGAAGAAGCTTGAAGATCGAGCCAATGAGAAACAAAAAGTCATGCACATTCATGATTCTCGCATGGCATGTGAAGAGTGTGGAAATACTAGGCATTTAGGGAACAACTATCCTGAAACCTAAGAGGAAGTGAACTTTGTCAACAACAACATCTACTTTCATCCTCAACAGAATCAATGATGGAAACAACAATAGAGACCAAACTACCAAGGTAATTACCAAGGTAACTATCAAGGTAATAATTTTAATAATTTCAATCAACCACCCTTGAGAGAATTAATTGCTGTCCAATCCAAACTTATGGATGGATTATCTAGAAAGGTAGCTATCAATGATAAAATTCTAGAGAACATAAATAATAGAATGGATAGCTTTGCTTTTGCCATTAAGAACCAGCATAACTTTAATAAAATGATAGAATAACAAATAGCTCAGCTGGCTGCTATTGTTCTTCTGTCTGACAAAGGTAAGATTCCGGGGCAACCAGAAGATCTAGAAACTGCAAATCTTATCAATATTCACAATGCAGCACACTACTATATACAACCATCGATGGTAAGGTGGATAGACTATACCTTTCTAGAAAAGAAGAGCAATTTAGGAAGACCTGTCATCCCTATTGCTATTGGACCTCACATTTTTTAAGAAGCTATCTGTGACTTCAGAGCAAGTGTCAGCATCATGCCTAAGGTAATTTCTAATCAAATTAATGGAGATACTTTGTTGTACACAAACATGCCTTTGCAGCTTGCAGATCAATCACTCTGTTACCCCAATGGAGTTCTTGAAGATGCCATTGTTTGAGTGGGACAATCATATATTCCCATAGACTTTGTGGTTCTGGAAATAGGTGGAGATGTAAGGGCACCCATTATTTTGGGCCGCTCTTTCCTAAGCACCACAAAAGCCATCATCTACACGAACAGTGCCAAGATCTGCTTCACAATCAAGGATAGGAAGGAGAAGTTTTCTTTCAAGAACTACATCCTATAATCTCCTAGACATCCACAGACGCCATACCTGCCCAAAGAGACAACAGTGACCAAGAAGAAGAACAATAGGAGAAGGAGGAAGAACAAGGCTAGGCAGCCTTAAGAAGAATCAATTAACATGATCAACACACTTCAATTAGAGTAAGACCACCTCCTTGCTTCACCATTCCTTGCCAAGAAGGATGACCTAGGCATACCCACGATCAAGTGTACCATTGGACAAAGAAATTTTCACAAGACCTTTTGTGACATTGGGTCAGGTGTCAATATAATGTCCAAGGTAACGTATGAATACTTATTCAGTGATGAACCTTTGTTCCCTACATATCTGCAATTGTAGATGACGAACCAATCAATTTGATTTTTGGAAGAAATAGCAAAAGATGTCATGATAAGAATACATCATCAGGTTGGCCCTACCGACTTCATGGTTCTAGACATGGGTGAAGAAGAAGATGATACACCTATTATATTGGGAAGACTGTTCCTCAACACAACCAACAGAATCATCTATGTCGGATCTAGACAAGTCCACTTCCAATTCCCTAGAGAAAATGTATGCTGTTATTTCAATAGTTATACCACTTATGAACAGCCCAAGAAGACCTGCTCTAGGAGGAGACGTCAATCATCCCAACACCGGAAGAATCAACCTCCAAAGAATGAATGGAAAGAAGATGAAGAACCTAAAGAAGTTGTGAAAGATGAACCTACTCCGCCTAAGTCAAGCCCACAAACCAAGAAGGTATGGAAAGAGAAGGTGACATCACCAATAGAGACACCATCACTAGATGTGTAGCCATCTGGGTCTTCATTGTTGAGACCGGATGATGCACCCAAAGAGTGAAGAACTTTTCTCCAGCCAAGTCCTATCTAGAGGACTTAAAAATCTGAACCCTAGCCATGAGGTAACATTGGTCATTATCCATATTTATTTTTTAATACTACATGAATTAATTTTCACTTTAGCATATTCATTTTTCTGCATTAGCATTGCATTTAGAAAAGGAAGATAAAAAGTCTCATGACTGCATTACATCATTGCATCATAAATCCTAAGCCCATGTGAAAATTTTCTCGATGTGTAAAAGCGCAAGGGAGTATTCACTGTGGTGGCATAATAATAATAATAATAATAATAATAATAATAATAATAATAATAATAATAATAATAATAATAATAATAATAATAATAATAATAATAATATCATGCATGCATATTTTCTTTTTACATTATATAAATAAGAAAATCCAAAAAACTATTAAATAGACATCCTGCTAGAACTTTGTCAATTAGGAAATCTGTCTAAACCCCCAAGGACAACAAATCTCGGAATGACTGAACGCTAACCCCTTATCCTAATCTGTGCCACAAGTTTTGGTGTTATTGTTGAAGTATTTTGTAGGATGATCAAGAGTAAAGCCATCCATCTGAAGTACATTTTATCCAACTATCGCTACACTCACTGCATGAGGAACACAACTTCTGGACAGATGAGAAAGACTTCTGTTGGTAGACTCACTCTAAGAAAGACCATGACAACATCCAGCTTGGGGTTGGAGCATCCCCTATGTATCTAGCTAAGTATTTCTATCCCTTTTGGTTTTACTATTTTTAAGTTTGCTTCATATTTGCTAAAGAGATAAAAAGATGCATAATAAACTAAAAGAAAAATAAAAATTTATATTAGCTAGTTATATATATATTAATGTGTGATCTTAAATTTTGAAAACAAAATAAAAGGTGTGTTAAGTTTGATTTTTAAGAGCTAAATAAAAGGACTATAAGAATAATCTCGTGCAATGGAAATGCTTAATAGTTGCTTTGTCATAATTCCTTTTAAGTACCTAGTTTTTAGCCTTGAATTCTCCTGAGTTTTGGATATGACTTTTTTGATATAAGAATTTACTCTAAATTTAAAACTCGTGGGTAGCATATGCTTGATCTAAGTCTAGGTAATTGATGGATATGATATGAGAAGGTCTGAGCTGTTGTTTATCTTATTTCAAGTGATACTAAAGTTCTAGAGATTTATCTTTTGAAAAACATAAAAATCCTACATGATGAGCTACTATATGAGAAAGCTTGAATTGCTACTAGAGCCATATATGATATTTAGATTAGAAAAATTTCCACTCATATATGATGCTTGCATTGCATTGAGTTTAGTCAAGCTTTGTTGATCCTTATGAGAGGTTTGTCATGCTCTTAAAATCAAGATCACGTACACACCACCCAAATATGCACTACTCCTACATTGGGGGTAGGCGCAACAACATGCCATTCCATCTAGATCCACCCAAAATTGTTTTAATCCTACACTGGGAGTAAACACCAAAATGTTATTGATAGGATATGCACCAAATAAATGCTCTAAAGTTCTTGTTGCTATGTCCCAAAAGTTCTATTGCAGAAAAGAAGCATGTGGCTATGTAAAAGTTATTCATAAAAAAGAGAAAGATGAGAAAAAATGGACAAGTGTCCAAGATATTTAAAACAATGGGTACTTACATGTCCACCCAGAAAAGAAGAAAAGATAAATAAAGATAGCCCATGTTTTCTTGCAAAGTTGTTTTCAAGGAGTATAGTAGAATTAGGTTAGCTACCAAATATATCCACCATACATCCACACACATGCATATCTTGATTTAATTGTATGACTCAACTCTCTTTGGATCTGAGGTTTGACTTCACAATATATGTATTGCAAGTATGCTCTTTCATGCTTTTTCCACTCCTATGAGATCCACATAAGCCTTAGTTGTAGGAAGAGAAAGGCATAACATCACTTTTGGCTTGGTGAGGATCCACAAATACCACATATATTGAGAGACTTGAGAGTGTCATACAAAGGAAGCTCTGAGTTTTATTTTAAAAATCTATAAAAAAAACTCCAGAATAATGGTTGAGCAAAGAACTTGAGACATAGTGCTTGACTTGACCGTTTTGTCTTTCAATTGCTCAAGATCCAAGTGAAGGCTAAGAAGCCCCATGGTTGAAGGTAATATGGGTAAGTTTGAAAGTCAGATCGGTTTATTCCAATCCAGCGGAGAATTCTTGTTTGAACGCATGTGTACTCTTGAGGAGTGAAAGCATTGACACAACTCCTCATCCATTTACTAAGTTTAACTTTGCTAAGGGACTAGCAAAGGTTAAGGTTGGGGGAGTTTGTTGATGGTAGTTAACAACCATTATAAACCATCAATATAACATACATAAGGGCATAAATGTAATCACCAACAAAGGTCTAGGGGTTTAAACTAACAAATTCCACAAGTTTTGGTGAATTTTTATTTTCTACAGGGTTTATCCAGATAACCGTCAAGGTGGACCAAGATGTTAGATTTAATTATGCTTATCCAAAGCGAAATGGACACCAGAAGGTTCCACAAGACTCGAGAGGACTCCACACTAAAGCGGAGGGTGAGACGCTGGCCTCACCTATAGGCCGGCCGACCCTTGGGGCCCACTTGTCTACGCCCCCATTGTTATGTCGGTTCTCCACCGCCTCCTAGGTTGCATCTATGCCGTCCTATCGGTGCAGAAAGTGACCAACACGTAATATTTGTAGTTTTGCCGTACGTTGTGGTTGGAGGTGGCCTAGCACTCAATGACACAAGGTTTATACTGGTTCAGGCAACATGCCCTACATCCAGTATGAGTTAGTTGGTGACTTTATTCCTGAGCCTAGGTGCTCAAAGTTTGCAGTGGGGTTACAAATGAGAAGGAGAAAGATGGGGGTACAGGAGGTCTGGTCGGACTCTGGTTAGAGGAGCTGAGAGTGACAGGAGCCCCACTATGCGCTAAGTGTTTGAGCATGTGCTCATAGTTTGAACCTAGAGGTTCTATTATTGTGGACTAGTGAACTGATCGATCAAATGAATCTGCCTATTGGGAGAGAGCGCATCTCCTTTTATAGATGAAGGGGATGGCCTTACAAGTGAGAGAGAGATTATGTATGCTACTAAGCCTTGTTGTTGCCCACATCGGTGGGTACAAGATGTTGGTAGGTGGCCATAATACTGTTGAATGTCAGATGCACATGGGAGGTTATGTTGTCTTCTTTGGGTATGACAGTCGTCGGCGCCTACCACACTGTTGATACCTAGAGGCATGCAAGGGGTTTTACCATGTTCGCCTTGTACGGTAAATGCCAGCACCCACAACACTGTCCTTGCCTAGAGGCATGTGGGAGGAGCCTCACCGTATGGGAGTTAATGCCGCCCACAATACTGTAGGGGAAAATGTCAGCGCCTACACCACTCCTTGGGTTATGTTGTGCTATGGAGGTTGTAGAGTTCTGTTTCTATAGGTGTACAGGGTATGGTCCTTGATATTGTGGTTTGACTTGTGTGCCCTGCCTTACTTTCTCCGTCCATTTCCTGGTCCTTACCGAGCAGGCATCCCTGATTGGTTGGTCCTAGTTGGCTCTGATCGTGCCAGTCAGAGAAGAGCAGTGAGCAGGGATTTGGTGCATCCCTGGCCGAAGACGTGGGTTGGAGTCAGAAGCAGTGTTTGGCCAGGCCTTCTAGTCAGTGAGGCCATCCAGAGGCGGGCTGGAGACTGAAGTGAGCGCTCTAGTCAAAGGGGTAGGCTAGAGTCAAAAGCGGGTGCCATTCCTCCTCAGCCAGGCCTTCTGGTCAGAGATTGGATCACCCCTCTAGCCTATCATTTAGGTACTTGGGCCAGCCCATGAGTTGCGCATTGTCTGCTTGGGCCGAGCCTTTGTTGGGAAGCCAGTCCATGAGGGACCCTGGGTTTATGAACCCGACAGGAGTCCCCGAGCCCCCGGGCGATTTAGGTAGAATTGTCTAGGGGTTTTTTGTCTTGATAGCGGGTGCACGCTAGCGCACCCACGAGTGTAGCCCTAAGCCCTCGGGCGATTCAGGTAGAATCGTCTAGGGGGGTTTTGTGCTGCCAGTGGGGGAGGTTTTCATTTCGTCAATGGGTGCACATGAGTGCACCTGCGGGTGTAGCCGCCGAGCCCTCGGGCAGTTCGAGCAGGATCGCTTGGGGGGTTTTGTCAGCGGGCGTGTGTGCGTGCTTTTTAGTCAAGATGGAGTCGTCAACCAAGGCATCATTGCGTAGCCAAGGTGGTTAGTTTTAGGGATTGGGCGAGACGGAGCTCGTGGATCCTAGCATCAGTGCGCGCTGTGGGATCAGGGCAGTCTAGTTTAGGGATCGAACAAGACAGAGCTCGTGGATCCTAGCATCGATGCGCGCCATGGGATCGGGCAGTTAGTTTAGGGATCAGATGAGATGGAGCTCATGGATCCTACCATCGGTGCGCATCATGGGATCAGGTGAGTCAGAGTCATGGATCCTGATGGGGTGAGTTCAGGATCATAGACGTAGGCATTTGGTGTGCAGTCGAGGCGTAGCCTTGGGATGGGGCGAGTTTGGGGTCATAGACCTAGGCGTTTGGTGTGTAGTCAAGGCATAGCCAACGGATGGGGCGAGTTTGGGGTCATAGACCTAGGTGTTTGGTGTGCAGTCGAGGCATAGCTAAGGGATGGGGTGAGTTCGGAGTCGTAGACCCAGACGTTTGGTGTGCAGTCGAGGCATAGCTGAGGGATGGGGCGAGTTTGGGGTTGTAGACCTAGGTGTTTGATGTGTCTTAAGCCCCAAGCCCCATTGGGCTTAGGTAGGGGTCAGTTTGACTTGTGTGCATTACCCCATCCTCAGTTTCTCACAATCAGAGGGGCTAAGCTTTGTTGCTTGCCTCGATCGCTCAGGCTTGAGTGACATGCTCGGTGAGCTCACTAACGGGTATGATTGAGTGGAATCCGGGTCCATCGTTCATGACGGGGTTGACATAGCCCTCTTGTGACATTCCACTAGTCCTTTACCTACAACCCAGTAGATGCCTGGGTGTTCTGGTGACCGACCTGGGTGACCTGCTGGCCTCCCCTCGATAGAGATTCTATGGGCTTGGTGAGAGGTTTAGGATCAAACAAGAAGGTTGAGATGACCCTATCTACTTTGGGGCAGACTAGGCAAGGACCGCACAGGGCTCATCTACGTTTTCTCCCTTGGCTCTGTTTGATGTGGGGTGGCCTCAAGCCCTTTGTGGGCTGACCTTTGAACCCCAGTCAGTCGTTGCTCATGTTGAATGAGGCAACTGCCGCTTCATGACGCAACATGGAGTGTTGTGATGCATTTCACCGCATGTGTGATGCTTTAGTTCCCGATCCCCTAGGCGATTCATTGATTGAATCATCCAAGGGGCATGGGCCTATGGAATGAATGCGTGTATGAATGTATGAATGATTATATAAAGAAATAGCTAGGGTCAGTAGTGTTACCTTGATGAGTCGAGTGAAGGGGTTTGAAGAGCTCCAATCGGAAATGTCCAACCAGGACCCATGCTCATCATTCATGATGGAGTCAGCATGGCCTACATGGGGCGTCCCTTTGCTCCTTATCTATCTCTCAGTGTGTTTTTCTGAGCCATTCGATAGACTTAGGAAGCCTGATGGTCTATCCTGGTGGAGATCCCATTGTTTGGGTTTTTCTAAGTCCCGCCTAGGGAGGCGGAGAGCCACCTATGCATGGTGACACTTTGGTTTTTGCACCCGGCGTGCGGTAGTGGTGGTCCATACCTAGGCCACGTCCCATCTAATCAGGTGGCATTCCATCTGACCAAGCATCATTCCATCGGTCAGTGTGTGTTCCATCGATCAGGGTGCGTCCCATCATTTCCCATCCGCATTGAATGAGGGAAGGGAGAGAGTTTTTCACTCTGATCCTTTGGACTTCTTTAGTTGTCACATTTCCTCTTTAAATAGGGGGAGGGAGAGGGCTTTTTGTCATAGTCCTTTGCCTGTTCTCCAACAATTGCCTCTCCTCCTTCTTCCTCCTCACCGAGAGTGCCTGTATGCCGTGGTGGTTCCTAAGTGAGAGAGAGGGTAAGCGAGGGGGACTTATAGATCCTTTTGTGAATCCAGAGTGTGATGTCGAGTTGAGGCTACCTGAGGTGGTGCTGGCCATCTTTGCCTGAGAAGGGGCAACTTCTGTCAAAGGAGGTGGCGCGCTGGATTCATCTGCGAGGCCTTTTTCAGGATGGATCCGTGTGTGGATTCTTTTCGATGGATATTGACCGGGTGAGCCTTGTCAAAGGGGAAGTTGCCTAGGATTGTGATGGTGGAGGGTTTCGTGCCTACATCTACTCAGGATGGCTAGTTTATAAAGTTTGATGAGATCTCTTCCAGCCATGGTGGCCATTCCTCGGTGGCAGCGACCCTGCCTAGGAGCTGCCTTGACTTCATGAGATGGTTAGGAGCTCCATGCTCTTCTACTGAGCATCTATGGGTGTGATGCCCTTGAGGTACCCATTGCGCTTGCCGAAGTCAAGGGAGCAGAACTAGGTGGGTCCCTTGAGGTACCTATTGTGCTCACCAAAGTCGAGGGAGCAGAACCAGGTGGGTCCCTTGTGGCGGTGGTTATGTCCGGCGCCGTGTGCCATGGCCTCTCCTTTGATGTCAGGCGATGTTGTCGAGCGGCCGTAATAGTATTTGGAGTAGAAGTAGTTAGAAAGTGTAATAGTTGAGTTTATGGGTGAGTCCCTATGTGAACAGTTTTTTGTATCAATGAATACATCAGTTCTATTTTTATAATAGAATCACTATCCATTCCTTGTTTTTATCCTAGCATAGCTTTTGTTTTTGTCCTTTCTTTTTCACACCTGCCTGTTAGTTCCATAGGCTACAGCTTTTAAGAACCTAGGCATGGCCCGCAAGGCTTGGCTACTCGTAACCATAGGTCATGGCGGGGTGCGTTCGGTTAGGAGTAAGAACAAAGTTACATAGGGTAATCAAAGGAATGGAATGCACTTCCATTCAGGGACAAGGTTGTTACCATGTGATAGTAAAAAAGAGAGGTAGGCATGGCCCGCAAGGCTTGGCTACTTGTAACTATAGGTCATGGAGGGGTGCGTTCGGTTAGGAGTAAGAACAAAGTTACATAGGGTAATCAAAGGAATGGAATGTGCTTCCATTCAGGGACAAGGTTGTTACCATGTGATAGTGAAAAAGAGAGGTAGTATTTAGTATTGTACCCTCATGGAGCCCCCGAGCAACCCTGGCTAAAAGTGTTTGGGCTGGGGTGCTTTATAGGAGCAAGTGTTTGACTAAAAAGCGGTAAGACCAAATTTAGGGGAAAAAATGATGTAGCTGTTCAATGTTCCAAGTGTTGGTGAGAACGTTGCCATTGTCATCCTCTAGTCGGTTGGCGCCCGATCAGATCACTTTGGTTACCGTATAGGGTCCTTCCCATGGTGGAGAGAGTTTGTGTTTTTCTTTTGTTGATTGGGTCCTCCTGAGTACGAGATCGCCGACTTTGAGGCTCCTCCCCCTGATCTTCCTTTCATGGTACCTATGGAGAGTTTGCTGGTAGCGAGTGGAGCAGATGACGGTCATCTCACGGGCCTCCTTGAGCAGGTCGACTACGTCTTGCTGAGCCTTCATGGCTCGGTCGTGGTCGAAAGCCTTCACTCTTGGGGATTCATGGTCGAGGTCAGAGGGTAGTACTACTTTAGCTCCATAGGCTAGGAAGAAGGGTGCGAACCCTATGGATCAGTTCAGGGTCATTCTCATGCTCCAGAGGATTGTTAGGACCTCTGCAACCCATCGCCCGGCGTACTTGTTGAGTTGGTCAAAGATGCATGGCTTAAGTCCTTGGAGGACCATGACATTGGCACGCTCGACCTGACCATTAGTACGTGGGTGTCCGACCGAGGCACAGTCGATCCTAATGCTGTATCCATTACTAAAGTCTAGGAACTTCTTTTCGGTGAAGTTAGTCCTATGGTCAGTGATGATACAGTTAGGAACGCCAAACTGGTAGATGATGTCGAGGAAGAATTTGACCGCCTCTTCCGAGCGGATGTTGGTGATGGGCTTGGCCTCTATCCAATTGGTGAACTTGTCGACTACTACGAGTAGGTGAGTGAAGCCACCCGAGCCCTTTTTGAGGGGTCCTACCATATCGAGGCCCCAGACCGTGAATGTCCAGGTGATGGGGATGGTTTGAAGTTCCTGTGCCATCAAATGAGTTTGCTGAGCATAGAATTGGCATCCCTCACACCTGCGGACGACGTCCTCCGCATCTCATAGTGTGGTGGGCTAGTAAAAACCTTGGAGAAAGGCTTTCCTGACTAGCAACCTCAGGGCTGTGTGATGTCCATAGATCCTAGCATGGACCTCGAGGAGGAGTTGCTTCCCATAGTTGGCAGGGATGCACTTCATGATCACCCCCAATGGACTCCATTAGTAGAGTTCATCATCAAGCGTGACGAAGGTCTTGGCGCATCGAGCGATCCATCGGGCTTTAGTCATTTCAGGCAGAAGAACCTCCTCAAGGAGGTAGGCGAGTAGCGGTGCTCGCCACTCAGTTTGATCAAGTGCCAATATGGCGACATCAGCGAGTGATGTCGTCATAGAGGCACTGGGTTTGGAGCCCCTGGGCGCCGGCTTGGCATAGGGGTGTGTCTAGATTGGACCTTCCTGGACATGGGTGGACATCTCATGGAGATCATTGATGAAGACCCTGCTCGAGGACAGATCCCGCCTGGCAGCTAATTTTGCGAGAAAATTGGCGGCATCGTTGTCCTTTCGGTGGACATGATGCAACTCAATTTTGCGCACCTCTTGGTAGTATGCCGCCATGATGAGGCTTTTGTAGGAGGACTCCTTCATGACCTGATCGATGACCAGCTCCAAGTCTCCATGAATGTAGAGTCATGTAGCACCAAGTTTGATGGCGATGCGTAATCCATTGATGAGGGCCACATACTCCGCGGTGTTGTTTGAGGCTAAAAAGTGGAGGTGGATGGCGTAGCAGAGCCTACTCTTGTCTGGGGAGATTAGAACCACTCTAGCCCCTAATCCGGGTGCCATGATGGACCCATTAAAGTACATTGTCTAGTACTCATGGGTGACGTCTTGGGTTAGTAGTTGGACCTCTATCCATTTGGTAACAAAATCCATGAGAGCTTGAGACTTAATGGCGGTACAGGGGATATACCTGATGTCATGGCCCATGAGTTTGAGTGCCCACTTGGAGATCCATCCCATGATGTTGTGGTTGCGGACGATGTCTCCACACGGGTATGAAGTGACAACCGTGACTTCATGGTCGGTGAAGTAGTGCAGGAGCTTCTAGGCTACCATCAACATGGTGTATAGGACCTTCTACACCTAGGGGTACTAGACCTTGGGGTCGGTGAGTATCCCCAATGAAGTATACGAGCCGCTAGACCTTAAGGTGGTGTCTTGGTTCCTCCCTTTCGACGACCAGGGCGGCGCTTACCACATGGTTGCTGGCCATGACGTAGAGGAGGAGGGGTTCTCCTTGTTTGGGAGTGACAAGGATTGGGGCCAACGTTAGGGATGCTTTGAGGCTCTCTAGAGCCTGCTAAGCTTCCTTAGTCCAGATGAAGGCAACCGTCTTTTCGAGGATCTTGTAGAGTGGCATCCATCATTTGCCGAGCTGAGAGATGAACCAGCTTAGAGCGGCCAGACAGCTGGTGAGCCTGTGCATGCCCTTAATGTTGCATATGGGGCCCATGTTGGAAATGGCCATGATTTTTTTAGGGTTGGCCTCGATGCTGCACTTGAACATAATGTATCCTAGCAGCTTCCTCTTTAGAACCCTAAAAACATATTTCTTAGGATTCAATCTGATGTTGAACCTTTGGAGGTTCGCGAACGTTGTGGCCAAGTTTGCAATCAGGTCGCAAGCTTGAGCCATTTTGACCACTATGTCATCAACATAGACGACGATCGTTGGTCTTGGCTGCTCGGCTTGATCAGGCTGATCGAGTAGGTCAATTTGGTCGGTGAAGCATTGCTGCATGCACCTTTGGTAGGTAGCACCAGCATTTTTAGGCCGAAAGGCATGGTTACGTAGCAGTACGAACCATATGGGGTGATGAACGAGGTTGTGAGATGATTGGACTCTTTCATCATGATCTGGTCATAGCCTGAGTAGGCATCCAGAAAGGAGAGGATCTTGCAACCTGAGGTGGAGTCAACTATCTGGTTTATGCACAGCAAAGGAAAGTGATCCTTTAGACATGCTTTGTTGAGGCCAGTATAATCAACGCACATTCTCCATTTCTTGGTCTTCTTTTTAACAAGAACAGGATTAGCAAGCCAGTCGAAGTGGAATACCTCTCTGATAAATCCGGCTGCTAGGAGTTTGGTGATTTCTTCACCTATGGCCCTATGTCTTTCATCATCGAAATGGCACAAGTGTTGCTTAGCTAGCTTTGAGCCTGGGATGAGGTGCAGTGCATGCTTGGCAACTTCTCGCGGTATGCCTGGCATGTCGGATGGCTTCCATGCGAAGACATCACGATTGGCATGTAGAAAACCAATGAGCTCACATTCCTATTTGGCTAGGAGCTAGGTCCCTATCCGCACCATTTTGGTTGGGTCGATGGGGTCGATTCCCACCGCCTTGGTTTCCTCAAGTGGGCGGAAGGCCATTGAGGAGTTTGGTTTGTTGCAGTCAGGGACTGCTAGGGTTGACAACTCCTCAAGCCATGAAAGCTTGGATGAGGTGATGACTGTGGTGGCGAGCTCGAAATGCTTGTGGTCGCATGTGAAGGCGTGCAAAAAGGCGCTGCTCATGGTGATGACGCTGTTCGGTCCCAGCATCTTTAGCTTGAGGTAGGTGTAGTTGGGGATTGCCATGAATTTGGCATAGCATGGCTGCCCTAAGATTGTGTGGTAGGACCCTGGAAAGTCCACCACTTCGAAGGTGAGGACCTCCAAGCGGAAGTTCGCTCGGTTGCCAAACGTGATGGGCATGTCAATCTGCCCAAGCGGGTATGCCTGTGCTCCCAAGATCACCCCATGGAAGGGAGAGCCCACCAGGTGGAGTTCCAACTGGGGGATGCACATGATGTTGAGGGTGTCGACGTAGAGGATGTTGAGGTTGCTGCCTCTGTCCATCAGCACCTTCGTGAGGCGCTTATTATGGACGATGGGGTCGATGACGAGCGGGTAATGTCCCAGTCTCATGATGTGGGAGGGATGGTCCCTCTGATCGAAGGTGATCAGAGATTCCAACCAGCTAAGGAAGGAGGGGACGGCCGTCTCAATGGTGCATGCCTCCCTATAGCGCACCTTGTGCTGGCGCTTAGACCAGATGGCATCAGATCCGCCGAAGATCATGATGCATTCCTTGGGGTTGGGGGAGCCATCTCCGTCCTTGCCCATCGTGCCTCCTTTCTTGGCTACCGAATCTTTGCCATCTCCTTCTTTTGGCCCACCGGCCTATCGTAGGAAACATTTTAGGAGCTCATAGTCCTTGTAGAGGTGTTTCACGGGGTTGGTGTGGTTGGTGCATGGGCTATCCATGAGCTTGTTGAAGTGGTCAGGCAGTCCCTGTTGGGGCTGCTTGCTCGTGCGATCAGCCATGGTGATCAACACAGTGTTGTCCGATCGGCACCAATTCTTTTTGTTCTTCTTGCCCATTTGTGTGGAGGGGCCCTCGTCTTGGTCCGTGCGCTTGGCCTTGCCTTTGTCCTGTCCTTTGTTGAAGACCACTTCAACCGCCTCCTCACCAGAGGCATGGTTAGTGGCGACGTCGAGTAGGTCACGGGTGGTACGAGGCTTCATGCAGCCAAGCTTGTGGATCAGGGACTCATAGGTCGTCCTAGAGAGGAATGCGCTGATGATGTCTGTGTTGAGGACATCAGGGAGAGAGTTGCATCATTGGGAGAACCTGTCGATGTAATCTCATAGGGACTCACTAGGCTCCTGCTGGTAGCTCTTGAGGTCCTAGGAGTTTCTAGGGCGGACATACGTCCCTTTGAAATTTCTAATGAAGACCCTCTTGAGGTCCGCCCAGTCATAGATGCTGTCGTGCGGGAGGAATTCAAGCCATGCCCAAACATGTTCCCCATGCAGATGGGGAGATACTAAATGATGAAATAGCCATCATCCACCCCTCTGACTCAGCAAGCGAGCCAGAAATCTTTGAGCCAAATACTAGGGTTGGTCTCCCTGGTGTACTTGGTGATGTTGGTGGGCAATCGGAAGCGCTGTGGGAACAGCACTCTTCGGATACACCGGTCAAAGGCCCATGGTCCCGAGCCCTTAGGGCTATGACTTCGATCATCTAGCCGGCAACCATGCATGGGGCACGTTTCACCGCTCCTCTCGATGGTTCGGCCGGGACCCATGTCACCACCCTCATCGCCGCTTGGTGGACGCCATCATCATGCTGGGCCTAATGCAAGTTGCTGATGATGCTACGAGTGTCTTGGTGTGGACCAGGCTATTCGCGTACTGGCGGTCGGTGTAGAGCAGGTGCCAGGTCAGACCACGGTGCGACCGCTACCTCCCGAGCCATACTCAGCGGCTATAGTGGCGAGTGGATGGAGCGATCTGTCTGGCACGTCCCCACTCCCCTGGTGGGGAGAGAGGGTGCGTGTTAGAGTTATGATGTAGAGCTTTCTGCCTATTGAATGGCAGCAACTTTTACCAGCACCTAGAGGTTCTGGTAGACCACCCACTCCTAGGGGTCAACGGGCTCAGGAACGCTGCGTAGAAGTATTGCTACAGCAGCGATGTTCTGGCTAGCCTGAGCAAACTATGGGGGATCGTTCCCCTCATTCATGATGTCTTGTTGAACCTGGCAGGCGTGACCCTAGGCACCGCTCATCGGGTCATGCGCATGGGGCACAACGTGCCGCACCAAGCGCGCTGGCGCAGGTGGCATCTGGTTCTGCCACCATTGTCGTAGTTCCTCGGCATGCTCTTGTGCAAAGGCGAGGGCCCTCGCATGTGGGTCTAAAGGGGTGTGAGTCTGCACAGACTCTACAACCACAAGCGGCTGTCCTAGAGCATCCGCCATAGGGCACTCTTAGACTGGACAGTGGCTGGGTGCCACATCACTGATGTTGGAGCTGTTGCTCTCACCTTGGTCATTCGGGAGTTCATGGAAAGTGGTAGGAGCATAGCTTGCCATTCCCATTAATTCAGATGTGAGAGGGGATGGCGCTAGTGTCCTTTGAAGCCCTCGAGCGCACGTGTCCATGGGGGATGTGAGGCCGTAGGGGAACCGATCGTACGGTGTTCATGGTGCTATCAATATGGTCCCTCTAGATAATCAGCGGGAGATAGTAAATAGAGAGCAAATGACAGTATGCATATTACTCACAGTGGGGTTTGAGTAGAGAGTTTGCTTAGAATGAAGTGTAGATGCCTCATTGTTGAAGTTGTCGTGCATCCTAGAGCCAATGTAGGGTGCCTCTCTGACAGGTGCCAGAATGAGTGCCTCCTTGTGTAGGTGTAGTACTCTGAGCTAGTCGGCGACGAAGTCTAGGCTTCCAAAGAGGAAGGCCTAGGATGGCTCAAAGGTGGGTGGAACCCACATCCCAATAGTTGGGAGTGCGGGAAACTCTAGTGGGCCAAAGCAAGTCATATCACTTGAGCCTGCCATGGTGAAGGTGGAGGAAAAATGGGCCATCCGATGACCAAAAAGTGTTGAATGTACAACGTCTTCCCCATGAACGGCGCCAACTATCGGTGCAGAAAGTGACCTACACATAAATTTTTGTAGTTCTACCATATGTTGTGATCGGAGGTGGCCTAGCATTCAATGACACAGGGTTTATACTGGTTCAGGCAACGTGCCCTACATCTAGTTTGAGTCAGACAGTGACTTTATTCTTGAGCCTAGGTGCTCAAAGTTTGCAGTGGGGTTACAAATGAGAAGGAGAAAGATGGGGGTATAGGAGGTCCGGTTGGACTCTGGTCATAGGAGCCAAGAGTGATGGAAGCCCCGCTATGTGCTAGGTGTTTGAGCATGTGCTCGTGGTTTGAACCTAGAGGTTCTATTGTTGTGGACTAGTGAACTGATCGATCAAATGAATCTGCCTATTGGGAGAGAGTGCATCACCTTTTATAGATGAAGGGGATGGCCTTACAAGTGAGAGGGAGAGATTATGTATGCTACTGAGCATTGTTGTTGCCCACGCCGGTGGGAACAGCATGATGGTAGGCGGCCACAATACTGTTGAATGTTAGATGCACGTGGGAGGTTGTGTTGTCTTCTTTGGGTATGGCAGTCGTCGGCGCCTACCACACTGTTGATACCTAGAGGCATGTAAGGGGTTTTACCATGTTTACCTGGTATGGTAAATGCCGGTGCCCACAACACTATCGTTGCCCAGACGCATGTGGGGGAGCCTCACCATATGGGAGTTAATGGCACCCACAATACTATAGGGAAAAATGTTGACGCCTACAACACCGCTTGGGTTCTTTCATGCTAGGGAGGTCGCAGAGTACTATTTCTATAGGTGTACAGGGTATGATCCCTAGTATTGCGGTTTGACTTGTGTGCCCTGCCTTACTTTCTCCGTTTGTTTCCTGGTCCTTACTGAGTGGGCGTCCCTAGTTGGTTGGTCCTAGTCAGCTCTGATCATGCCAGTCGGAGAAGAGCAGTGAGCATAGGTTTGGCGCATCCCCAGCTAGAGATGTGGGTTGGGGTTAGAAGCGATGTTTGGCCAGGCCTTTCGGTCAAAGAGGCCATCTGGAGGTGGGCTGGAGACCGAAGTGAGCGCTCCAGTCAGAGAGGTGGGCTGGAGTCAGAAGCGGGTGCCATTCCTCCTCGGCTAGGCCTTCCGGTCGGAGATTGGATAGCCCCTCTGGCCTGTCGTTTAGGTACTTGGGTCGGCCCATGAGTTGCGTGTTGTCTGCTTGGGCTGAGCCTTTGTTAGGAAGCCAGTTCACGAGGGACCCTGGGTTTATGAACCCAACACATCCTTTAAATTAGTTTGATCTAAGGGCTCACGTTGGATGCTCTGACCTATATATACCAGCCCCTACCACCCCATGAGATATATTGCATAAGTCATTTGAGAAGACAGAAACCCTAACCATCCTCATAGCTCCACCATATTCTAGGGCATAGCTAGTTAGGCTAGGTCTAGAGGGAGGCAAGCAGGCTTCGCTTGGATTCTCGATTGTGTTAAGAGCGTGGTTTGGTATAATCTTTGTACCCCCTCTCTTTTGTACCTCCATTATTTTTATATGCTAGTTACTATTATTATGACAATATTAGTATTCATCTTATTCATGTTCTTCATTATAATGTTCAACATCTACTTTGATTATATACTTAGTATAGCTAGTTTATCATTATGTTTATGCATAAGTTCATATAGCGATCACTCTAAAGTACATGGGTTGGGTGGTCAACATTGTGTAAGCATGGTGCTTATACATTGTTTACCTGTAGATACACCCTATATTATGGGTCATGTGGTAGATTGCGGATGTGACACTCCCATTGAGTCCTTTGTAGTTCACTCCCCAAATATAGGTGCTAGTTAGAATTGTTATGAAAATATTAGTAATCATCTTATTCATGTTCTTCGTTATAATGTTCAACGTCTACTTTGATTATATGCTTAGTATAGCTAGTTTATCATTATGTTTATGCATAAGTTCATCTAGCGCTCACTCTAAAGTTCACAGGGTGGGTGGTCGACATTGTGTAAGCGTGGTGCTTATACGTTGTTTACCTATGGATACACCCTATATTATGGGTCATGTGGTAGATCGTAGATGTAACACTCCCGTTGAGTCCTTTATAGTCCACTCTCCGAATATAGGTGCAAATATGGTCCGGTTATGAAGGAAGAACAAGCTCTGTTCTTAATCTTCCTTAGTAATATCCCTTATGTGTAGATATAAAGATAACCTTAGCCATGACTACTAGGTGTAATTGCACTAATCAATGTATGCTTGACTTGTAATTAAGACTGACTTAGGAATTATTCTCTAATATTCTACCTGACCATGCTAATGCCATAGAAAGGAGCACTTTGAGTGATTTATCATTATTGATGATAAATACTTATCATATATATCTTATCCTAAGACTTACCCCTGTTATGAGTAGAATATTGATTATGGTTTACTTCTCCATCAATAGTATAAGTTATCAATACATGTCCATGCTAGACCTTCCCTATGGTAAAAAATATGAATAACGATACATGTAATACTCCTGGGTGAAGTGCTACAATGGTATAATTATCTGTGCGCTTGCTGATCCTTTTCATTCATATATTTATATATTCTTCTGAGTCACATTAATTAATAAAGACCTACTTAGTATTATTCAAGTAGTAATGCTATGTAGTACCAACAAGCATCTCTGGCATTGTGACTAGGGATGACAACCTAGAAATTAATGTTAGGAGATATAGATTTATAATAGGTGGCTCCTAAACAAGTGACAAAATAATAAACACCAACATCATGTTCATCGTCTACTTTGATTATATGCTTAGTATAGCTAAATTATCATCATGTTCGAGCATAAGTTCGTATAACACTCGCTCTAAAGTACACGGGGTGAGAGGTCGACATTGTGAAAGCGTGGTGCTTATATGATGTTTGCCTATGGATACACCCTATATTTTGGGCCATATGGTAGATCACGGATGTGACACTCACGTTGAGTCCTTTGTAGTGTACGCCCCGAATATAGGTCTACAAGTAGGATCTAGTTACGAAGGAAGACAAGCTTTGTTCTTAATCTTCCTTAGTAACATCCCTTATGTGTAGATATGAAGTTGATCTTAGCCATGATTACTAAGTGTAATTGCACTAACAATGTATGCTTTGACTTGTAATTAAGAATGACTTAGGAATTATTCCTCTAACATTATATTTAACCATGCTAATGCCATAGAAAGGAGTACTCTGAGTGATCAATGATTAGTTATTACACACAATTCATATATACATTTACCTCTTGACTTACCCCTGTTATGAGTAGATTATTGGCTATGGTTTACTTCTCCATCAATAGCATAAGTTATTAATACATGTCCTTGCTAGACCTTCCCTATGGTAAAAATATAAATAACGATACCTAGAATACTCTCAGTGAAGTGGTATAATGGTATATTATCTATGCGCTTGCAAATCCCTTTCATTCATATCTATATTCTTTCTAGTCACATAAAATAATAAAGAACTACTTAGTATCATTCTAGTAGTAATGCTAAGTAGTACCAACAAGCATTTTTGGCATCATCACTAGGGATGACAACTTGGTAAAGTAATGTTAAGAGATGTAGACATACAATAGGTGGCAACTTAAAATAAGTGACAAGTTAATAAATACCAACAAGCATTTCTAGTTTGTTGATGGTAGTTAATGTCAATCACAAACCATCAATTTACCTTGCATAAATGACTAAAATGAATCACCAACATAGACTTAGGGGTTTAAACTGATAAATTCTACAAGTTTTGGTGAATCTATGCTGTCAGTAGGATTTAATCAGAAACCCACCAAGGAGGACCTATTCATCAAAGGAAATCATGGAATTCCACCGTGTAAACAGCGTGGGAAGACTCTAAAAGACTCCAGGAGGATCTCCACCAACGCAGAGCCCGAGCCTCTGCCAGGTGGGACCAACCGGTCTGTAGCACCCAGTTTTAAGAACAAAATTAGATACACACCATATGTGAGCCTAGGAAGTCAAATCTCACATATAGCTACAAATAATGGTAATATCAAAAGACAATGCTTAAATACATAGCATATTAGTATAAAGATTATAACCTTAGAGTATAGACAGTGAAAAGACAACTCTGATCTTCAGGCGAGTGCTCCAAATCCACAAGGACAACTGACGGATTGATCACAAGCCTAATTCCTCCAAACTAGCAATCTAGTACTCATCCGGGATTTTTATCCAAAAATATGAAAAATAAAGCAAGCGTAAGTACATGTCATACTCAACAAATATAACATGGGGTTCATGAGGCTCAAAAGGCTAACACTAGTTTAACTGCGATTAGCTTTTGATTGTCACAATTTTAGCAAAGGAGTAGCAACAAGTTTATTCACAAGCCCATATAAACACATGATCAGGTAAACATGAATAATGAATAGCATAAACAGTAATCATTAATGAACATCTTTATCATCAGTGTTCATCCTCTATTCCATAAGGATTCCATGGCAGCTCATGACCATGAGCACGACTCATATACCAGTTTTACACTCTGCAGAGGTTATACACTTTCACTATGAGTCGTGATTTACCCTTTTGCCCAAGGTGACCAGCCTCTTAACCCACTACCAAGTAAGATTAGCTGGGTTCACTATGAAACCTTTCAAAGGTTCATCTAACAAGTTAGGGACATTAGATTCACTTGGCAAAAAAATAAGAACCCTCCTGTCGAATGGCACAATGACACGCAGCCTGTACACATAAGAGTAGAGGCTGTCCTATACCTGATTCATCAAGCCATTTTTACGCCAATAAAGGTAACCTCTAACAAGTTAGAAAAGGTCCTCATACTGAGCTAAAGATAGAGCCATGTAGCCCATATAGTTGTACTGTAAGTCCAGGATGATCACTTATAGATAAGTCCTTAGGGAGAGGAATCTAGAGCACCATAAAAATAGCCCAATGCTCTAGCCCCCTAGTTCCATGTTGCTAAAAGGATCTTTTAGTGTTTATTACATATACCATTAGTCAAGTCACAAGATCATGGTTGTAGTTGAGCACTAGCATCAAACTATCCAATGCAATACCCATAGGTATCAAGGCACAAGGTACAAAGTACTAGGAAATCCTGAGTGGTAGTCAAGGTAGACACATGCAATATGAATTAAAAGATTAAAGGTGTATAGGACAACAAGGAAGATCCCATCCTATACATGCCTTAAACTTAGATTCTTCTTCAAGTCCAAAACTGCAAAGATCTGTTTCTTGATTCACCACATATAACTCACCGACTAGACATGATCATAAAGCACCACACAAGCATCCATGCAATCATACACGAAGCAAACAATAGATCTAAATTAGAATAGTACACCAAACATAAAATCAAGATGAAAAGTTTGTAAAGCAAATCTACGTCTCGCTACGAACACACAGACGCGAAAAGCACGCTAATTGGAGCTATGGTGAAAAAGATACATCTACTGAAAGATTTACTTATAAAAGAAAATATAAAACTATAAAATTCATTCATTTTAACTACATAAAATCATATATATATATAAGATATTTTATAAATAATATAAATTAAATTAAGTCAAATTTAGTTTTGAATCATAAAACTAAAGTAAAACAAATCATATTTTATTTATAAAATATAGTTGCATAATTATTGTTCAAGTTAAGAGTTAAACCATGAAATTCTAGAAATAGTGATATGATAAACATCGATACTAACATGTAGATCTCATTGTAATGAGTCTAACACAACTTGAACAGGTCAATTCGGAGCTAAAACGTTGAAGATATGAATTAAACAAGATTTCCTTCATTAAAATAATAGATTAAATATAACCTCAAATTTTAAAAGTTGAAAACATACTTAACAGTAGTATGAACATGTAGATTATGGAATAACGAGCCTAACACGAGTTGAATGGACCAAATCGGAGTTAAAACAAAAAAGTTATGGCCTAAACAAATCTAGTGGCAAAACTGTAAATAGCTAAAAACATATTTTCAATCTAACCGAAACAAAGTACGCTTTCAAAAGAAGAAAACAAAATCAAGAAAGATGCTAGGGACCATGGGTTCTATTATTGAAAAGCGCGGGGACTCTTTAGCAAAATCGGCTGGCGAAGTTGTACGTGAAATCTTGGGCCATTGGATCAGGAATAGACGGTTGAGATGAGAAGACGAGGAGGGAGAAAAGATGCCGGCGCCAAAACAGTAAGGGCGACGTGGTGGTTGCCATTGTTGGCGTGGAGCATGTCGGCAAGACTCAGAACACGGCCTATGGTTTATGGTTTTCAACGGGAAAGGCATGGGGTGAAAGAGGAGGTTGAGGCGAGCTCACCTAGGGGGATTTCGGCGGCGTAGAGCAAGTGGATGTGTCCCGACGGCGTCGAGCTTCACACGACAGATTCAAGGCTATGGAGCTAGAGCATAGGGCGGCGCTAGAGCTCGGTTCTAGGCTTTGGCGAGGGCGGCATGAGCTTAGGCTCGGTATTTATGGGCTAGCGTGGCTTGGGGCTCAGGCCATCGGACAGGACGTGGACGGGGTGGACATGGACGCGACCGAACAGCACACATCTTGTATGACTAGAGGTAGGGGGTGATGTTGATAGGCGAGCTTGGACTGTCAATGATAGAGGAAGGGGAGGTGTGTTGGCGGTTACTGCTGTGCGGCTGGGCCACGGATTGGGCCGCTCGGGCTGAAAGGGAGGGAGCGCTGGTTGGGCTAGCACGCTGGTCCAAGAGCGACGACGTGGCGCTTGGCTATGGAAGAGAGGGGGAAGAGTGGCCCTATGCAGGAAGAGCTGAAGAAGAGGAGAGAGCGGGCCACAGGAGAGAAGCAGGCCGGGCCAAGGGGAGAAGGATGGCGCATTTTTTTCATTTCTTTTTCAAATCCTTTTCTATTTCTTATTTTAAAACCAATTTCAATTAGGTATCAAATCAAGTTCAATTATTATTTCTAATATACTTCTCTATTCAAAGAAGAATTGAGAAATTTTGGTAAGTTTTCAAAACTAAATTTTCACAACTTTTTAAATGCTCTTATTTTTCTGATTTTCTTTTCTTTTATTTTAGAGGCATTTTTAATTTCTTTCCAAAAGCAATTCAAATCATTTTTGAATTTTTAAATCAAGACCACTCCACCAAATAAATCAAATGCATCAGCATGTATGCTCAAACATGTTGCTACCTTATGAAGAATTTTAATTTAATGAAAAAAAATATTTTCCTATGTGCACACTAATTCACAAATAAATCATTTTAAATCCTATTTTTGAAAGTGCAAATTTTAGGGTGTTACAATTGTACCCCCTTAAGATGAATCTCGTCCCTGAGATTCGGAAGACATTGACTAGGAGATAGAGATACTTTGTCTTTAGATTCTTCTTTACTTCCTCGTGTAGTTCCATCCTCTTGATAAGGATTCTACTTTACCTTGCATACCTATCAATCTTACTCCAAGTATCTTGCTAAACTGATTCCAAGGTTCTGATAGATACTCCAAATGATACTCAGGAAACTCCAATCACTAGCCACCTTTCCTTTTTAGTCCATACTTATTAGTCCTTCTTACTTTCTTGGTCTAAAATAGGTTCTATTACCAACTTTAAAATATTAATGATTTTGACTAGGTTGCTCAAACTTAGAATACAATTCTTAGTCCTTGGTGTCACCCCAACCTTCTTAGCACAACTTTCTATTGGTAAGAACATTGGCCATGACTTTGCTCCTTAAAGTAATAGCACTTTTCCAAGTCATAATCAGTTTTCATTCCAAAGAGGATATCACAAGCTCAAGGCCAACTTAGTGAAGATGTCCTGTAGATTCTTGTGATCCTCCTAGATGTCACTCTTACTTCCAAGAAGATATTACTCTAGATAACACGTTAGGTAGTTTAACTCATGCTTCCTTAGCTGACTTAATGAACAAGCTACTACCTTTCCTCTCATATAAGGACACATCCCACAACTTGACAAGGTGCATCATTGTAGATATGAAGCTCTCGTCCGGATCTGGCAAAGCTAATACATAGGTTTTACTTCAACCTCTTCTTGGACTCCTTCAAACACTTAGCTGAGGTCTTTTGATCCAACTAACTTAAAACTTCTCTAGCAGCTCTACCATTATCTCGAGGATCTCGGATAACTTCCCTTGAACCAAAACTCACTTTCTAACTTGGTAAATCATTGAGATGTTCTGAGTCTCCATTGAATCACCTATAGATGTCCAATATCTCCTTCCTACATCATCCATACCAACCTATCCTAGGTATGTTGAAGATTAAACTCCCAATTGATAATAGATTGAAGAGAAGGTCAATTCTTGATGAATACATCAGTTACTTGTAGATGACCCAACAAATTTATCCATCTACGCTGGATGATGATCTCTCATCCAGAGGCATAACCTATACTTCCAAGTGAAACTCCAGAACATATGAAACCTTCGTCTTGTAACTTCTTTAGCTTGGGTACCCCCTTGTCGACAGAATATCGTCAGTAGTCCTCCGAGGGGTATCCCATGAAGGTAGATTGATCGGTAGAGATGCGTGTAATCAAGAAAAAGAAGGTAATAGAGACACATGAGTTAGATAGGTTTAGGCCGTCAGTATGACGTAGTACCCTACTCCTGTGGTCTATTGGATTATATTGGCTATCGTATAATATTACATGAGTTTGGAGGGGGTCCCTGCCCGCCTTATATAGTCTAGGGGGCAGGGTTACAAGTTAGTTAGATCTAGGAGATAATCGAAAAGTTATAACAGATTACAGGAATCATGGGATCATATGTATCCTAACAGAACTCATAGTATCTTTAGGATATCTTCTCGATGCCTTGTGAGAGACGCCGAGCAGCGTCGTGCCCCATAAGGCTTCATCTTGTGGGCTAGGCCACCCTTGGGGGCATAGCTATGTGGTCTGCCATGGGTATTCGGGGTCTTATCCCCCACAGCTAATCCCCAAGTGCCTTGTATCCATTGTGCAACACCATCTTGAGTAGGTGTGAACAAAGCCGAGCAGTCAAACTCATGGTCCGACTACCATGATGAGTTGCTGAGCAGTTGTGAGCCGTCGCCGAGTAGCATGAACCATCACCGAGTAGTGTGAACCATTGCTGAGCAGTGTGAACTATCGCCAAGCAGCGTAACCCAAGTACGGCTTGCCATAAGGATGTAAGGAGCTCAAGTTCAGAATCAAAAATTTCTTTATAGTGGACCAAGTGTGCCCACTTAGAGTCCGACCACAAGAAAGGAAGATAGTCTTCTTCAGCTTCAAGAGGCATGGAGTCTTCCAGATTAAAGCAAACACACTCACCACAAGGTGAAGTGTGCCCACTTAGTCCCCAAGCCTAATAGTAGGTGACACAGTCATGTGGTGCCAGGGTCCAAAGTAAAGAAAAGCACAAGACCAACTGAGTAGGCAGCCAGTCCCTGGGTGTAGCCTTGAAATGAGAAAAAAGCACATTCACCGCATGGTGAAGTGTTCCCACTTAGTCCCTGAGCCTGATAGTAGATGACGTGGTCACATGGTGCCAGGGTCAGAAACAACAGTTAACAGAAGAAAGTCCCTAGTGCGGTGATGAGCCACATCGTGTTGAGGAGGCAGTCCCAAAGCCGCTAGTGGAAATCTTGTAGTAAACAAATCACAGAGAAAAAACCAGAGTAATGGCTATATAGTAGTAATTACTGAGCCGTAATAGATGGTAGAGAAGTCAGCAAATATTCGGTGAGCAGTAATAAATTACATCGATAAATGGGTGATACGGGCTACAGTTGTGTGAAAGCCTAGTTAACAGCCCACCACGCTGTTGCGGAGAATTCAGAGTGAAGCAAATCATGGGAGCAGTTTCCTAAAAACCCTCAAATGCTAAAGGTGGGGGAGTGCTTTATAACTACGCCGCTGTACCCCATGCTCCCACCTTTGCCATTTTGCCATTTCCTCTTCCTCCTTAGCTCTCGCACTTCTAGATTCACACGCGCTCCTACCACCAATCCCAAAATAGATCTAAGAAATGGTGCTAAAGAAGGGAGCTAGAAACAATGAGTGGGTTCTGTCGGTCATGGGGAAGTGAAGATCAATAGGATGGTGGAAGCGGGCGTTCTCCTAGACCGTGTCACCGTCGGATGGTGGCCAGCCAGCAGTGAGCCCTTTCCAATGCCCCATACCGATGAAGCTGTTGTTTTTGTGGATTATTTCTAGCATGGGTTAGGTTTCCCCATTCATCCTTTCTTGAGGGATCTACTAGAGTTCTTGGTCATTAGTCTGTGCAACCTCCACCCAAACACCATCTTGCACATCTCCATCTTCATCCATTTCTGTGAGACATATCTTAGAGTTCTTCCCCACTTCAACCTCTTCTATCATCTATTATGGCTGAAGAAGAAGGGTGGCAGTGGTTTGAAGGTGGTCGGTGGCATGTATCTTCAACTCCGTGATGGGATGGCAGGCGAGTACATCACTATACCGCTAAACACCTCGCTGAAGGGGTGGAACACTAGGTGGTTCTACATGAAGTAGAGCCCCATTCACTGTGACGTCGACCATGTTTTGGAGAACCAAAGGAGTTGGTTGGAGAAGCCGAGCAGTGCCGACATGGAGTAGGTGAGGGAGCTCCTCGACCTGATAAAGGGCATGAAAATTAATAGCAGATTGGTGGCGGCGAGCTTCATAGTGCACCGTGTCTAGCCTGTCAAGGAGAGGGCCCATGCGGGCTATGACTTCAAGGGTGATGACGATGGTACCTGGGAGAGCACGAGGAGGCTATCGAAGGATGAAGTTCTAGAGCGAGCCATAGAGTTGTTCGCTCCAAATGCCTTGTTCAGCATGTCAAAGCAGACAAGGGCCTTCAACTATACGAACCCGCCTCCTCAGGTAAACATCCCAATTGTTTTGTTCCTGATGCTTTTCATCCTTTACCGTTGCTGAGCAGTGTGCTAATTCACTTGCAGAAAGATCCATTCATAGGACTGAGCGGTGTACTTCTCGGGCATGCCGAGGGGTGATTGTTTGTAGGTAGTAGATGCCAGGCCACCGGCTTAGCCTAAGGAAGGATCCATCAGCGCCTCATCAGAGTCTAGAGGCACGGACACTGGATGGGCAGAGAGTCCTCCCCCAGTGTTGGAGGAAGTCTAGGGGAAGAGGGTAGTGGCAGATGAGCTAGCCTAGAAGAAGAGGAAGACAGCGGGTGCCACCCCCATAAACTGGGCGACATCTCGCGATGACTGGACCACTTGGACGTAGAGTGCGGCGATGTCCGAGTGGTCAGATGACGATGGGGCTCTAGTAGATCCTCGTCCGAGCATTGAAGCACCTCCATGCAACACGCGTGCGGAGCAGCGATCGAAGGAAGGGGAGTGAGTCCCCGAGTAGCAGGCAAGGGGACTCCTGGAGCAGCAGGTGGAGGAGAGGCCAACGGTGGAAACCACATGACCTCCACCCTAGGGCATGGGAGTTGACCCTAGGGCCATGCCCGGGGGCTTGGGTAGGCAGCGCCAGTTCAGGAAAGTGTACCGGTAGGCCAACACGTAAGTATCCTTGCCTCAGAGTTATTTGGTTGTCATATCCTTATCTCTTTTTATGATTGACGAGCTGATCCCATGTAGAGCGAGGCGTACGGAGGATCTGCCCCTACCTGTCTAGACTGATAACCAGCTGTGGGCTGGTCTCGGGGCGGAGGCAATGCCAGCAGACCCCGTCCTAGAGTTCCCAATAGCCTACGGTGGATTTGACTGCCGCTGCTGATGTACTTAGCGGCGGCAAACAGTTGGCAGAGACTTCGGATGGGTCGGCGACAATGCCTGTGGCAACGGCGGAAGCTGCCGGGTCTTCGGAGGCGGTAGCTGGAGTTGCTGATGTAAACGGCGCTCCCTAAGGTGTCAGAGGGCGTGGTTGGACATGCTGTCCGGCCACCGAGCCCCCTGGTGGTGCCTCCAGCTGTGGAGGAAGAGGACGAGGTGGAAGAAATTGAGCATGAGGAATCACGACCTCAAGTCGTCCGAAACCTCCACAAGCAGGGTGATGAAGTGGTGGTCGTTGAGGAGGAGGACACCACCAGGGAGCTCAGGAGGCTGGAGTCCGCCCTTTATGGAGTGATGAAGCAGATCAAGGTCGGTACTGTGTTAGTGTCAACACAGAATTTTCGCCTCCGTGCTGAGGACACACGCAGCAAGCCGGAAGAGCTACTCGATGGAGCAGATCCACCTGGCTTCAGCGCAAAGGTGGTCGATCCTACGCAATCCTCCCGAGACGTGCCAGTCAATTTGACCCTGCAATTGACAAGGAGAGAAAGCTTGTCAGTAATTAAGGGCGGAATGTGCCGGTGCTGCCAGACAGTCCTGAATGTGCGGCTCTGAGAGCCGATATGAGAGGAAATCGACTAAATAGCCGATCCCAGCATATTCATAAGAATGAATCAATTAAAGCTCATGGGATTGTATAAGAAGGATCGGTTATCATTCAGGATAAATGTTATTTAAGCAAATATTAATCAATGGCAATAAGATATCAATGATGATTGGTTTATACTGAGCCAATGATTACCAGTAACCGAACTCCTTTTATTTAAAGAAACAACTGAACACCTCTTAACCATTTAATAAAGATAAATCTAATGAACATGTTAGATCTTATCTATCGTCATGACCAGTGGGGCATGAGGCAGAATCATACAGGCCGTAGAAACAACAATAGGCTTGATGACCCTAACTCATTACTAATATCAGTGGGGCATGAGGCAGAATCATATAGGCCATAATACAATAACAAGATCATGGGGCTAACACATCTTTCAACTTATCTCTATTTCAATGATCTCGTAATGTGAACTGTTTATGGAAGCATTCGATATCGGCTAAATGGCCGATTCAGGCATAGCGCATAGTTAAGGTCATACCTTCTCAGGAACAGGTCTACTAACTAACGATCCCCGCTCCACAGTGCCAATAGTGGGGTGAGAGGCAAAATCCCATAGGCCGTGATGGCGGGCTATGGAATGGTTTTATTAACTAATAGATCTACTCAAGATCGGACATGCCTTAACCGCACGCTATGCACGATTAAGATTGACGCAAAACAGTCGATAAAAACATAACTCATCGCTTAAGATGTAGATTAGATCAGTTTTAGATTAGCAAACGATGAGTTAAACAAAATATAAGGCCAATCCAGATCAATCTCAATCGAGCAGAGTGATATTGCTATAATTAGATAAACAATGAAAGCAATAAGCAATATCGGTAACTTGATGAATCTACCAAAGACTGTCATACTAAGGTAGAGGCGGTAACTTGACCTTGATCTAATTCAAGTAGTGGGGTATGAGGCAGAATCACATAGGCCATACTTCAATTAGACAAGAATCAATAACTAGCCTATACCAGAGTCACAGTGGGGGTCGACCGGATCGATGTAGCCATACGAACAGAGGTATAGACCATGATGGTACTTACAGACAAGCAGTGGAGGTCGATCGAATCGATGCAGCTGTACTCGCTGAAGAACTCACCGAGATCTACTCTACTCCTACTCCTAAGGAGTGGCCGGAGCCAAAAAAGTAATTGACTTTGTATTTGATTGATTCCTTTTACAAAGTGCCATAACCCTTCATATTTATAGGGGTGCATGGCCTTCGGTGGGTTACAAGACAGGAAAATACTACGTGATATCCATGCACGCACATGAGACTCCAAGATGGATATGTTGCGACATAACTTGCTAGCCAATCTTCTGAATCATGTGCTAGCTTCCCGTACGTCAATGACTTCGGCAACCATATATATATATTGCTCTTGTACTTGTACATAATCTTTCATTATCTGCATGTTGCCGAAGCAGAACCACGAATCTTCCTTCCTTTTTCATCTTGCTTTTCCCTTGTCTGGCTGAACTTGGAAACTTTTCTCCACAATAACCTGCTCCACATTCCTTTAATATTCGATCCTGCACGTATGTGGTTTATTTTGCTGAATACGTATACGAACGTGACATCTGGCTGGCCTCGTACATGTACACACACATGATGCGTGTCTTCGCTTCTTCCATTGTTGAATTGCACCTGGATGGCATGTTTTATCCCAAATAAAATAATCTACCTTTTCCTTCACGTACGGACTCCGGTCCTAGCAGCATATAGCCATATATCAACCGAATAGGATTAAATTTGGCCAAATATGTCAATTGGCCGTATGTGCGAATAGCTAAACATGCATATTTCCTTTCCTTTAATCTTCTAGCTTTTCACGTGTGGAATTCCTGGATGCCTTGCTTCTTCAAAATATATTAAATAATATTTCATGGCTGGCTCGTAAATATCCCTTAATTAGGAGACTTTCTTGCTTTTGACATCATCGGCCGGTCTCTTCCTTTTCAGGATAAGCTTACCAAATTTTGGTGTAAACAGTCGGCGATGCTCGTCTTTGACGTTGGAGATCGGAGTTCTTCATAGTCTTGGTGCGTTTACAGGGGATAGCTCGGACTGTCGAGCAATGGCACCAGCTAATCAACGGGATGGAGCCCCTAACCGAAGAAAATACAAAGCTGAAGGAGTTGATGAAACTCATGGAGAAAAACATCCAGAGGGCCCAACGCGAGTGGGATCTTACTGAATCCAATGTGGGGGATCTAGAATACCAGAAGGGCGTCCTATCCAAACAGCTGGCGACCATGTTTGAGCAGCTATGGAGCAAGTTTGAGCAGCTGGAACGAAGCTCCAAGCAGGTGATGAGGCTTTCCGTGCAGCTGGAGCGCAAGTCCGAGCAGCTTAGAAATGTCTCCGAGCAGAGAAAAGGTATGGCATATCGGTGATTCTGCTTTGCATTGTTGAACAGTCATATGGTTGATGACCACTATTGTGCTTGTAGAGCAAGATGCGAAGCTCGGCCAGCTACACCAAACCGTTGAGCAACTCTAGGAGGAGGAGAAGAAAGCGACTGGGCGAGCGGAGAAACTAGCCGATGAGCTGAAAAGTGAGTACTTCGTGGTCAGAGTTACTGCTGAAGTAATATCCTTTTGTTTGATGGATCCTTGTGATGCCTGCAGACTATCATTGGAGGACCAAGGCACAGTTCAATGTACTAGAGGAGGAGGCAAGAACCTAGAGGAGCGAGCTTGACATTGTAGTTGTCGGAGTCAAGCCGGTGCTCGACTTCGTTGACCTAGAAGTGGCTCCTTAGCCCGACGGCAGGCTACCACATCCGGACACCATCATCGATAGGTGCAAGGCGGCATGGGAGAACTTCAAAAGCTTCAACTACGACGCCACCATCACCGCTGTTACTCACACCCTTGCGGTGGTCCGGTCCCACTACCTAGCCATTGACCTTCAAGCGATAGGGCCGGATTTGCTAGAGGGATGGGCGCAATGGAGCACCAACAACTAGAAGATGAGGTGGAAGACGCGCCGAAGAAGCTGGCCGGTGACGTCGACCTGTTCAGCGAGATGGACGGCGATGGTGAAGCCCGATGATCTGCTTGAAGAATATGCTGTAATAACTGAAGAGGGTAGTTAAAACGCGCAAGGGCGCAGACAATTATTTATATATATGTATAAATATTGTAAAATGGCATGTGCATGTTTATGTAGTTTGCCAGTTTTTCATTGAAGAATCATTATAGTGTTAACCCTAACGCAATTATACGTAGTGTAAGTAGCGTCCGAGCAGTTAGTTCGTTACTGAATTCTTTGGCCTTGGCTAGCCCATAGTCCATAACATCGAGCGCAGAGCCCGTGCACATGTAGGAGGAACAGGCATGACTAAGGAACCGCAACCAACCACCCATAACATAGAGCATGGAGCCCGTAGCACATGTAGGGAGAGATCGGAGCCTGGGTCTTCTCTAAAGAGAATAGAGCGGAATGTGTGTTGCTCGGCGGTTGGCGAAATAACTTGGAGATATATGTAATATTAGTAGCGTCCGAGCAGTTAGTTCTTTACCGGGCTCTTGGACTTGGCTAGCCCATAGTCCATAACGTCGAGTGCAGAGCCCGTGCATGTGTAGGAGGAACAGGCGTGACCAAGGAACCGCAGCTGACCACCCATAACGCAGAGCGTAGAGCCCGTAGCATGTGTAGCGAGAGATCAGAGACTGGGTCTTCTCCATAGAGCACAAAACAAAATGTGTGATGCTCGGTGATTGGCAAAACATTTTGGAGATATGGAGAAACGCAGCGGAGCGTTTATGGTGATCACATATTGGAGATATGGAGAAACATGGTAGAGCATTTATGGCGATCACATATTGGAGATATGGAGAAACATGGCGGAGCGTTTATGGCAATCACATATTGGAGATATGGAGAAACATGGCAGAGCATTTATGGCGATCACATATTGGAGATATGGAGAAACATGGCGGAGCATTTATGGTGATCACATATTGGAGTTCATTAAGGAGTAGCTTAGAGCTGGCGACCACAAGTGGAGATTAAATCATAATGGAGAAATAATGGAGATAAATTATGGTGACCAAAACTTTATTCATCATGGAGTGGAGAATATACATATGGAGCATTTCAAGGATAGAAACGTATAAGGTGCTCGATGTGCCATGAATTGGGGATATCGATTCTGTACAAGTCACATAGCCGATAAGACCCTGGTCGGGTAACCTCTTTGACCATGTAGGGCCCTTCCTAGGGGGAGGAGAGCTTGTGCATCCCTTCGGTTTTCTATTTTCTATGGAGAACGAGGTCGCCGACAGCAAATGAATGACCTTTGATGTTGCGGTTGTAGTATCTTCGCAAGCCTTCTAGGTACTAGGCTGTGCGGATACAAGTGATCAGGCGTTCTTCCTTGGCCATGTCGATGTCCTCTGTTTGAATAGTTGTGGCTTGCTCTTTATCATAATTTTCCACCCTAGGTGCTCGAAAGGCAATGTCCGCTGGTAGTATGGCTTCTGAATCATAGACCAAGAAATATGGAGACACACTAGTGCTACGACTAGCTTGAGTGCACAGTCCCCAGACCACAGCTGGTAGCTCTTTGAGCCATCTGCCCGAATGCTTTTCTTCTTTTTGATATAGCCTTTTTTAGGGCATCATGGATCATGCCGTTTGACCATTTGACCTTGCCATTGGCTCTAGGATGGGCAACAGAGATGTATTTGACAGAGATGCATCGGTCTTCATAGAAGTCCCAAAAATGATGACCAGTAAATGTAGTTCTGAGGTCGGTGATAATGCTGTTCGGGAGACCGAATCTGTGGATGATATCTTCGAATAGCTCGACTGCCTTCTTTGCAGTAGCTGAAATGAGCGGTTTGTATTCGATCCACTTGGAGAACTTGTCGATGGCGACATACACATACCGAAAACCACCTAGCGCTAGCTTGAAAGGCCTGATCATGTCTAGTCCCCAGCAAGCAAAAGGCTAGGAAGCTAGGATGGTCTGCAATTCTTGTGCTGGTATGTGGATTTGCTTGGCAAAAAATTGGCATCCTTCACAACATCGAACGAGGTCTTCTACATTAGAGATGGCCGTGGGCCAGTAAAAACTAGCTGAAAAAGCTTTGCTGACTAAGAGTGAATTTTGAGAAGTAGTTTCACTCCTTCTTGGGTGATGCATTTCTACAGTATCCCTTTCCTGGCACTTTTCCTCATCAAGTTCCCATCCACTAGTACATAATGTTTGCTTCGATAGATTAGGTGTTCGGTTTCAGTCTTGTCAGCGGGTACGTTGGCACTGGTGAGGTACTTGATGAACTGTTCCCTCCAATCGGCGGTCGGCGAAGATACTATAAGTACCAGCTGCTCGGTGGGAGGAATTTCTTGAATTTCCTTCTCTTCCTTAATGGATGGTGCAAAAAGATCTTGAATGAAGACCCCAGGCAGAATCATGGCATGAGAAGAGCCTATCTTACATAGGTGGTCAGCAAGCTAATTTTGATCTCGTACCACATGGTGGTACTCGATACCGTAGAATTTTCCTTCAAGCTTCCTGATTTCGGCGTAGTATGCATCCATCTTCTCACTAGAGCAGGACCAGTCTTTGTTGAGCTAGTTGATGACCAGCATGGAGTCCCCGTATACCATGAGGCATTTGATGCCGAGCTCAACGGCTATACAAAGTTTGTGGAGACATGCTTCATATTCGGCGGCGTTGTTTGTGGCCGGAAAATGTATTCGGAGAACGTATCGGAGCTTATCCTTGGTTGGCGTAATGAAAAGAATGCCAGCACTAGCACCATTGATGTTGAGGGTGTCATCATAGTACATCACCTAGTGCTTGGGGCAAGTAGCGGGGATGGGTTCTTGGATCTCGGTACACTCAGCGATGAAGTCAGTGAGTGCTTGTGACTTGATGGTAGGCCTACTTCTAAATTCAATGGAGTAAGTGCCGAGCTCAACAACCCACTTGATGATGTGGCCATTGGCCACTTTATTATGGAGAATGTCCCCCAAAGGGAACTTGATGACCATGGTGATCTTGTAGTACTCAAAGTAATGGCGGAGCTTGTGTGACATGATCAGAATAGCATATAGCAGTTTTTGAACTTGAGGATAACGAGTTTTGGGCTCATTAAGGACCTCGCTAATGAAGTAGACCAGACGTTGCACCTTGTAGGCGTGCCTAGCCTCCTTGCGTTCGACGATGATAGATGTGCTAACGACGCAAGAGGTGGCAGTGATGTAGGTCAGTAGAGTTTCATCTGGTCGAGGCACCGTCATGATCGAAGGCTTTGCTAGAAATAACTTAAGCTGCTCAAAAGCTGTGTCTTCCTCTTTTGACTAGGAGAAACACTTAGAGGCCTTGAGGAGTTTGAAGAAAGGTAGTCCCTTTTCACTAAGGCGTGATATGAAGTGACTTAGAGCAGCCATGCAACCTGTAAGCGTTTATATATCCTTGACGGATGTTGGCCATTTCATGTTGGTGATGGTGGAGACATTGTCGGGGTTGGGTTCGATGCCATGGGGCGCTGATGATGTAGCCTAGGAGTATGCCGGATGAAACTCCAAAGATGCACTTTGAAGGGTTCAACTTCCATCTATACCTTTTCAAGTTGGCGAACATTTCTTTGAGGTCGACGATGGGATTATCAGTGGTTTTGGACTTGACCACCACATTGTCGATGTAAGCTTTGACATTGTGGCCTATCTGTTGATTGAGGCACATCTGGATGGCCCTTTGGTATGTCGCCCTAGTGTTCTTGAGTCTGAAGGACATGGTGGTGTAGTAGTATGCACTGAAAGGCATGATGAACAACGTCTTGATCTGGTCGTCTTCCTTGAGGGATATCTGGTGATAGCTAGAGTAATAGTCGAGGAAGGAGAGTAGTTCACAGCCGGCGGTGGAGTCTACAACCTCGTCTATCTGAGGTAGACCAAAGGGGTCTTTAGGGCAGTGTTTGTTAAGATCAGTGTAATCAATGCACATTCTCCATTCTTTATTATTTTTTAACGAGAATAGGGTTCGCTAACCACTTAGGATGATACACTTCTTTTATAAATTTGGCAGCAAGGAGCCATTTTATTTCTACCCTAATAGACTCCTTCTTGTCTGGCATGAATCATTAGAGTTTCTGCTTGATTGGTTTGGCAGTCGACAAGACATTCAAGAAGTGCTCGATCTTCTCCTATGGTACCCCTGACATGTCTGCAAGTTTCCAAGCAAACATGTCGGTGTTGGCACATAGGAAGGAGATGAGCGCACTTTCCTATTTGGGGTCAAGGTGAGCCCCAATCTTCATGGTCTTGGAGGGGTCATCGAGGCCGAGGCCAACCTCCTTGGTTTCTTTGGACTTGGCAGAGGCACATGGACACTCTAGTGCTGGGATCTCTAGGTCATCGGTGGGCACCGTCTTGGCGTCGATGACCATGTTGGCCATCTAGATGGAGAGGTCGGTGACTTCAGCGAGAGCAAAACTCTCTGTCTCATAGGTGTAGGTGATGGAGAGGTTGGCCCACAAGGCTAGGACTCCTATAGGCGAAGGCATCTTCATCACCAGATAGGCATAGTGTGGTACAACCATGAACTTGGCCAGAGCTGACCGACCAAGTATGGCGTGGTAGGTGGTGTTGAAGTCGGCGACACAGAAGTTGATGTGCTCGACATGGCAGTTGCTTGCCGTGCCAAACTATACGGGTAGGGTGATCTCTCCAAGCAGTTTGGATGCCCTACCAGGTGCCACACCCCAGAAGGAGGAGTCAGAGGGTGTGAGATCTCCTATCCTGAGCCCCAGCTTCTTTAGGGCTCTGGCAAAGAGGAGGTTCAGAGCGCTCTCGTTGTCAACAATCACTTTTCTAAAAAGCACTTTCTGGACGATTGCATCGAGGACAAGGGGAAACACCTTGTGTAAGGGATATCCGCCTAGTGATCAGCTCTGCTAAAGGTGATGGGAACCTTAGACTAGGGGTGATAGCTAGGGTTAGTGGCGACGTCTTCTACGTTGACGTCAAGCAGCCATCGGGCAGTGAGCTTCCACTCTCTTCTGCTCTCGACAGCAGCGAGGCCCCCGAAGATGGTGGTGACCACCTTATCATGATCCTAGAAGGCATTGTTATTGCCCCCAGGTGATCGGCGGCCTCCGACGCCATCGTTGTTGTCATCATATAGCTTTTTAGCCTAGAATTCCTTAACCAAGCTGAGGTAGTCCTTCATCTTATACTTGGCATTTTTGTGGAGGGGGCATGGGCCCTCGAGGATCTTCTTGTACTACTCATCATAGTTGGGCTTGGCTCGAGGTTCTTCGACGGCAGCGACGATGTGGTCTGGTCGATGGCGGCGATATTGACTAGACTAGGATCCTTTTGGCTAATCATGGCCACTGTCCTGATGGTGACTGCGGTCGTCGTAGCGGCGGTCGCTGTGGCGCTGGTCGTTGGGGTGATTGTCACTATGGTGAGTTGGGCGATGAGTGCCCGCATCCTCATTGAAGCGCACCTTGGCTTCCTCGGTGTTGGCGTACTGGTTGGCGGTCATAATCATCTCGCCAATCCCCGTTGGTGCCTTGCGATTGAATTTAGAGTGGACATCACGATGATGGAGTCCTCAGACAAAGGAGGTGATGACCTCAGCTTTTGTGATGTTAGGAATAGAATTCCTCATCTCAGAAAAGCGTCTGATGTAGCTACAAAGGAGCTCAGATGGCTTTTGGTAAATGCAGCTTAGATCATGCTTGGTGCCCAACCGAGTACACATTGCCATTTAGTTGTCGGTGAAGACCTTTTTAGCTCTTCCTAGGATCCGATGGAGTTCAAGGCAAGGCTCATGAACTAGTTCATCGCGGTTGGCGTGAGCATAATGGGAACATAGTTCACCATGACACTAGTATCTCCTCCAGCGGTGTGAATAGCAGTGGCGTAAGCCTATAGCCACTGTGTGGGGTTCATCCATCCCTTGTATGGCTCGACCACAGTGATTTTAAAACCATAGGGCCACTAGAGTGTTCAAAGTGCCCTCATGATTGTTGGGGGCCCTTTGGGATTGTCGGCGCCATGATCTACAGCATTGTCGGTGTTGAGCAGCTCGAGAGCTAAGTCTGGGTTACGGAACTCTTGCTCGTACTCTTGATGGCAATGTACTTCTTCTTCATGGAGACCAAAGTGACGCTTGTCGATACATCATCGTGCATCTCGGAGATTATTGAGGTGCACTCGGACGTCCTGGTCGACCTCCTGGTCATGTTGGCAAAGGTGTTCGATGTGGTTGCCCCTAGCTCCCACCTAGAGGGGTTATCTATCATCGCGGTGCTGGTTGGTGAAACAACTTGGGTGGCGATCAGATCTTGGCATGGCTGATCGGCGAATCAAACTTGTGGAGTATGAAGGCCTCTAATCTTGGTGGATCTCGTTGACCTGATAGTGTGCCACTTTAAGCATGGCGGTGACCTTGGCAACCTCCGGTGTCTACGGGAGTCGGGCAAGCTCGTTGGTGGCCATGGACAAGTTGGCGCTTGGCATCTTGTAGACGTCATGTCCATCAACATGGAGAAACTCATCATCAAGGTTGTAGTTGAGTTGGCATGGCCTTCCTTGCGAGTCAAGCTGAACCTCAGCTATCACAAGGGTAGCCTCATTTGCTCGATGCTGCGTGCGGTTGACGTTCCTATTGACACGAGCGGCACAGTCCTCCTCGGTTTCCCCTTCCCGTGGGGGGCTATCGATGCTGATGTTGAAGATTGCGCCCCCACGGAAAGGAGGGAAAGGAAGTTGTTTGGTGGTAGTTTCGGTGATGTCTCCATAGAGCCCTAGGACTTAGAGTCTGGATTTTCCTCCAAGATTGTTTGGAGGGATGCTCTGGGGCATCGGCTAACGTGTAGCATGTTGACAGCTGGCGGGAGCTGGTCGGCAATCTAGTCGGTGAGAGGATGGACATCCCTAACCTGGTTGGCGAATTTGCCCCATAGGGCCTCTTGATAAGTGGCAGTGACATTGGTGAGCCCAAAGGGTAGGGCCATAACCCCTGGAGTTTCCCGTGCAGCCTCTGATAGATCTAGATCAGAGGGTGGTCGACGCTGAACTAGAGTGGTTAGAGCTGATTCCATGATGGAGAGGCAATCAACGAGCTTCTAGCCAACCTGATCGATGGATGCAATCACATCATCATTGTTAATTTGCCTCCTCTGGTAGCAGGGGAGTGGGCGGCAAATAGTCAGTGAAGACGACCTCGGAGGTGGTTCTAAGATTGGATCTATAGTCGCAGGTATTGATCTACACCGGCTCGATGAGCTCTCTGATTCCATCAGCGTTAATGATCCACGAGATCAATCCGACCGTGAAGATCTGGCTGGGCTGTGGGAGGGATGAAGAGCTTGTAGAACATACCATCTTGTTTGATATAGAAATAGCATGCACACCCCTGCCTGGCGTGCCAACTACGATAGAATATCATCGATAGTCCTCTGAGGGGTATCCCACGAAGGTAGATTGATCGATAGAGATGCGTGTAATCAAGAACAAGAAGGCAATAGAGACACATGAGTTAGACAGGTTCAGGCCATCAATATGATGTAATACCCTACTCCTGTGGTCTGTTGGATTGTATTGGCTATCGTATAATATTGCGTGAGTTTGGAGGGGGTCCCTGCCTGCCTTATATAGTCCGAGGGTAGGGTTACAAGTCGGTTAGATCTAGGAGATATCCAAAAAGTAATAATAGATTACAAGAATCATGGGATCATACATATCCTAATTGATCTCATAGTATCTTCAAGATATCTTCTCGGTGCCTTGCGGGAGACACTGAGCAACGGCGTACCCCGCAAGGCTTCATCTTGTGGGTTGGGCCGCCCCTAGGGGCGCAGCCCATGTGGTCTGCCGTGGGTATCCGGGGTCATACCCCCCAAACCCCTTAAGAAAATATAAAGTAGGGGACACAAGAAGGGTAGCTTCAACCTTCTTCTAGATGAGCTAACTAGTATCAAGATGTTCTGACATCCCAATGATACTCTTATGTATGGGCATGAACAAGAAACCTAAAATTCCTCACGAGATGAAAAACAACAGTGTAGTGAAACAGCTGTAACTCATTATGTTAATCCAATGAAGTTGTAGATTATACCATTGGAAAGCTTATAAAATTCTTCACAGCTTTCTTATAGAACACTTTTCCAAATTATGCAGTTAACTTGGTCGAAAATAGCGCACAACAGAAACTGTTCTAGGTTCCAAACAGCATAGATGCATCGCCTTGTGATTTTCATATCTCCATAACCAAAATAGCTATCAGGCTGATTCTTGTGCTTAGAGAAAGATATTGAAGTGTACTATTGTCCAGAATTTTCTCATGATTTATGATCATATAAAATCAGAGATATATTCCGAAGAGTACAGACTGCTTCGAAAGACAAGATAGGGAAAACAAAAGAAAACCATAACCCAACTATTTATTTCATTAATCCTTATACCTTAGGCCTATAAATTAAATGAAATTGTGGGAACACCCAACAAGATCATTACAATCATTACAAAGATCCAAAACAAGTATAAACATAATGACAATTCAACAAAATACTAAAGGTGCACAACTCGTTCATTGACTTGACTTGCGATACTATCGTCCTTATTGTGCTAGGGGTAACAATCCTAAGACTCATCTTTAGATTACGCAAGAAGGTGGTGAGGATCAGTTCTAAAAGCATATCAAATCAAGGAGTGAATATGAGAACAAAGACTTTAAAATAAGCACCAAGGTAGAGATGAATAACAAGGGTAGAAATATAGTAGAGAAGAAAATATCAAGGTTCATAGAGCAAGAGTTTTTTTAGCAACTTTAAACCTTAAAACAACCAGTTTCTAGTAGGCTTGTGTCCTACAGTCAGCATTGCTCTGATGCCACTTTGTAGCACCTGGTTTTAAGAACAAAACCAGATACACACAATATGTGAGCCCAGAAAGTCAAATCTCACATATAGCTACAAATAAGGGTAATATCAAAAGACAATGCTTAAATACATAGTGTATTAGTATAAAGATTATAACCTTAGATTATGGATAGCGGAAGACAACTCCGATCTTTAGGTGAGTACTCCAAATCCACAAGGACAACTGACTGGTTGATCACAAGCCTAATTACTCCAAACTAGCAATCTTGTACCCGTCCACGATTTTTATCCAAAAATGTGAAAAATAAAGCAAGCGTAAGTACATATCATACTCAATAAATATAACATGGGGTTCATGAGGCTCAAAAGGCTGACACTGGTTTAACTATGATTAGCATTTAATTGTCACAATTTTAGCAAAGGAGTAGCAACAAGTTTATTCACAAGCCATATAAACACATGATTAGGTAAACATGAATAATAAATAGCATAAACAGTAATCATTAATGAGCATCTTTATCATCAGTATCATCAGTGTTCATCATCTATTCCATAAGGATTCCAAGGCCGCTCGTGACCATGCGCATGGCTGATATACTAGTTTTATACTCTACAGACGTTGTACACTTTCACTATGAGTTGTGATTTACCCTTTCGCCCAAGGTGATCAGCCTCTTAACTCACTACCAAGGAAGGTCGATAGGGTTCACTATGAAGCCTTTCAAAGGTTCATCTAACAAGTTAGGGCCATTAGATTTATTCAACAAACAGATATAGGAAGCCCCTATCGAATGGCATAATGACACGTAGCCTATACACATAAGAGTAGAGACTGTCCACTACACAATTCATCAAGCCATTCTTACACTAATAAAGGTAACCTCTAACAAGCTAGAAAAGGTCCTCATACTGAGCTAAAGACAGAGTCATGTAGCCCTCATAGTTGTACTGTAAGCCCTAGATGATCGCTTAAAGATAAGTCCTTAGGGAGAGGAATCTAGAGCACCATAAAAATAGCCCAATGCTCTAGCCCCCTAGTTCCATGTTGCTAAAAAGCATCTTTTAGTGTTTATTGCATATACCATTAGTCAAGTCATAAGATCATGGTTGTAGTTAAGCACTAGCATCAAACTACCCAATGCAATACCCCATAGATATCAAGGCACAAGGTACAAAGTACTAGGAAATCCTTAGTGGCAGTCAAGGTAGACACATGTAGTATGAATTAAATGATTAAAGGTGTATAGGACAAAAAGGAAGATCTCATGCTATACTTGCCTTAAACTTAGATCCTTCTTCAAGTCCAAAACTATAAAGATCTGCTTCTTGATTCACCACGTATAACTCACCGACTGGACATGATCATAAAGCACCACACAAGCATCCATGCAATCATACACGAAGAAAACAATAGATCTAAATTAGAATAGTACACCAAATATAAAATCAAGATGAAAAGTTTATAAATCGAATCTACGTCTCGCTACGAACACACAGACGCGAAAAGCACGCTAATTGGAGCTACGGTGAAAAAGATACATCTACCGATAGATTTACTTATAAAAGAAAATAGAAAACTATAAACTTCATTCATTTTAACTACATAAAATCATATATATATATAAGATATTTTATAAATAATATAAATTGAATTAAGTCAAATTTAGTTTTGAATCATAAAACTAAAGTAAAACAAATCATATTTTATTTATAAAATCTAGTTGCATAATTATTGTTCAAGTTAAGAGTTAAACCATGAAATTCTAGAAATAGTGATATGATAAACACGTTACTAACACATAGATCTCGTTGTAATGAATCTAGCACAACTTGAACGGGTCAATTCGGAGCTAAAACGTAGAAGATTTAAATTAAACAAGATTTCCTTTATTAAAATAATAGATTAAATATAACCTCAAATTTTAAAAGTTGAAAACATACTTAACAGTAGTATGAACATGTAGATTATGAAATTACAAACCTAACGCAAGTTGAACGGACCAAATCGGAGTTAAAACAAAATAGTTATGGCCTAAACAAATCTAGTGACAAAACTGTAAATAGCTGAAAATGTATTTTCAATCTAACCGAAATAAAGTACGCTTTCAAAAGAAGAAAATGAAATCGGGAAAGATGCTAGGGACCGTGGGTTCTATTATTGAAAAGCGCAGGGACTCTTTAGCAAAATCGGCTAGCGAAGGGGTACGGGAAATCTTGGGCCGTTGGATCAGGAATAGACGACTCAGATGAGAAGACGGGGAGGGAGAAAAGATGCTGGCGCCAGAACGGTAAGGGCGACGCGGTGGCTGCAATTGCCGGCGACAGAGCATGTTAGTGAGAGTTGGAACACGGCCTACGGTTCTTGGTTTTCAAAAGGAAAGGCATGGGGTGAAAGAGGAGGTTGAGGTGAGCTCACCTAGGGGGATTTCGGCGGCGCGGCGCAAGTGGAGTTGTCCCGGCGGCGTCGAGCTTCACACAGTGGATTCGAGGCTATGGAGCTATAGCACAGGGCAGTTCTGGGGTTTGGTGAGGGCAGCACGAGCTTAGGCTTGGTAGTTATGGGCTAGCGTGGCTTGGGGCTCACGCCATCGGGCAGGACATGGACGGGGTGGACACGGATGCGACCAACGATCACGCATCGCGTACGACTGGAGGTAGGGGTGATCCTGACAGGCGGGCCTAGACGGTCAGTGATAGAGGAAGGGGAGGCACGCTGGTGGCTGCTGCTATGTGGCTAGGTCGCGGATTGGGTTGCTCGGGCTGAAAGGGAGGGAGCGCTGGTTGGGCCGGCGTGCTAGGCCGAGAGCGATGATGCGGCGCTGGGCTGTGGAAGAGAGGGGGAAGAGTGGGCCTATGCATGAAGAGCTAAAGAAGAGGAGGAGAGAGCAGGCCATAGGAGAGAAGCAGGCCAGGCCTAAGGGGAGAAGGACGACGCGTTTGTTTCCATTTCTTTGTCAAATCGTTTTCTATTTCCTATTTCAAAACCAATTTCAATTCGGTATCAAATCAAGTTCAATTATTATTTCCAATATACTTCTCAATTCAAAGAAGAATGAGAAATTTTGGTAAGTTTTCAAAAATAAATTTTCACAACTTTTCAAATGCTCTTATTTTTCTGTTTTTCTTTTCTTTTATTTCAGAGCCATTTTTAATTTCTTTCCAAAAGCAATTCAAATCATTTTTGAATTTTTAAATCAGAACCACTCCACCAAATAAATCAAATGCATCAGCATGTATGCTCAAACATGTTGCTACATTATGATGAATTTTAATTTAATGAAAAAAATTTATTTTCCTATGTCAACAAAAATTCACAAATAAATCATTTTAAATCCTATTTTCGAAAGTGCAAAATTTAGGGTGTTAAACAGTCCCACATGCAGGCCGGCCGGTCTATGGGACCCACCTAGCAGCCCCTCGTTATTATGTCGGTTCTCCACCACCTTAAGGATTGCATCTATGTCGTTTATTCAAGTCGGTTTGATCCGTGGGCTCAGAATTGATGCTCTGGCCTATATATACCTGCCTGTACCCCCTCCAGGGCAATGGGTATATGATCCTAAGAGCTTGAGGGACAGAAACCCTAATCCATATTTCCACCAGGATCAGAGCTAGCAATCAAGAGAAGATTAGTCCTCGATAGGATCTAGTCTTGTATTAGAGATAGAGAGATAGAGTGAGAGGGAAGAGTTTGGAGGAAGTGTTAGCCTGTCAATGCTCTCTCTACAGCTTGTACCCTAGAAGAATCAAGTTCTTCTTGAGTTTACTTCTGAGATTTCCCTAGTAATCTACTTCTAATTCAAGTAAGCATCTTGTTCATATTGTTCTTTAGGTTTGTGACTCTCTTTTGAGTACTTTAATCCTTGTAGCTCCTGGGTTAAAATAGTATTGTTACTCATGGATGTACCCAACTTTTTGGATCGGTGGTAGCTCATGAGGGTGACTCTTATAGCCTCGTTGAATCCTTTGTAGTCCACCTCCCATTAGTAGGCCAAGCAGGACCTTGTTGCTATAGGAAACATACTCTGCCTGTGTTTTCTCTTCTTCGCGGGAGGACTGACATGATGGAGTGGCTGGTTCTCGGCCACGCGGAGGTCTTGATGCCACCTGATGGTTACATCGTCTCCTTCACGCCCTTCTAAGAGCGTGGGATCGCTATCCCCCTCCTCCATTCTTCTAGGGGCTACTACACCACTACTAGGTCAAGCTATAGCACCTCAATCCCAATGGGATCTAGCACATCATGGCCTTCATCATGATGTGTGAGGGGTACTTAGAGATCAAGACACACTTCGAGTTGTGGAGGTACTTCTTCGCTATCACCCTACACAGGAAGAAGGATAGAGGCAGGGAGATCCCAGTGCTGATGGGATGCGCGGGCATCCACTTTCGAGGGCAGTGGGTGGCCGAGTACATGCCCTACCAGTTGTCCCAATCCAATAAGGGGTGGCACGCATAGTGGTTCTACTTGAAGAATGACCCCACTGCCCCCTTGCCGGACTTCACCGGGTGCTTGATTGAAGAGGCACCGCTGACATGGCTGTGGGAGCCACCCAAGAAGGAGAAGAAAAGGATGTGCCATGGCCTTCATGGGGCTGGCATCATTAGAGCATATCACGTGAGGAGGGGGCACTGCTGATGGTGCGTGCCCTCCCATTGTTCGGGATGGTGCCCGTCATGGAACTCGGTGGGATGGTGCTCGCTCAGGGGCCACTTCACAATAGCGAGATTGCACAGCACATCAAGGAGGTGACGCATGAGTCCAACACCATGTTCTTGATCCTGGGTCATCCCATGATGCGGCCGGAGCCGAGCTTCATCAAGCTACTGGTGGATTTGGGCTTTCAGGCCTCTATCGCGTCGCTGCAGGAGCATGTGACCATGAGTGTGGCGAATAGTGCCACAGATGAGTGGAGGAAGAAGGAGAAGGATGACAAGGAGAAGAAATGGTGGTGAAGGAGCGAGCAAAGCTACAACGTTGGAAGCGGTGCCAAGGCTCGTTGGAGGAGGAAGATGAGGAGGAAGAAGAAGAGGAGGAAGAAGAAGAGGAGGAGGGGCATGGCTCTGGGTCACCCATCCCATGGGATGATATGGCCGACGGGGACAAGTACCCACCTTCGCCATAGGTGGGGCCCTTCCCATGGCATCTCTAGGAGCAAGAGGGGGAGGACTCACCCCTAGAGATAGTGGGAGTGAGTTGCCCTGCCCCACTCGGGCCTTCTATAGCACCCTCGAAGCCGAGGGGAGCTGGTGGCTCTGCCTCATTCGAATCTCACGAGCAAAGGGAGTGCTCAAAATGGTAGTGCGATGAGGAGTCATAGCCAGGGTCGGGTGGGCCGGCCCTGAAACGTTAGCGCCCGATGGTGTCAAGGTAAGCTGAGAGTTTTTTAGTTCTTTTGTTTTTTGATGAATTTTTCACCGCGAACTAACCATTGTGCCTTCCATAGTGTTGGGGCATGGGACCCTCCTGAAGCTAGGGCCAAAGAAGACTCTCACCCTTTGGTGGGTGTGCCAGGACCCGTCTAGCGCCGCACTAAGTGTAACACCCTAGGTGTTTGGCTTCCACTAAATTGCATGTCATTTCATAAACATATGCATCATCTATGTCATCATGCCATTATCATTGAAACATACATATGCAACATTCGCATATTTTGTTTGTTTCGTACTTTATTGCTTATGAATGGTAGTAGTGCAACATGTGAATGCAACATGAATTTCTCATACCTTGAAACATGGCAATATGGTAGTAATGTGACAAGTATAAAATGACAACAAAGTCATGAAACATGTGAAACATGGAATTAAAACATATGAGTGAATTGCTTGTTTTAGTTGCTTTATCACATGTGATCATTAGAAGTTGGTATAACAATTGTGTAAAGAGGTTGATCATGGTCTAATACACCTTAACTACACTTAGGGTAATTGTTTGGACATTGTTCATGTAGATCAAAATGACAAAATAGCACTTTGGGAGAGGTTTGACTTGAATTGACCCTTAGAGTGCCACAGTTTGACTGATTCAAAAGACCAACTTAGAGACTTTGCATGGCTGTGCACTCTTTACCAAAGTTGTAGCTAATTTATGAAGGAACAAAAGTTGTTTTATGATAAACTCATGAAAATGGCTAGAACATGCTCAAACATGGCCACAAGTCAGAATTTCATACTGATTTCATACTTAGAAAATATTCTAAGTCATAGCTACATTTTCAGTTGCATCAAGCCCACTTTGGCTTCATGTAACTTCGGATCCACAATGATTTAGGTGTTGGTCCTTGAAAAGAAATTGTAGATGGATGGTAGACCTACAATTTTCATGTACATAGTTTTTGCAAAGGGTCATTGGATTAGCCATGTTGACACGATGAAATGGCGCTGTCAGTCATAGTCGTCAAACACTGAATCGCAACGTTTCAAAAAATGGTCAGTGTCACCATGGCCGACCGACGCAGAAGTTGTTCGCTGCATGGCACTCATGCGCTGCCAAAGCCTCCACATCGCGCGTCCAAGCTCCAGAAGAAGGCTAGCGCCTGCCCAAACGCACTCACCGCTCCATTGCCTCTCTCTCGCCTCCATAGCGCGCAGCGTCGAGCCGCAGCGGCTTCTCCGTTTCTGACCGAGCGTCGCCATCGCCGTGTATGCTCACCACCATGAAAACACATTGCCTAGCTCGTCTGTGGCTTTGCAGTGATCTCCTCTACCTCCTCCACCCCACCATCGATCCAATTGCGCCGTGGTAAGGGTGAAATCATAGCTTCCTTCCACCGCCGCCATGGCTGACCTCGCCGGCGTTGTTGCTCCACATGGCCAGTCGCCACGATGGCCTTCCTGTCCTATCTCTTTCTCGCGTTAGGTCCTAGGAGTGCTGCTAAAGCTCATAGGGTCACCCATTCGAGCCATAGTGCCGTAGTCTCGCCGGAGCCGGCCATGCCGTGGCCGCGCACCGCCGTGCTCGTCGCCAACCCCGGTAGCCGCAGATTTAGAAGCGATTGAGGACACCGCTAGATGCGCACGGGCAAGGTGAACGTCGTAGCACCGCTGACCTCACCGGAGGAGCCACCGGCGACAAGCTACGCCACCGTCTCCTTCTCCTCCCCTTCCTGTCTCTCTGTTGCGTGGGTCCCACACGTCAGTCACCGTGGCTGAGGCAGGAGCCTGGCTAGGCCGTGCTGCTTCTGGGCCGCGCCAGTGCTTGCTTCGCGGGCCACTGTTTCTTTGGGCCGGCCCACCAGTAGTTGATAGGTTTTCAAATGTGTTTTTGTTTTATTCTTCTTACAGATTTGTATAGATATTCAAAAATATGTATCTCCTAGTTGATAGATCCAAATGATGTGGTTCTAATTTTGTTGAGTTCATGATAATGTCTAGTTTCTATTAAAAATATAATCCATGCCATGTTCTGTTATGAAAATAGGAGTTTCTATTTATCTCTTTTAATCATGCAAGAAATAGGGTTAATTATATCTTTTTCTAGGTAGTTCCAAATGTCATGAAATTTTTATGGTGTACTGATCATATCATGAATAGCTTGTAGTTAAATTTTCATAAATTTTGGACACTGTATGTAGGAGATAGAAAATTATCTTGTTTGCATGGATGGATCTTGTGTGAATGTTCATAATTTTCTATAGATCCAGTGAAGGTAAAAATTGGTGGGTGCTATTCTTATGCTAGAATGATACTAGGAAAAATAAGAAATCTGTTGCTTGACACTTTTCAATTGGGTTTCCTAATTATGCTAAAAATAGACATGCCACCTGTTATTTTGGGTACAACAAGTTCTGCTTGCCCAATGGCTTTGAAATTTTTATAGTAGTCTATGTGAAGCATGAGATAGCTACTGTAATTTTTGTAGATTTTTATGAACAGTTTGACTATATATTGCTTTAATCACCTAATTAACTAAATAAATTTAAAAAGGATATTAAATAATTTATTTAGAAGTTGGCACTATACTTTCTAGTGTTCCTCTGGTATGTGCAACAAGTTGGTAAACTTGGTTTGGTCAAATTATGCTTTTGCATCATCATTAAATAATTAAGTTAGTAACCCTGTCATTTCTGGACAGATTCTAGGTTTATGGGAATTCGATTTGGTTAACGTAAGAATCATGCTTTGATGTTTACAATTGATTTGTAGAGAATTTCTTAAACTTTCCAGAATGTCCTCATGCAAGTCATTTGGAATTGTAGAACTCTGGTTGTGATTGAATTAAGGGACTACTTGTATGCATATGAAACTTTAAATGTTGATTTATGTATGCCTTTACTATTTCTAAGTTTGTGGTAATGTTCCTAGGTGTTAGGCCTTTAACTGAAGATGGGCATCTTTATCTTAGGTTATGCAAGTTAGGTAAGTTGATCTTGTTCTTTAAGTTAAGTTAGATACATGCTTAAAGTGATTTGAATAGAGCTATTTTACTCGGTAAACGGGTGTCCAGTGATGCTTTCGTAAAACACTTACTGTGATTCATTCATCATGAGCATCATGTCATTCCTTATGCATCCATGGTATTTATCTTGTGCATCAGCATGCAATAGGTGTACCGGAGGGAGTAACACTGCTGGAATTCGAGGAACCGAGCGAGCAGCAGCAGCCGACACCGGAAGTTCAGGAGGTGCAGCCTTCAGGAGAAGTGCCAGACGAGGTCGCCGTTGAGTGCCCGGATCACTGTTTGTGCAACTTTGTGAAAGGCAAGCCCCGGAGCATATTAAGCCTCCTAATTTCTGAAATGCAGTTAAAGTATTATTGTTACATATACGTTGTTGCATTAAGTTTAGGTGTTGGATGCAAACACTTGCTGCATTGGTTATCCAATCCTTGTCTAGATATTGTTACCCTGAATCCTATGTAGCTCAGGTTCGCATAGTGCTTAGCCCTGCTTAAACGTGGTAGAAGTCGGGTGATTTCCTGTCACCTGCGAGATATAGGAATATACATGCGGCACGGTTGGCTATATTTGCTATCGTGGAAAAGAACCAGTCTTAATTTGAAATGAAGACTGGACGGAGGCTTGCCGGTTTGCAGTGACTCCGTCTGTGTCGATTAAGGACTGAATCTTGGAGCCTTTCCTGTTCATGTTGAACGCATGCCTCTCTCTTAGTTGGCCGAGTCTAGAGACCGACCACAAAGCCGAGTAGCTCACCTCAGGCCAGGAGTCGATAAGTATAAAGTGCGCCTCGGAAGGGAGCCGTAGGCGTGAGTCCAAGGGCAGGTGATTTAAAAGTCCTGATCGTCCTGGCAGAAGGGTAATCCCTGAGAGTGCCGGCGCTGATCGAACCCACGAATTTGGTTCCTGAGTTGTCCCAAAGGTGACCCACGGCTACCCTTGCTAAGTATGTCAGGGTGAGAGTTAGGAATACCCCCTCAGCTGAGTTGTAATTCGATTCGAGTCGCCGTCTCTCCCGGTTAGTGAGAAATTGACGGGCTTATCTCCAAAGTAGATACACTAAATAACATAATGGTTCGGAAATGATGATATGATGATGACAGCCTTATTATACCTGCTATGGTTAATATTGTTTGCTCCTAATAAGTGAGTGTTCTAGTACATGTGCTAATCTAGTGGACAGGTAAATGATGATAAGCTTGATGCTAAGTTTAAATTGGTTACTATAATCATAAGCTCTTTTATGCAACTGTGTCAAGCTAGCCCACCTGAAAAGCCTTGCATGACCCTTGGTGTCTTTTATTTCTGGTTTTGACGGGTAAGTCTAGCTGAGTACCTTCTCGTACTCAGGGTTTATCTCCCACCTATTGTAGATGACCAGTTCTACTTTGGTTGCTGCAAGTACTGCCTTCTCCCAGCTGGGGATGAAGACTAGACCATTGGGCGCAGTCTCTACTAGTTCTAGTACCTGATAATGCTTTTGTGGGACATGACTCAGACTTGGCAATGTATTTGAAAACTATGATGTTTTGTACTAAACTATGTTGCTTCCGCACACTCAAACTTGGTTTGTAATATGTTATTTGAACTCTGATGGATGTAATTCGAATGCTACTTGTGAAATGTTGTAATGAATGATGTATTGTGTTGAATCACTATGATCTTGGTTTGTATGTTGAGAGTTGGTTGAAATCCTTCGTGATTTCTAGACTATCGGGATTATGGGAGCTTAAGTACAGGAATTTGATCGCTTCGGTGATTGTTTTTGTACTTACGTTCTTATGATTTGGTCGGTTCTGTTACACTAAGAGGCTAGCGGGAGCGTGGCTGGGGCGACCATGGGGTCGACTAGAGAGGCACAGTCGTTGGTCATGTCTATGGGAGGGGAGGCAGTGGAAAGCTTGTCTGGGGTGCCCAGTGCAGGCACGACATAGCTAGGCACGGCCATGATGCCACAGGCAGAGATGGCACGACCAGATCCATCGTCCATGCTGGCAGGTGCATTAGTGATGGGGCTATTGTCCGGGCAGACGACGGCACCCATGGTGGGACGGATGGAGGAGGCCATGCCTGGTGCACCCTCGGTAGTTGCAATGATGGGACATGCTTCCTCGTCTGCGTCATCCACCCCCTCTACTACTAGGGGAGCCCGTTCCAAAGGAGTTGCGGTGGCGAGCAGGGTTGGCGCTACCTAGGGTTGGCGCAGAGGCATCTTGGCCTCTGGTCTAGGTCAGCGATGGCCCTCACACCTGGGGAGGTCCCCAGATCAGGTGGGCCGACCATCAGGACCCGGGGGTGATGCTCTTCATCCTCGATAATGCCATGGAGAAGAGGGAGTGGAGGAGCATCCACACAAAGGTGGGTATCACGATATGTGCCCTGACCACCATGCTAAGTTCGCTACAAGATGTCATTGCTTCGGTTGGCTAGGTATAGTGCATCAGCATTTTTGACCTTCGTCTTCCCTTTTCTTGCCTTTTAACACATACCCTTTTCATAGGTTCTCATGGACCACAGCCAGGAGAAGTCTGCATTCCTTCCGCGTGAAAAGGGTGTTTGGGATCGCCTCGTGACGGAGGAGCAGCTATGAGCCGCAGGGGAATAGCTACATGAGGAACTAGCCACCCAGCTCGCTGTCGCCTGTTGAGAAGTGGCCAAACTTGCCCCTATTTGCTAGGAATTGGCTAACCTCTAGATCAAGTACGTGGAGGCTCATGATGACTCCCGTGAAGCTAGGGAGAAGCTCCTAGACCTAGTCGAGAGTATGCACATGGATGCCACAGAGATCGAGCAGCTACTGAAGGAGCGTGATGACGCCCAGCAGCAGATTGACCTCCTAGAGGGTGAACTTTGGGGGGATAAGGATCTGAAGGCTATGGCAGAGGTAGTGTCTGCCAAACTCGCTATGAAGGTTAGCTAGCACTAGGAGCAACCATGCAAGCTCTAGGCAGACATGGACGGTAAGCCCCTGGTCTTCCTTTGTTGTCCTTCTCTCTAGGATCCACGGTAGGCTTTTTGACATGGCTGGTGCATGTTTTGGGTAGGTCTTGATCATAGGCTTGGGGTGGAGGTGATGAAGAGCCATAGCCTAGAGAAGGAGCTCGATGAGGTGAAGGCCACCCTCCTAAAGGAGAGCGATGAGCACGACACCCTGTGCGTCATCGTCTAGCTAGTTTGCGATGACCTCGAGCTAGCCCCAGCGTAGGAGATGACCTCACTCATGGTCCACATCATCTGGATCATGAATCGGGCGCACAAGATAGCGAGGGACGCACTCCGCTTTGGCATTCATCGGTCGTTCGTGATTGCTCGCTCTCACTATGAGAACATCAATCTAGAGACAATGAGCTAGGGCTTCATGCCCGGTTACTCTGACACTGAGCTAGAGGACATTGAGAAGGAGGTGGCATCTCTGGCATAGGACTTATCTGCCAAGATAGAGGATGAGATCATCCTCCCAAAAAATAGTTAGTTAAGCCAAATAGTGACCTTATAATAAATGGATAGATTTTAATTTCTACTATGGTTGAACAATCTTTTAGTTCTTTGTCCTTTTTATAAAAAAGTTAATGTGTCTTGACCCTTTTCATGGTTAAGGCTATAAAGATTGGGATGCAGGCAAAACAACTCTGATCACGTTGGTGAGCAAAAACGCCATAGCTGCTGGGGCGTAGGTTTGTTTTTGTAGCCCTTACTTTGAGATCTTAATGTAAGGGAGGGTTGGGCATAGAGAATGTCTCTAAGTAGATATACTCTTATTAGCCCCCAAGTGATGCCTAACCCCCTACCATTGCTGGGGTCGGATGTCACTAAAGATAGAGAGAACGATAGCGAAACCGATAAGACAAAACATTTTTGTATTTCAGAAATATCATTCTTAAGTATATGCATAGGCTAGGGGTAAAAGCGAGGTAGTTGCTCGATGTTCCATGTGTTGGCGAAGACCTTGCTGTCAATGGTCTTGAGCTTGTAGGTGCCTGGTTGGGGCACCTCCACGATGGCGTACGGTCCCTCTCATGACGGAGAGAGCTTGTGATAGTTTTTGTTGCTCTGGACGATGCGGAGTACCAGGTCCCCAATGTTGAAGGTTCGAACCTGCACACTATGGCTATGGTACCAGTGCAGCGCCTATTGATACTTGGCCTAGTGGAGGAGAGCAACATCGTGTGCCTCATCGATCTGATCCATGGCATCCTCGAGGGACGCCTTGGCTCCCTACTCATTGTACTCCCTGACCCTCGGTGCCCCATAGTCGAGGTCAATCGAGAGGATAGCCTTAGAACCATAGACCATGAAGAAGGGTGTGTAGTCGGTGACCTGGTTGGGGTTGTCCTCAAGCTCTAGAGCACCGCGCGAAGCTCTACGACCCAACACCCGCCAAACTTGTTCAACCGATTAAAAATCCTAGGCTTGAGACCTTGTAGGACCATGTCGTTCACATACTCGACCTGCCTATTCATGCGGGGGTGTGCCACGGTGGCCCAATCAACGCAGATGTGGTATTTATCGTAGAATCAGAGGAACTTCTTCCTAGTGAACTGTGTGTCATTGTCCATGATAATGGAGTTTGGGACTCTAAAGTGATGGACGATGTCAAGGAAGAATAACACGGCATGCTTGGACCTAATCACAGAGATCACCTGAGCCTCTATCCACTTTGTAAACTTGTCTATGGTGACAAGCAAGTGCATGTAGGCCTCGGATGATCTTTTGAGAGGTCCAACCATATCAAGCCCCCAGACCATTAATGGCCACATAATGGGGATCATTTGGAGTGCTTGGGCCAGCAAGTGGGTCTACCGGGCATAGTATTGACACCATTTGCAGGTGCGCACAATCCTCTTAGTGTCGGCCATCGTGGTCGACCAGTAGAAGCCCTATCATAACATGTTTCTAACTAGGGTTCTGGGTGCAGCATGATGTCCAAAGACCCTACCATGAATGTCCCTTAGCAATTGCCTCACTTGTTTGATGACGCTGTAGGATCTTGGTGTGGCTTTGCTTGTAGAGCTCCTCCTCGATAATGATGAAAGACTTAGCTCGGTGCATGATCTGTTGAGCCTCCATTTTGTCTGTTGGGGGAACTTCGCAAAGAAGCCAATTGAGGTATGGGATCCTCTAGTTAGCTAGAGAGTCAGGCTCTGCTACTAGACCTTCGTCAAGCTCCATGACTTCGAGGTCAGAGGGGGTGGGCGGTCGGTCAGCCCCTGAGGCCAGGCAAGTAGCTTGTCGTCGGTCTATCCCTGTTCCTCATAGTATACCGAAGGCTTGTGTTGATTGCTGGCAAAGACAATCGTCGGCACTGGCTCTCGGCTGGACGCCATCTTCGCCAGTGTGTCAGCCACCTCATTGAGCTGCCTTAGGATGTGATTGAGTTTGAGGCCATCGAACTTGTCCTCTAGCTGAAGGACTTCTCAGTAGTAAGCAGCCATCTTGTCATTGTGGTAGCTTGACTCCTTCATGATTTGACGGATGACCAGCTATGAGTCACCTCAAACGTCAAGCCATTGGATGCCCAACTCAATGGCAATGCGTAGGCCATTGATGAGCGCCTCGTATTCGACCACATTGTTGGAGGCGGGGAAATGGAGGCGGACTGTGTACTTCATGCGTATCCCAAGAGGAGAAATGAAGACCAGCCCCGTGATGGCGCCTCTCTTCATCAGCGACCCATCTAAGTACATCATCTAGTACTCTTGGTCAATGGCTGCTGGCGGCATCTAGACCTCGATCCATTCCGCAATGAAATTGGCTAGTGCTTGGGACTTGATGGTCGTCTAAGGGGCATATGAAATGCCCTAACCCATTAGCTCAAGTGCCCACATAGCGATTCTCCCTATGGCATCCTAGTTTTGGATGACCTTGCCAAGAGGCAAGAACATCACAACCATCACCGATTTTGACTTGAAGTAGTGACACAACTTCCTCTTGGTGATCAGGACGGCATACAAGTGCTTCTCGATTTGTGGGTAGCGAGTCTTGGAGTTGGACAAGACCTCGCTAATGAAGTATATAGGGCGCTGCACTTTGAGGGCATGTCCCTCTTCCTCCCGCTCTACCACTAGGGCAGCACTGACCACTTGTATGGTGGCTGCGATGTAGAGCAGGAGCGTCTCTCCATCGGTAGGGGGGACTAGGATCGGGGCTTTTGTTAGGATTTCCTTGACTTTGTCGAGTGCCTCCTGAGCCTTGGGAGTCCACGCAAACCAATCGGTCTTCTTCAGAAGTCAGTACAATGGGAGGCCTCATTCACTAAGGCATGAGATGAAACAGCTAAGCATGGCGAGGCACCCCATGACTCATTGCACTCCCTTTAGATTCTAGATCAAATCCATCCACGTGATAGCCGAGATCTTCTCTGGGTTGGCTTCAATGCCGCGCTTGAAGATGATGAACCCAACAGCATGCCCCTTGGAACCCCAAAAACACATTTTTTAGGGTTGAGTTTGATGCCATTTGCTCGTAGTTTTGTGAAGGTCTGCTATGTAGGCCATTTGGAATTGCCCATGATGTCATCTATGTAGGCCTTAATGATTCTCTCGATGAGGTCTCTGAAACACTTGAGCATACATCATTGGTATGTAGCTCCCATGTTTTTTAGACTGAAAGGCATCGTGACATAGCACAACAACCCAAACAAGGTGATGAAAGAAGTCACGAGCTAGTCAGACTCTTTCATGGTGATCTGATGGTACCTGAAGTATGCATCAAGGAAGGAGAGGGTTTCGCACCCTGAGGTGGAGTCGACTACTTGATCTATACATGGCAAAGGAAACAGATCCTTTGCACACACCTTATTGAGACTTGTGTAGTCAACACACATTCTCCATTTCAAATTCTTTTTTTGTACAAGGAGGGATTGGCTAACCACTTGGGATGATACACTTCCTTGATGAATCTGGCCGCCAAAAGCTTTGTGATCTCTTCGTTGATGGCCCTATGATTCTTGTTGAAGCGGCGTAGGCGCTGCTTCATCGGCTTGTAGCCTAGCCAGATCTTCAAGTCATGCTCAGTGACTTCCCTCAGGATGCCCAACATGTCTGAGGGTTTCCACACGAAGATATCTCTGTTGGCGCGGAGGAAGACGATGAGCGTGTTTCCTATTTGGAGGAAAGCATGGTGCCGATGTGCACCACTTTGCCCTTGGAGCTACTAGGGTCTACGAGGACCTCCTTGATGCCCTCCATTGGCACAAAGGATCTAGCCAACCGCCTAGAGTCGGGTGCCTCCTCGATAGTCCCTTCCTTGATGAATGCGAGCTCCTCGGAGGTGATGATTGCTAAG